>NC_067204.1:2190365-2839118 GCF_026262505.1 Trichomonas vaginalis G3 | reverse complement strand
AAAGTCTTCTTCCACAAAATTGACTTTGTATGCTAAACTTTGTTTTCCAGTGTTATTTTCTGCGAATCAGAATGGAAAACTGACAATCTTTTACCAATGAAAATCTTCCATCTAAACGTTTCTCAAACTCTTCAGCTAAACGAGGATATTCTTCATTGTAGAGATGCATACTGTTGCGGTGTTCGCTATAAAAAGATGCTCCAATTCCTAAGCCTCCAGCATACAGAAAACTTCACACATTATTCTCTTCGACAATGATAGAATTAGTTTTACACCAGTGGGCAAAAGTTAAAGGTCTGCAATGCTTTTCGTTAGCTTAAAATAGTTTTATCTGAACCTATCCAAACCTCTAACTCTCCATATGGTTTAGTTCTGATGCATATCTTATCAGCATCTTTGTCAATTTACTATGTTATTTCTTGACTCAAGAGAAAGATAGTTATCCAAAATACTGTTCAGAATGAGCTTTATATTTTCTGCAAGGTAATTTCTTTCTTTCTTATACGTTAAACCTAACTCAACAACTTCTTCACTTTCATCTCTTATTTCTTATATATCTCGTTTCCATCGTATGAGTATCCTTGCAACACTTCACATTGATCAGCCCTTATATATTATAGTCTGTAAATTTTATATTTGGTCCAACATACATAGACAAGCAAGTGTTGAACTTCTGAACGTTAAGTTCTGGATTTAGTTCAGGGTAACAAACTATTAAAGAAAAGTGTCTATGTTTTCCAATCTCTGTATCTATTAATGAGAACAAAGAAATCCAGACATTAACTTTTTCACCCAATGGGTTCCTTTTGTCTCATCGAATAAAGTCTCATGAGTACTCTGTGCTTAACATCTCATTCCTTCATAACTTGCAATACCTTCTAAAGAGTATAAGTCTTGCGTAATAGCTGATTGGATATAATTGAAACAGCGGTCAAGTCGGAGCAGAGTGGAGTTCTTTTCCTCTTGTGTTTAATGTTATCTGACAACATACAGTCTTTCCACCTTGAATTCAGCGTGATAATAAATTCTCTGTTATTTGAAGGCATATAAAATTTCCATTCGAAGTATACCTTGTTCTCAAACCAATGTGTTGCAATTGACACATAATCACTAACGTATTCATAAACGTGTTAAAAGTTGCAATGTGCGTGTCAGAGGTAGCATTGCTGGAATCTTAACGAAACCTTCTCTTAAAAATTCTTTACATCTCTTTGTTTGCAATTAAAATTGCTAATTTTTCTAAGTCCGAAGTGGTTTCATTCTATTCTGAAAGACTTGATGGTCGATGTTCTTCGGGGTATGTAGACGAGTCATCCCTATAACTTTACATGCTCGAAATTACCACCAGTTCTTGCATTTGCTAACAAACAACTGCTGTAGTAGTTTATGGAAAATACTTCTCCCGTCCTGCTTTGTAAGTTAAACATAGCACGGAAAAGTTAAGCTTCTTATTTATAACACTTGTAAGATCTTTATAATAAATTCCCTTCCTTTATATAGCCAGTTACTTGTATTGTTCGAACTTTAATGGATGAGGAGTTCCTTTTCACTTCTGTCATGTGTCTTAAGATGAAGTTTATATCAAAACTGAGTTATGGCAATATATTAAACTCTGTCAGGAAGTCGTTCCAAAAATCTGTTGACAGTTCTGACCCCAAAATGCTCTCACTCACTGAACCATCTTCATTTCGTAACATATGTTAAAACTTTATGGAAAGCCATCCTTACTAACTCAAAGTCAAGCAAAAAAACGTGCTCAGAATGATCTGCACTTATTATTTATTTACTTCTTTTGACTCTCTTCTTCTTCGAGGTGTACACGAGATACTTTGGGCATATGTCAAATCTTTAATGTGCAAGGTTCTGTTTATATAAAGTCATCGTATATTGTGAGGGTTCTCCATAAGAAATAGGTTCGAGAATATTGCACTCCACAATGTGTTCATAACCATCCCATAGCGTGTATCTATTCCATAAGAACGTGAGCAGTATGTGTGTCTCTCTCTTTGTAATATATTTTTCATCTGTTTCTCAATGTTCATTCCACCACACTCCTTCATAGAGATTTCTTTTAATTTACTGACGAAGTTATGTTGTCAATGAATCTTTCGTTTAGGCACAGTAATGCTCTCAACAAGAAGAATTCAACTATAGTTCAACAGTTTACAATTCTTTGGTATGTATCTCTTTGATTTCAGTATGTCTTGCGTTGTCGAAAATAACCAATGACATCTAATGCTTATACCTTGTGCGTCGAGAGAATTTCTGTGTAGCTGTAGCGTTTTAGGAAAGTCTCTACACGACATGACTTCTCTCATGGTCGGGTCCCCAATAGTCTCATCCATCTACTCCAGCCTGAATGCAAGCATAAACGAAACATTGTCCTCTGTCATAAGTGTTGCAGTTCTTTTTGTCTCAGTCATTGAAGATTTGAGCCGTTCCAAGATTTATAAGTAATTGCAAGAACTTCGCCAGAACTGACCGCTTCTCCTTCTTAATAAACTATCTTTTCACCATTATCCTTCCAAAAGCTTTCTATAAGTGCTTGTTCCGTTTGCTAGAGGGCTTCCAAAATGGGCTTTCTGGTCATTTTCAGTGTGCTTTCATTCATATATGGTCTCATTTTTGGTTTGCCTTTCTTTACATCTGATCATCGTTAACCCTCATATTCTGTTAAATCATTACATCTTTATTTCGTAAACCTTCTTTATGTTTTCAAGAAGAAGTCTAGTGCATTTCAAAATACTGGCCAGCATTTGCTTCTATGCTCTGATTAAATTCTCCTTCAAGAGCTGATGTATAGTTATCCAATATTATGACGTTTTTAACGTAGAACATTCTACTTTCCACCAAGTTATAACTACCACCATCTCTGTTGTTGAGTTATTATTTTAATCTTCTCTAAGATCTCATGAAAAGCTTACCGAAATGTTGTGTAAGCTAGTTCTGTTGTTCATCTAAAGCTTCGATGTTAAATTCAATATCTATTGCTGACTTCACATTTCTCTTCCTATTCTCTTCAATCTTTTTTACCATCTTTCTCACCTGTCTTTTGTTTGTCGTGCATGAAACGAATGACATCGTTAGCTTTACGAACCTTTTCGATATAGCACTTTTTAAACATCTCTCTTCTCTGTCTGTTTCAGCTGTTCTCTTTCTCTTTTGTCACCAACGTTTGCTTTTATGTCAAACATTTTTGACGGAACATATGAAAGCTTTACGAGATGACCAACTTGGCATTTATGATCAAACATTTCTCTTCTACTTCATGAGAGTACCGACGTCTATATAAGTCAATCAGCAACGGTCATTTAAAGAATGCATATTGCATGACTTCGTCTCGCCCGGTTTGTGTTTTATAACTCATGAATTCTATTCATAACTTATTGCTACCATTAAGTCTTTAATGAAGTCAAGCCGAGTGCTTTTTTGTTTGTTGCGTAATGCTTTGCAACATCCTATGTATTAGCTATTCTTAAAGAATTGTTCTATTCCGGATAGTTACTTAACTTAGACAACTTCCGATACATCTTAGTAGAATAAAAAAAAATATTTTATGAAAAAAAATTTAATTAATTTTTTTAATTTATTTTTCATATAATAATATTTATTTTTAATAATGAGACGAGCAGCAAGATTGCAATTCTTTTCATACAATTGCTCTCCTAATGCCATCAAGAATGAGTCAATGGTTCTTCAACGTTAAATCTTCTTTAACAGAAGTTTGTGAAAGAATCTAGTCTTTGTCAGTATGTCGACCATTACTTGATTGTCATTGACCGCAAACGTTATACTTCACAAGAGTTAGCAGTAGTTTTGAAACAAAAGAGTTTCTTCGTGAATGTCAAAGATACTCATTATACTGTCATAAAGAACTCTAACATTGACTTCTTCAGTATTGCTAAATCTTTCCGAACAGAAAGAATATAAGAAGGGTGAAACAAATGTGAAATATTATCCTTCATCTCTGAAGACAATAACGAACAAAGATGTTATACAGAAATTCTTACCAAAGGTTGAAGAAGCTTCTATTGACATTGACGAAGGAAGTGAAATGGTTGAAGAAATTGACCCTGAAGCTATTTAAGCAAAAATATATTTTTGGTTAGTCTTCATATGGATATTTTACAACAATTCCCCAATGTATAAACTTTTCATACGCTTTTTCATAAGCTGTTATGTCTTCAGAAATTTTGCATAATCTTTAGAAGCATTTAGATATTGTTTAAATGCTTTGTATGTCTTCAGAAATTTTGCATAATCTTTTACATGCTGTTCGTTCTCTTCTTCTGTCATGAGTTCCGAATATTCTAAATTCATGTTCTTTCATATGAGATAAAATTTTATAAAAAAAATAAAATTAGCTTAGATTTTCATTCTTCCTCTTTGAAGTTATCGAAATACTCTGTTATTTTTTCCTTTAACAATGGTAAGTCTTCTTTGAATGTAAGTATTGTGCAACCTTTGATGTCATAGTGTGTTTGAGGAAGAGTATTTTTGACAATTTCCTTTATTTGCTCATTCGGTGTCATTGAAATCGGTAAGTTTTCACGATAGAACCAGTTTCTGTCAGATTTATATATCTTAGCGAGGTCGTAAAAGCTTTTGTTGTTTCTTCTGACTAAATGCAACATAACCATATCTTTATCTTCTTCATTTTCCATCTCTTCAGTAAATCATATACTATATAGTTCTTTTCCTTTCCTTTTGGTACTGAACGCGGTATTCTTTTCTGTATGCTTTTGTCTTTGGATTCAATGACTTCATCTTTTGCTTGAAGTTTCTTTTCCATCTGTTCGCGTTTGTCTGTGAATTTCGTCAAGAAGTTTACAAACATACCAAGCATAACGAGGTGAAGCCCACATTGCTACAGCATTTACGAGAAGTCTATGAACATAATATCCTCTCAAACCGTTTGGCAATTTTTCACGATTTTCATAGAGTTTTGGCGACTGGGGTTTTTTACCTACTCGCTGTTCTTCACTGTTTTCAGAAAAAAGTATGTCTCGCTGTGCTTCATTTAATAGTTCAATAGTGCTTTGGTTCCTAAACCAGTCTTTAGGAAGTTTAGTATCTGGAGCATAACATGCTGTCAAAATACTTTGCATTTGGTACATGTCATCTTTGACTGAACGAATGAGACGTAACTGTTTGTTATATTGTATGTACTCGTATTCTTCATTTATGGCTTCATGGACTATAACTGTTGTTGTGTTCTCTGATGTTGTCATTACTGTCTTTACATACAAAATAAAAAAATAAATAAAAATAAAATTAGCGTTATTTTTTCTGAGATAAACACTATTTCTTCACAACATTAAATTTTATCCTGTATGAAATGACTTTAAAAAGATTATTGACTGACTTCGAATACTATCTCATTGACGCACTGACAGACCCTCAAAACTGTGTTGAAAGTTCTTTAAGCTTTAAGATTGAAGGTACGACGCATTTTGTCTTCACTTACGTATTGAAAGAATATGACCGTTATCATAACGAAGTGAATCAAACACTAATAAAATTTGTAGATAAAAAATTGGTTAACAATGAATATTTTAAACGTGAAGACCCAAACACTGCTGGAGATGATGAAGAATACAGACAAGTTATTGAAAAAAATAACACAAGATTAGATGCAATAGAAAAGAAGTTTAATGAATGTCTTACAAACACGTATGAATATCTTATGCGGTGGGAAGCTAGATGGAAATAAATTTACGTCAAATATGCAATTTATAAAATCTTATGTCGACAGGCTACGTAGCACAGTGGTCTAAGGTGGTGTTATAGAGGGGTCAGGGTCTGTGGTTCGAACCGCGACGGCGCCGTATTTTCTTATTTTCTTTGTTTGTCTTGTTTGTCGTGAATAAAAAGTGTCATAAAAATGCTCTATCTTCCACGGGAATAAATAAAAAATTTACTTTATTTCTTCTTTATTTCTTCTTTATTTCTTCTTTATTTCTTTGTTCCCGTGGAAGAAGGGTTTTGCTGTTTTTTCTCAGCCGAAATCAATGATTTTTTCATTTTTGGAATCCTTAGCGAATGAGGAATCTTTTCTCTCGTGGAAGCTTTGAACAAAAATATATTTTAGGTGAAGAGGTGAGATTTCACCTGTTTTTTCACCTGTTTTTTCACCCCAGTTTTTTCACAAGCGTTTTACATGAATTGTACGATGTATATTTGAAATCCTAAACAATTTCGTAGCTTCTATTTCTTCTGTCAGTATGTCAAAAGTTTTAACAATACCGAAGGTTTCTTTATACTTCTTCTTGACGTCAGATAGAAGGAAATCTTCTGCTGTTGGATAGTTTTTGTTCAGAAATTCTAACATGTTCATTTTATCTTCTGCTGGCTTTTCTGCTTCTTTCTTTAAGTCTGCATAGTCGTTTCTCATTCTTTCTATCTCTTTGACTGAGTAGTTATATTTCCTAATTGCTGCCTTACATTTTGAACATTGCGGGTTCATTTTTGCGTTATACATTGAAATAAAACCAGCTAAAACAACTAAGGCGTCAATTGCTCTCTTCATCTCAAACATAGCGGGTCTTATTTGTTCGTTCCATACTTTGCCTCTTCTATCTTTATCTCTTATTTCCCAAACACATTTTGCAACTAATGAAACAAAGTTATCGTAAGTCTTAAACTCCTCAGATTTATATATGTCAGAAATGTTCTTATAAACCATGTCGCAATCTTTGTCCATAACTTTATGGTTGCAATGAAAACCAAGGAATTCATAATTTACTTTACGTATGAACTTCTTTATTTCTACTGAATCAGTAACTTTAACTTCAATTTCGTCGAATTCAGGAATAGTTAGTTTTTGCTGTTGGATTTCAGGCAATTTGGGTAAATGGTCAATAATGTCCTGCATTTCATAAAGATATTCTTCATTTTCTTCATCTTTCGCACTACAGTCTAAATTACTTGTTAAAAGTTCTTGCTTTATCTTCTGGATTTTTGTTTCGAAAGTATATGAAGAAGGAATGAAGTTTTTCATCTCTACTAACATTGACGTAGGATTCATGACTAACGAGTTTGGTGCTGTTGTTGTGGACAGAGTCCCGCCGTTCGCGGCTTGAATTGTTGTTGTGCCGATTGTTGAAATCATATCTTTTATACAAAATAAAAAAATAAATAAAAATAAAACTAACTTTATTTTTTCTGTCTTAAGGAAATTCTTGAAAATTCACGGGGGGTGAAAAAACAGGTGAAAAAACAGGTGAGATCTCACCTCTTCACCTAAAATATATTTTGTCTGATTTACATCCAACGAAAAAGTTTAGAAGAATTTTCTTATTCTTTCTGGCATATTTTTGTCTTTCCAGTACTCCCGCTCTAATGGACCCAGATGTGTTGGCTTCGACTCTCTCAAGTTCTTAGATGGTATAACATCTTCAACGCCTCCTTCATATCTTACTTTATAAGTGTCATCGTTTGTGTTATAGCCAAGTATTTCAATAACCACTCCTCGCTTTGCTTCGTCAATGGTTTCAGCAAGTTTGCCATTACTACTTTCGACTAATTTATGTCGAGGATAAAACGCAATAGAGTCGTCGGCAGCTTTTATAAGATATCCATTACCTTGCGTAGAGTCTACGATATAATAATTTCGACTTAACCTTAAACGTTTCTTTGTCAACGGTTTGTCGTCAAGAACTACACGAACTTTTGTTCAGGAATGAGGGTAAATTGTGTTGAATTTCTGATATTTTGTTTTGGCTTCGTTTCTTTTGTATATACTTTTCTTCTTGTTGTTGTGTCATTGAATTTGGTGTATGTCCTGTGTGTAGAATGTGTTGAGGAATTATATACTTCGAGAAAATGTTTCTTGTCCGGTAAGTCTCGCTCTTGATTTAAATCTCTGAGCGTTCTTATGAAGCGGTTTATGATGCCGAGTATGTTATGGTTATGGTCTTCAGTAGTGTAGTGAGTTATGTTATGCTTAATGAGAAAATCTGTGATTTCATTGCTGAGTATCACTGTCTTGGTCTGATGTTAAAGTACTTGGGTATGTTCTGCTACAAACTTTTGTAAAACTCTTAACACTTCACGAGTTCCTTTATTTTTCATTGGATATGCATATGCTTTACGAGTGTTAACATTAATGAAGATGAGGAATGGTTTATGTCCTCCTTTTCTGCTTTGAATGAGAGTGTCAAATTGGTATGCGTCAGGAGTGTTGGAGTAAATTGGTAAAAAGTAGTCGTAAGGGTTTATTTTTGTTTGATGTACAACATTTTGTCAAAGAACCTTTTCACTTCAGCTCTGTTAGTAAATCCCCAACTCTTTGCAGCTTCATTGAACTTCTTAAATGACCTCCATGGATGTTGTTCGATACTTCTTTCAAGCTCATTTATGTAAAGTTAAAGATTTTAACCAACTCGTATCCAAGCGTGCATTGTTATATAAGGAGGCATATAATCTTTTCCATTACCTGCTGGGTCTGTAATACCAGCTACAACATGTGTATGATTTCCTGCAGTTCCACAGAAAATACCTGTGCTAACATCTTTGGGGTCAGTCTGAAATATCATATCTGTCATTCCCTGTCTATCCGAAAACCCGCTGCAAGATTTATAACCTCTTTTTGTTATTGAATGTGAATGGTTTCCTTCCACAGATGTTCTTCCACTGAACCTATGCATATGTGAAGGAAGGTTTTCAATACCTATTTTCTTTGAACCTCCCATCTTCATTGACTGCGTATTAGTGTAGAATGGAAAACTGTCAACTATTTCATACCATCTACCACCAAATAAAGTGTTTGGATTTATTGGATTCATAGACGTATAAACAGCTCCTATAGGATATATTAAATCATATATGCTCATAACTCTATAAACATATTCTAAAGAACTTATGTCATTAAATACCATTTGGAATGTATCTCCCGGATGAAATGTTGCATTTGTTCCACTTTTATAATGTAATGTTAGTTCAATAGAATTATCCAAGAAAAAATCAAAAGTATCTGGTTGAAGACCTCTAACAAATTCAAATGGAGTTGCTGGTTCACCATTTATAATTTTCTGTTGTAAATGTCATTGTATCTGGTTTCGAAAATTTCTTTGTTAGTTCTGCATCCACATAAGTTTTGTCTGCTTTCTTATCTAACATTGCTGGTAGTTCATGTGCTTCAAAGTTTCTGGCATGACCTTCAATGTTCCTGCAACTCTTATCTAAATTGTTAAGAGTATCTTTTTACGCTTGTACTTGGATTCTCTAAAGGTGCACTTGAACCAAGGTCAAAGTTCAATATTATATGTCATCAGCTCTAACAGTAGTGAAGGATTATGTGTATGGTTTTTGTCGCTTTTGTCTAATGAAGTTTGAAGTTCATTTATATCGGAGATATTGTGTTTATGAGATCTCAAAACTTTGTTCATTGCTTCGAAGTTCATTTGTCAGCTTTACTTTTAATAGCATCTTTCAAAACGTTATTTTTGCCTTAACTCTCAAAGTAAATCTTGGTTCAACTAATACACCGTTAACATTGAAAGTAGAGGCATAAATTTCACCGGTTATAACCAAATGCTTTCTGGTGCTTTAGCTACATCATACTGTACAGTACAGCTTATGTCATAACCTTTAGCACGAATGTATTTATATCTTCTTTCATTAACATTTTTTGTCTTCGCTTCATCACTTCGTGTTAAATATCCATGGTAGTCCGTTATAATCTGTTCGTCTGAAGTTATATAATGAACATGGTTCTTGTCCGCTTTACTATTTAATGTAGCTTGAAGTTCATTTATATCGGAGATATTGTGTTTATGAGATTTCAAAACTTTGTTCATTGCGTCAAGTTCATTTTTGTCCGCTTTACTATTTAATGTAGCTTGAAGTTCATTTATATCGGAGATATTGTGTTTATGTTCTTTATCTGCTTTTTCGGCTAATTTCTCTTCTATCTCATTTATTTCAAGTTCATGCCTACCACCACCTCCCGAAGAAGTATTTTTCTTCAGCTCTTGAAGAACGTCCACTTCGCCATCTTTGGTGTCAATAATGAGACTTTGTGTTAAAACCTTTCCTGTCTTAATGGATGTTTGTAAAACTTCTTCTTCACCGTGTTGGGGTCATGGTCGTCATCATATCTTGTGAAATCAGAGATGTTGTCATACATTAAGCATATCTGTCTCAAAAGTTCTGCTATTTGAAACTGGAACGAAAGATATACAGAACTTTCATCATCTCCTAAAGTCAAGTCTGCTTTCTTAAGTATTTCTTGAATGTATGCAATGAGAACAGAGTACCTTGGAAAATATATCGAACAATATTTCATTAGCTGTTGGTTTTGGTGGTTCTTTTGGAGTTTCTGTTGTTTCAGTTCCTTCTGTAGGTTCTGTTGGAGTTTCTGCATCTCTTGACTTCAATGCTCTTGCTCTCAAAGACCTAAATGTTAGAGCACCGGGTTTTACAAAGGACTTTATAAATGCTTTAATAGTTCCTGGTAAGTTATTGTTAGCATTAAGTAAGTTCCTTATGCTTCCATCATGTACGTCCATAGCACTATGTAAAAAATCTATACTTTTCTTGTAGTCAGCAATAGACTGACTGTGATTTTTTAAAGATTTGTCAATACCTTTAAGCCAATCTTCATGCATGTCTGATACTGAGCCAAGAATATCATTTGCTTCCTTTAGTGTATTTTGTGCTTTCGTAAAGTATCCAATCCCGTACGTGCATTGTTTGCTATACGTCTTACAGTATCTATTTGACTCCTTGTTTCTTGCATCCAACCAGATAAATTTTAATAGTATCCGAACCATTTGAAATGAAGTTCAAAGCATTTTTAAACGTCATTAAAACTTCTTCACCAAGTACTGCCCATATCTTTCCGATTTGGTATTGAAGAACTCCATATGAAGCAGCTGTTAAACCAGTATTTATAAGGTCCCATATCCATGATTTAGCAGTTTTTCCATCCTTTCCATCCTTTCCATCCAAACCGTTCTCGCCTTGAGGTCCTTGTATTCCTTGTATTCCTTGTATTCCTTGTGGTCCTTGTGGTCCGGTGTCACCCTTCTCTCCTTTCAGTTCATCTTTATGTTCGTTATAATATTCTAATGTCATAAGGTGTACATCATTACTGCTACCAGCAACGCCAAGAATTTGTTTCTCATTCATGACTAAATTCTTTAAGGCATTTAATGTTGTCGTCAAATCGAAAGCTCTTTAACAATTCAATGAGAACATTTAATACTTTCACTAATGAGGCATCTACTGTAGAATTTATATATTGCACCGTTCCATCATTTATGATAGGAACTTTACTTATTGTAATGAATGGGTCATAAGTGTTAAAAGTATCGAAATCAATGACTTTTTAGTTTTTATCGTCAATGACTAAATCATTGCCTTCAATGGTTAAAGTTGAGTTTTCGTTTACTAGTTCATGTGCTCTTCTTGCTTCATTTGTTTCATACGCATATGCAGCAATAGTCATATTTTAATGAGAATAAAATGTTGTTCTATTTGCAAAGTACAGACCCAAACGAATACGGGACAGTAAAGCTACAAACAAACTTAGGTCTTCAGAATGAAGCGCTTGCTTTCAGAGTTGTTGACTTCAATACTATCGCAACTTTTGTCATAACAGATGAAACAGATTTCATAGAGATTGAAATAGATGACAAAAGAAGTTTTATAACATTTCCTAACAGAGCAGAGTATAGAATAGATAAAATTGCTGGAGTCATAGATACTCTCATAAATGAAGAAACTATTGACAACATAGATGTCGAACTCTCTTCTGAGGGAACATTGAAGTTCAGTAGCAAGAGAAGAGTTCAAGATAACACGAATGAGTCATAGAGTTCAATTCTTTTAGGAGCATACCATATGACATTTCCTTTGAAAAGTGTTGACAAAACGATTGAGATGAAATCTGTTCCATACGTATGTTATGGCAATTGTTTACATTGAGTCTAAAATAGCTAATGTCACAGGCATTTCAGGAGTTAATAGTAAAGGTTCAGTAGAGTATAAATCTTTCTGTTATGAAGTAAATTCAATGTTCATTCCAAACGTTCCTGTCATAGCAACTCATTTAGGTAAATGGGTTCGCATTAGTCCTCATAATTTGAAAGACATGCAATTCAGACTTGTTGACTTTCAAGGCGAGCCTGTAGAACTGAAGGCACCAGTGCGAATGACTGTTGAAGTTGACTTTTTAGAAAATATTAAATGCAACAGCTTACAAGAGAACTCAGAGCTAAAAATATAAAGTATGAATGTTATGTATTAGGTCATGAACTTTGGTTGTTGCTGTTTGATGAAACAATGAGTTAGTTATGTCAGTCAAGAGAACAGAAAAATATTGTGTTAGTGAAAACTGCACCAAGTCAATAAGATTAGGTTTGCATTATGAAGATGAGTTCGATACTGTTGAAGAAGTTTTGGATAGATATTACAAATTGCTTTAATTTACTAAAACATATTTCAAGCAAAGTTTATATTCTGTTGAAAGTTTTGTATACTCGTTCGAATATTTATACTTAAACTCAACTCCTGTAGTTCCTGGTGTTTCAATGATGCGGATGTTACCTATTTTCATGAATGGTGGCGTTTGACCACAGCATTCGATTTCAGGGTCGAGATAGTCAATGACACATTGTTTCCCTGTTATTCGTGATATAACATTTTCAAGGTCCTCCTTTGTTAGAATTATTTGGTTCTTACTTATAAGATTTGTCAAAAGCTTCTTATCGTCTTTGAGTAAAATTGTTTGGTATAACTGAAGAAGGTAATGGTCTACGTTATCTGAAGGATTTGTTTGAACATTTGTGTAAGGATTGTCGTTGGCTTCTCTTGAAAGAATTTGGTCCAGTGGTGGATACTCTAACTTAACATCTGATGTAGCGTTAGCGTTTGAAGCTGTGTTTAAATTCACGGATTTCAGCTCTGGTTCTGGTTCTTTCAAACACTCTGAACTATAGTTCTTTATGACAATATTGTTTGTCGTTCGTGAGTCAACATTTGATGTTGGTTCAATTGGAACATTAACGGCACCAGCTAAGATGGATTTGCTTCTCATTTCATATAGAATAAAAACCTTTTATATGTATGAAATGAACAATATACTCGACAAGGGTTTGAATGTAAAGCTAACGAATGAAAATATTGTTGAATTCACTGAGACAGGTGCTGTGTATAAAGATGTAGAACTACTGAACAAAAGAGCTAAGGGAAGAAGCAGGAACATGAACAAAGGGTGGAAGCCTATAAAAATTTATGTCAATGATGGCTCAGGAGGTTCAAACATAAAGTATGCAGAAAGTTATAGAGTTTATGCTCTCAAGGGAGAAAGCCTTCATTTAAGAACAGCTATTCTAACACATATCCTCAAAAGCTAACGGATGGGGAAGTGGATGATATGAATGACAGCAAAAATATTAACAGAAATGGCGACAGAGATGCATGGAATTTGTTTACCATCAGTCAAAAACTTTAAAAAACAATGTTGGTCGTTCCCATGGAATATTTTTGACTTTAATGGTATTAGTCATGATATGAATCTCAAGGTATGAACGAGGAGAGATGAGAGACTTATATGCTTCCCAAATTTCTTCAAAAGGTAATGTTATACCTGACTGTTTCCAAATGAGTTCAATATCATAGCGTGAGAAACCTTGAAAGATAACGAAGTCAGTTATGAGACGTTTTATGTTTAAAGCAAAAACGCCATGTTTGCATAAGTATTGCTACAGTTAAGTGGTAATGTCTGACTTTAGTTATGATGTTAGCTAATGGTGAGTCAGGCTTTGAACTAAACCTTTTCCGGCGAAGTCGTCACAAACGAGCAGAGTGTTTGAAGGATACTTTTTGAAGGGGTATTTTGAAAGTTTTGATAGAATGTAGTTTGTCAGTCGTTTCATATCGTAAACTCCTGAGTATTGACGTAAGTGGTGTTTGTCAATAATTCTTTCCATCTCTTCTGAAGTCTTTTGCATTCCTGACTGTATAAATTCAACAATGGCATAATATTTTCTCTTACGTCGAATGTAACGTTGAAGAAATTCAATGAGTTCACTGTCTGAACTTTAACGACAGAGGCTTGAACTTTTGACATAAATGTTTTCGCTGTTGAATCCATAGAGTCTGAAGTTGCTGATATAATGATTTGGTCATAGTAAGAGTCGTTTCCTAAACGCTCTGTTATGAGTATATGACGAATGAGGTTAAATGTCTTACCTGAACCCATCTTTCCACAATAGAAATAAACACCATTTGAACAGAACTCATAGTCCTTACTGAAAGGAAGAATGAGAGAAGAGTTAAGTTTGTCTGTAGTTTCATTCATGTCTTCATCTACGTCATGTATTAAATGCTTCATTTTATCTCCATTAAAAATGCAAGTCAGAAATATTCAGAACATAGCACCGAGTCTAACTGACAAGAGTATAAAGATATACTATGAACACGTTATGATGAAACCAACCAAAATTCAAGAAAGTCAGTATACTTATGAATATCCAAGACACTGGTAGAGTATGTAGGAGGTGAGAAAGCTATTGAAATAAGACAAGTTAGAAGTATTCCAGCAGGAAGAACAATATTATTGAAGAACTTTAATGTTTTGAGATATAATGATGAAACAAAGAAGCAAGATAGTTCCCTGTTGCTGTGTATGTGAACTTAGATACAGGAGATGACATGAAAGTTTTTAACACAAAGCTTTCAGAAACGGTAGTGAGAGAACAACTTACTGCGGAAGGACATCCATTACCTTCAGAAGTTACCATAGCATATAATTTTTGAAACAAATGCAATAGATTTTAAAATCGCCTCTGCAAAGAAGTCAGTTTTACATTTAATGAAGCAGATGTATATTCGAATGAAAACTTCAAAGCTATTGCATGGTTAGATAATGACGATTGCTTTAAGAAAATATTTAAATACAGTGACTCAACGATGTCAATAGATGACCTTCGATGGAATGTTACCATCGACGTTTACAGGAAGGTTCAGCAGGATTGCTTACAAGATTGTCAATTGGTGGCGTTTGGTCTCGTGAGAACATTGTTATAAAAATCCAGTATAAGTGAATTTGCTGAAAGAATCTATATTATGTCTTTCAAACTACATGTATTCGCACGCCGAAGCATATAGTATAACAAACTTTGTAAGTTTAACATAAGACTTGTCGAACCTTCTTCAATGAAAGATGTTGTGCTACTACCCAAAGACGGAAAGGATGACTCATTATTGAGATGATTTTAATAGCATATTAAATGAGCTTGTTCTTGAAGGTCATTTCATGATGAAATAACTGTTGTAGAAGATGTTAGCAATTGTTCAGACATTTTGAAGCGTATAGATGATATAAGAAAGAAGTTAGATAGACCGCAAAGCGGTGAGGGCGAAGCCCGTGAGAACGCTTATGTTTCATTGACTTTCTCCAGTAACGAGAACTTTTATGAGATAATATTGAAGAGAGATGATTTTAATATGGTGTAAATGGTAGCTTGGGCAGCTTTAGGCGCAATGGGAACAAAAGCATTAGCATTTGGAGCAAAAGCACTTGGAGCTTATGACGCAGTAAATAAAATGAGTGGAGGAAGGGTTTCGAAGACATTAGATGCAAATAAAGGAAAGATTGGAGGCTGGGTTGCAAAGAAGTTAAGATTAAATAAAATAGGGCTCATAAATAAAGCATCCAATTTGGTTGCGACTGAGTCAGAAAATGCTTTTAGGAAAGGACGATGAGTTTGCAAAACACGCAAAAGACTTTAATGACCAGATGAAAGGTGAAAACAATGCATTTAAATAGAGTCGATGGAACTAAAGAAAATGTTTCTCTCCACCAGTAGTTTATCCATACGGACCTTATGGAATGTATGGAAACCCTTATGAACGACCATTTGAACCCATTGACTGGTGGAAGTAACTGGTATCATTACGGCCGAAGAAGAAAGACAGTCAAGTGGAGACAGACGTGAAGAAAGCAACTAAAAGAAACCAAGGAAGAGAGTTATAAAGCAATGAATTCAACAGGGTGAAAAAAGAGGTGAAAAAGAGGTGAGATCTCACCACTTCACCTAAATTTATTTTGTGCTATGTTTTCATACGTGTGAGGGTGGTGATATCATTAATTTTTTATTTTATTTTTAAGTTTTTTTTATATAAATGACGAAAACTATTGAGATAACAAACTACAACGGTCATGAGTTCAAGAATTTGTTCTTCGTTCCTCGTGAAAATACATTCTATCAGACGAGGGGAGAAAGGGTAAAGTTAGTTTGAGCGTTTATGAAGGAATGAAGAATGGAAAGTTTATACAAGCATACGATACAAACGGTAAACGTGTTTCATTAGCTTTGTCAAAACTTACTAACATTTATTTTGACAGTGACTTTGACTCTGACGATTGGAGCGACAGCAGCGATACTGAAGAATATGAACTATTGTGTGAAGCACAGCAATGGGAAGAGTTGCAATACTTTTGTAAGTGAGAACGTTTATTTTTACAGTAGTGAGGTGAAGTGGTTGGCGGCTTTATAAATATTTAAGGTTAAGTTGGTGTTTGTGTTTGTGTTGTAAAATATACGTTAACGGTTTTGTAAAGTGTCAAATTCACAAGTATTGCGTATGGTGGAACGCAGTGCCTCCGTACACGAGACTTGTATACTAACTAATTCTTAAGAAGCTCAGACACTTTAACATCTCAGTTGTCATTTGTGTACAGACAGCAAAGAGTTTAAGTAAGGATGTTAAAAGAATACTTACTGACATTATACTTTTCCCTGGATTGTCCGAAGACGATTTCATGGAACTTATGAAAGAGTCCATGGCAGGTAAGTTTGACAGATATGAACTATGGGAGAAGTACAAAGTCATACAAGACCCTCATACTTCTTTCAGAATTCATATCTACGCAAACAAAGTTCAAATTGTAAAAAGTCAAGCTTGAAAAATAAAGAGTTCATTACTCTGCTTGTTTGAAGTTGTCAAAATACTCTGTTATTTTTTCCTTTAACAATGGCAAATCTTCTTTGAAGGTAAGTATTGTACAACCTTTAATATCATAGTGTGTTTGAGGTAACGTTATCTTGAACTATTGTTTCACATCTTCATTCGTGTCATTGAAATCGGTAAGTTTCGCGATAGAACCAATTTCTGTCAGATTTGTAAATCTTAGCAAGGTCGTAAAAGCTTTTGTTGTTTCTTCTGACTAAATGCAACATAACCATATCTTTATCTTCTTCATTTTCCATCTCTTCAGTATAAATCATATACTTATAGTTCTTTTTCCTTACCTTTTGGTACCGAACGTGGTATTCTTTCTGAATGTTTTTGTCTTTTGCTTCAATGACTTCATCTTTTGCTTGAAGTTTCTTTTCCATCTCTTCACGTTCTGCTTTATATAGTTCATCTAACATCATGAAAATATAACAAGCATAACGAGGTGAAGCCCACATTGCTACGGCATTTACTAAAAGTCTATGAACATAATATCCTCTCAAACCAGGAGCCAAATTCTTGCGATTTTCGTACGGAATCTCTACCCTCGGTTTCCGAGGGTAGCAAACATATGAGGAAATTCTTCTAAAAGTTCTTTTGTCTGTTGGTTTTCAAACCAATGATATGCTTGCTTTGTAGAAAGAAGAGCATTCATTATACTTTGCATTTGGTACATGTCATCTTTGACTGAACGAATGAGACGTAACTGTTTGTTATACTGTATGTACTCGTATTCTTCATTTATAGCTTCATGGACTATAACTGTTGTTGTGTTCTCGGTTGTTGACATATCTTCTTATATTCCGGATAAAAAAAAATATTTATAAAATAAACTTTATTTTTTCTGTCTTAAGGAAATTCACTGTTTCATGTGTTTTATGCAAGACCGAAAAAAGTCGGTTCTAGAGAAATTTCACTGTTTTCATAGAGTTTGGCGACTACGTTTTCTTACGTACTCGCTGTTCTTCACTGTTTTCATACGGAATCTCTACCCTCGGTTTTCCGAGGGTAGCAATCTTATGCCATTTTACTCAGATTTTTGTTGCTGAATTCAGCAAAAATAATGTTTAGGGTAGAAGGTTAGATCTAACCTCTTTTCTACCCTCTTTTCTCACCTCATGAATTTTCATGATTTCATCGAAACTAAACGTATATGTTTTGTCAAACATGAACGTATATGTTTTGTCAAACATGAACGTATATGTTTTGTCAAGACTTCTTCGTATATGTTTTGTCAAACATGAACGTATATGTTTTGTCAAGACTTCTTCATCGTAATGAGCGTAAATCAGACAAAAATATATTTTAGGGTAGAAGGTTAGATCTAACCTCCTTTCTACCCTCTTTTCTACCCCAGTTATTTTATAAGCGTTTACATGGTAAACGTTATTTTTTAAATTTTTGAAAACTCAACGGTTTGACACAAGCCCTAAAAATTATTTTACTCAGAATTTTGTTGCTGAATTCAGCAAAAATATATTTTAGGGTAGAAGGTTAGATCTAACCTCCTTTCTACCCTCTTTTCTACCCCAGTTATTTTATAAGCGTTTTACATGGTAAACGTTATGAATTCGTGAGACTTTAAACAGTTTTGTAGCCTCTATTTCTTCTTTTAGTACATCGAATGTTTTAACGATACCGAAGGTTTCTTTATATTTCTTCTTGACGTCAGATAGAAGGAAATCTTCTGCTGTTGGATAGTTTTTGTTCAGAAATTCTAACATGTCCATTTTATCTTCTGCTGGTTTTTCTGCTTCTTTCTTTAAGTCTGCATAGTCGTTTCTCATACGTTCTATCTCTTTGACGGAGTAGTTATATTTCCTCATTGCTGCTTTACATTTAGAACATTGCGGATTCATCTTTGCGTTATATTCTGAAACCTTACCTGCTAAAACAACTAAAGCGTCAATTGCTCTCTTCATCTCAAACATAGCGGGTCTTATTTGTTTGTTCCATACTTTGCCTCTTCTATCTTTATCTCTTATCTGCCATACACATTCAGCAACTAACGAAACAAAGTTGTCGTAGGTCTTAAATTCTTCAGATTTATATATGTCAGAGATGTTCTTATATACCATGTCGCAATCTTTTTCCATAACCTTATGGTTGCAATGAAATCCTAGAAACTCATAGTTTACCTTACGAATGAACTTCTTTATTTCTACTGAGTCAGTTGCTTTGACTTCTATTTCGTCGAATTCAGGAATAGTGAGTTTTTGTTGTTGGATTTCAGGCAATTTGGGTAAATGGTCAATAATGTCCTGCATTTCATAAAGATACTGTTCATTTGTTTCATCTTTCGCACTACAGTCTAAATTACTTGTTAAAAGTTCTTGCTTTATCTTCTGGATTTCTGTTTCAAAAGTATATGAAGAAGGAATGAAGCTTTTCATTTCTACTAACATTGACGTAGGATTCATGACTAAAGAGTTTGGTGCTGTAGTTGTTTGTATTGCTGTTGTGCCGATTGTTGACATTTTTATTTTTTTATACAAAATAAAAAAAAATAAAAAAATAAAACTAACTTTATTTTTTATTTCGGGAAAATTCATGAAAATTCAAGAGGTGAAAAAAGAGGTGAAAAAACAGGTGAGATCTAACCATCTACCCGACATTCTCGTCAAATACAAAATAAAAAAATAAAATGACACTTTTTCATTAGATAACTGTTATTTTTTGACGAAGTGAAGGTTGACACTTCGTCAAAAAAATCCCTGAAATCATATCTTACATACAAAATAAAAAAATAAAATGACACTTTTTCATTAGATAACTGTTATTTTTTGACGAAGTGAACATTGACACTTCGTCAAAAAAATCCCTGAAATCATATCTTACATACAAAATAAAAAAATAAAATGACACTTTTTCATTAGATAACTGTTATTTTTTGACGAAGTGAACATTGACACTTCGTCAAAAAAATCCCTGAAATCATATCTTACATACAAAATAAAAAAATAAAATGACACTTTTTCATTAGATAACTGTTATTTTTTGACGAAGTGAACATTGACACTTCGTCAAAAAAATCCCTGAAATCATATCTTTTATACAAAAAAATGAAAAAAATGACACTAACTTTATTTTCTGACTTTCACAAAAACCAAAAATAAACGCTTTACATGTATTTTTCAGCAACTTCGTCAAATAATTTTATAGCTTTATCTATCTCATCTACTTCAAACGTTTCTTTACCTTTTATGGAGCACCATACATTTTCTCAAAAACTTCAAGCAGTTCTGTTTCTGCAGCTCTCATATCATTAACGAACACAACCTTGACTCTATTGACTGTACTGTCATATCTTTGAGTTATATTATATGTTCTTCCTATCTTATATCTCTTTGTATTGAAGTCCTTCGGTTTCTGAACGATGTAAAGTAAGCCTTCACTGCAACGTTCCGTATCGAATGAACCATATGTTATGAAGTTATATCCAACAACTGGGTCTAACCATAACAAAACTATTGGTATAAGACTTTTGTCTATAAGATATGCTCTTGTTCCATAGAATCTTACCGATATCATAAGCTCAGGATTTCTTGTCAAAATTTTCTGAGTAGAAGCAATTTTAACCCAGTCCTTCGGTTTCTTTCCAAATGGAGATATAATGTCTGACAAAGAATATTTGTTGTATTTCTTTGAGTATCTTACGTTTAAATCACCTATTCTAACCAATTTGGTGTCATTGTCTATCTTTTTAACTGTTTCAAACTCAATGTTTGTCATATATGTTCTTACATACAAAATAAAAAAATAAATAAAAATAAAACTAACTTTATTTTTTCTGTCTTAAGGAAATTCATGACAAATTCAAGAGGGTAGAAAACAGGTTAGAAAACAGGTTAGATCTAACCTTCTACCCTAAACATTATTTTTGCTGAATTCAGCAACAAAATGAACGAGGTCAGGATGTATGTAAATACATTTGAATTCATTCATAACACCCTTAGTAAGCTCATAAAATGCTTGTTTTGAGGTCGAGCCACTTTTGGCTCCACCGTATTCTTTCAACCAAAACTCAAGAATTTCCTGCATGAATTTTGTATAAAAAGCAACCGTCGGAATTCAGACTGTTGCTATATTCTTCACAAAACATTTACGCTCATTACGATGAAGAAGTCTTGACAAAACATGTACGATGAAATCATGACAAAACATATACGAAGAAGTCTTGACAAAACATTTACCCGACATTCTCGTCAAATACAAAAAAAATGACACTTTTTCATTAGATAACTGTTATTTTTTGACGAAGTGAACATTGACACTTCGTCAAAAAACTCCCTGAAATCATATCTTACATACAAAATAAAAAAATAAAATGACACTTTTTCATTAGATAACTGTTATTTTTTGACGAAGTGAAGGTTGACACTTCGTCAAAAAAATCCCTGAAATCATATCTTACATACAAAAAAATACAAAATAAAACTAAATTATATTTTTTTCTATCTTAAGGAAATTCATGAAAATTCAAGAGGGTAGAAAACAGGTTAGAAAACAGGTTAGATCAAACCTTCTACCCTAAATTATATTTTTGGGTCCTTTACACTCATTACGAAGAAGTCATGACAAAACATTTACGAAGAAGTCATGACAAAACATTTACGAAGAAGTCTTGACAAAACATTTACGAAGAAGTCTTGACAAAACATTTACGAAGAAGTCTTGACAAAACATTTACGAAGAAGTCTTGACAAAACATTTACGATGAAATCATGACAAAACATTTACGAAGAAGTCATGACAAAACATTTACGAAGAAGTCTTGACAAATTCAAGAGGGTAGAAAACAGGTTAGAAAACAGGTTAGATCTAACCTTCTACCCTAAATTATATTTTTGGTCCGGGAACAACTTTCTCTCAATTGGAGCTGTGGCATACTCTTTGCGTAAACGGTTCAGACCTTCTTCGAACTCTTGGTCTCTCTTCGATTTGGATTGAGATTGGAATTGCTGGGGTGGAGCTTGCTGGAACATCCAAGGGTTGGGGAAGTAAGGCATAGGCAGAGGAGGGTAGTTCGGGAAGCCTTGTGGTGGGTAGTAACCTTGAAGTGGAAATTGGTAGTAATTTGGTGGAGGTACTTGCTGGAACTGAGGTTGCTGAGGAGACTGTTGTGGTTCTTTAGGTTCCTCTGGTTTGGGAATGGACTGGGTTGGTGGGACGTGGGACATTCGTTTGTGTCCTGTCAGAAGGAAGAACTTTTCCTGTTGGAAGGAAAAACTTTTCCTGTTGGAAGGAAAAACATTTTCTGTCGGAAGGAAAAACATTTTCTGTTGGAAGGAAAAACTTTTTCTGTTGGAAGGAAAAACTTTTTCTGAAGTTCGACCAAAAAGTTCTCAATTTTCGAAAATTTGAATGGTTTACGGACGGACAACTGGAAAAACTTTTTCTGTCGGAAGGAAAAACTTTTTCTGTCGGAAGGAAAATTTTTTCCAGTTGTCGGGAAAATATTTTCCTGTCGGATGGAAGGACTCGGAATGCCAGAAGGATTTGACGAGGCAGTTTACCTAATTTAAATAAACGACTGCGTAAAAGACTACTTGCGCAAGGTCATGAAGCCCAAGGTCAAGTTCACCACTATTTCTGGAAGGGCTGTCTTGAATCTCGAGACTTCGACCGAAATTCCAATTCAAATACCAGACGGGACAGCCTACGACGACATAAAGCAAGCAAAGAAGGAAGCCATTATAAAGTTCCTAAACAAACGTCCTTGGATAAAAATACCAAACAAGGAGAACCCCCTACCCCATATGAAATTGGCAATTCAGTCTCTCCTTCGCTTCTCAGGACAACCATTCTACATAACCTGTGAAGGCGACATCCAACCAGTTCAGTAAACCTTAACGTTTAACTGCACTTTTTTATGTTTTTTGTGAAAGTGTCAAAAATAAATTGTTTTCATGAGTTTTCTACGATGTTAGAAAAAATGTTATTTTCTAATATCTTCACATTCAATACTTTTTCAGCACTTTTCCGTAGTTATATATGAAAGACAATTCGAGATAAAAGTCATAGTACAATGGAATAATATGTTGCACACCATTTGTTGTGAACCAAACTTGAAAGTCAGAGAAACTGTTACTAGGTGGTTCGTAGAATTTAGAAGCAAAGTCATAAAAGTCCTTACCAATACATAGAAAACTATTGTTGCTTGAACTGAAACTTGCATGACACATAACATTTTGAGGGTCAAACACGTTTCTATAAACTGTCAAATCTGCTGGTGGAAGTATAAATTGAAATGGACCATCTGGTGGTAATGGTTCGTTCTGGTTTAGTAACCGAAGAAATTGTGCCCAAGAACGTTTGTCTACTTTCCAAAATAAAAACTCTGTATCTCTTGGAGGGTTAATTTCAATCTTTTGAAATGAAACGGTGGAGTTCATCTTGTCATATTCTAGTTTCAGATAGTATGTTCCATTTAGTAAAGAGTCGTATTTTTCTTGAAATTCCCAATAATATTTGTTCATTTGAGTTTGAAAGTCATTTAGAGTTTTCTCAAGACTTTCGTCTGAACGAACTGTAAAGATTCTCATTTCGTCAAATTTGTCTATTAGACCATCAGAACCTTTATACTGCCCATGAAAATATACTGCGAACATAAATGCGTTAGTTCTATTTGAAAACAAAACTCTTCTAAATCCTATTGCCTTTGCATCTGAAGGACTTTGAAGCCAACGAATTGGATAGTCAAACCTGTATACTCGGGATGAAATTTCTTCATCTGAAATAGTCCTACCAGCATTTGTAAAGATATAGTCTAACGGTTTTGTATCTGCTACTTTTGTTCTTTGTTTTTCAGCCTGAAGCATTTAATATATGTAAAAATATATTGTTTTAAAATGGTATGCCATTTCATATTTCTCATCTAACAAACAAGTTTCCCAACTCTGCTTTTATTCTAGCAGACTCTGCTTTTATTCTAGCAGACTTTCTATCCATTCTATATGGGGGCATTTTTATAAAAAGAAAAAAAATGTTTTTTTCTTTACTTTACATAACCGCCTGCTGCCATAAGTCTTTGACGCCAACCCATACCAGCTAATGAAGGTTGACTTGGTTTAGTTTCCAAACTAAACTTTGGTTTTGGTTTATCTTCAGTTTTTGGTTTTTCTTCTTCTATCGGTTTTTCGTCACTTTTCGGTTTCTCTGACTTTACTTCACTTGCAGGAACAGTTGTGTCGTCAACATCTTCATAAATATCATATGCCATTTGTTTTTGTTTTCCTTTCAACTTTTTGTGTTTGTTGTAAAGTTTAGAATATTTCGACTCTAAGTCAATGAGATGTTCTATAATGAACTGTTGGTCAGTGAAGTAAACTTTTCCATCTGTTGTCTCGAAAGCTCCTTCAGACTTCAATATTTTATTTGTGAGAGTCTGTTTCTTTTTTGAGATACTTGCCGTTCCATTTTTATGAAAAGTGACTTTGTAGTTAGGGTTTGTATTTCCAGACCTGGCACTTTCTATTATTGAATTTTTCTCTTCATCTGTAAGTTCTTTGACAGGTTTTGACAATGGTTCTGAACTTTTTGTTTGTGGTGTCAAATCTACCGTTTCAACTTCTTCGGTCATTTCATCTCAGTAAAAAATTTTAGTTTGGTTTGTTTTCAACTGGTTGTTGTTGTTTTTTAAGTCGGTCTAAAACTTCCTGAGGTATAGGAAGAACTTGACAAACACGTTGTGTAACTGCTGGAAGCCGACAAATCCATCTTGAACCCATTTGTCTCAATGCTGTATTGTTCATTTCATCTCAGTAAAAAACTTTACATTCCCCACGTTTGAGGCGGTTGAGGTTGGTTATTGTTTACCCACTGTTGTGCATGGTTATATCCTCTGTTAAAGAATCTTTCACCTTGGTCCATATAGTGTCCTGCTTGGTTATAGTAGTCATTTGCTTTGTTATAATAGTTTCCTGCTTGTCTTCCTACATTGTCCATCCATCCTTGAACTTTTCCTCTTGTTTCAGGATTTGGAATAAGATTTGTTGCATCTCGTGCTACATCCCAACCTTTCTGTACAGTTTGTATAATAGGTTGTGCTTTCTCTTTAAGTATACCTAATGTACTCAAAATCTTCCTTCCAACTCCAAATACACCTCTGGCTATTGTTCCCACTGCGGGCAAAAATCTGGATGCAACTCCTGCTAATGCGCCAAATAAACCCATTTCTTATAGGATAAAAATGACGAATCCAAACAAGGACCCCTATGTTTCTAAAGCGACAAAGAAAGCACTCATGATAAAAATCTTTAGTTCAACACCAAATGCTTGGTTTATGGATATCTTGGAAAACATTCCGAGAGTTAGAACAGATGGACCACCATACTGGCTAATATTTGTCGGTCAAAACACAAGATACTGTGAAGCCATACCATTATGGTCCAAAAATATTTTAGATGTGAAAACTGCTTTGACAATATTCGTTGACAAATACCATCCAACAAAACTGACATCTGACTGTGAAAGTTCTTTCAAATCAGATGATGTAAAAAACTATCTGCGTTCAAAAAATGTAAACCAATATTTCATTGTCGACCAAAACCATTCTGCTCTTGGTGTCATTGACGGTTGTATAAAAATGTTAAGAGACTTAAACCAACCACAAGGTGGTGAAGCAAATGAAATGTCATATGACGACAAATATAGACACTTCTCCATGGCAAAGATGAGACAAGTTTTAAATATTTACAATAGCCGTAAACAAAAAGGTTTGGGAAACCACTCCCCTGAAGAAATGAAAAACAACCCTGACTTAGAGAAAGACTATATATTTAATAATTTAGTCAAAAGAGACAAACAAGAAAGAATGCCGGGCTTCAAACTTAAGAAAGGCGACAAAGTAAAAATAGAAATACCTAAACGCGACCCATATGAAAATACTATTGACTATGACAACAATGGGAACCCGACAGGTACTCACATTCGTGTTCGTAAAAATAGAAGAAAGTATACAAGAGAATATTATGAAGTTTTAGGCAAACATGGCAAAATGTACACACTGCAAGCAGAAGATAAAACTACTATTGTCAGACCTCGTTTCAAACTTGTCAAAGTTCAAGGTGGTATACTTTCAAAGACAGTTCCTAACAAATATAAGACAACTCCTGACGAATATGCTAAAGAAGTTGAAAATGACGACTAAGCAATTCTATACCATGCGTAAACTGTCATGTAAGGTGGCATGTAGTCTTTACCCAAGCCTGTTGGATTTGTTGTGAAAGTATGGACATGATTTCCTCCTGGTTCAGTTGGTCGAAAAGTCTTTTTTGCTGAATGGTTATAATCTGGAGATAAAACGTCATTGCCAGCATAATATTCTGAGTTGTATAATGGGTGGTCTCTTAATGAGTGGCTATGGTCGCCAGAAAAGTTTGTAGTTCCTGTATGAGTGTGCGGTGGAAGGTTTGCTTCTTTAATTTTCTTCGAACCACCTGTTTCCTTTGAAGAGTTTGCACAATACAAAAACCTGTCGACTATTTGTTCCCATGCACCAACACCAAACATTACTTGAGGACCTCTTGCTTCCATAGATGTATAAATAGAACCTACTGGGTTCATTAAATCAAACATATGAGACATTATAGGATTGTCTCTTTTGAACTTAAAATATAGTGCAACTATTTCAGGTTTCTTCTGGTTTGTGTAAGAATATTTTTTATAATATAATCTTATGTTTTCAGGGTAGGTAAAATCTTGACTATAATATTTATTTCTGTCATCTATATAATAATATACTATTCTCGTTTTTTCTATTGCATTATATCTTTTATATCTATAATAATCTAAATATAATGTTTGCTTTTGTTCATCTGCATGTAGTGTTCCTTCGTCATCTACATAGTCATAATAATATGGTGCTGGAGCTGGGTCAGGCAATGTCATATCTGCCATTTCATAAACTCGGAAATATTTCTTTTGTTCGTCTCCATATAAGTTTAAGTAGCAGTTGTTGTCTAATGGAACTTTAACTTGTGTACCATCATTCTTTATATAGCTTACATACATTTCATTGTTATTTTTCGGAATGAGTTTATACCGTATACCATTTCTTAAGGACTGTACAAACTGTCATCTAAAATATTTATTTTCTTCATTGACAGAAAAGTCACCAACAATAGTTTCAATATTTTTTGTTGTTCCTATCAAACTTTGGTATATTTCATTGACATATGTTTTATCTGCTTTCTTTTCAAGGCTAACGTTTAAGTCTGTTATTTCAGAAGATGTATGTGTATGTCCAACGGCACTTTTCCTGTTTAAGGTTTCTTGTAAGTTTGTAATATTTGCAATGGTATGTGTATGTCCAACGTCACTTTTCCTGTTTAAGGTTTCTTGTAAGTTTGTAATATTTGCAATGGTATGTGTATGTCCAACGTCACTTTTCCTGTTTAAGGTTTCTTGTAAGTTTGTAATATTTGCAATGGTATGTGTATGTCCAACGTCACTTTTCCTGTTTAAGGTTTCTTGTAAGTCTGTTATTTCAGATATAGAATGTATATGAGTCTTTTTAGAATATTCGTTTTCAGCTCTTGTCACTTCACTTGACATTTTATTGTCAACATATGTTTTGTCTGCTAGTTCAGGATGAGTATGTTCTTTTGTTGCATAAGCATTGTTAGCTCTTTCTTCTTCTTTTGCTATTGCATCGTCTACATATTCTTTGTCAGCTTTGTTGTCAACATCTGTTTTCAAAAGAAGTTCATTTATAGGTTTCTCGTTTAAAGTTCCTTTTGTTGGATTTATACAGACAGTATGGTTCTTATTGTCTTGAAACAGAAACTCATCTGTCATTGGGTTTATTGTCAGTTTTAAGTTTCCTTCTTTCAATGACTCAGATATCTTAGAATAGTTTGAAAAGTTTGTTGTGTTCTTATTTAGAGCTTGCATAATGAGTTGTCGGTTGTGTTGTATTTCTCTCATGGAAGCAATATCTTTCGACATTTTTATTCTAGATAAAATATGCTTTCAATAGAAAAAGAAAATTCAAGAGTTGCTACAACTAAACCATTAGATGAACTTTTTACTAATGTCGGTCAAAAGTTTGAGACAGAGACCGTAAAGCATGAAGGCTATCGTTTTGACTACCCATTAAGATGGTTAAGAGACCCATCTGTCACAAAAGCTATTGGCTTTCGTAGAATGAAGTTCATTTCAGAAGCCATACATGGTTTCCCATTTACGGTCGGTTTTGAAGTTCGATACTATAACAAAGAAAAACGTATGTATGAGAAATTTGAACAGGGAAAACTTTTACAAGTTAGTTTGCTTGTAAACTTAGAAACAACTCTTCAAGCTTTTCAAGAAAAAATAAACGATATCTATATCGAATATGCAAAACAGTATAACATTGACGAAGGAGAATACCATCTCGATATTATTTATGACAGGAAAAATGCAACTGTTAAAATCAATAGAATAGAAGACCTTGGAGAAAACGTTTATATTTCTACAAAATATAACAACTTGGCATGGTATAGATTTATGAGGATGTTAAATCAGCCTGCAGCATATCCAGTACACCCAGACTTTTATGAAGTCGAAAACCCTAATGGAACATATGAAAATATTTTCGACCCAGATGCTATTATTGTTCATGCTTCATTTTCTGGTGCGCAAAACTCTTTCTTATGTCTGATGAATGACTTTTACGAAAAACCTACAAAGTTATACGAACCACCAAGTGGAAGTATTTCAGACTTTCAAGTATGGTTTACTACAGATGGAAGAAAAAGAATAATTCCATTATACCATGCGTTTTACTTAGAACTTAGTTTCATATACAACTACTATCGAACGGTAAAAATATAATTTTTTAATACGGTTGAGGTGTTGGATTTGGTTGCCAACTAGACTGTGGTGCAGGTTCAGGCTGTTGTATAACAGGAGCTTGCTCTTCTGGTTCAGGGTCTTTAGGTATAATACCAACAAACTGACCTACCCTTTTACCAATATTTTTGACTCCGTTCCAAATTCCTCTTCCTACGGTTTTTATTCCATTCCATATACCTCTTCCAACATTTCGAAAGAAGTTTCCTATCTTACTGAAGAAACCCATTTTACTATATGTAAAAATCTAATGTCCGCCTAGTCTCTTACGTTTCCTGTTGAGTTCCATAGCATTCTTTAACTGGAGCTCATACATTCTGTTTCTCCTCTGGTAGAAAACATATTCTGGGTCAACTCCTGTGTTCGCGTCATCTGCATAAAGTTGTTTATATCCCACTTCAGGGTTTGTATAAAACTCTTTCCATCTCATATTTGCATACCATGGTGGCAAACCTAACGCAGCGTCATTTGACATGGCAGTTTGCATTTGTACATCTGTTGGCACTTGACCATAGTTTGCCATTGCAGTTTGTATTCTAACTTCATTTGGAATATTCTCTGGGTTTGGTTGTCCAGGTTGCTGTGCATTCGCTAAGTTCTGTGCGTCCATTTAATATTAGATAAAAATATCTCTTACGAGTACATATACTGAACATTTGCAGGCATTGGTTCATCTTCATATTCTCTGTACTTTTCTGCCACGTCAAATAAATAAATGACACAATGGAAAAAACCTAAAACAAGTAGTCCTATTTCAAACCACATTTACTTACTAATAAAATTTCTTTGTTATGACACTTTCTCCGGTTTATAGGACCTCTCTCATATTCTATCTTGTCATATCTAAACTCATAGTCATGTATGTCCTCTAACCATCTCATAACGGTTTCCAAACCACTTTTATCGGATGTAAAGTAAAAGCATGGATGGTTATGTATAACGTCTAAAGTTTCTAAAGAGTCTCTCAAAGTCCAGTCTACTTGGTATTGAAAATCCCATGTGTTATAGAACGGTGGGTCCACTATAAAGAAAACATTTTCCTTGTCTTTATATTTTTCATACAACTCTGTCCAATGACATCTCACAAACTCTATACCCTCAATATATTTTTCTATGTCCTCTTTGAAAACATTTGTATAGTTAAGATATAAAACTTTTGACATAAGTGTTTCAATGTCATGAACTCTTATAGCACCACTATATAATAGTCTAGCAGATATACTATCCCAGTCTATATATTCTGCTTTTTTCAAAACCTCTCTCACAATATTTTTCTTATCTAATGGTATACGTTCCATCTTACCTATAGGTATCTTTTCTTTTAACTCTTTCAATATTTTGTTTGTGTCTGGAATATGTTTGAGACGGTCCATATAGTTGTCGAAGTCATTGCATATAATCTTTGAGTCTGGGAATATTGTATGGCACAAATGGGATATATAGAAACTTCCACCGAACAAATCTACAAATGTTAGACCATTCGGTAGTTTCTTAAGTTCTCTCAATATAATATCTTTACATCTACTCTTATTTCCAAAGAACGGTAACGGTGGTTTTGTAAAATTCATTTATATATAATAATAAAAATGTTTTTTCCTGAAAAGTGACAGAAAAGTGACAAAGCATGAAAACATATATAATTTGTGAAAAGCGACACATTATATAATGTTTTCGACCCAGAAGAAGGCTTCTTCCCAGAAGCAATGGAGGAAGAAGAAGAGTCCTCCGAATTCACACCAGAAGACTAACAATTTTCCGAATAAAAACTTCATTTATACTAAACATCTTCGGGGCTAGAGGGCACGAAGTGCCTGGAAGCCCCACTACCTTTTTTTTTTTTTTTTTTTAATATTGGATTGCGCTTGTCACCAAATTGTTTCACTTTCGAAATTGAATCAAATTAAGCATAAAAATTCCTATTCTAATAGGGCCATCTGTTATTCTGATTGTATCTTGTAAGTACATTTATCCTAGGAGAAAACATGCTCAAATAATTCTTCAAAGATTGATTAATGGAAATATCAATGAAATTTTGGTGGTTGCCATTCCATATAGTTGGCATTATATAAAAGCACTTGTTCCTCCCAACAAGGAGATCATAGTCAAATATTCAGAGCCTACGCGCCTGTAGGTATTGAAAATGTCAGATTCAATTTTTGACGATTTTCTCTAATTAAATTTTGATTAATCTGTATATCTGTAAGCAGTTTTATTTTTTGTCAGAAGTTCTGAAAAAAAATTCTTCAATTGATTTATGTCGCTGTCCTGGGATGCTGACAAAATCATCGATGACTGGCTCAAATCTCAGCATCAGGACAACGATGAGTCTGATTGGACAGAACCTTTTGTTGTTAGCTGCAGTCGAACGAAAAATCCATTTTATTCCGATTATGCAAACAGTTTTAAGCAACTACCGTCATACGAAGAAAACTGGATTGTTGACTTATACACTAATCAAACATTTGAAATGAAATTCACAGACTGTTCCGTCACAAAATTTACTCCGATTCCTCCTCGTCCAATTACGTTTTTATCAGATTGCAGACTAAACAGCGCCATACTAATGACCAAAACAGTCGCATGCCCTATACTGCAATCGTATTGGACTGGAAAAAAGATTAATGTTATAGAAAACCCAATCAATTTAGGAGCGGCGATACAACGGAAGACATCATCGTACTTTGAGTTCACTGTTTCAGAATTCCTTTCTAACCAAGATCTCTTTGAACCTCTTTTATTTACTGGATTTATGTTCAGCGGTCAACAAATTGTATCGGAACCATGGAATTTTGTGCCTTTGCCATGCGCAGAAATTCTTCGTGTTAGTGATACTAAAGTTTTAGAAAATACGAAAATCGTCTATCGGTTAAATGAAGTTTCGGATCGACTATCTTTAGTGATTATCGCATACCACCCTTACTCTCAGAAGAATGGTACAACCGTTTTATCAGCATATGAAAAGAATTCAACATCAATCGAAGAAGCTCAAGCAACAATCAATAAATCGAAGAACTCGAACATTAATAACTATTGTCAACTCGGATACTACATAGTTTCGCTTCCAACATTACTAGAAAACGACTTATTACCACCACCTTTCATTTCATCCGAAACTGTTACAGAAAAGATGCTTCAAAGCATTGTACAAGGCGGTATCAAATATCCTGCGGAAGATAAACTGGGTCTTACCATCAAAATAAAGATATCTGCAAGAGAAATCGATGATTCCACCGTAATACAGTCAAATAACCTCCTTGGATCGATGAATTACTCAATAACAGAGCCTATACTTAACTTCAGTCACTCCTTGCTCGTTGAAATGACCTCAGCAACCGTAAAATTACCAAATTGGAAAACTGAAGCCGTTTACGTGACCGTGGAGCTTAAGAAAGACCTTGAAAGCGACGGAATGCCATTAATCAAGGACAGATTCTCTCAAAAACACGTGGATTGCGCAAAAGGAATCGCATGTCCCGCTCACAAGAAAGTAGCGTTCAGAGAAACGTTCATTATCGATCTCCCGCAAAGAGTTGAGAATGGTTCAATCGTTGTCTTTACTTTTGTCGCAATTTCGAGAAAAGGTGACAAATTTGTTGAAGAAAAGATTGGCTATTCGTATATTCATCTCATGGATAAGCATGGTGAACAAGTAGCTCTTAAAGGAGGTAAGTTTGAGCTCGCAATCAACGAAATAAATTCAAATAATCCACAAAGTCTCAGAAATGGCTCTTCTTTGTTCTGCAAGATCATGACGACCAGAAGATCCAATCTACTTCCGAAATCCCCCGAATTAATAAGAGTTTACAAGTCAATTCAAAATAAATCTTTCATTCTTGAGGAATTTCGGAAAGTCGAGCCAAAAGCGTTGTTAAGAAGTTCGTTACAGATCTTTGATATACTTATTTCGAATTTTACGGAAGCTCCAAAAGATATTTTCGATATCTTACTTTATATCGCTGATATTGCAACGGATCTATGTCCAAAGGCATTTGATAAATTCTTGGATGTGTTCTCCGTCGTTTTTTCCTTCATGAAAAATGGTAATTCGACTCATGATTTTCATGTTTCACTTTTAACAACGTGGGAACACTTTATTCATAAGGAACATGAAGCTTGTAAGAATGGAATAGGAAGAGATGCACCTCTAATGAATTTCTTCTTTGTTTTGCTCATTAAATCAATTTATATCACAAAAGATCGTGATTTCCACCAAGAAATCAACATGTTTATAGACGCTTTCACAAAGTCTATAGTTGTTCTCAACAAATCCAATCACCAATTGTCAATCCAGTCGCTCAAAACTTTTTCATTATTCGTATTGAATCTTTTCGACATCGGATTCTACACAGCGGCCATAGATTCAATAGAAGCCCAAGTCAAAGCGTTCGGAGACACAAAAATAGACCTCAAATCCTCACTTTTCATTCTGAAATCTTCACTTCAGCCAAAAGTGATCGCAACGGCTCTTCTCCACATCAAACATTTCCCTGAGTTCCTGATAGACCAGATAGAACGTTGTTTGGTCGCTCAAAACTTCACTGAATTGGATAAAATTTTTTCAATTTTGAATTACAACATTGCGTGCCTTCCTACATCGATCTCCATGGCTGTATGTACCCATATCCTGCCAATTCTCGACTTCGTTCCCTCTCTTGTCCTTGGAAATACAGCGAATGAAGAAAGTCCATACGTAACAACGTTTATTTACATTGTTGGCATTGTTGATCCAGACCATATAAGGCAATACATCAGGACAGCAGAGTCAAAGTCGAGTTTCTTCAAGGCAATTATGAAATCTCTCGATTTCTTGAGTTATTCAGGAAAAGCGAATGATTCCCAACAGAACAGATTCTCCCATATGCACTGCAAGACCGAAAAAGAGCTTTTGTATAAGAAATCTTTCAGTTTATTCAGAGAAAGAGCTTTTTCCGCCCAAACGAACGTAATTCGGTTCATGGGGAAGTTCATTTTCGAGGAAGGATACGTTGAAGAGTGCAGTTTGATCATTTACCAGCTTTTTTCGTCAAATTTAGTAATAAATTTGGTCGAAGACTTAGTTTTGCTTCTCGTGGAGTTCATCAAGCTCTATCCCAAGGAAATCTTCGAAAATAAGAAGGTTCCTTTGGCAAAATTCATAATGAAAATTTTGGAATTGTCCAGATTCACGGAATCAGGCAATATCTTCTTCGATACACTTGAGCAGGTCGATAAAGCCACTTACGGATCAACAAACAGGAGTTTGATGCTTGTAGAAAGAGTTATTTACAAATTGCCACTTTTTGTTGTTACAGAGATAGTTTTGAACCAATGTTTCGCAAGAACAATAATCTTCAAGTACCAGAAGCTCCTCAAAATGCAAGATAACTATCATAATAATATAGAATTATTAGCTGAAGTGATTTACAACAAACTGCTGCTTTTCCAGCATTCTCCCGATGTTGTCTGTGAAATTCTCCAGGAAATTGCCAGTACTTCTGCACTCTACGGATATTATTTGGAATTTGTTATGTGTAACATCGCAATGCTCGCTGTTGTCTTCGAGTACAATACTCTCCTTGGCCGTATCGATAAGATATTCGGCTGCGATTCACAGGCAATTGCTCTAACCCACATTTGTCCGTTTGCGAAAGCCTTGAAATGTCCGGATAACATTTTAAAGGACCTTCCCGACGTCCCTGGATTTTGTGACTCCAAGTATTTCCACTTTCCGGTCATTATTGACTGTATTATCAAAATGATAAATTATAGTCAAGAGAAAGAGTACCATGAAATCACTATAGACCTGATTGGCATCGTCATCCCATTCATGCAGTATAACTCTGATTACTCGTTCATGTCTCAGACTTTGGGAAATATCTCAAATTCAGCAGTTGCAGTGGCAGGAATCGCAAAGGATCAGGAGAGATTGCTTGGTAAGTACTACAGAGTCAACTTCTTCGGTGATGTTTTCAAGGATGATGATAAAAAATCTTATATTTACAGAGAAAAAGAACTTACTAACGTTTTCAATTTCTCTAAGCGAATAATACAAGATTTAACTAATGTTCATCCAGGAAAGAAGTTCGAAATCATCCAGGAATCATCAAAAGTCGATGAATCGAAATTAAATTCCGGAATTGGATACATCCAGATCACTTCCGTTGATCCGTACATTACCAAAGAAGAGAGGAAGTTGAGAACATCGCAGTTCGAAGAGAAAATGAACAACAAATTGTTTTATTTCGACACTCCTTACGTAATTGGGTCAAATGAAGCTCAAGGACCAATAGACAAACAATGTAGGAGACGAGCCATCTTCGAACTCGAGCATCCAATGCCTTATATCCTCAAAAGACAACAAATTATTTCATTTTCAACGAAAGAGTACAATCCGGCCAAAGTTTCGCTGAGAATGATCAAGGACAGGACATATGAAATGGTTTCGTTGATCGAAACAAAGAATACATCGGGAATTCAACAAATGTTGAACGGAAATCTTCTTGTACAAGTAAATGTTGGGCCAAAGAGGATTGCTGAGGTATTCTTGGGCGGTCAGGCAGAGATTGATGAGAAAACAAGCTTAAAATTAAAGAAAGCTTTTGCAGATTTCCTCGAAATCAACCAAAAAGCACTTAAAATTCACGCGGAATATATAAGACAGAATCCTATGTTCATTTCAATGCAACAGGAATTGGAAAGCGGTTTTGAAGCATTGAAAGAACTTATTTCTAAGTATATTGTTTAATAAAATGTATTATATTCAATATCTCGGTTTTTTAATGTAATTCCCAATAATTGTTCTTTGTTTTAGAGTTTAACTTTCCAATATTTTTTTTTATTGAAAATAATTTTTATGTATTTGAAACCGGATTCCTGTTTTTATTTTTAAAGTATCAAGAAAGAAAGCAATGCGTTCATTGATATTGTTCAAAATATTAGGAAAATATATTAAATATTTTACGAGACAATAGAAATAGTAATGTTAAGCTAATAATCGTAATTGCTCTTTTAGTTTTATGAAAATGTAATCCTAAATGTCTTAAAAAATGATATAAAAAATGGAATATATGAGAAATGAACATATGGAAATTGATTTATACATTATTTGCAAGCGGATTATTGTTTTCATGTTCGGTAATTCAAAGCCCTTAGTTTTATATTGCCATTCCAATAATAAATTGAATGGGAGGTTTTTTTAATTTTTGAATTTTTTATGCCATTGAATTTTCGAAAGTCGGTATTTTCTACGTTCTATTGGTTGAAATTAAGAAAATATTAAAATTGAAACTGATGCTTTTCAAATGTGAAGTTATTGAAGTGTTGATTATAATAACAAGTACATTCATTTTAAAGGAATTTTTTGTCATTGTCAATTTTATAAATGGTGGGATCATTGAAAAGCATCTTCAATAATTTCAATGCCTCATTCATTTTAAAATTGATGTTACTTTTGTTTTGAATCTATGTTATATGCTGATAAAATTATAATTCTAATAATCCTCTGAATAAAAATTATATTCTTCTCAATTTATACGCTGATTTTTCAAATGTTACCAAGCTCTGTTCATCATAGTCACACTGATTTTTCTTCTATTCATACAACGTGGAGTGATGAACAGAGAAGGACCGTATGGACTCTTATTTCCAAATCTAGGATGGGGCTCAAGGTTGAATTATCTCCAGTTATTGCAACAGCATTTATCATTTTACAGAAGTATTTCAGAGTTAACGAATATTGTCCTTATAAATTGTTTATCTTAATGACAGCAGCTTTGTTTACTTCATGTAAATCACAAAATTGTTTTCGAACAATTGAAATGATTTATAATGAGTTAGTTAGAATATGTAAATCAGCTCCCTCTTCAATGGTTCGATCGCTTATCGGACAAGAAAATTTTGATAATCAAGGACTTTTATCACCAGAACAAATAGAAGAAATTACACAAGCAGAAATAGATCTTCTCAAAGCATTAGATTTTAATGTTAATTTTGAGTTACCTTTTACCTATTTTGAAAGATGGAAATCAAATATTCAAGCATTAATTCCAAATGAAAATTTTATAAAAATATGCAATGGTGTAATAGTCGATATGTGCTTAGTAATATCTTCTAAATATTATTTAGATATTGCACCAGAAGTTGCTGCAGCTGCAGCTGCTCAAGACTCTATAGGTCAGGGAAATCTTTCGGAAATTACATCAGTATGGATTAATGAAGTTGTACAAAAATACGGTCAAGAAAACTTTAATTTAGCATTATCATCGATTATTCACGAAAAAGGAAAAACGTTCCAAAGAAAATCGGTTCCTATTCAAAGACCGTTACAGCCGATCAAACAAGTAATTTATGCATAATATGATAATTTTTGTTTTTAATTGATTATTTTGTTTGTAATTAAAAAAATTTGTATTGCAAACAATATTTGAATAGTTTTCAAATTTTGAATCTTGAAATTTTATTATTGAAGCAATTTTTCGGTTGGAATTTCAATAGACGTATGTCAATTATTTCTAAAACTTCAAGGTAAAATTTATTAATTTAAAAGTTAACATTCTGTGTAGCAAAAATTTAGAATGTGGAATCAATTGAAATATTTTAAATTAATCATTAAATCCGATTAAAAATACAACAATTGAAGATTTAAGTAATTTAATGCTAAAAATATCTGATAAAAATTTGAAAAATTATAATTTTTTATGGAATTCAGAAATTATAAAACATCAAATTTAAGTATTTAGTTACTACTATGGTTATCATGCAAATATCATTTTATTTAAGGTATTCAAAAGTATTCAAAAAAATTAACCACGCAAAACATGTTTTTCGAAAATTAATCTTGGATATGCAATAAGGGTACATATCCCATCTTAAAACATTAAAAAATTTCTTCATATACACTCGATTTCTAGAAATTTTTTAAAAAAATGAAATAAATTTGTAAACAGTATCCCACATATATTAAATAATAAAATATTCTTGTTTGTTGTTTCAATATTCAGTTTATTCAATAAATAATTCGGAAATGAAGTATTTCGGATTTATTGATATAAATGGCCATCACAATTTCAATATTCTCATTGATTATCATAACAGTAATAATTATTGTTTTTATTTTTTAGAAAATTAATTTAACAATGAATTTCTAACAACTTTCTTAACATCCATATTATATTTATTAAAATTTGAGCCAGAAGCAAACAATATTTTAGCTTTAATCTTGATATGATTTGATTTATTGCTATCTTAATTCAATATAAGTATGATTTCGATAAACACAAATTATGGAAGCCAAACGGCATTCATTGTTATTAAGATAGAAAAAATCAAATAAATTATTACATAAAATTAAGATGTCAATTCATTATTTCTTAGTGGCTAACCCTTAAATAGAAAAATAACTCATATTCTAAATATTACCTTGTATGCTTTCCATCCACATGAATACTATTATAGCCTAATACATACATTTTAAATTTGGACATGAATTCAATTATTCACAATGCTTCCTTCATTTTAAATGTAAATTTGTTAAACTCTGTCATCTTTCAGACAATATAATTGTTATTGTGGAGAGTTTACCATTATATTTCTTGAGTTGATTCGATGGGTATTACTTTTTTATCGCGTGAAATTCGAGCTCTTCCTTTTCAACAAGAAATCATAATGATGAACAGAATATTGCAAATAATTAAAAAGCATCATAAAGCTGACATTACTTTTTAATTTTCGGAATGAATTTGGATTTTTGAAACCTGTTTCGAATGAAAGCTATCAACAACTATCTGGTGGATTGAGTACTTATTTCTTTTTGAGATACGTTGAAATAGTAAAAAAAATATTGCAGCTGTGTTAGATGCCCAAATGAGAGTTGTATATCTGTTACAATCTTTTGCTTCACTATTTCAAGCAGAATAGATGATTTGATTAATAACTTCGAGTTTACCATAAGATTATCCTTTACCTCTTTATCAGCTCCTGAAGAAATGAGATATTTAACAACAACAAAATGACAACTTTCTGATGCATAAATAAGATGAGTGTAACCTTTATATTCTTTTGTATCTTTATAAGCATCTGCAGAGATAAGGTATTTCACGACTTCAACGATACCATTTCTTGATGCAAAACTCAAAGGAGTATTTCATTCAATAAACTTTGCTGATTTAATTGTGTTTAATTATGGAATTATTGATATTAATGAAAACATAACTTCCTTCTTTTCAGCATTAAGAGTTGAAGCAACATGCGTATTGATTTGGAGTAAAATTTGAATGCTCCATGATTCCTCATATATCTTATCGATATCCTTGTTTTCTCTCATTTGGAACATATAGGAAATCTGAGATAAGCATCACATAGATAAAATTCTATGAATATGATTATAAGTAATGAAAAATAAATATATTTATTTACAAAAGGTGATTGAAATTCTTCAAATTTTCAATTGAATTAATATTTTCTCCGTTTATGCTGTAACTAAGCAAAACCTTCATGATCAACGGAGTATTTGTCTTACTCTCTATCATTACGAGGTTCTGTAGTGGAACTGGAGAAGGATGCAAATTCTTAATTTCATTATCTTTGCAATAGGAAGTCCATCCAGTAGGAACACCGTATTTGATCCTGAAATTAGTTAGTTGCTTGCTTGTTTTATTGAAAATTGAAGATCTTATGCAAAATTGTTGTCTATTAACAGGATTCTTTGAAACTTCAAAGTAAATCGCAAGATCATTTGTCTGGAGAACCTCTGTTGACCTTGGTGGAGGAGTTATAACAGGAGTTTCGAGTAATTGTTTAATTGAATCTTGAGTCGAGATCAAAACAGAAGAAGTACTCTGCGCTGATTTGATCTTGTTCAGCTCAAGAACAACAGAGAGATCTGATGCGTAAGGAGTGATCGCTTGGTCTTTTTCTTCATCATAAACCATAGAAACGAGTAATTCGTCACTAGCAGCTGGATTCTTGAGGATTCTGATCAATTCTCCAGTTCTCTGCTGGATTTCAATGTTGTCAGACTTTGTGAAACTTTCGAAGAAATTAAAAACTGATTCATCAACAATTTGGAAGCGATAAGAGTATTTGGCAATAGCAATAAGTATATAATTGATTGTTTCATGGGATGTCTGCGGCATCTTTGCGATTGCTACCATTGTAGGAAGAACATTTTCATTGAAATTGTAACTGAACTCTCCGATCAAGTACGAGGCGACCTGAACGATTGCTTGGTTCTCTGGATAATCTTGGAGCAACTGTTCCAACAAAGGAAGAGCATATTCCTGGAGTCTCTGATTTTTGCCGATTTTTTCCGTAAACTTGCTTATAATTTCATTTGAAACGTAGTTTCCGCAACTATGAAGGATCTCAAGTACAGCGTCGATGTTCCAATGAAGAGATGGAGCGAAATTCTGAACAAGATAAAATATTTTGAAAATGATTGAAGATTTGAAGTCTGAATCTGCGAATTGTACGTATTTCATGATCTCTGGGAACAGCGATTCGATATTTTCGCCGTTGACTAATGCAGTTATAACTTCAAGAGCTCTTCTTCTGATAAATGGATCACGATGATCTAAGCAGCTGATGATCTTTGCTCTGTGGCGTGAAAGAGCTTGAGTGTAGCTTGAATTTCTGTTGATGATTTCATTTCCTCTGTAAAGTATCTTACAGAACACGGAAAGAGCTGTATAAATGATAGTTGGATATTCAAGGTAGAGCATCTTCGCAACTGTGTTTATTGCCAATGCTCTGAGTGATTCTTTTTGGGCAACTTTTTGAATAACTTCTGTTGCTTGAACGACAAGAGATCTTCCAACAGCCCTCTTGAGTTCAACAGACTGTATAACATCAACGAGATATGTGTCCAATTCAATCGATGGCTTTGCAATCCTTTCAAGACATTTGAGTAAAGATGCCTGTAAAAATGGATTTTCTAGGCCGGCAATATGATATGGGCTCGATGTATTATTCGTTTTCAACAATGTTGTTGCACATCTGAGAACTTGGTAAGTGATATTCAACCAATAATCCTCATTCTCAGGAATGTGTGGATATATTTCATACGCAAGCTTGCTTCCTATCATGAGCATGTTATGATCATTCAAATTGAACATCGATAACAGTGGCATTGTAAATTCTGAAGCCAAATCTGGACATGTCTTAACAATATGCAATACTGCAGCTCCAGCAGCCTTTTTAATGCGTGGATGATTATAATTTAAGAGATTTTTGACTTGTTTTGCACAGCTTTTACATAAATCTGGACTTCCAATATTTGCAATTAGATGCAAAACAATGTTTATGACGTTTTTGTCACGACTTTCGAGATCTTTCAATATTGATTGGGTCATCAAGACGACTAAATCTTGAAATTGGTCTATAAGCAATTGAGCAGCCATGTAGCCAATCAATTTATAGCTAAATCTGTTAGAAGAAACGAGATTAATAATATATATTTGAGCAAAGTCAGCATTTGCTCCATTTAAAGAGAGAAAAATTAATGATGCCACTTGATAAGGTAAATCGTCGGGATTATCTTGCTTCATGTTTGCTCTTAAGTGAGCGGTAGCATTCCGAACAATCTTACGTTCATGTTCGCTAGATGTTGCGTTCATATAGTTCTTGCAAACATCTTGGCAAAGCTTGCTCTTCATATTTAATTGAGGGCCTTACAAAAATGTTACTTTTATATTATTTTATTTTATGACTCTAATAATGTTTAATATATCATTAACAGGGTTCATATTTTTTCATGTTTTTAAAATTATTCGATAGATTGAATAATCATTTGAAAAATGTAAAACCGTTCTTGCATAAACAATAAAATCTTATTATTTGTCATTTTGCATGTATTTTATAATTTATTTAATTTAAGGGTATAGTAAACTCAAAATTCTAGAGTTTTGAGAGTGCCAATAAACTCTATAGGCCTATATATATATATATTTTAAAGGAGAGGTTACGCCATGGCAAACCCAAATTTTAGCTAAAAGTGACAGGGAAAAAAACGTTTAGTATTTAAAAAAAGACCGATGAGAGCTTCGTTCGAAATATAGAGGGAACTGAGAATGCGCAACCATTCTCAGGGAATATTGGATGCTATTCCCGTTCCCTCTGTATGGAAAATTGAGGTTTTCAAAGGGAGTTAAAATAATATCAAATTTATACTAATTTACTTCAAAATACAAAAGTATTTGACAGCTAAAATTAGTTACTTTAGCAAGCCTATCAATACCCTTTTACGATTATTGTTACTTTTTCGAAATAAAAGTAAAAACAAATTTATACTAATTTACTTCAAAATACAAAAGTATTTGACAGCTAAAATTAGTTACTTTAGCAAGCCTATCAATACCCTTTTACGATTATTGCTACTTTTTCGAAATAAAAGTAAAAACAAATTTATACTAATTTACTTCAAAATACAAAAGTATTTGACAGCTAAAATTAGTTACTTTAGCAAGCCTATCAATACCCTTTTACGATTATTGCTACTTTTTCGAAATAAAATAAATTTATTATCAAAAACCTTTTTTTTTTCTTAGTCAAAATAAAAATGTTATTTTATATCAAGTTTTTATTCATAAATTTTTATAATGTTGTATAAATTTCATTAAAATTTACGTACATATTAAGGTACTTATCTTAATAATGAAGATTTTATTTTGCAATAATATAAACGAAATTTTTTACCTTATGAACTTTTGATGGAAATATGCAAATTTAAAATAATAAAGAAAGCCGCGAGCGAAGCGATCGGCTTAGTTCGAAGATTTTGATTCAAATCTTTGCTGATCTGTAATTCGCGGAAGCCGCGAGCGAATCGAGCGGCTTAGGTCTAAGATTTTGATTCAAATCTTTGCTTATATTCCTTAAATTCTTTATGAAACTCGCAACAGTTCCATAAAAAATTTTAAATTCTAAACTGTCGAAATTACCGATCGGTAATCACACCCTTCACAGGCGTGTCACTTTTTACAGGCGTGTTACTTTTAGCTAAAATTACCCCTACTCATTACGCCATAATATTTGATATTATAAATTATTAATTCAAAATAAAAGTAGAAAATGAAACTAATTTTATTCTAACCTATATAAATATATCAATAATCTAAAATGATTATAGTCTGAACTATATTTTACCAGATTATCAAATATAAGAGAAATGAAATAAGGCATAAAAATATCATAGCATAATTATTGGATAAATGCATTAATAAATTATTTATATCATAATGAGAAAAAATCAAAATAAGAAAATGAGCATAATAATAATTTAATTAAAAACAAAAACAATAAATAAAAACTTGATATAAAATAACATTTTTATTTTGACTAAGAAAAAAAACGGTAAAAAAGGGGTTGGCGTCCTAAGGCGTCCTAGTGTAAATTTCTCAAAATTGTGATATTTACATCACATTTTTGAGAGGTTTATGGGCGTCCTAAGGGAAAATTGAATAGCTAGGGCGTCCCGAATTTTCATTCTGAGATTTAAATATATTATATACTTAAGTATAATACAAGCAATATAAAAATTAAATTTTTATTATGTTAACTTATAAGAAATTTTTTTGAATTATCGTTGATTTATTGTAATCTTTCCAGGCTATACTTTTGAAATCAACTTTACCTGTCATACGCATTAATGTAGTAGATGTCCAGGTGTAGCTATTATATCCCAGCAACATTGGTATTTTATCATTGTAAGATATCAAAATGAAGCGTTTTTTCAGATATAATTTTTCGTAAATTTTTCAAAAATAAGATGGTAAAAAAGCCTCGACTTGCTCGAAAAATAACAATTTTTTTTACTTGTAAAAATAACCCTTTTACAGCATGGGCAGCTATTCAATCACTATTTCTTTTTCTAAAAGTATATTTTTCAAAAAAAATTAAGATCAAATTCGACAATTTCTTGATGAAAGCAAAAATATTACACATACTTCTAGATGCATGGGATAAAATATGCAATTATCCAATCAATTTGCATGATTTGAAAAAAAATCTAAATTTGATAAAAATGTAGAATTTTTTATTTTTAACTTGAGATTCGATTTTTTTGATCCAATTTGTGAGTTTTTTTTTGATCGGAATTTCAATTAATTTGTTGATCAAAAATGACCTCACAATGTTTGATCATAAGTGAAGTCATCTTCATGGGTATTTAGAAATTCCAAGAGAAATTGCTTATTTCTCGCAGATGTAATATCTGAGAAAATCGAATTTAAATATTCATAGAAACCCAAATCATTCTCCGGTTCGAATAATTCATCTGTTGCTTTTTCTGTTTTTTCTATGAATTTTAATAATTTGATTAATAAATCTTCATCAGAAAGAATTATTGCTGCATTTGTGATAAAATTCCATATTGAGGTAATATGGCAATAATTACATTTATAAAATGTAATTTTATCCAAAATTTTTTGGCAAATTCGCATAATAGCATTAATATTTGAAGCTGAGATTAAACCTGTGATTACTTCTGTAACTTTTGGAAAATCATCGCAATTTAATATCTCTTTATATTGAATTGAGAAATAAAAAAAATCAAATGGATTCATTTCTTCAATTTCAAGGAGATTGTAAAAATTGATAGAAGTGTTATTGCAACAAATTGTATTTGCAGCAAAAAATATCATTTGCTCGATTCCATTTTTGGAATAAATTTGCTGGAACAATGTTAAATTAAAACAGTTGCTTAATTTTTCTTCATTGTTTTCATAAAAAAGTAACAAGTTTGCAACTGAAATTTCAAAATTTTGATAATTGCCAGTTATTTCAGTAAATATATATATTTGCTTTTCTTCATCTAAAAATGGCAAATATTGATTTGCAATATTAACTAAAGTTTGGGATAAATTGTTCCAGTTTGATTTTACAATTTGTGAGCACATTATGTAATATGTAAATTTATCCGCTTTGTAGGAATTTAAAATTGTTTGTTGTTCTGTTTCAGTTAAATTACTGAATTTTTCAAGATTAATATTGTGATAAAAAATAGAATCCTTGAAACATTCTGATATCTTTTCAATGTTTAAAACGGATGCTAAAAAATGTAAAAGAACTTCATCAGTCACTGTGATTTTTTTGAAAAATTTATCCCAATTCAAGCATCCAATTGATCTTTCTGTCATTGTACTTATGCATTGATAAAGTTGATTTAATGAATCCGAAGAATAATCATTATGCTTGACTAGTTGAGTTAGTTGATACAGACTGTCGTCAGCCATTTTAAAAAAATGAATAAAATTGTATAGTAAATTATATTTGTGAAATTTGTGACGCTACATTCAATCTAAGACCAATATCTCAAAGAATTCCTCATTTAAGTATTACTTTTCATTGTTTTTTAAAAAATATCTTTGCTTATTTGTTCACTTTTTTGACATTTATTATATGCTTTTTATCATATTTCCGATGATATGAATATATATTCTATATAAGAATGACGCTACATTCAATCTAAGACCAATATCTCAAAGAATTCCTCATTTAAGTATTACTTTTCATTGTTTTTTAAAAAATATCTTTGCTTATTTGTTCACTTTTTTGACATTTATTATATGCTTTTTATCATATTTCCGATGATATGAATATATATTCTATATAAGAATGACGCTACATTCAATCTAAGACCAATATCTCAAAGAATTCCTCATTTAAGTATTACTTTTCATTTTTGATTCAATTTTCGAACGGTTTTCGTAAATTTTGCATCATTTCATTTTTTAATGGGAAAATCATCTATATTTAATCAAAAAAGAGCAAACTTTACAGACGAAAATAAAATATTTATCAGGGAACAATCTGATAAATACCAAAAATCAACATCGAGAGATGAAAAAACGAATATAATCAAACAAGTTCTTCAATATTTTAATATTAAATACGCCGAAAATGAATCTAAAGCTGTCAGAAGATATTTTAGTTATATTGCAGTTAAAAATATTCCCGCAGTTACTGGAAAATATCCTGATACAATTGTTCGCAAAGATATGCTTTATTCGCATGATCATACAAATATTATTAATTCAAATAATATTGAACGTTACTACCGTTGCATCGATCATTCTTGTCAAGCACGTTATTTAGTTAAAATTGAGAACAGTTCAGTTTCCGAAGATTTACAAAAGGAACATATACCCGAATGCAGACAATTTAAAAAGTTACAAAATGAAAAAAATGATCTTCATAAATCAATGACTCTGACAGAAATATACAATAAGGCAATGGCAAAATTTTCTGAAGACAACGGCACTTTTCAGCAGATTAAAAAATTTATGACAGAACTTGCTGTTGGTACTGATGAAAACCCATTAATTAAAGATTCATTGGTCAGGGAAGTTTATAATAAGTCCAGAAAATTTTCTGTTGGAGAAAAAATTACAGACGATGAAATTGCTAATTTTTGTTTAATAAATGGCGAGCAGTTTTTCATTGGCCATGATTTTCAAGCAAATTGTGAGACGATGTTTTTTGGTTTTGAGAAGGCAATTCAATTTGCAAAAGAAGCCACAGATTTATTTTGCGATGGAACTTTTAAAATTACACCAAAACATTTTCAAAAAGGACAGATGCTAACAATTATGATTTGTGAACCTTCAACAAATCAATATCTACCACTTTTATTTATATTCATGAAAAACCGCACATTTGAATCTTATAAGAAGGCATTTGAATATATTTTTACTGTCAAGGGTATTCAATTTTCAAAGCTAATTCAAATTCATTGTGATTTTGAAAAGGGAATGATAGAGGCACTTCAACAAATTTTCCCTAAAGTCCGTATAATTGGATGCCTATTTCATTTCAAACAAGCTTTACACAGGAAACTTGTAGCACTTTATACAAAAAATTTCAATACTTTACAAAATTCTTTATTTAAGCTATATTCTATTACTCCATTCATGTCTCATGAAGAATTTGTACTTACAATTTTTGTACATATAATTAATCAAAATAAAGTTGATCGATCAAAGATTATATTGATTATTTCAACAAAGTTTGGTTGCCGCACTACAATTTAATATCTCAATATAATAATGCAACTGCAATATTCACTAATGATTGCCTCGAGAGTATGCATTCAGAATTTTCTTCGTTAAAACATCCAAACATTTATGAAGCTATTAAGAAGATATCTCAAATCCAATTAGATAAATATAACGCCATCAAAAATAACCAGAAGATCGAGCGCCATATAAAAACCGTTATCACTGATAGCTACAAAAATTATATTCTTGACTGCTTTCAAAAAGAACTTGAGAAAACAATTTTTCTATCAAACAATACAACGTAAGTGATCTTTCTTTGGCTCAGAACGAGATTTCTCCATATGGTTCCATAGAATCGAGTTCATTGTTCGAAAATATTCCAGTTCATGATGCAGATATACTCAAATCGATCGATCTAACAGATAAAGATACAATGATCACTAAGTTTATTAATGAAAAAAGAGAAAAAAATTATGGCATTATTTAATGAAACATTAAATCATCCAGATTTTAATTCATCCACTCCAATTCAAACTAATTTTGAGCAAGCCGATACAAATCAAGGTTCAGATGCTCCAATTCGCTCCGAAAATTCAAATATTGCAGACTCTACAGATTTAGAACCAAAAATCAAAACCATCCTTCTACAAATCAAATGTCTAGTAATCTAGAACATAAGCTGGACCTTCTTGATCATATTGAAAAACAATTATCGAAAATGCGCTCGTTATTGGGAATTCTTCCTACTACAAATGCTATTGTTGGGCGTCAAAACAAGTTTCAGTTAATAGCAAGCAAAATTCTGAAAAATAAGAAAAAAATCTTCCATAACAACAAAATCAACAATAAAAAACAAAATTCATCTGACAATCCCCTAAACGTAAAGCTCCTATTTCGGAAAGGATTCTCAGCGATAATAACTTATATTTTCAAGTTCATCGAAAGAGATCGAAAAGCAAACGTTCCACATCTACAGAGAAAAAGAATTGATATATGAAGTCTAATTCCTTTTATAACTACTATATTTTTATTCTTATGACTAAAAAATAATATATTATTTAACAATTTTCATTTTTTTTCTTTTAACAATTTCGTTTTATTTCCATTTATTGTTAAATGATTTTTAGCATACCCTTTCTTTGTTCATCTTCTAAATACAATTTATTTTTTCTTAGATATAATTCTATTCATTCAATTCGATCGTCATTTTTCAGTACATGATCGTAATTTTCAATTATTGATCGCGATTTTACTTCAGAATTTGTTCGCAATATTGCTTATCAAAATTATATCTCTATTCTCTCATTTCTGTTTAGTCAATATCATTACACTCCTATTGTCTAATAACATGCTATTAATTTCTTAAAATTAAAAAAAAAATATCAACTTTTAAAAACAGAAACTTAACATCCTTAGGTCAATGGATTTTGATGTGAGATACATTTAATCTGTTTTTCTTTTTTTATTTAAATAATTGAATATTATAGTTGTTATGGGTCTTACATCATGTAAAACGAATTTTCTTAAAGTAAATTTACTTTTTCTTCAATCTTTCTTACATATTTATTAAAAAAAAATTATCCAAAAAAAGATGTTTTAGAATGAAAAAAATAGAAAAATCTTCATTTATAGTCTCTTGAATGTATACGTTTTGATTTTTTTCTTTTTTAAAAAATTCAATTTCTAGAAAAATCGAGAAAAAATCATTTTCTTCTATTTTTTAGGACGCCATACCCATTGAAATCTCTTCTCAGGACGCCATAAACTATTCAATTATGGTGTAAACTTCTCAAAAATTGAATAGTTTACATCAGGACGCCTTAGGACGCCAACCCTTTACGCGCCCAAAAAAAAGGTTTTTGATAATAAATTTATTTTATTTCGAAAAAGTAGCAATAATCGTAAAAGGGTATTGATAGGCTTGCTAAAGTAACTAATTTTAGCTGTCAAATACTTTTGTATTTTGAAGTAAATTAGTATAAATTTGTTTTTACTTTTATTTCGAAAAAGTAGCAATAATCGTAAAAGGGTATTGATAGGCTTGCTAAAGTAACTAATTTTAGCTGTCAAATACTTTTGTATTTTGAAGTAAATTAGTATAAATTTGATATTATTTTAACTCCCTTTGAAAACCTCAATTTTCCATACAGAGGGAACGGGAATAGCATCCAATATTCCCTGAGAATGGTTGCGCATTCTCAGTTCCCTCTATATTTCGAACGAAGCTCTCATCGGTCTTTTTTTAAATACTAAACGTTTTTTTCCCTGTCACTTTTAGCTAAAATTTGGGTTTGCCATTCAATTAATATTATATTCTCATGATAAGATAGTGATATGTAACTGAAACAAAATATTGTATAAAAATTGATATATTGAATGGAACAGTGAGGAAAAATAAAACTAGTGTAGAATCGTCCTTTCATGCAATCCATCTTATCTTAGACCTTATTTGACCAAAAAATATACAGTTTGAAACGAATATTGAAAAATATCAAAAAAAAAATATATGATTCCTGTGGACAGCTACTGACAGAAATTGAGCCAAAATTTCATCTAAAGTTAAAACGTCCTGATTAATGGTGTTATATTAAAATCCATAAAAAAATTAAAGATATGCGACTAATTCTCCTTCCACATAAACACATATTCTCTCTATATTTCATTGTATTAGTATTTTCGATATTTGAAAAAAGATAAAACCAAAATGAAATTGAACTGTAAAATCGTATGATATTATTTGCCAAATAATTTTAAATCAAATGATGGCATCGGATATGATAGTAAATCGCTAAGGTTTAATGCGGATGTAAGTAGGAAATCGAATAACCATAACAATCAAAAAACCGTAACCCTTTCACAATCATAAGTACGATAGCATTAATATTGTCATTTCCATTTTGAAGAGTATTCATAATAATGACAACTATTGCTATTCAACAATTTTTTTGATCAGCCGATAAATTTGTGAGGAATCTCACTCAAACCGGAATAATTTTTATAATTCAATTTCCTTCAAAAAAATGGGCGCGTCCGAAAGCCGTGTTCTTCATCAAATTTACGAAGATAGTGGTGATCCAAATGAAAGTCCAGTCTATGTGAACAAGCACGTTTTCGAAGAGAACGGCGGTACATTGATTTCAACTTTCAGATGCATGCCAGATGCTAAAACAACTGCTGACATGATCAAAACAGCAGCTGTCAAGTACGGTCCAAAGAATTTTACCGGAGAGCGCGAGAAATTACCTGATGGCAAGTATGGAAAATACGATTATATCTCTTATACCGAGTTCTACCGCAGAGTCGTTGCATTTTCCCGTGGTCTTTCCAAGATTGGTCTTAACCCCGGAGATAAAGTCGGTATTTATGGCCCGAACTGCCAATACTGGGAAATTACACAGTTTGCTGCACATTCTAACTCAATGATTGTAGTTCCAGTCTACGATTCCCTCGGTCCAAATGCTGCTCAGTACATTATCAACCATGCCGAGTGCAAAGCAGTTGTTTGCCATCCGTCCAAGGTCCAATCTCTCCTTTCTATCGCTAAAGACTGCCCAGTCCTCGAGCACATCATTGCAATGGATAATCAAGCTCCATCCACAGAAAATTCTCGTATTATGACCTATACCGCGGATCAAATTGTCACAACTGGTGAAACAGAGACAACAGAGTTACAAATGCCAAAGCCAGAAACAATTGCCTTCATCATGTACACATCAGGATCCACAGGAACTCCAAAAGGCTGCGTTTTAACACACAATAACTTAATTTCTGGTGCTGTTGGCTTCACGAACCTTGGCATATCCATCACAACATCAGATACATTCCTTTCCTTCTTACCGTTAGCTCATATCTACGAACTTACCGTCGAATACGTCATGATGGCCCAAGGAACGGCCATTGGCTTCTCGACAGGCGATATCCGCCGCCTTACAGAGGATATCCAAGCCCTCAAGCCAACAATTATCATCGGCGTCCCAAGAGTTTGGAACAGAATGGTAGATAAAATGTCTCAAAAGGTCAAAGCCCTTCCAGCACCGAAGCGAATGCTCGTAGAATGGGCCATTAAGATGAAATCCGAAGCAATCAAAGCCCAAAGACCACATTCTTTCATTCTTGACCGAATAATCTTCCAACAGTTCGCAGATGCACTCGGCGGACGTGTCAGATTCCTTGTTTCGGGTGGAGCTCCAATTCTTCCTGAGGTCTACGACTTCCTTCGCGTTGCAATTTGCCCGAATATCGTTCAAGGCTACGGATTAACCGAAGTTGCTGCCGGATTGACAGTCCAAGAGATCCCAGCGTTCACATCATGCGACTGCGGCGCAATAACACCTGTTTCCATGGTCAAATTGCGGAAAGTCGAAGGATTCATGTACAATCCACGAGGAACTCCTGCCTGCGGTGAGTTGCTTGTTAAAGGACCACATGTATTCCAGGGATACTACAAGGAACCGAAGCTCACAGACGAAGCTTTCGCTGATGAGAAACACGAATGGTTCGCTACCGGAGATATCGTCCAAATTGCCGAGTCAGGAATTATTTCTATCATCGACCGCGCAAAAATGCTCGTTAAACTTTCTCAAGGAGAATATCTTGCCATTACTAATCTTAACGATGCATACGGAAGCGCACCAGGAGTCGCAAACATCTATGTTTATGCAGATTCCCACCATGATTCACCAGCAGCCGTTGTTGTTCCAACACATGAATTAATTCAGAAATGGCAAGCGGCGGGAATCACAAATATCGCTGATTCCGATATCGCCAAGAAGGAAGTACTCCAGATTCTTGCTGACGAGCACAAGAAGGCAGGAATGAGAGGTTTCGAAAGAATCTCCGCTGTTGTTCTCGATACAGAAGAGTTTTCTGTCGAAAATGGAATGTTGACACCAACACTCAAGCCACAGTGGCAATCTCTCAGAAAGAAATATGAATGCGCATTACTTGAAGCTTTGGATAAAGTTCCAAAGCGTGAATAATCCCTTCTCTTTTTTATTTATCTATATTTTTTTACTATGAAATTCTATTTAATAAATTGCACGTTTTGTTCACAAAAATTAAAGTGTACTTACGCCCATCTGACTTTAATTCAAATTTCTGGCAACAGGCGTCACTGAAAATTAAGACCAAAGTTGAGGGTCGTGTCATACGGCTATCTGTGCAAATTAAGTTTACACGTAAAATTTTTGAAAAAGCAAAATAAGAGGTAGGGCAACGATAGGTCAAAAAGGCTTCTCTGATAGATTTCCTTGCCTTTTGGATATGCTATAATATAGATCCGTATTTTTCCCAAGTGAGCGGGGTATCTCCAATCCCAGCCCTATCGTCCTCCCAGTGTCAGTTTTCAATATAAAATCCAAATTTTTTTTGAAAATAAAAATTTCGAGAAATTTTTTTTGATTTTTTTCTTTGATTTCAATAATTCAAAATAAATTTGGGAGTAAAAAGACACTATTTAATGAATTCATATGAGTGAATGTGGATAAATACTCTCAAAACATACAATTTATCTATTTTTTCTTTATATTATCAACTAATTAGTGATAATTTTTTTTGAATCAGATTTTTTTTCTTTAAAAACATAATATATAACACAACAATGATGCACACATACGTATCTACACATCAAAATATAAAGCTTGTTTTGGTCTGGGCATCCCAACCCAAAATTCTTAAAAAATTGAATAAAATTGAATACTTGGGGCTGGGATACCCATCCCAAAACCGAATTGAATTTTTTGAATTAAAGAATATATTTATGTATTTATAATATACATGTGATGTCTATAAAAAATACTAAATTCTAAAAAAAAATTCAATTTATTCAAAACGTATACTAAGTGATCACTTCATTAGTAGGATCAGCAATCCTACTAAATGGTGAGAACGCCACTAACTAAAAAGGGAGTCCTTGGAGCTCTTGATCTCTTGTCAGTAGAGTTCATAATGAGGCATGGCATCTACTGATTAGAGATCAGAGCAATCCTACCTTACCTTCAGGAGCTACAAAGCTCCTAATCGTTACGAGGGGGAGCCTTGGAGCTCCTGAAGCTCATCAGCAGAGGCTATTTACCATTTGGGCCTCTTCTGATGAAAGATGCGAAACACGTCTACGAACCAGGAGCTTCAAAGCTTCTAATCCTTACTAAAGGGAGCTTTGGAGCTCCTGAGTCTCCATCAACATAGTCCCAGATGGTAAATGTCCTTTGCTGATGAAAGATGCGAAACACATCTACGAACCAGGAGCTCCAAAGCTCCTAATCCTTACGAAAGGGAGCTTTGGAGCTCCTGAAACTCCTTTTACTATAAAATAGGACAGTTTTCTTCTGAGGTTCTCATCAAATCTAAGACTTCAGAAGAAAGCTGTCCTATCAATGTATACTTACACTCTCATGGACTACAAGTGTACAATTTTAAGGCAGAGATTATCCGAGGCCTCTCATCAAATGAGGGACCTCGGATAATCTCTACCTTAAGTAGTCAAATAACTTTTCTCACTATTTAGGAACAAAAGAACAAGAGTTGGAGTACTTTAAGGCAAGATTCTTCCGAAATCTCTCATCGAATGAGAGACTTCGGAAGGACCTTGCCAAATCCTTGAACGCCAATATCCTTGGAACTGAGCTAGAACCAGGGAGAAGTAGCATACTATAGAGCACGATGGTAATCTCGGAAATGCTTATATCGCCCCAAGCACAATATTTAAGAAGTCTAACTCATATATACAAGAAGTCAGGCTGAATAGATATTGTGCATATGGTTTGCAGAACTCTCATGATATTTAAAATTCATGTTATCCCAAAAAAGGTGACACTTTGGGTGTATCGTCCATCCCAGGGATGCAAAAATCACATCACCTTGGATCTATACTATAATATATAGCCTAGCATGATAGGATATGATGTCAAAAGTTAGAACATAACATAGGATCTTGAGAAAAATGAAAAACAAAAATTACATAAAAAAAGAAAAATTTTATCTAATTTGTTTTTTTGGACCGAATAAGTAATTTTATTGAATTTCAATACGACACATAGATTTTATTATCAGTAATAAATATAATGGTTTACTATTAACAAGGAACCTAAACTAATGAAAATTTGATTTCAAATATTGTATATGATTATCATAGATTACAAAAATATATTGCTATTTATGAGGATATAATATTGATTATTAGTAAATCGTATAAATTTAATAAATATACCATGAATATTGAATGAATTTCTTGATTCATAGGGGTAAAACGCGCTTTTATATGATTTAGACAGAGAATTTATGAGATGTAAATAACACAATAAAGGTTTATATTGAATATTTTCTAAAAATAAATCGAAATTATAAAAAACAATACATTTATTCATTGAAACTACTTGGACAAATATGAAACAAGCATTCAGGCAATACTTTTGAGACTTCAACGCATCTGATAATTTTTATATAACTTCACCTCTTATGCTTAGAGTGGAGGTATTGAGATCGTATAAGTATAGATGAGCTCACATTCAGATATGATGTGTGAACTTCTGTTTTCACTGCAATTTTGAATCAGAATAAACTCAAAACAAGAATAAAATGATATACTCACTCTCTAAATGTGTTCGAGATTTAAAGTTGTATGAATAAAACGATTCATCTTTCGAAGCCTCCCATTTAATGAGAGACTTCGAAAGATGAATGTATTCATGTAGATGAAATACTATATATGACCATGTGTGATACTAAAGATATCAAAATGTTCATTTTTAAGTGCAATAGAAGGGTTATCTCTCGTAAAATCTCAATTTAAGGAAGATTTAGAAAGAACTCCTTTCCTAAGTAGATAGTGTGTGGTTTCTGTCTTTTGGTTGATCAGGAACTATGAAATTAAGTCGGACAGAAAGAAGTTCTTTCCAAAACAGACTCCAAATGAGTTGTTCGAAAAGAACTTCCTTCTGTATATGGATAATTGTAGTTACCGCACTGAAGTATGTGATTGTGATGATGGAGTTCTCGATAAATCTAAAATCGGATTAAGATTAATTGAAAACTCAAGTAATTCTTTGAAATCTTGTGTTGTCTGGCACTATAATAACCAAAGAATGAGAATATTATGTTGAATGATGAGTACGTGTGCTCGGCATTCGCCGAGCGAATTGAGTTTAACGTACTATGAAAAGTGACAAATTTGGGCTTTTTTTCCTAGGGTTATGATCTCTTCCTTTCTGCTCAATACGACAGAAATGAAAGAATGAATTTGTACTCCCTAATTGATTACTACAATCTGTATCTATCTTTAACATAGAATTAGCTGCATTGTGATTTATACTCCAGAATTATTCAATTTAAGATCAACCCTCGTAAATTTTAATCATATTGCACCAATACTCCTACGTTGAGATAAGAACATGATTATACATACCAAAGCCCCATATTAAAAATCAAAATTTAGCACCTCCATTATGCAACCACATTATTCGTCGCAAATAAGTATATTTACGCATATTATGATGCATATTCACACAACTCGTATACATGAAAAGTTATTAAAATCAGACAAAATTATTGCAATAAGGAAAAAAAAACAACTTTATTATATATGTTAGTAATGAATTACAAATATTTCTACAAAGAATGCTCAATACTTCATATAATCTTCGAATATTTCTTATTACAAGTTAATACATTTTGACTCGAACATGATAAACAAAAGCCGACACGCCGATTACTACATTTATGAAAATATAGTACGTTTCCATTCATCTGTTTACTTGTTTTTGTTGGAATAAAATCATTTTTTTTTTCTTTCATGAAATAAGAATTTTGCTGCGAAAGCAATATCTCTAACAATAATTAATACATTACGTCAACTCTGGAATGAGTATTTATCAAAATATGATATCAAAATCAAAAATTAGTTGTTTTTTATGAGTAAAAACGATGTAAATTGATTATTTGACTAATTATCAAATACTTTGATTTTCCAAATTTTTTTCGAAATTGATTTTTTCATGTGAAAATTCAAATTGTTTAATTTCATTTTTGAAATTTTGAATTTTTTTTGGAATTTTGAGTTGATCAATTCAGCAGAATTGATAATGCTATTGCTTTAGGGCATACCATAAGGTGATGAATAAAAAAAAAAAAAAAAAAAAAAAAAGGTAGTGGGGCCTCCAGGCACTTCGTGCCCTCTAGCCCTGAAGATGTTTAGTATAAATGAAGTTTTTATTCGGAAAATTGTTAGTCTTCTGGTGTGAATTCGGAGGACTCTTTTCTTCTCCTCCATTGCTTTCTGGGAGAAGCCTTCTTCTGGGTCGAAAACATTATATAATGTGTCGCTTTTCACAAATTATATATGTTTTCATGTTTTGTCACTTTTCTGTCACTTTTCAGGGAAACATTTTTTATTATTATATATAAATGAATTTTACAAAACCACCGTTACCGTTCTTTGGAAATAAGAGTAAATGTAAAGATATTATATTGAGAGAACTTAAGAAACTACCGAATGGTCTAACATTTGTAGATTGTTCGGTGGAAGTTTCTATATATCCCATTTGTGCCATATAATATTCCCAGAACTCAAAGATTATATGCAATGACTTCGACAACTATATGGACCGTCTCAAACATATTCCAGACACTAACAAAATATTGAGTGAGTTAAAAGAAAAGATTCAGATAGGTAAGATGGAACGTATACCATTAGATAAGAAAAATATTGTGAGAGAGGTTTTGAAAAAGCAGAATATATAGACTGGGATAGTATATCTGCTAGACTATTATATAGTGGTTCTATAAGAGTTCATGACATTGAAACACTTATGTCAAAAGTTTTATATCTTAACTATACAAATGTTTTCAAAGAGGACATAGAAAAATATATTGAGGGTATAGAGTTTTGAGATGTCGTTGGACAGAGTTTGTATGAAAAATATAAGACAAGGAAAATGTTTTCTTTATAGTGGACCCGCCGTTCTATAACACATGGGATTTTCAATACCAAGTAGACTGGACTTTGAGAGACTCTTAGAAACTTTAGACGTTTTACATAACCATCCATGCTTTTACTTTACATCCGATAAAAGTGGTTTGGAAACCGTTATGAGATGGTTAGAAGACATACATGACTATGAGTTTAGATATGACAAGATAGAATATGAGAGAGGTCCTATAAAACCGGAGAAAGTGTCACAATAACGAAATTTTATTAGTAAGTAAATGTGGTTTGAAATAGGACTACTTGTTTTAGGTTTTTTCCATTGTGTCATTTATTTATTTGACGTGGCAGAAAAGTACAGAGAATATGAAGATGAACCAATGCCTGAAATGTCCAGTATATGTACTCGTAAGAGATATTTTTATCTAATATTAAATGGACGCACAGAACTTAGCGAATGCACAGCAAACCTGGACAACCAAACCCAGAGAATATTCCAAATGAAGTTAGAATACAACTGCAATGGCAAACTATGGTCAAGTGCCAACAGATGTACAAATGCAAAACTGCCATGTCAAATGACGCTGCGTTAGGTTTGCCACCATGGTATGCAAATATGAGATGGAAAGAGTTTTATACAAACCCTGAAGTGGATATAAACAACTTTATGCAGATGACGCGAACACAGGAGTTGACCCAGAATATGTTTTCTACCAGAGGAGAAACAGAATGTATGAGCTCCAGTTAAAGAATGCTATGGAACTCAACAGGAAACGTAAGAGACTAGGCGGACATTAGATTTTTTACATATAGTTAAAATGGGTTTCTTCAGTAAGATAGGAAACTTCTTTCGAAATGTTGGAAGAGGTATATGGAATGGAATAAAAACCGTAGGAAGAGGAATTTGGAACGGAGTCAAAATATTGGTAAAAGAGTAGGTCAGTTCGTTGGTATTATACCTAAAGACCCTGAACCAGAAGAACAAGCTCCTGTTATACAACAGCCTGAACCTTGCACCACAGTCTAGTTGGCAACCAAATCCAACACCACAACCGGTATTTAAAAAATTATTTTTTACCGTTCGATAGTAGTTGTATATGAAACTAAGTTCTAAGTAAAACGCATGGTATAATGGAATTATTCTTTTTCTTCCATCTGTAGTAAACCATACTTGAAAGTCTGAAATACTTCCACTTGGTGGTTCGTATAACTTGTAGGTTTTTCGTAAAAGTCATTTGCCAAGCATAAGAAAGAGTTTTGGGCGCCAGAAAATGAAGCATGAACAATAATAGCATCTTGGTCGAAAACATTTTCATATGTTCCATTAGGGTTTTCGACTTCATAAAAGTCTGGGTGTACTGGATATGCTGAAGGCTGATTTAACATCCTCATAAATCTATACCATGCCAAGTTGTTATTTTGTAGAAATATAAACGTTTTCTCCAAGGTCTTCTATTCTATTGATTTTAACAGTTGCATTTTTTCTGTCATAAATAATATCGAGATGGTACTCTCCCTCGTCAATGTTATACTGGTTTGCATATTCGATATAGATATCGTTTATTTTTTCTTGAAAGCTTGAAGAGTTTTGTTTCTAAGTTTACAAGCAAACTAACTTGTAAAAGTTTTCCCTGTTCAAATTTCTCATACATACGTTTTTCTTTGTTATAGTATCGAACTTCAAAACCGACCGTAAATGGAAACCATGTATGGCTTCTGAAATGAACTTCATTCTACGAAAGCCAATAGCTTTTGTGACAGATGGGTCTCTTAGCCATCTTAATGGGTAGTCAAAACGATAGCCTTCATGCTTTTACGGTATCTGTCTCAAACTTTTGACCGACATTAGTAAAAAGTTCATCTAATGGTTTTTTAGCAACTCTTGAATTTTCTTTTTCTATTGAAAGCATATTTTATCTAGAATAAAAATGTCGAAAGATATTGCTTCCATAAGAGAAATACAACACAACCGAACAACTCATTATGCAAGCTCTAAATAAGAACACAACAACTTTTCAAACTACTCTAAGATATCTGAGTCATTGAAAGAAGGAAACTTAAAACTGACATTAAACCCAATGACAGATGAGTTTTCTGTTTCAAGACAAGAAGAACAATACTGTCTGTATAAATCCAACAAAAGGAACTTTAAACGAGAAACCTATAAATGAACTTCTTTTGAAAACAGATGTTGACAACAAAGCTGACAAAGAATATGTAGACGATGCAATAGCAAAGAAGAAGAAAGAGCTAACAATGCTTATGCAACAAAAGAACATACTCATCCTGAACTAGCAGACAAAACATATGTTGACAATAAAATGTCAAGTGAAGTGACAAGAGCTGAAAACGAATATTCTAAAAAGACTATACACATTCTAAATATCTGAAATAACAGACTTACAAAGAAACCTTAAACAGGAAAAGTGCCGTTGGACATACACATACCATTGCAAATATTACAAACTTACAAGAAACCTTAAACAGGAAAAGTGCCGTTGGACATACACATACATCTTCTGAAATAACAGACTTAAACGTTAGCCTTGAGAAGAAAGCAGATAAAACATATGTCAATGAAATATACCAAAGTTTGATAGGAACAACAAAAAATATTGAAACTATTGTTGGTGACTTTTCTGTCAATGAAGAAAATAAATATTTTAGATGGGAGTTTGTACATTCCTTAAAAAATGGTACACGGTGTAAACTCATTCCGAAAAATAACAATGAAATGTATGTAAGCTATATAAAGAATGATGGTACACAAGTTAAAGTTCCATTAGACAACAACTGCTACTTAAACTTATATGGAGACGAACAAAAGAAATATTTCCGAGTTTATGAAATGGCAGAATATGACATTGCCTGACCCAGCTCCAGCACCATATTATTATGACTATGTAGATGACGAAGGAACACTACATGCAGATGAACAAAAGCAAACATTATATTTAGATTATTATAGATATAAAAGATATAATGCAATAGAAAAAACGAGAATAGTATACTATTATATAGATGACAGAAATAATATTAATAGTCAAGATTTTACCTACCCTGAAAACATAAGATTATATTATAAAAAATATTCTTACACAAACCAGAAGAAACCTGAAATAGTTGCACTATATTTTAAGTTCAAAAGAGACAATCCTATAATATCTCATATGTTGATTTAATGAACCCAGTAGGTTCTATTTATACATCTATGGATGCAAGAGGTCCTCAAGTAATGTTTGGTGTTGGTGCATGGGAACAAATAGTCGACAGGTTTTTGTATTGTGCAAACTCTTCAAAGGAAACAGGAGGTTCGAAGAAAATTACTGAAGCAAACCTTCCACCGCACACTCATACAGGAACGACAAACTTTTCTGGTGACCATAGTCACTCATTAAGAGACCATCCATTATACAACTCAGAATATTATGCTGGCAATGACGTTTTATCTCCAGATTATAACCATTCAGCAAAAAAGACTTTTCGACCAACTGAACCAGGAGGAAATCATTCACATACTTTCACAAACAAATCCAACAGGCTTGGGTAAAGAATACATGCCACCTTACATGACAGTTTACGCATGGTATAGAATTGCTTAGTCGTCATTTCAACTTCTTTAGCATATTCGTCAGGAGTTGTCTTATATTTGTTAGGAACTGTTTTTGAAAGTATACCACCTTGAACTTTGACAAGTTTGAAACGAGGTCTGACAATAGTCGTTTTATCTTCTGCTTGCAGTGTGTACATTTTGCATGTTTGCCTAAAACTTCATAATATTCTCTTGTATACTTTCTTCTATTTTTACGAACACGAATGTGAGTACCTGTCGGGTTCCCATTGTTGTCATAGTCAATAGTATTTTCATATGGGTCGCGTTTAGGTATTTCTATTTTTACTTTGTCGCCTTTCTTAAGTTTGAAGCCCGGCATTCTTTCTTGTTTGTCTCTTTTGACTAAATTATTAAATATATAGTCTTTCTCTAAGTCAGGGTTGTTTTTCATTTCTTCAGGGGAGTGGTTTCCCAAACCTTTTTTTTACGGCTATTGTAAATATTTAAAACTTGTCTCATCTTTGCCATGGAGAAGTGTCTATATTTGTCGTCATATGACATTTCATTTGCTTCACCACCTTGTGGTTGGTTTAAGTCTCTTAACATTTTTATACATCCGTCAATGACACCAAGAGCAGAATGGTTTTGGTCGACAATGAAATATTGGTTTTACATTTTTTGAACGCAGATAGTTTTTAATTCATCTGATTTGAAAGAACTTTCACAGTCAGATGTCAGTTTTGTTGGATGGTATTTGTCAACGAATATTGTCAAAGCAGTTTTCACATCTAAAATATTTTTGGACCATAATGGTATGGCTTCACAGTATCTTGTGTTTTGACCGACAAATATTAGCCAGTATGGTGGTCCATCTTCTCTATACCTCGGAATGTTTTCCAAGATATCCATAAACCAAGCATTTGGTGTTTGAACTAAAGATTTTTATCATGAGTGCTTTCTTTGTCGCTTTAGAAACATAGGGGGTCCTTGTTTGGATTCGTCATTTTTTACCCTATAAGAAATGGGTTTATTTGGCGCATTAGCAGGAGTTGCATCCAGATTTTTGCCCGCAGTGGGAACAATAGCCAGAGGTGTATTTGGAGTTGGAAGGAAGATTTTGAGTACATTAGGTATACTTAAAGAGAAAGCACAACCTATTATACAAACTGTACAGAAAGGTTGGGATGTAGCACGAGATGCAACAAATCTTATTCCAAATCCTGAAACAAGAGGAAAAGTTCAAGGATGGATGGACAATGTAGGAAGACAAGCAGGAAACTATTATAACAAAGCAAATGACTACTATAACCAAGCAGGACACTATATGGACCAAGGTGAAAGATTCTTTAACAGAGGATATAACCATGCACAACAATGGGTAAACAATAACCAACCTCAACCGCCTCAAACGTGGGGAATGTAAAGTTTTTTACTGAGATGAAATGAACAATACAGCATTGAGACAAATGGGTTCAAGATGGATTTGTCGGCTTCCAGCAGTTACACAACGTGTTTTGTCAAGTTCTTCCTATACCTCAGGAAGTTTTAGACCGACTTAAAAAACAACAACAACCAGTTGAAAACAAACCAAACTAAATTTTTTTACTGAGATGAAATGACCGAAGAAAGTTGAAACGGTAGATTTGACACCACAAACAAAAAGTTCAGAACCATTGTCAAAACCTGTCAAAGAACTTACAGATGAAGAGAAAAATTCAATAATAGAAAGTGCCAGGTCTGGAAATACAAACCCTAACTATAAAGTCACTTTTCATAAAAATGGAACGGCTAGTATCTCAAAAAAGAAACAGACTCTCACAAATAAAATATTGAAGTCTGAAGGAGCTTTCGAGACAACAGATGGAAAAGTTTACTTCACTGACCAACAGTTCATTATAGAACATCTCATTGACTTAGAGTCGAAATATTCTAAACTTTACAACAAACACAAAAAGTTGAAAGGAAAACAAAAACAAATGGCATATGATATTTATGAAGATGTTGACGACACAACTGTTCCTGCAAGTGAAGTAAAGTCAGAGAAACCGAAAAGTGACGAAAAACCGATAGAAGAAGAAAAAACAAAAACTGAAGATAAACCAAAACCAAAGTTTAGTTTGGAAACTAAACCAAGTCAACCTTCATTAGCTGGTATGGGTTGGCGTCAAAGACTTATGGTAGCAGGCGGTTATGTAAAGTAAAGAAAAAATATTTTTTTTATTTTATAAAAATGCCCCCATATAGAATGGATAGAAAATCTGCTAGAATAAAAGCAGAGTTGCAAAGATATGGTTGGAGAGTTTCGAAGAAGTTTAAATATAGGAAGGGAAGACCCATAAAAGTCTATGACAAACTGGCTGGTCTGACCTACGAAATGGATTTGGAAACAGCACGTGCAAATTATCCAAACAGACTAGAGAGGTTAGAAGAAGAACGTCTTATGGACATGCCTTTCGATGTGTTAAACATTGCATGAAGTAAAAATTTATTTTTTAAAAAGTGACATTTTTTTATTCGAATTTGAAATGTACGCTGAGTTTGTTGGAGAAGACCGTTGGGAAACTTGTTTGTTAGATGAGAAATATGAAATGGCATACCATTTTAAAACAATATATTTTTACATATATTAAATGCTTCAGGTTGAAAAACAAAGAACAAAAGTAGCAGATACAAAACCGTTAGACTATATCTTTACAAATGCTGGTAGGACTATTTCAGATGAAGAAATTTCATCCCGAGTATACAGGTTTGACTATCCAATTCGTTGGCTTCAAAGTCCTTCAGATGCAAAGGCAATAGGATTTAGAAGAGTTTTGTTTTCAAATAGAACTAACGCATTTATGTTCGCAGTATATTTTCATGGGCAGTATAAAGGTTCTGATGGTCTAATAGACAAATTTGACGAAATGAGAATCTTTACAGTTCGTTCAGACGAAAGTCTTGAGAAAACTCTAAATGACTTTCAAACTCAAATGAACAAATATTATTGGGAATTTCAAGAAAAATACGACTCTTTACTAAATGGAACATACTATCTGAAACTAGAATATGACAAGATGAACTCCACCGTTTCATTTCAAAAGATTGAAATTAACCCTCCAAGAGATACAGAGTTTTTATTTTGGAAAGTAGACAAACGTTCTTGGGCACAATTTCTTCGGTTACTAAACCAGAACGAACCATTACCACCAGATGGTCCATTTCAATTTATACTTCCACCAGCAGATTTGACAGTTTATAGAAACGTGTTTGACCCTCAAAATGTTATGTGTCATGCAAGTTTCAGTTCAAGCAACAATAGTTTTCTATGTATTGGTAAGGACTTTTATGACTTTGCTTCTAAATTCTACGAACCACCTAGTAACAGTTTCTCTGACTTTCAAGTTTGGTTCACAACAAATGGTGTGCAACATATTATTCCATTGTACTATGACTTTTATCTCGAATTGTCTTTCATATATAACTACGGAAAAGTGCTGAAAAAGTATTGAAAAATACTTTTAGGGTAGCATGTTAGATCTAACACGTTTTCTCACCTCTTGAATTTTCATGAATTTCCTTAAGATAGAAAAAATAAAGTTAGTTTTATTTTGTATTTTTTTGTATGTTAGATATGATTTCAGGGATTTTTTTGACGAAGTGTCAATCTTCACTTCGTCAAAAAATAACAGTTATCTAATGAAAAAGTGTCATTTTTTGTATTTTTTTGTATGTTAGATATGATTTCAGGGATTTTTTTGACGAAGTGTCAATCTTCACTTCGTCAAAAAATAACAGTTATCTAATGAAAAAGTGTCATTTTTTGTATTTTTTTGTATGTTAGATATGATTTCAGGGATTTTTTTGACGAAGTGTCAATCTTCACTTCGTCAAAAAATAACAGTTATCTAATGAAAAAGTGTCATGATTTCATCGTAAATGTTTTGTCAAGACTTCTTCGTATATGTTTTGTCATGACTTCATCGTACATGTTTTGTCAAGACTTCTTCGTAAATGTTTTGTCATGACTTCATCGTACATGTTTTGTCAAGACTTCTTCATCGTAATGAGCGTAAATGTTTTGTCAAGACTTCTTCGTAAATGTTTTTTCACATGTTTTCTAACCTCTTGAATTTTCATGAATTTTCCCGAAATAAAAAATAAAGTTAGTTTTATTTTTTTTATTTTTTTTATTTTGTATAAAAAAATAAAAATGTCAACAATCGGCACAACAACAATTCAAACAACAGCACCAAACTCGTTAGTTATGAATCCTACGTCAATGTTAGTAGAGATGAAAAGCTTCATTCCTTCTTCATATACTTTTGAAACAGAAATCCAGAAGATAAAGCAAGAACTTTTAACATGTAATTTAGACTGTAGTGCGAAAGATGAAACAAATGAACAGTATCTTTATGAAATGCAGGACATTATTGACCATTTGCCTAAATTGCCTGAAATTCAGCAACAAAAACTAACCATTCCTGAATTCGATGAAATTGAAGTCAAAGCAACTGACTCAGTAGAAATAAAGAAGTTCATACGAAAGGTAAACTATGAATTCCTTGGATTTCATTGCAACCATAAGGTTATGGACAAAGATTGCGACATGGTATATAAGAATGTTTCTGACATATATAAATCTGAAGAATTTAAGACCTACGACAACTTTGTTTCGTTAGTTGCAGAATGTGTATGGCAGATAAGAGATAAAGATAGAAGATGTAAAATATGGAACAAACAGATAAAACCAGCAACTTTTGAGTTAAAGAAAACCATTGACGCCTTAGTTGTTTTAGCAGGTAAGGTTTCAGAATATAACGCAAAAATGAACCCGCAATGTTCAAAATGTAAAGCGGCAATGAGGAAATATAACTACTCCGTCAAAGAGATAGAACGTATGAGAAACGACTATGCTGACTTAAAGACAGAGATGTCAAACATTGAGTTTGAAACAGTTAGAAAGATAGACAATGACACCAAAGTGGTTAGAATAGGTGATTTAAACGTAAGATACTCAAAGAAATACAACAAATATTCTTTGTCAGACATTTTATCTCCATTTGGAAAGAAAACAAACCACTGGGTTATAAATGCTTCAACTCAGAAAATTTTGACAAGAAATCCTGAGCTTATGATATCAGTAAAATTCTATGGAACTGCAGCATATCTTATAGACAAAAGTCTTATACCAATAGTTTTGTTATGGATTGACCCAGTTGTTGGATATAACTTCATAACATATGGTTCATTCGATACGGAACGTTGCAGTGAAGGCTTACTTTACATCGTTCAGAAACCGAAGGACTTCAACACAAAAAGATATAAGATAGGAAGGACATATAATATAACTCTAAGATATGACAGTACAGTCAATAGAGTCAAGGTTGTGTTAGTTAATGATATGAGAGCTGCTGAAACAGAACTACTCGAAAAGTTTGAGAAAATGTATGGTGCTCCCATAAAAGGTAAAGAAACGTTTGAAGTAGATGAGATAGATAAAGCTATAAAATTATTTGACGAAGTTGCTGAAAAATACATGTAAAGCGTTTATTTTTGGTCTTTTGTGAAAGATAGAAAAAATAACGCTAAAATTTGACGAAGTGCAAATCTTCACTTCGTGTCATAATGTAAAAATAACGCTAAAATTTGACGAAGTGCAAATCTTCACTTCGTGTCATAATGTAAAAATAACGCTAAAATTTGACGAAGTGCAAATCTTCACTTCGTGTCATAATGTAAAAATAACGCTAATTTTTGACGAAGTGCAAACCTTCACTTCGTGTCATAATGTAAAAATAACGCTAATTTTTGACGAAGTGCAAATCTTCACTTCGTGTCATAATGTAAAAATAACGCTAAAATTTGACGAAGTGCAAATCTTCACTTCGTGTCATAATGTAAAAATAACGCTAAAATTTGACGAAGTGCAAATCTTCACTTCGTGTCATAATGTAAAAATAACGCTAATTTTTGACGAAGTGCAAACCTTCACTTCGTGTCATAATGTAAAAATAACGTTTACCATGTAAAACGCTTGTGAAAAAAACAGGTGAAAAAACAGGTGAGATCGCACCTCTTCACCTAAAATATATTTTTGCTGAATTCAGCACAAAATTCTGAGTAAAATGGCATAAGATTGCTTCCCTCGGAGAACCGAGGGTAGAGATTCCGTATGAAAACAGTGAAGAACAGCGAGACCGACTTTTTTCTGAAAACAGTGAAGAACAGCGAGTAGGTAAGAAACCTTAGTCGCCAAAACTCTATGAAAACAGTGAAGAACAGCGAGTAGGTAAGAAACCTTAGTCGCCAAAACTCTATGAAAATCATGAATTTCCTTAAGATAGAAAAAATAAAGTTAGTTTTATTTTTATTTATTTTTTTATTTTGTATGTAAGGACAGATATGTCAACATCAGAGAACACAACAACTGCTATCGTTCATGAAGCCATAAATGAAGAATATGAGTGGGTTCAGTTTAACAAACAGTTACGTCTCATTCGTTCGGTCAAAGACGATATGTACCAAATGCAAAGTATTTTGAACGCTCTTCGTTCTACAAAGCAAGCATATCATTGGTTTGAAAACCAACAGACAAAAGAACTTTTAGAAGAATTTCCTCATATGTTTGCTACCCGAGGAAAACCGAGGGTAGAGATTCCGTACGAAAATCGCAAGAATTTGGCTCCTGGTTTGAGAGGATATTATGTTCATAGACTTTTAGTAAATGCCGTAGCAATGTGGGCTTCACCTCGTTATGCTTGTTATATTTTCATGATGTTAGATGAAATTCATAGACAAGAACGTGAAGAGCTAGAGAACAAGCTTGAAGCAAAAGACAAAAGCATTCAGAAAAGAATACCACGTTCGGTACCAAAAGGAAAGGAAAAGAACTATAAGTATATGATTTATACTGAAGAGATGGAAAATGAAGAAGACAGAGATATGGTTATGTTGCATTTAGTCAGAAGAAACAACAAAAGCTTTTACGACCTTGCTAAGATTTACAAATCTGACAGAAATTGGTTCTATCGCGAAAACTTACCGATTTCAATGACACCGAATGAAGATGTGAAACAAATAGTTCAAGATACGTTACCTCAAACACACTATGATATTAAAGGTTGTACAATACTTACATTCAAAGAAGATTTGTCATTGTTAAAGGAAAAAATAACAGAGTATTTTGACAACTTCAAACAAGTAGAGTAGATGAGCCATTTATTTTTCAAGCTTGACTTCAGATGGCTCAGGTAGCTCTATAAAGTAAATTGCCTCGTCAAATCCTTCTGGCATTCCGAGTCCTTCCATCCGACAGGAAAATATTTTCCCGACAACTGGAAAAAAAATTCCTTCCGACAGAAAAATATTTTCCCGACAACTGGAAAAAAATTTCCTTCCGACAGAAAAAATTTTTCCGACGACAAGAAAAATTTTCCAGTTGTCCGTCGTAAACCATTCAAATTTTCGAAAATTGAGAACTTTTTGGTCGAACTTCAGGAAAAGTTTTTCCTTCCAACAGAAAAAATTTTTCCTTCCGACAGGAAAAGTTTTTCCCGACAACTGGAAAAGTTCTTCCTTCCGACAGGACACAAACGAATGTCTCACGTCCCTCTTCCTGAATGCCTTCCAAAGCCAGAGAACCGACAGCCCCAGCACCACAACAGACTTACTTACTAAGACTAAACACTTAGATTTTTCAAGCTTGACTTTTTACAATTTGAACTTTGTTTGCGTAGATATGAATTCTGAAAGAAGTATGAGGGTCTTGTATGACTTTGTACTTCTCCATAGTTCATGTCTGTCAAACTTACCTGCCATGGACTCTTTCATAAGTTCCATGAAATCGTCTTCGGACAATCCGGGGAAAAGTATAATGTCAGTAAGTATTCTTTTAACATCCTTACTTAAACTCTTTGCTGTCTGTACACAAATGACACTGAGATGTTAAAGTGTCTGAGCTTCTTAAGAATTCGACACATATCTTGTTCTCTGTTCTTTAACAAAGGATGAGAAGCGAAATCATCTAAGATAAGAAGACATCTATGAGGGTAAGTCTTCCAATCGTAAGATTGCAATTTCTTCGAAATGTATTCTATCTCTTTCTGTTTGTTTCTGAAGTGGTGTTTGTCTAATATCTCTGCATTTCCTCATTTGGGTCTTTAACTTAGAATTTATATACTCATTTATAGCATTATACTTCAAAACTCTTCTTTGGTACTTCTTTATCCAATCTAACAACTCAGAGTCTTTTATACATACTAACTTAGACTTCTTTATAATATCTTTGAACGAATTGACGGTTTGGTCAAATTGACCAGAAGTACTACAAATGACAACTAACTCATAGAATGGGTTCTTCTCATCTAGTTCTTGTTGTTGTGCAGCCATTTTAAGATAAGTGAAAGTTTACCCGACCCAGGTGGTGCAATTAGACCTGTTATACCATTCTGAGCAAATAAGAACTTGTCATGTATAGGTTTTATCTGAGCATTTTCTAACTTCCTCTTGTTCTTGTTTAAAACATTCTCAAATTTCTTGTCAATGTCAGCAAACTTTTTTCTAACATATTTTAGAAAAATTAAAATTTTTATCTTTTAGAAAATGTCTAGCGATTTCGCTATCTATATTCGAGACAAACTTTTCGACAGCAAAAACATCTGTCGACCATAAAATCTTACATAGTGTAAACAAGAAAGGTGAATTTGTTCTAAAGTTCTGTTCTGGGAATATGACAAGAACCATAAAACATTAAGCAGAGCAGTCTTAAAATTTGTCAATGACAGACTTGTTGACAGAGATGACACCGATTGGAAAGATGAAGTCCAACAAAAGTTCTTAGAATGCAAAGAAGACACATGCGCTGTTCTTGAAGATGAAATAGAAAACAGAATAGATGAGCTATTAAAGGACAAAGAACTTTTACATAAATATGTTGCGCCAAATTTGACATAACTCCACCAGAAAAGAAGAAGAGAGAAAAGAAAGAAAGAAAGTAGAAGAAGAGAAGAAAGAACCTGAACCAGTTCCAGAGAAAAAGAAATTTGACATGTAAAAATAAAATTTTATTTTAGAACATTTCTGGGTCAATGTCAATGTTCTCTTCCTCTTTAGGAGTAACACTGGCTTAGACTCTAAAATCTTTTTACCCAATTTACCTTGAACTTCTACAACTTTAGACTCATAATATTCATAGTCGTCTGCTTTCTTTGGTTCATAAGTATAACAAGTTTGTATGCTTTTGCCTTCTTTAAGTTTGAGAACCTTCTGTCAAAACTTTCTTTGACTGCTAACAAACCTTCTATGTCTAAGTCTTTCAAATTTCGCACCATTTTTAGTCACAATAGCAAACTTAACTGGTTCGATGTTCCAAACTTTGCTGAATGAAGACTTTTCAAAATGGTAGAAGTAAACATTCAAATATGTGAATGGGTCTAGTTTCTTCTTTAATTCCGACATGTACTTGTTTACTGAATGAATTTTGCCATCTTTTCTATCGGATAAAAAAATATTTTTTTTTAAAATTTACTCAGAAAAATTTTTCTTTGTATATACACCATTCTGAACATCTAAAAGACTTTTGACATTTGCAAGAATGTTCGTTTAGACGCTGTCATATAACCATATTCTTGACAATATTGTTTATACGAATCGTACAATGACCTTTCATCTAAAACACTCAAAGTCAGTTTCATCTATGAACAGTTCATATACACTCTTGTTTGCTTCTAACAATGTTTGTCTCTCTTCGGTATGTGGAATTTGTCTTGGATTGAACTTAGAAATATCTAATGTCATGAAATATGAGAACAAGTGGTTGTAAAAGTCAGATGTCAAAGTTCTGCTAAGTCGTCAAAATATTCTGTATCTTGCATATGAGCTTCTGACGTTCTGACAACTACATATCTTCTGTCAGAACTTTCTAACTTCATCGAACAGCATTGTTTGAAACCATAATGAGTTTGCAACATTTTCACAAACTCTTTGGTCTTTATATTCTTTTCAACAACTCCAACTTTGTCTGTTATAAGACTCTTCAAAGCATCTGAGTTCAAAACTTTTGTTGTATCTATACTTTGAAGTTCATTGCAAACTATAAGTTTCATATTCTCTATTGAGGAGTTAAACTGCCACAGATGTTTCTAAGTTTGTCATATTCGGATTCGAATAACCTTCTAACAGTTTGCACAAATATCTGTAAAGAATGTGTTCTTACCAGTTCCTTGTTTCCAATTATAATGAGAGCAGTTTCATTTTTGCACTTGGATGTTGTAAGATGTTTGCAAACCAACATAAGATACATAAACCTTTTCGTTTCCATTGCATATAATTTCTTTGACATGGTCTAACCAAGCTTTATAATACTGTGTTTCCATTCTACTTGTTCGTATTTATATCCAGTGAAGATAGAATGAAGTTTGGAGAAGGTGTATAGAACTTTATACCTCGAACTGAAAAATTCTAACTTTGACAATAAGAATATCCCAAGCATCTAACATCTTCATGCCAACTTGTACGACTTTTATTTTCTTAAGTTTCTGTTTACATTCTTGTTCTGAAACTATTGTCGCTTTAGGTTGTTTAAAGACAACATCCCATTCTTTCATAACATAACATTCTGGGGCAGAGTCGACATAATGACTAAACGTTTCAAATTCTCGACTGCTTTGTTATAGTCTCGAAATGGACACATATTTCTGAATGCTTGGAAGTCATAAAAATCTGAAACATCTATTCTGTACATTTTTATAAAAATAAAAAAAAATATTTTTTTTTATTCTTGACTTTGTTGTTGCATTTGTTCCATTTGTTGCATTTGTTGTTCTTGAGCTATTTGTTGTTGAAGTTGTTCTTGTAATACAATACTTTCACCAGTTGCATCTTCCAATTCGAAACTTTCTGCCGTCATTGACAAATACATAGGAACATAAAAAGTTTTACAGGAACAAAGTTTGCGTCAACTAATGTCAACGTTATACTTGCCAAAGTGTTTGAGTTCACTAAGGTTGAAAATTCTGCATTCGAATGAACAATAGGCAAACCAGCAGAGAAAGTATTGTTTATACGCATAAGTATCTTTTGGTCATAGTAGTTTCTGTCGACATTCGAATAACACTTTGAACCTAAGTTTGAAACAATATATAAGATTGGTGTGCTTTAAAGTCAATGGAACAGACATTCCTTGTATGACACCTTTTCCTGTTATAAAACTGTTGGTAGTAAAAACCAGATATAAGTTTTGTATTATAGCTCATATTGTTTATAGTAAACTCAGTCGGACATCCAAACATAATGAAACCTGCTCTAGTTGCAGCACATGTTACACCGTACTTAAAGTATTAAATAAGTCAACAAAACCTGTTGGTGGTATATCTGAGTAAGTATCTTCAAAGGAGTATTTTTTACCATTCACAACAATAAAGTCTTCTGGTGTCAAAAGAGCAAAACAGGCTTTAGTCGTCATTGTGTTTAAAGTTAGTTTACAATACCGTCCTTGAGGACTTTGTAAGTTTGTTGTTATAGAATTATATGACTCAGGGTTTTTAGTCGTAATAGTATAAACCATTATATCTTCTGCCATTTATATATATTTAAAAGTTTTTCTGAAAGTGGAGAAGAACTTCATCTAAACTTTCACATGGCGTTTCTTGAAGTTCTCTGTCTAAGAAGTTCAAATATTTTGTAAAGACATAGAACTTTCCTTTGTCTACACGAACAAACAAAACAGGGTCTTTCATATCGTTCAAAAGTGTGTAAAGTCCTTTACATAAATAAAGTCTATATTATTTTTCTTCAAACATCTTTCAAGAAGTTTTGACATTTTTACTTAGCAATAAATTTTAATGAAATGTTGTGGTCGTCAAATATTTTTATGACGTCTGGGAAACTATACTTTAAGTTCAACGTTTCACCTCCTTTCATAACGTATATCTTGTCAATGACATTATATGAAACACCACAGCAACTAATGTCGGTTCTATTTCTTTGATGTTTATATCGTCTGCCTCTGTCAAAAGTTTCAATAGTTTTTCAAGACTTCATGAGGTGCAATGACATATGAGTTCACTTTTACAGGGTTGTGTTCGACCAAGTTTAACATTAACTTAAAGCTTGACAAATCTTCTCCTGAGTTTGAAGTTGTCTTTCAGTTGTTGGTAGTCGTTTCGAATATCTGCAACAGAACTTAAGTCTCTGCTAACTTCAGGATATGTTGGTTGTTCTTTTACAGAACAATTGTTATACCATCTTCGTCTTCGTATGGTTTCCCCACTTCAACATCTCTGTCTTTGCATTGACAATAACACTTTGACTGTTTGTTTGAGTTGGTGAATTTAACTTCACATCTGCCACCGCCATTAAACCTTTTGAAACACTTACGCTTCTATTTTTCGGAAATGACATTTTACTTTAGATAAAAAGATGGACGTATTCGAGTATCTCTTCGAATTGAAGCAGAACAAAGTTTACACACAAACAATACAAATACATTGACAGAATAGTTCTTTATACAAACAATGGTAAATGTTATAGAATAGCAATATTTGCTGAACCAAAATATTTCCATAAAGCAAAGAAAGTTGGTATAACTGAAATGGTGAAAGTTCTTGACGTTGACAAAAATATAACAACAAAACTTACAGATATTTCTAAAGGAAAAGTTTATCTACAATATTTGTCAAAACTGGCGTACTGTCAATATTTGACGGAGAGAAGTCAGTTCAAGAACAACTTACTGACCTGCTGCCAAAATCTGCTCGATGGAAGCTGTCGTTATGCCAATCTGAGGAGCCCCAGCAGGTTTCATCGAACGAATCTTCAAAAGAGCATCTTCCGTGAAAAGTGCTATTGGTTTTGTAAACTTCTTTGCTCTCAGTTCATCTGGACCGTCTCTGTCACCAGTATATTGTATTTGTACAGTACCAACAGTTGAAATACCACCATAAAGTCTTCTGAGCCATGGAAATGCCATGCCAAGCCAAAAGTTTGAACGGTCTCCATTTGTATATTGAGTTTTTTGACCTCCTGTATGAGTCCATACTTTCACATATGGCATAATAGAACTTTGCATTTCAGGGTTTATGGTTGTTGTGAAGTTGTTGTTAAAGTTCATAGCATCTAATGTCAAGTTGTATGACCTCATATCCTCAACTGTAGAATATTCTTCTCTTGGATAATATTTGCCATCTATGTTTATATGATATTTAATACCGGGTTGTAGAAACAAGAATAGTCATTTATAGTTCGTCTGAACAGTACAAACATAGTATCTGCATGTTTCATTGCAGTTGTTAAAGCAATATCTGTTCTTGCACCTGGGTCAGCACTTTGGTTTCCAACTTCACCTGCAAAGTCTTTGACAGATATTTGGTGTATAGGGAACATAAGTGGAACTGCAATATATTTGGCAGCTAAAGCATTTGAAATATCTGGGTCCAACATATAGACTGCAAGTCTGCTTTCTATTCTCTTGCATTCAAATTTTTCGCATGTGAACTTAACTGGGTCCCAAGCAGTTCCAGCAGCATTGAAATATAGTTTACTTCATTGTTGAAGTTTGAGAAACCAAAGTCTAAGTCAACTTTGTCTTTGCAAAATTCGGCGAATGACGTTTGATTTGTTCCCATTACGTCTGTAAGAGTGAATGGGTCTTGTGTTGGTGCAATGACTAAGTTATTTTTGCTTGGAGTAAGTTCAATAGAAATTTTTCCTGCCCAGTTTGGCAAGTATCTTAAAAACCTGAAGATGAGGAAAGATGACAAAGGAACTCTAAGTTTCAGTTTTACTTTAGTGGCAGCAGTTCCATCTGAACCAGAAAGGTTAACATAAACTCCTGGAACGTTAGGGTCAAGTCTTCTTATTTTCTCAATATTTGCATACTGGTCTGTTTGTTCTCTAGCTTGTGGTTGTACTGAGTTTCTCAAAGCGAACCATTCATAGTTTGCCCATGTTACTGTTTGAACTAAGTCAGAGTTAGAATATATCTTATATCCCATGAAAACTTCTGGAGCATATTGGTATCCGACATAGAAAATTCCATTGCAACCTTTCTTGTCAGACAACTTGGCAGAAGGTTTTATTTCAATGTCTTGTTCCACGTATAAGAATGAGTTGTCAATAGAAATAATATGAAACCTGTCGCAAGCAATATCTACTGTTGTTGAAGAACCTTCTCCAAACTCACCTACGTTTCCATAAGAAACAGCAGTTGTATATTCGTAAGTTCCAGGAACTATTTCTGACCTTCTAATGGCATTGTCGCATTCGTTATACCATTCGGAAACATTTCCGTTCATGGCATCCAAAACTGTTGGCGTTATATTCTGAGCGGCGTACATTTCATATGGTAAAAATATAGAATAGTTGGATTTATGTGTCATAATAGAACCCACTCGACCAAGCTTTACTTTCTTCCTGACTGAGTTTTTAACTCTTCTTTTTCCTTCATTGCCACTACTTTCACTAGATGAAGTTACTTCTTCACTACTTTCACTTTGTTCTACTCTTCTCTTCTTCTTTGGTGTCGCTTTTGGTAACTTGCCCTCTGCTTCAAGTTGTTGCATCTTTGCCTCATGTTCACCTAGTATGTTGTAAATTTCCCATGTCCTTTTTGCCTTTGGCTCTGGTCGCCCATCTCAGGTAACCTATATCCTAGAAAGATTTTGTCATAGTTTGTATTTGAGTCTTCGCGTATTGTTTGCATGACTCTTTCCTGAGTTTCCGGTTCAAGCTCTTCAAACAGAGCTTGTCCATATGGAATAAGCTCGTTTCCAAATATATGTTTTTGTAGCCATTCTGGTTTTCTTTCCATGTTACCAATAATATCTTTTGTGAATGGGAAAGCTTTTACCCAATGTTTCAGTCTTGCGTCATTTATTTCTGTAGTTGGTTTTATTTTGTCAAGGAACATGTTTTTCAATACTAACATTTCATTTGGTACTGTCCATTTGAGTTTTCTTAAATATTCATCCCTTCTCGGTTCATTGTCTGCAAAGTAAGTTTTTATGACATTTTGCAAACTTTCGTTTGCAAGGTCATGTACAATAGGTTCTCTTCCTTCTCTCTCCCTAACTTTCTTTCTAAACTCTTCACCAAATATACCATCTCTATGGTTCTGTGTAGTTCTTTGAGATAAATGTTCTAGAACGTCAGGTGTTATATTTCCATCAGCCATGTTCATTTCATACTGGTCCAAAATATCTGCATGTTTCATATCTTTCAATGGCATTAAAGCCGCGCTGAAAATACCAGCTATATCTGGTTCACCATTCACTTCCATTGCGTCTACAACTTCTTGGAATTGTGGTTGTAAGTTTATGAACCACCTATCCGGATTAGCTTTATGACCCCATCTCATTGTAGTTCCATAGTCTGCAGAAACAAAAGTAGGTTTGTTTCCATATTGGCTAGGTTCTGAATGAACTTTAAACAATGTTTCATTTCTATATGTTTTGGTGAAATTTAACCTTTTATTTTCACCGAGTTCAGCCAAAGATTGAACGTTATATGGTCGTAAGTAAAAAGGATTGTTGTATTTGCGTACACTTTCTTTCAGTTCTTCCATTCTATGCTGAATATTTTCATCTGATGTTGGAGTCTTTTGTATGTCGGCGAACATTTTTCGATATTCTTCTACTATGTCAGCCGAATTTTTCTTAGACTCTTGGAAAGATTCCATATTCCCCGCATACACTTGTTGAGGGTCAAGATTTTTCGGCTGTTCCAAATCTTCATCTAGTTCTGTGAAGTTAGTTTCCAAAGGAGGGACTTGTTTGTTTCCTTCAGGCTCTTCTAGCTGTTGTTGCTGAACTATTTCTTCCATGTCTGGTTGTATCTGAACTTCTTCCTGTGGAGTTTCTTGTACCTCATCTGCTGGCATTTCATATATTCCGAGACCGTTTTTAACAAGTTCCCTATTTAAGTCATCCGCATTCATAACCCTTTCTTCTTTCGTTCCGTCTCTATTTTTTACGCGTTTCATGAAGATAGTTGAATTATCATTTATCTCTGACACCAAATATCTCGGAGTAAATTCATTCATGTCATTTGGATGATATGCTATTAAATCATATCCCTTAGCGAGCTTGTATTTTCCAGGTTTGAAATTATATCCCATTTGGTGCTGAACCATAAAGCTAAATAGGTTCGGGTCAGTATTTCCTTCCTTGAACTTTCTAATAGCTTCTTTATATCTGTCACTAAAGTCAAGAGTATCTGGGTAACCATAATTTTCCTTAAGCATTTTTAAGAATTCTTGGTTTCCTTGTTCTCTACTTCTTTTATGTCCTTGCTCTGTTTGTGGTTGTTGCTGTGCAGTGTTTTGAACTGTTGGTTGTGGTGCAGTGTTTTGAACTGTTGGTTGTGGTGCAGTGTTTTGAACTGTTGGTTGTGGTGCAGTGTTTTGAACTGTTGGTTGTGGTGCAGTGTTTTGAACTGTTGGTTGTGGTGCTGGTTGTGGTTGTTGTTGTGTTGGTTTTGGTGCATGCCTGTGTCTGTGTCCATGTGACGATGTAAATGTTTTAGGTAGTCCTGGTGCAGGTGCTTCTCTTGGAGGGTTTGGTGGTATATAAGTTCCACTAGCTAGTATATAAGTTCCACCAGCTGGTATATAAGTTCCACCAGCTGGCACATATGTTCCATCTGCAGCATAATGTCCTACCTGACTTTTCGTTTTTAAGAAAGCATTTACTAGGTCTGTTTTGGTCTGTTGTAACTCTTTTTCTTGACTTTCCACAACAGTTGCTCTAACGGCGTCATAGGCACTTTGAACTGCCTGTCTCGTTGCTGCATCTGTTATTTTCGTCATATTTTGTGCTACTTCTCTTAACTCTTTGTCGAAACCTTCAGACTTCAGTTTCTTTCCAGATGAGAAGTCGTTCACTAGTTTCACCTTACTATGAAGAGCTTCGAAGGCGTTCTTAAAGTCAGCATTCATTAAAGCTTCATTTGAACTGTCTTCATCCGCTTGTATTTTTGTCCTTATTGACCCTATAAGTTGGGCTGCTTTAGCGTTGGCTTGGGCGTCTAACCAGTCATTATTAGCTTTTATATATTCTGCGCTTTTCATTGCCTTTTGCATGGCTGCGTCGTTATTTTTACTTTCTTGTGCTAAGTTTTCATACTGTACGGTTTGGTTTTGCAACTGTAAAAGTTTTTCTGCCTTTACATTTGCTTCAACTTCTTTTTTATACTCATCGCTATCCATATATGTCTTCAGGGCTTTTTGTTTTATTTCTTCATCTTTCAGTACTTTATATTGAGTAGTATGGTTTTTCAAATTTATAACATCTTGTTCCATTTTTGCTACTTCTGCTGCTTTTTCTGACACTTTTTTCGCATATTCCTCTGTACTTAGTTCTTTCAGTTGTTCTTCTTTCTTCTTTTTCTCTACGTTTAACTCATTGAGTTTCTTTGTGTGTCTGTCATATTCTAGTTTCTTTTCGTTTTCACTTATTTGTTTCTGTATGTCTATGTTTGACTTTTTGACATCTGTTATTTGATTTTTGAGTGAACTCAAATTCATTTGACTTTGAGGGTTATAAGCTGTTCCGTCTGCAGCTCCACCATAGCCTGCCATTTTCGCTAAAAGTGCCGCTCTTAAACCTCCACTCTGTGCACCAATAACTCGGTTTAAAAGCATAGGGTTGCTTGACATTTGTTGCAACATAGTGGGGTCATTCATAATTTGTTGTTGCAACTGTTGTTGTGGTGTCAGTTTTACTATTGGATGTTTCAATGCTCTCTTCCTCTTACGTATATTCTTACGTAGCTTACGTGGCATTTTAAGTGGAGTTAAAAAGCGGTTTTTGACAGATGTTTATATGACACTTTTTGTTCAGCACAAAAAACTACTCGGTCAAAGTGTTGTCAGTTTTGTAAAATAACCGTCCTATCTCATTCTATAAGGGAAAAAGGCTTCTCAAAGTATACTTCCTTGGAACGCCTGTAACTTTTCCTGTAGCGACGATAGACCATTATTTGTCCGGACAAAGTTATACTATTTTGAGTGCTCTACAAAAAAGTCAACGGCTGGTCGGCTGGGGTTCGGTCCTCCTCTTGGGTCTTGGGCAAAATTTCTTAGGGCTAGAAGGGGCGCAGCCCCTGGAAGCCCTCCGAATATAAACTTCATTTATACTAAACATCTTCAGGGCTAGAGGGCGCAACGCGCCTGGAAGCCCCACTACCTTTTTTTTTTTTTTTTTTTTTTTTTGAATAAAAGGTGAACATTAACAAATTATTTTAAATCACAAATATCATCCTCATCAACTTTAATTCTAAAAAGAACTGTACTGAATTATGAAAATGCATGATTTACATTATTAAAATCTTTGAATGAAAATAGTACAAGATAAGTTTTTATTCATTTTTAATTAGATTTAAACGAAAAACTACTCCATATTAAAATTTAAGTCGAGAAGTCGTATTTTGTTCTTATTTGTTAGCATTTTGTAGACATTCTAATCTTGAATTAATTTGTTACATGATATTATTAACAAATTTAACTGAAAAAATATGTTAATATGGAATAAACCATGATTATATAAGCTATCAATGCTATATATACATATGTAAAAGATTCATATTAACTCAATTAACATAAATGATAGATTTTCATAAAGGTTCAATCTAGGTTCGTCCGAAAATTTTGATTTTTATATAGAAGACATAGTTTCATATACATAATTAAATTTTCAAACAAATTTGATCATACCATTTATTAAGCAGGATAGTATATTAATTACTATCAGTATAAAAATATAAAAATGATTATATTTAATTATTGCATAATTTAGTCAAAGAGTTATAAGCCTCAAGTGATCGTTATCACCTTCAATGCACGTATACTTTATTGATTCATAGATATTTAATCTATGTTTGACATGTTGTTGTCGTCATTCGTTTTGTTCCCATTCTTCCTAAGTTAGAATTAGAGAATACACCATCCACATCATCTAATTTGGTCCTCAGCGATAGATTGGTTCATTTTGGAGGAGTCCCATCAGACAGTTTTCGAGCACCAAATATCAAATTTTAATGTATACAAATCTTTAGTGATTTATCTCTTTTATGATGAGTAAAAGGTTTCTGCTCATCAACATTTGATTTCCGACATATATGATTTCTAATTGCAATTATTTACTTTCTTTTTATAATCTAACTCTGTGACTCATACCATAAATTAATTATTGGAAAGTGTCAATATGTTTGGCACAACGCATGGCGGAAGATACCAAACCATGCAGGGAATATGATACGTTTAAGATCTCCGAACTTTTTTTCCAAAAATTTTCTATCGTTGCCCTACCTCTGCAAAATACCTACCCCAAAAATTGCTGAATATCATTTTAGCATAGTATTGACTGCAAAATAAAATTTAAATATTTATAATCTCTCATATTTTTGAGAATGAATAAAAAATAAGATGCATAAAATAAAAGTGATCTTCGACTCAAGGAAAAAACACGTCATCGATTCTTGAGCACAGAAGGATAAATGCACCATCTATCCCCAATGATCCCACTTATAACCATTTGGCTGTCCCACTCGAAATTAATCTTATAAGATAATATTTCGAAGGAACAATTTCTCAATTTTACGCAATGAATACCAATTCATTATTGATAACACAACAAAAGGTGTTATCCCCTTGTTAAAAATAAAGAATTTTATGTTTAAAATCACTTTAAATGAGATTTTTTTTTCATTCTCAGAAAATTGAGAGAGTAAACTAATCCTCTCAATTTTTCCTCGATCGTAATGTACCAAGCTCCTTATGACTGAAATAGTCCGATGGTAATTACTAGTCTTCATCTGCTTTCAATGATTGGCTCAATTCTCTGAAAAGTCCGAGATAATTTGCTCAATTTTTTAGCCGTCAATTTATCACAAATTTTGTATATGCCAAGGTAATTGTGTTGTTTACACGGATATTTTAGGTCTTTTATATGTGTGTATATATATATATTGAAGCACTTCAATGAAAATTTAAGATTTTGTCAAAATTTAATGAACATGTATTTATTTCAAGTTTTGTCTGCATCGATCAGTAATGATGAAAAGATTCCGATTTACAGTCCTAAGAAGGAAAAAGTATATTATATGCCTCTAGAAGTTAATGATATAAATCCTGAATGCGAAAATGATACTAGCATCACATTTTGCTGATATTATTTAAAGAATGGCAATGCTTATGATTTAGATATAGCTAAAGTAGAAAATGGAGAGAGTCATCCTCTTGCAAAGCAAAATAAAACGAATTTTGATTTTCTATACAAAGGAAAATGGACTACATTTGCAAAAACTGGTTGGTGGACAATATGGAGATATGATATGAAATTATATAAACCTATTAGAGGAACAGAGGGAAGTGTTTCGAACCTTGGAAATATTAAAGTTACAACAAATATATCAATGCCATCCGGACCGTACTATCTATTAATCGAATGGATTTTCACGAATAATGACACAGAGCCTCATACTATTGATTTGCATACTCACGCAGATGTTCAGATAGAAAATAAGCAACGCACAAATGTACATTGGTTCCCAAGTGCAGATGACAGGAAAGGAATCATTATGCAAAATAAAGGATCAAATGATTCGCATATCATCATTGGAAAAGAAGGATATCATGTCACCCCTTATGATATTATATATTTCGGTAGATTTAATAAAAGAAATCAATATTATTTTTGGAACAGAACAGATTCAGATTCACTTTTAGACCATGATGCCGTTTATACGATTGGGTGGACTAATAGAAGAATTTATCCAGGCGAGCAAATTAAATTTGGTGTTTTGTATCATGTAAATGAATTTAATGTATCGAAACTTCCTCCTTCTCTTTTCGTTGATGAATCTGATTTAAAAACTAATTATAGTTCAGGAGATGAAATTGTCATCAAAGTCCGCGTAACTAATAACTTAAATATCTCTAAATATGGACTTCGAGTCAACTGTACATATCAAAACAAAACTGAAACATATATAATTGAAGAAAGAGGGGAAATTTCATGGACACATGATTTTAAATTTCAACTTGGCAATAGTATTTCTAAACACTCTGTCTATTGTATTGCACAAAACTTTGTTATAGATGGTAGTGAACCAGATGGTCCATTATCTAACGAATACAAAAGAGATTTCAATGTTAATAAGGCGCCATGTATATCTGATGAACCAGATCGTCCACAAAATCGTAACGATGGTTTCTTGGTTTTGGTAATGTATTTAGACTATGTAGGTACTCGGTGACTAATAAACGAAGAATGGAAGAAAACTGCAAGAGCGATTTCGAGGAAATAGTATTAAAATTAACATTCGATTATTTGACCTGCAAATAAACATATTTGCACTATTAATCGGTTTCACAGAATAGATCTTGCGTTATTGTATGTTTTGAAAAAGTATCTAGAATTTTTCCTAAGATACTCATGCATGAAGAAAACTTCAATTTCTCTCCACAATTAAGAGAAGTTTGGAGTTTTATTACTGAGAAAAATCCGCTTGAAGTTGTTCATGAGAATTTTTTTTCTTGTGAAATAACGTATTTTTTGGTGGACCTACCTTTTGTATGATAAATAATTTCAGGGTTCCAAGGAGGCATTAATAGATATTGACTAAACTGAATTTTCAAGTTGGAGAAGATTTTTCTCCATACGAGATTCTTAATGTGCGTAAAAAAGCATATGATAACTCGATAATTTTCATATTTAATCAATGCTCTTTGTTTTCTTTTTTGGTACCTTCTAAAAAAGAATCAATATATATAACTACCTAATTAACTATTTTCAACACTTTTTTAAAAGGTCATAGATGGAAAACACATTGAAATTTATGATATGTATTGCTTATGACTCCTCATTTGTTATGAATTCATGGAAAAAAAGTCTAAATCTGTAAAATCAATAAACTCCTTTTCTTTCGTAGAGGTTCACTCAATATTGAGGCAGAAAAACGATAGGGAGACTTTACGTAAGAAAACTGGTTTAAGTTTGAAGGTAATAAAAAAAGAAGTCAATTAAAATTAAGCCATTTAGTATTTAGTACAAATATCAAAAAAGATAAAATCAATAAACCATTTATTAGAAAACTGAATGGTTTACACTGCGATGCCAGTGTGACGCCTCCTCCATTCTAATCCCACCGATAAATTTAAACCAGATGAATATAGAATATTTAATATCGCAAACTTTACAGCTATTACAAAAGGATTCGTTGTATCCTTTTCTGACAAAATTTTGAAGCAGAATTATCAAGAAACAATCAAATATATCAGATCCTTGAGAATAAATGAAATTTTCTGATATATAGAGAGTATGTGATTATTCACATTACGAATCCTCTTACATTTTTTTTTAATTTTCTTTTGATAAGTTTTTAATGTTCATGGAGTGGAGGGAACCAGGAGATGATCCAGTTGAAGATACACCACCGGCTAACCCTGCAAGCCAGCCAGCTCAGCAGCTTGCTGAACCGCCAAAAGAGTCTGTGAAAAATATAATAAAAGATGCATTAACTAAAAACGAAGAAGAAAAATCAAATGGAGAATGGCCTATGCCAGAAGAATACGCTGCTTCACAAAAAAAGGAACAAGAAGAAAAAAACGAAATTAACGAACATCAGCAAGTTGAAAATAACGATGCAAATCAAGACAACAATGCTCAAGAAGATCCAAACAATCAAACTACAGCAGTCAATATTCATACAAACGAAGAAAATAATGAAGTCGAAGTAGAAAAAACGTCAGAAGTTATCGAATCCAAAGTTAAGCCAATTATTCTTGATGATAACGAAAAACCAGTTGAAATACAAGATGAACAGACCGCAACAAATGAAAGCGGCCGAGAAAATACTCAGCCACAAGGAAATGAACCGCATAAGACAACTAAAAAGAACAATAAGAAAGGAAATACTGGTGTTGTAGATAAAAATACGTTTATTTCCATGCTCAGACAGTCTCAAACTAGTAGACCTAGAACATCATTCAGAAAAACAACCCGCTCGAAGAGTACGCCTATAGCATCGGATAAATTACCTTTAATAGCAGATAACATTCTTAGGGGTAAGGATGCAAATATTAACGAACCTTCTCAAATTGCCGAATTAATTGATGAACTTATTGGCAGAAGGATTAAGGCTTTAGATGAAAACGATTATTTACAGTGCAATAAGATCGACGATGCAATCGCTAAACTCCGTCTCAAGTACAGATCGGACGATCGAACTGAATTATTCAATTTAATCAAGGACAATTTGGATAAACGTCGCAAAGAGGCAGAAGCAGCTCTTAATGATAAGAAAGAGAAATGGAAACAAAAATGGAAAGAATTCGATGAATCTCAAGAAAATGAAAAGAATGCTCTGCATGAAAGGCAGGTGAAGGAATTTGAAGACTTTGAATCTTATTGGAGCGATCCAAATAATTATACAGAGTATACAAAGCGTTCAAAAGGACAATTGAACGAAATTATGGTTGAAAGACAACTTGCTATGACAGGTAGATTCGTTGAAGCAGAGCAACAAAAGAAGATGAATATGCAGAATGATAAGCGAATGGTCCAAGAACAATTTTCCAAGTTACAAAAGCATTACGAAGATATGAGGGCAGAACTGATCCAAAATCAAGAAAAAGATGTTCAAAAGTTGCTTTCTCAACAAGATATCAAACGTAAGTTACTTGTTGAAAAAGAAAACTTTAAGATTGGTCGTAAAAAGAAGGCGTTAGAAAACGTTAACAGAACTATCGAAGCAGAGAAGAAATTCGCGAACTTTTGTGCAAGAACGTATAAGAGAGATCCTTCCATTGTCCTCCCTCCAACTGTTATTGCTAATCCAACTTCAGTTGATTTGCCTCCAATGCCACCATCAAAAATACATCCAAGAGGTGTTGAAGATAAGGTAAGGATATCTAGCAAGCCTCAATTCGTTCCTCTTGCCCTTCCACAATTAAAGATTAAGAAATATTCTGTACCAAAAATTCAGGATAAGAAGAACATGGCAGGTACAATTTAGTATATTTTTGTAAAGTTGTTTTATACGTTATAAAAATCTCTTTTTGTTTTTCATTCGAAAAATTTTTAATAAATTTCCTGAAGGATGAATGCACCAATAATTCATCAATCAGTATTATTTACAGTCTTAATGATAATATGCATTTGTCTCATTTCAACTTTATCGTTGTTCGAAAAAAAATTATAATTGTTAAGGGTCCACTGTAAAAATTGAAAGTCTCTCAAAATTGAGAGGCGATTTGCAAATAATCGTTATCGTCATTTTTCGAAAATCCACTTTTCCTAGTGTTCTGATTAATATTATGTGAATACAACAATGAAGCATATGTTTCAATAAGATGGTAATATATTCTATCACTTCAAATCTCATAAAAATTGCAAAATCAGTGAGTTTTATAAGAACATGATTTTTTCGAATTTTTTCGCTTTTGGATGCGTGTTTTGAAAAATAGATATTTTCGAATTTTAATTTTATCTTAAGTATAAGTTTTATATTAGGAATTTTTTTGACCTATTTCCAATCATTAATTCCAATGTTTTTCAAGGAATTTAATTGAGAAGAAATTAGGAATTTCGCTTTAATGCCATTACAAACTAATATTATGATGCATAATATATATATTTATTGAGGCTAATGCCGGGATATCTTGCATTTAAAAAAAATTCAAAGAATTGACAATTGGATAGCACAAATTTAATTCCCTGGACAAAGTATTATTGTTTATATATTCAAACCATTATCCTTAGTTTAGATATGTTGGCCAAAAAAGTAGTATATGAGTGCGGGTTTTGTGACTTTTTTTGTAACATCTATATATAGAAAAAAAAAAAAAAAAAAAAAAAAAAAAAAAAAAAGGTAGTGGGGCTTCCAGGCACTTCGTGCCTTCTAGCCCTGAAGATGTTTAGTATAAATGAAGTTCTTATATACGGGTCTTCCAGGAGCTTTTCACAAATTATATATGTTTTCATGTTTTGTCAAGACTTCTTCGTAAAATCAGACAAAAATAATGTTTAGGGTAGAAGGTTAGATATAACCTTTTTCTAACCTCTTTTCTACCCTCTTGAATTTTCAAGACTTCTTCGTACATGTTTTGTCACTTTTCTGTCACTTTTCAGGAAAAAACATTTTTATTATTATATATAAATGAATTTTACAAAACCACCGTTACCCTTCTTTGGAAATAAGAGTAAATGTAAAGATATTATATTGAGAGAACTTAAGAAACTACCGAATGGTCTAACATTTGTAGATTTGTTCGGTGGAAGTTTCTATATATCCCATTTATGTCATACAATATTCCCAGACTCAAAGATTATATGCAATGACTTCGACAACTATATGGACCGTCTCAAACATATTCCAGACACAAACAATATATTGAAAGAGTTAAAAGAAAAGATACCTATAGGTAAGATGGAACGTATACCATTAGATAAGAAAAATATTGTGAGAGAGAGAATATATAGACTGGGATAGTATATCTGCTAGACTATTATATAGTGGTGCTATAAGAGTTCATGACATTGAAACACTTATGTCAAAAGTTTTATATCTTAACTATACAAATGTTTTCAAAGAGGACATAGAAAAATATATTGAGGGTATAGAGTTTGTGAGATGTCATTGGACAGATTGTATGAAAAATATAAAGACAAGGAAAATGTTTTCTTTATAGTGGACCCGCCGTTCTATAACACATGGGATTTTCAATACCAAGTAGACTGGACTTTGAGAGACTCTTTAGAAACTTTAGACGTTTTACATAACCATCCATGCTTTTACTTTACATCCGATAAAAGTGGTTTGGAAAGTGTCATGAGATGGTTAGAGGACATACATGACTATGAGTTTAGATACGATAAGATAGAATATGAGAGAGGTCCTATAAACTGGAGAAAGTGTCATAACAAAGAAATTTTATTGGTAAGTAAATGTGGTTTGAAATCGGATTGTTAGTTTTAGGTTTTTTCCATTGTGTCATTTACTTATTTGACGTGGCAGAAAGATATAGAGAATATGAAGATGAACCACTGCCTGCAAATGTTCAGCATATGTACTCGTAAGAGATATTTTTATCTAATATTAAATGGACGCACAGAACTTAGCGAATGCACAGCAACCTGGACAACCAAACCCAGAGAATATTCCAAATGAAGTTAGAATACAAACTGCAATGGCAAACTATGGTCAAGTGCCAACAGATGTACAAATGCAAACTGCCATGTCAAATGACGCTGCGTTAGGTTTGCCACCATGGTATGCAAATATGAGATGGAAAGAGTTTTATACAAACCCTGAAGTGGGATATAAACAACTCTATGCAGATGACGCGAACACAGGAGTTGACCCAGAATATGTTTTCTACCAGAGGAGAAACAGAATGTATGAGCTCCAGTTAAAGAATGCTATGGAACTCAACAGGAAACGTAAGAGACTAGGCGGACATTAGATTTTTACATATAGTAAAATGGGTTTCTTCAGTAAGATAGGAAACTTCTTTCGAAATGTTGGAAGAGGTATATGGAATGGAATAAAATCTGTCGGAAGAGGAATTTGGAACGGAGTCAAAAATATTGGTAAAAGAGTAGGTCAGTTCGTTGGTATTATACCTAAAGACCCTGAACCAGAAGAACAAGCTCCTGTTATACAACAGCCTGAACCTGCACCACAGTCTAGTTGGCAACCAAATCCAACACCTCAACCGTATTAAAAAATTATATTTTTACCGTTCGATAGTAGTTGTATATGAAACTAAGTTCTAAGTAAAACGCATGGTATAATGGAATTATTCTTTTTCTTCCATCTGTAGTAAACCATACTTGAAAGTCTGAAATACTTCCACTCGGCGGCTCATATAACTTTGTAGGTTTTTCGTAAAAGTCATTTGCCAAGCATAAGAAAGAGTTTTGGGCGCCAGAAAATGAAGCATGAACAATAATAGCAGCTGGGTCGAAAACATCTTTAAATAAATATGGTTATCTCTTGCATATCGACTGTAAATTTTGCTAAAGGAAGTTCGACTTTCTGATTTAACATTCTTTGCAAATAATACCATGACATTGCAGTGAAATTCTGTATATATTTGTTCGTCTTTCTTTGGATTGTCTTCGTAGATTTGAAATGACACTTGTGAATTTTGTTTGTCATATACAATTCTCACATAAAGTGTGCTCTCGGTATTTGCATATTCATCAGCATATTTTGCATAACATGAATTTATTTTATCTTCTATATTTTTTAACGCAGTCTGTAGAGAAGATGAAAGGTCAACTTGTATTAGCTCAATTCTTCCCACATTTTTCGTTTCCCTTCAGATATATAATCTATATGAAACCTTACAATAAATGGAAAACTTTTATCTTCTACAGACAAACTTCATTCTACGAAAGCCATAGCTTTTGTGACAGATGGGTCTCTTACCATCTTAATGGGTAGTCAAAACGATAGCCTTCATGCTTTACGGTCTCTGTCTCAAACTTTTGACCGACATTAGTAAAAAGTTCATCTAATGGTTTAGTTGTAGCAACTCTTGAATTTTCTTTTTCTATTGGAAGCATATTTTATCTAGAATAAAAATGTCAAATGAAACAGCGTCTATGAGAGAAATACAACACAACCGACAACTCATTATACAAGCTCTAAATAAGAACACAACAAACTTTTCAAACTATTCTAGATATCTGAGTCATTGAAAGAAGGAAACCTAAACTGACATTAAACCCAATGACAGATGAGTTTCTGTTTCAAGACAATAAGAACCATACTGTTTTATAAATCCAACAAAACGAACTTTAAACGAGAAACCTATAGATGAACTTCTTTTGAAAGCAGATGTTGACAACAAAGCTGACAAAGAGTATGTAGACGATGCAATAGCAAAAGAAGAAGAAGAAAGAGCTAACAAAGCTTATGCAACGAAAGAGGATGTTGAAAAGAAAGCAGATAAAACATATGTTGACGATGAGTTAGCATATCTGGCTAGTGGGTTAGTGAAGAAGGCAGATAAGGAATATGTGGATGAAAAAGATGAAAAAATTAAAGAAAGGGTTGAATGGTACCATGAACGGACAACAAAGATTTTAAAGGTAAAGCCGATACAGGGTGGGTTTCAGGATGTTTAGACCTTAAAGCGACAAGAACCATACACATACCATTGCAAATATTACAAACTTACAAGAAACCTTAAACAGGAAAAGTGACGTTGGACATACACATACCATTGCAAATATTGCAAACTTACAAAAAAGTTAGATGACAAAGCTGACAAGAACCATACACATACAAGTTTTACAACTGTTGCTATAGAAAATATTGAAGGAACGGTTGAAGAAACTGGTGGGGATGTATTATTGGAAACCTCCTAACTTTCCACAAGGTTTAACATCGGATGACGACATAACGACGATGAGAAACATTAGATGTAAGATGTTTATGTCATGGAGGATGAAAACAAAGTTAAATTCACTGCTCAAGATTTATATGACAAGAAAGCAGACAAAACAGAGCTTCAAACATTAAAGACAGAAATACTTCAAACCATTTACCCAGTTGGTTCTATTTATACGTCAATGAACTCTACCAGACCAGAAGTAGTACTTGGTTTTGGAACTTGGACTCAAATACTCGAAAGTTTTTTGTATTGTGCACACACTCCAAAGAAAACAGGTGGAAGTAAAACGATATCTGTCGACAACTTGCCACCACATAGTCATTCTGGTACAACAAACTTTTCTGGCGACCATAGCCACTCATTAAGAGACCACCCATTATACAACTCAGAGTATGAAGCTGGCTATGACGTTTTATCTCCAGATTATAACCATTCAGCAAAAAAGACTTTTCGACAAACTGAACCAGGAGGAAACCACCAACATACTTTTACAACAACATCTACAGGACTAGGTAAAAAATACATGCCACCTTACATGACAGTTTTGCATGGTATAGAATTGCTTAGTCGTCATTTTCAACTTCTTTAGCATATTCGTCAGGAGTTGTCTTATATTTGTTAGGAACTGTCTTTGAAAGTATACCACCTTGAACTTGACAAGTTTGAAACGAGGTCTGACAATAGTAGTTTTATCTTCTGCTTGCAGTCTGTACATTTTGCCATGTTTGCCTAAAACTTCATAATATTCTCTTGTATACTTTCTTCTATTTTTACGAACACGAATGCGAGTACCTGTCGAGTTCCCATTGTTGTCATAGTCAATAGTATTTTCATATGGGTCGCGTTTAGGTATTTCTATTTTTACTTTGTCACCTTTCTTAAGTTTGAAGCCTGGCATTCTTTCTTGTTTGTCTCTTTTGACTAAACTATTAAATATATAGTCTTTCTCTAAGTCAGGGTTGTTTTTCATTTCTTCGGGGGAGTGGTTTCCCAAACCTTTTTGTTTACGGCTATTGTAAATATTTAAAACTTGTCTCATCTTTGCCATGGAGAAGTGTCTATATTTGTCGTCATATGACATTTCATCTACCTCACCACCTTGTGGTTGTTTAAGTCTCTTAAGATTTTTATACAACTGTCAATGACACCAAGAGCAGAATGGTTTTGGTCGACAATGAAATATTGGTTTACATTTTTTGAACGCAGATAGTTTTTAATATCGTCTGATTTGAAAGAACTTTCACAGTCAGATGTCAGTTTTGTTGGATGGTATTTGTCAACGAATATTGTCAAAGCAGTTTTCACATCTAAAATATTTTTGGACTGTAATGGTATGGCTTCACAGTATCTTGTGTTTTGACCGACAAATATTAGCCAGTATGGTGGTCCATCTTCTCTATACCTCGGAATGTTTTCCAAGATATCCATAAACCAAGCATTTGGTGTTGAACTAAAGATTTTTATCATGAGTGCTTTCTTTGTGCTTTAGAAACATAGGGGTCCTTGTTTGGATTCGTCATTTTTTACCCTATAAGAAATGGGTTTATTTGGCGCATTAGCAGGAGTTGCATCCAGATTTTTGCCCGCAGTGGGAACAATAGCCAGAGGTGCATTTGGAATTGGAAGGAAGATTTTGAGTACATTAGGTATACTTAAAGAGAAAGCACAACCTATTATACAAACTGTACAGAAAGGTTGGGAGGTAGCACGAGATGCAGCAAATCTTATTCCAAATCCTGAAACAAGAGGAAAAGTTCAAGGATGGATGGACAATGTAGGAAGACAAGCAGGAAACTACTATAACAAAGCAAATGACTACTATAACCAAGCAGGGCACTATATGGACCAAGGTGAAAGATTCTTTAACAGAGGATATAACCATGCACAACAGTGGGTAAACAATAACCAACCGCAACCGCCTCAAACGTGGGGAATGTAAATTTTTTACTGAGATGAAATGAACAATACAGCATTGAGACAAATGGGTTCAAGATGGATTTGTCGACTTCCAGCAGTTACACAACCACGTGTTTGTCAAGTTCTTCCTATACCTCAGGAAGTTTTAGACCGACTTAAAAAACCTAAACAACCAGTTGAAAACAAACCAAACTAAAATTTTTTACTGAGATGAAATGACCGAAGAAGTTGAAACGGTAGATTTGACACCACAAACAAAAAGTTCAGAACCATTGTCAAAACCTGTCAAAGAACTTACAGATGAAGAGAAAAATTCAATAATAGAAAGTGCCAGGTCTGGAAATACAAACCCTAACTATAAAGTCACTTTTCATAGAAATGGAACGGCTAGTATCTCAAAAAAGAAACAGACTCTCACAAATAAAATATTGAAGTCTGAAGGAGCTTTCGAGACAACAGATGGAAAAGTTTACTTCACTGACCAACAGTTCATTATAGAACATCTCATTGACTTAGAGTCGAAATATTCTAAACTTTACAACAAACACAAAAAGTTGAAAGGAAAACAAAAACAAATGGCATATGATATTTATGAAGATGTTGACGACACAACCATACCTGCAAGTGAGGTAAAGTCAGAGGAACCGAAAAGTGACGAAAAACCGATAGAAGAAGGGAAGCCAAAAACTGAAGATAAACCAAAACCAAAGTTAGTTTCCAAACTAAACCAAGTCAACCTTCATTAGCTGGTATGGGTTGGCGTCAAAGACTTATGGCAGCAGGCGGTTATGTAAAGTAAAGAAAAAAAATATTTTTTTATTTTTATAAAAATGCCCCCATATAGAATGGATAGAAAATCTGCTAGAATAAAAGCAGAGTTAGAAAGATATGGTTGGAAAGTTTCGAAGAAGTTTAAATATAGGAAGGGAAGACCCATAAAAGTCTATGACAAATTGTCTGGTCTTCGCTATGAAATGGACTTGGAAACAGCGCCGCGCAAATTATCCAAACAGACTAGAGAGGTTAGAAGAAGAACGTCTTATGGACATGCCTTTCGATGTTAGTGAACCTCAAGTTGAAGGACACGACGGCTTTGCCAGATTCTACTGGAAACATGACGAACAATTGCATCCTTTGAGAGGAAAAAAGGAAAAGGTGAAGACAAACATGCTCCCATGGAAAGAACAAGATATGCATATGAAAAGTATCGTGAAGTTAGAAGTCAAATTACATCTGGTCGAACCTTTACAGTAAACTTTGACGAAGGAAAGAACAAAGAAGGCTTCATGGGAGTACTTGCTGCCATACAAGACGGAAATAAGAAAGGATACAATCTCAGACTAACCGTAACAGATTTGGACGGTCACATTTACTATGCACATGGCAATGTCACAACAGCGCACAACTTCTTGACGCTTTCAAGACTACAAAGAGAGAACAAATGGTTGACTCCGACTCAGACATTTTGAATGCAATTGAAGGAATTGCAAGTGAAGTTCGAATGGTACCAACCTAACCCTCAAGCAGTCAGACAACATGCTGGATACTTCCCGTTCATAAATAAGTCTGACATTGACTTGACAAGGTATGGAATTTACAATTCAATTGAAACAATTGTCAATGAACCTTGTATTCTTACATGTCTCAGGAACTCTGGTCTTGTTACAGATGAGAAGATGAAGTATCTTGAGTCATGTGTGAAGACAAGGTACATTCTCAGAGGTCAATTGGCAAAATTGCACCGTTGGCAAATGTCAATATCCGAGTCAACATACCTACAGCTAAAGGTTCTTCACATGACGACTATGTTGTTGACAAAGACTTACCATGGTTGAAGATTGTAATTGTCCACAACCACTTCATGTTGAACGAAAGTCTTACAAACCCATTGTTCGGAAAAGGCAAGTGCAACATTGTCAGAGCTGTAAACATTTCTTTTCGAGAAAGGTTTGTTGGAACCAATTCCAGATGACAAGCTGACAGAAACTTTTGTACCAAAAGACGAAACAAACTTTTCATTGTTAGCAAGACCAAAAGTTGTTCCAGACAAAGTTCTAGCACAAAAGAAGTACACAGTTCCAAAAGGAGTTGGATTGTTCGGATACCAACCTGAACCAGAAGAACTTCCAATGAGGTTGCAAGAACTTCAAGATGCTATAAACAAACTTCCATTGAGACATCCAATTGACGTCAAATTGTATTGGAGAGCATCGAGTTAGGTCAGAAGGTTTTATATGAAACAGGTTGCTTCGACGATGTTTATGAGATAACAGGCGAAGTTTCTCAGAAGATAAGAGACTCACTTGAATTTCCACGAACTGGACCCATTGGTTGCGACAAGTTCGACTCAGATGAAAAGATATACTATGTCGACCTTAACGCTGCGTACATGAGGTTCGTCCAATATATCCCGACTGGAATTCCAAACGAAGACGTGAGTTCCCAGGAAGGAACTATACAGTTGGAAAAGTCATACAACAACTGTATGATATTAGGAAAGCTTCAAACCCCAAACTTGCAATGACACTCAAATTGCTTATGAATTCGACATGGGGATATTCCATTAAGAAACCTCAAGAGATGAAGAGTAAACACTATGAGAAGGTCGACAACTTTGTTGAAAGGTTCTCCCCTTTTGTTTTGAAATACGAATTTACTCAAGGTCAAGTGGCTTAGTAACCACATAAAACCTATTGTCGAACATTGGTCTTACCCTCAGTTCGCAAAGGCAGTCCTTGACAACTACAACAAATTCTTCTCCGAAGTCAAATCCAAAGTCAAGGTTTACTATGAGAACATCGACGCACTCATGACGAACGAAGAAGGATACAAACTCATTGAAATGGGAATGGTCGGTGAAAAGATGGGTCAATTCAAATTGGACAAAATTTTCACCGAAGTTCATGTCCTCTCCAAGCGTAAGTACTGGGGCATACTTGAAGACGGCACAGAAATAAAACATTGCATGAAGTAAAAAATTTTTATTCGAATTTGAATCGGACAGGTCGAGTTACACCATTCTTGGTCTCAAACTCATATATAACCTGTTTGTCTGTATTTTCGTCGACTATGGCACGAGACACGAACATTGACCAAACGGACAAAAAGTGTCATTTCGGATGGTCCCGCAGCCAATCGCATTCGAGCACTTCGAAGAAGCCTTACGTTCCAAGGGAGAGGGTGTCTGGTGCAAGGGAGAGGTCATGAGACTCTACGAGCAGTACATCCTCAATGCCTGGGAGGACAAATCGTCCTTGGAATGGCAATTCTACCAACTCCTCTGGGACGACCTCCTACGCAACTGGGATGACGAAAGAGTCCAATTCAGAGGTCAGGAACTACTTGTCCAAATTATCCTTAATTTAAGCCGCTTACGCAACTAAAAACTTAAATTTACTCGGGGTTTCCCCCTAAAATAAAATTTTTTTACTCTTAGAACCACTCGAGGTTCTCCTTACGGTTGTTGAGCTTGTCACCGTCAATGTGTCTGACCTTCGTCCTCTTGTTTGGATTTGGAACCCATTGAATTGCGACAAGCTTGCCCATGGAGATTGAACCGTAATTCCGAAGGGTAAGGTTCAAGTGTCCCAAGTTGTTGAGAACTGGGGTAAGAACCTTGCCGGTCTCCTTGTTGCGGATTTGGTATGGGTAGGGTTGGGAAATTTCGTAAGTGTCATCGGCAACAAGGGTTGCCCAAACTTCCTCTTCTTCGTGTTTCTCTTCTTCCTCTTCCTCTTCTTCGTGTTTCTCTTCTTCCTCGACAATTCCTTCGGCAATTCTGTGTTCACGAAGTACGGTGTTGGAGGTTCTGTCCTTTCCGAGTACCTTCCAGATGGCATCTATCTCTTCGAAGAAACGGTAGATGAGTCTGGCAAGGTCTCGGTTCTCTCTCGCGTAAATGCGCAAGGTTTCCGTCAAATCGTTCAGGACTTTCTCATTGGAAGCTTGGTTCATGAGGAACTCACCTTTAAGTCCCTTCATCTCTTCCATAAGACTACTTTGGAGAGTCTTAACGGTGTTTGTCAGATGAGCTTTCAAATTCAAAATTTGAATTTGAACTGGGCGCTTGTCTGGCAACATTGAAAGGACATCTGCCATTGTGTTCGGCTTCGGTGCTTGTTCGGACATCGAAAAAATGAAGTGGTTTGAGAATGACGGTTTTACTTCAAAAAGCTTGTTATGACGGTTAAGTCATACAACAAGTTTAAAATAATATCTTGTTCTTCTTCTGAACGTTTGTTGTCTCTTCCGATAAAAGTTTCGAACATGAGAACCAAAAAACGTTTTTTGAGATTGCGGAAGAGTTCAGGCAAACGTTCATATTCTGGATATGTTGGGAGCAGTTCAAAACATCTGAGCTGACTTTCGGACAAAATTGGGACAATGTCAGAAAATTCATCTTTGGTCGGACTGCTTGAAGGTAAGTCCCTTACATGTAAGTAGCTCTGGTAAAGTCTTCTCATTTCTGCTAACTTTTGGAGTATAGCTTCGTAGTTTAGAAGTTTTAATTTTAATTGTCTTATTCCACTCTTTACTTCTAAACGGTAAGTATCCATGAGGTCAAGAGTAGCTTTGGTAGCTTTAAGTGGAGCTATTTGTTCCTTGACTTCTGCAATTTTGGTTGCAATTGTGGTTTGAGCTCCTTCAAGTTCGCCGTCTATGTCGTTCTCAACGCCTTCAACCATGCTTGAAACTCTTCATCGGTCCATTGAGATTGGTGTGGGACGAATTTAACTTGCTTCATTCAAAAAATGAAAAAAATGTTTTTACTCAAAGCGTGCCATGTATATGGCTATAAGAAACTTACCAGAAGGCTTCTTCTTCACATGAGTCTTTGGCAACTTGAGTGTTGGTGTTGGAGTTGGGTCTGGAATTTCAATTCTCTCTCGAGCGCAACAACAGATGTCAGAATAACATTCCCCACTGTCTTTCTTGCCACCATAAATTGTGTATTGACCGAACTTGCATTTGCAGGAAGACCGGTCAATACAAGGTTCACAGTTGAAATAGTTGTACACAAACCTGTTGAGTACGAGTGTGAGTAAAAACATAAAAAAAGTGAAGTTAAAATGAGATGTTTACTGAACTGGCTGAAGAATTGGTTGGATGTCGCCTTCTGAGGTTATGAAGAACGGCTGTCCAGAGTAGTGAAGTAGTGCTCTGAGAATTTGTGTAATTCGTGGAATTGGGCTCTCACGATATGGAAGTAGTATCCAAGGACGTTTCATGAAGAACTTCAAGAGGGCTTCTTTCTTCACATCCTTAATATCATCGAATGCAGTGCCTTCTGGAACTTGAATTGCAACACCTGTTTCAATTTCCAACTTTAAGACACTATTCTTGGACAACCAGAAGCCAATGGACTTGCTTGGTTTGCACTTGCTGAGATATTCCTTCACGGTTTCATTTACCTCAATTAGATAAATTGCTTCGTCTAAGGGGTCAAGCTCCATACTGAGTCAGTACAATATTGTACTTTTTCAAGACAATGTTGTACTTTTTCAAGACAATGTTGTACTTTTTCAAGACAATATTGTACTTTTTCAGAACAATGTTGTACTTTTTCAGAACAATGTTGTATAAATTCAGTACAATGTCTCTCAAATTTGAGTACAGCTGTACTTTTTCAGAACAAGTCTTGAACTTTTTCAGAACAATGTTGTACTTTTTCAAGACAATGTTGTACTTTTTCAAGACAATGTTGTACTTTTTCAAGACAATGTTGTACTTTTTCAAGACAATGTTGTACTTTTTCAAGACAATATTATATTGTTTCAGAACAAAGACGGTTAAGACACAAACGAATGTCCGACGTCCCACCTACTGAACCCGTTCCACAGCCAGAGGAACAGCATGCTCCAGCACCACAACAGTCTCCTCAGCAACCTCAGTTCCAACAAGGACCTCCGAATTACTACCAATTTCCACCTCAAGGTTACTACCCACCACAAGGCTTTCCAAACTACCCACCACAAGGCTTTCCAAACTACCCACCACAAGGCTTTCCAAACTACCCTCCTCAACCCATGCCTTACTTCCCTAACCCTTGGATGTTCATGTCAAACCCTCCACCCCAATTCCAATCTCAATCCCAATCGAAGAGAGACCAAGAGTTCGAGGAAGGTCTGAACCGTTTACGCAAAGAGTATGCCACAGCCCCTATGGAAGACGACAGGCTTTCAGTCTCTTCCCTCAAATCGACCGATTCGACTCGTACCACAGATTCGGTCAAAGACAGAGACGACTACCTCAAGCAGTCTGAGAGACTCTTCATCCTACAACCATTTACAGTTGGAGCTCTCAAGAACATGCGCAATTACGAAGGTCAGACACCAGCTGGAGACCGTAAAACAGACGTACTCGCAAGAGCAGTCCAACTGGTCAAGACAAAGACTGAGATAGTCGACTTCATTCTTGCAGCTTGCCCATACAAGTAAAAAAATAAACAATTACGAGTTAAACTTTTTACTCTTTCTTTTCTGAGTTGTTTAGAGCTGGTTTCTCTTGTAGAAACCTTTCGTACTCTTCCATGGTCATGTAATTGCGAATTTGGTACGCAATTCCAGGTTCGTTGTTTTTGAACCTTACGTATGTAACGCTTCCATCCTCCTCAGGGAAGTAAGCTGCTAACATCTGACCAAGTTTTCTCGGTGACTCGGAGCTCATAAAAATGTCACTTTTTAAACGTTAAGTTTTTAGTCTTATTTTACCCTTTGTTTACCCTTTGTTTACCCTTTGTTTGTCAAGGTAGTATTGGAGTGCAATTTCTCCAAATTCTCTGTGTCGGAGTTCTTCAGCATTTTCCAAGGTGTACCTGGAGAACTCAAAGAAGTTGTCAAGAAGATACTGCCATGCTGCTCTTCTGAGTTCGTCGGTATTTTGGAAGTGTTGCACCTTCGAGTCTTCGGACATGAAAAAATGACACTTTTTCAGCAAAAATATATTTTAGGGTAGATGGGTATATCTAACCTGTTTTCTAACCTCTTTTCTACCCTCTTGAATTTGTCATGAGTTTTCCCGAAATAAAAAATAAAGTTGGTTTTTTAAAAAAAAATATTTTTTATTTTTATTGTAAGAACATGTTAGCAACAACAGCACCAAACTCTTTAGTCATGAACCCAACTTCAATGTTAGTAGAGATGAAAAGCTTCATTCCTTCTTCATATACTTTCGAAACAACAATCCAGAAGATAAAGCAAGAACTTCTCCAAGGAGATTTAGATTGCACTGCGAAAGATGAAACAAATGAACAGTATCTTTATGAAATGCAGGATATTATTGACCATCTACCTAAACTTCCTGAAATCCAACAACAAAAGCTCACTATTCCAGAATTCGATGAAATAGAAGTCAGACCAACTGACTCAGTTGAAATAAAGAAGTTCATACGAAAGGTTAACTATGAGTTTCTTGGATTTCATTGCAACCACAAAGTCATGGACAAAGATTGCGATATGGTATATAAGAACATCTCTGACATATACAAATCTGGGGAGTTTAAGACCTACGACAACTTTGTTTCGTTAGTTGCAAAATGTGTATGGCAGATAAGAGATAAAGACAGAAGAGGTAAGATATGGAATGAACAGATAAAACCCGCAACTTTTGAGTTAAAGAGAGCAATTGACGCCTTAGTCATACTAGCAGGTAAGATTTCAATGTACAATGCTAAAATGAACCCACAATGTTCAAAATGTAAAGCAGCAATGAGGAAATATAACTACTCCGTCAAAGAGATAGAAAGAATGAGAAACGACTATGCAGATTTAAAGAGGGAGGCAGAAAAGCCAGCAGAAGATAAAATGGACATGTTGACATTTCTGAACAAAAACTATCCAACAGCTGACGATTTCCTTCTATCTGATGTCAAGAAGAAATATAAAGAAACATTCGGCATAGTTAAAACATTCGATGTACTGACAGAAGAAATAGAAGCTACGAAATTGTTTAGAATTTCACGAATTCACAATGTTTACCATGTAAAACGGTTATAAAATAACTGGGGTAGAAAAGAGGGTAGAAAAGAGGGTATATCTAACCTTCTACCCTAAAATATATTTTTGCTGAATTCAGCACAAAATTCTGAGTAAAATAATTTTTAGGGCATGTGTCAAACCGTTGAGTTTTCACAAAATTTTAAAAATAACGTTTACCATGTAAAACGCTTATAAAATAACTGGGGTAGAAAAGAGGGTAGAAAAGAGGGTATATCTAACCTTCTACCCTAAACATTATTTTTATTGACTTTTTACAATTTGAACTTTGTTCGCGTAGATATGAATTCTGAAAGAAGTATGAGGGTCTTGTATGACTTTGTACTTCTCCCATAGTTCATGTCTGTCAAACTTACCTGCCATGGACTCTTTCATAAGTTCCATGAAATCGTCTTCGGACAATCCAGGGAAAAGTATGATATCAGTAAGTATTCTCTTTACATCCTTACTTAAACTCTTTGCTGTCTGTACACAAATGACAACTGAGATGTTAAAGTGTCTGAGCTTCTTAAGAATTCGACACATGTCTTGTTCTCTGTTCTTTAACAAAGGATGAGAAGCAAAGTCATCTAAGATAAGAAGACATCTATGAGGGTAAGTCTTCCAATCGTAAGATTGCAATTTCTTCGAAATGTATTCTATCTCTTTCTGTTTGTTTCTGAAGTGTTTCTTCTCTAATATTCTCTGCATTTCCTCATTTGGGTCTTTAAACTTCGAATTGACATACTCATTTATAGCATTGTACTTCAAAACTCTTCTTTGGTACTTCTTTATCCAATCTAACAACTCAGAGTCTTTTATACATACTAACTTAGACTTCTTTATAATATCTTTGAACGAATTTACGGTTTGGTCAAATTGACCAGAAGTACTACAAATGACTACTAACTCATAGAATGGGTTCTTCTCATCTAGTTCTTGTTGTTGTGCAGCCATTTTAAGATAAGTGAAAGTCTTACCCGACCCAGGTGGTGCAATTAGACCTGTTATACCATTCTGAGCAAATAAGAACTTGTCATGTATAGGTTTTATCTGAGCATTTTCTAACTTCCTCTTGTTCTTGTTTAAAACATTCTCAAATTTCTTGTCAATGTCAGCAAACTTTTTTTCTAACATATTTTTAGAAAAATTAAAATTTTTATCTTTTAGAAAATGTCTAGCGATTTCGCTATCTATATTCGAGACAAGCTTTTTGACTCAAAACTCTGTCGACCATAAAATCTTACATAGTGTAAACAAGAAAGGTGAATTTGTTCTAAAGTTCTGTTTCTGGGAATATGACAAGAACCATAAAACATTACAAAGAGCAGTCTTAAAATTTGTCAATGACAGACTTGTTGACAGAGATGACGCCGATTGGAAAGATGAAGTCCAACAAAAGTTCTTAGAATGCAAAGAAGGCACATGCGCTGTTCTTGAAGATGAAATAGAAAACAGAATAGAAGAGCTATTAAAGGACAAAGAACTTTTACATAAATATGGTTGCGCCAAATTTGACATAACTCCACCAGAGAAGAAGAAGAAGAGAGAAAAGAAAGAAAAGAAAGTAGAAGAAAGAAAGTAGAAGAAGAGAAGAAAGAACCAGAGCCAGTTCCAGAGAAAAAGAAATTTGACATGTAAAAATAAAATTTTATTTTTAGAACATTTCTGGGTCAATGTCAATGTTCTCTTCCTCTTTAGGAGCAAACACTGGCTTAGACTCTAAAATCTTTTTACCCAATTTACCTTGAACTTCAACTATCTTAGACTCATAATATTCATAGTCGTCTGCTTTCTTTGGTTCATAAGGTATAACAAGTTTGTATGCTTTGCCTTCTTTAAGGTTTGAGAACCTTCTGTCAAAATTTTCTTTGACTGCTAACAAACCTTCTATGTCTAAGTCTTCAAATTTCGCACCATTTTTAGTCACAATAGCAAACTTAACTGGTTCGATGTTCCAAACTTTGTCAAATGTAGACTTTTCAAAATGGTAGAAGTAAACATTCAAATAAGCGAATGGGTCTAGTTCTTCTTTGACTTCTGTCATGTACTTATTTACTGAAATATATTTCGTCATCTTTTCTATCGGATAAAAAAATATTTTTTTAAAATTTACTCAGAAAAATTTTTCTTTGTATATACGCCGTTCTGAACATCTAAAAGATTTTTGACATTTGCCAAGAATGTTCGTTTAGAAGCTGTCATATAACCATATTCTTGACAATATTGTTTATATGCATCGTACAATGACCTTTCATCTAAACACTCAAAGTTAGTTCATCTATGAACAGTTCATATACACTCTTGTTTGCTTCTAACAATGTTTGTCTCTCTTCGGTATGTGGAATTTGTCTTGGATTGAACTTAGAAATATCTAATGTCATGAAATATGAGAACAAGTGGTTGTAAAAGTCAGGTGTCAAAGTTTCTGCTAAGTCGTCAAAATATTCTGTATCTTGCATATGAGAATCTGACGTTCTGACAACTACATATCTTCTGTCAGAACTTTCTAACTTCATCGGAACAGCATTGTTTGAAACCATAATGAAGTTTGCAACATTTTCACAAACTCTTTGGTCTTTATATTTTCTTTCAACAACTCCAACTTTGTCTGTTATAAGACTCTTCAAAGCATCTGAGTTCAAAACTTTTGTTGTATCTATACTTTGAAGTTCGTTACATACTATAAGTTTCATATTCTCTATTGAAGAGTTAAATTTACCGCAGATGTTTTCTAAGTTTGTCATATTCGGGTTCGAATAGCCCTCTAACAGTTTGCATAAATATCTGTAAAGAAAGTGTTCTTACCTGTTCCTTGTTTTCCAATTATAATGAGAGCAGTTTCATTTTTAGCACTTGGATGTTGTAAGATGTTTGCAAACCAACATAAGATATACTCATAGACTCTTTCGTTTCCATTGCATATAATTTCTTTGACATGGTCTAACCAAGCTTCTATAATATTTTCTTTCCATTCTACTTGTTCGTATTTATATCCAGTGAAGATAGAATAGAAGTTTGGAGAAGGTGTATAGAACTTTATACCACGAACTGAAAAATCTTCTAACTTTGACAATAAGATATCCCAAGCATCTAACATCTTCATGCCAACTTGTACGACTTTTATTTTCTTAAGTTTCTGTCTACATTCTTGTTCTGAAACTATTGTTGCTCTTGGTTTGTTAAAGACAACATCCCATTCTTTCATGACATAACATTCTGGGGCAGAGTCGACATAAATGACTAAACGTTTCAAATTCTCGACTGCTTTGTTATAGTCTCTAAATGGACACATATTTCTGAACGCTTGGAAGTCATAAAAATCTGAAACGTCTATTCTGTACATTTTTATAAAAATAAAAAAAAATATTTTTTTATTCTTGACTTTGTTGTTGCATTTGTTCCATTTGTTGCATTTGTTGTTCTTGAGCTATTTGTTGTTGAAGTTGTTCTTGTAATACAATACTTTCACCAGTTGCATCTTCCAATTCGAAACTTTCTGCCGTCATTGACAAATACATAGGACATAAAAGTTTTACAGGAACAAAGTTTGCGTCAACTAAGGTTAAGTTTATTGCTAAAGTGTTTGAGTTTCACTAAAGCTGAAAATCTGCATTCGAATGAACAATAGGCAAACCAGCAGAGAAAGTGTTGTTTATACGCATGAGTATCTTTTGGTCATAGTAGTTTCTGTCGACATTCGAATAACACTTTGAACCTAAGTTTGAAACAATATATAAAATAGGTGTACTTAAAGTCAATGGAATAGACATTCCTTGTATGACACCTTTTCCTGTTATAGGAAACTGTTGGTAGTAAAAACCAGATATAAGTTTTGTATTATAGCTCATATCGTTTATACTAAACTCAGTCGGACATCCAAACATAATGAAACCTGCTCTAGTTGCAGCACATGTTACATCCGTCCTTAAAGTATTAAATAAGTCAACAAAACCTGTTGGTGGTATATCTGAGTAAGTATCTTCAAAGAGTATTTTTTACCATTCACAACAACAAAGTCTTCTGGTGTCAAAAGAGCAAAACAGGCTTTAGTCGTCATTGTGTTTAAGGTTAGTTTACAATATCGTCCTTGAGGACTTTGTAAGTTTGTTGTTATAGAATTATATGACTCAGGGTTTTTAGTCGTAATAGTATAAACCATTGTCTTTCTGCCATTTACTTAGCAAGTAAATTTTAATGAAATGTTGTGGTCGTCAAATATTTTTATGACGTCTGGGAAACTATATTTTAAGTTCAACGTTTCACCTCCTTTCATAACGTATATCTTGTCAATGACATTATATGAAACACCACAGCAACTAATGTCGGGTTCTATTTCTTTGATGTTTATATCGTCTGCCTCTGTCAAAAGTTTCAATAGTTCTTTCAAAACTTCATGAGGTGCGATGACATATGAGTTCACTTTTACAGGGTTGTGTTCGACCAAGTTTAACATTATACCCAAAGCTTGACAAATCTTCTCCTGAGTTTTAAGTTTGTCTTTAAGTTGTTGGTAGTCGTTTCGAATATCTGCAACAGAACTTAAGTCTCTGCTAACTTCAGGGTATGTTGGTTGTTCTTTTACAGGAACTATTGTTATACCATCTTCGTCTTCGTATGGTTTCCCCACTTCAACATCTCTTTCTTTGACATTGACAACAACACTTTGACTGTTTGTTTGAGTTGGTGAATTTAACTTCACATCTGCCACCGCCATTAAACCTTTTGAAACACTTACGCTTCTATTTTTCGGAAATGACATTTTACTTAGAATAAAAAGATGGACGTATTTGAGTATCTCTTCGAATTGAAGCAAAACAAAGTTTACACACACAAACAATACAAATACATTGACAGAATAGTTCTTTACACAAACAATGGAAAATGTTATAGAATAGCAGTCTTTGCTGAACCAAAATATTTTCATAAAGCAAAGAAAGTTGGTATAACCGAAATGGTGAAAGTTCTTGAAGCAGACAAAAATATAACAACAAAACTGACCGATATTTCTAAAGGTAAGTTTATAATACAATATTATATCAAAACTGGCGTACTGTCAATATTTGACGGAGAGAAGTCAGTTCAAGAACAACTTACTGACCTGCTGCCAAAATCTGCTCGATGGAAGCTGTCGTTATGCCAATCTGAGGAGCCCCAGCAGGTTTCATCGAACGAATCTTCAAAAGAGCATCTTCCGTGAAAAGTGCTATTGGTTTTGTAAACTTCTTTGCTTTCAATTCATTGGACCGTCTCTGTCACCAGTATATTGTATTTGAACTGTACCAACAGTTGAAATACCACCCATAAAGTCTTCTGAGTCAGCAAATGGAATGCCAAGCCAAAAGTTTGAACGGTCTCCATTTGTATATTGAGTTTTTTGAGCTCCTGTATGGTCCATACTTTCACATATGGCATAATAGAACTTTGCATTTCAGGGTTAATGGTTGTTGTGAAGTTGTTGTTAAAGTTCATAGCATCTAATGTCAAGTTGTATGACCTCATATCCTCAACTGTAGAATATTCTTCTCTTGGATAGTATTTGCCATCTATGTTTATATGGTATTTAATACCAGGGTTGTAGAAGCAAGAATAGTCATTTATAGTTCGTCTGAACAGTACAAACATAGTATCTGCATGTTTCATTGCAGTTGTTAAGCAATATCTGTTCTTGCACCTGGGTCAGCACTTTGGTTTCCAACTTCACCTGCAAAGTCTTTGACAGATATTTGGTGTATAGGGAACATAAGTGGAACTGCAATATATTTGGCAGCTAAAGCATTTGAAATATCTGGGTCCAACATATAGACTGCAAGTCTGCTTTCTATTCTCTTGCATTCAAATTTTTCGCATGTGAACTTAACTGGGTCCCAAGCAGTTCCAGCAGCATTGAAATAGTAGTTTACTTCAGTGTTGAGGTTTGAGAAACCAAAGTCTAAGTCAACTTTGTCTTTGCAAAATCGGCGAATGACGTTTGATTTGTCCCTTTACGTCTGTAAGAGTGAATGGGTCTTGTGTTGGTGCAATGACTAAGTTATTTTTGCTTGGAGTAAGTTCAATAGAAATTTTTCCTGCCCAGTTTGGCAAGTATCTTAAAAACCTGAAGATGAGGAAAGATGACAAAGGAACTCTAAGTTTCAATTTTACTTTGGTTACTGCTGCTGCAGTTTGTCCAGAAAGGTTAACATAAACTCCTGGAACGTTAGGGTCAAGTCTTCTTATTTTCTCAATGGTTGCATACTGGTCTGTTTGTTCTCTAGCTTGTGGTTGTACTGAGTTTCTCAAAGCGAACCATTCATAGTTTGCCCATGTTACTGTTTGAACTAAGTCAGAGTTAGAATATATCTTATATCCCATGAAAACTTCTGGAGCATATTGGTATCCGACATAGAAAATTCCATTGCAACCTTTCTTGTCAGACAACTTGGCAGAAGGTTTTATTTCAATGTCTTGTTCCACGTATAAGAAAGAGTTGTCAATAGAAATTATATGAAACCTGTCGCAAGCAATATCTACTGTTGTTGAAGAACCTTCTCCAAACTCACCTACGTTTCCATAAGAAACAGCAGTTGTATATTCGTAAGTTCCAGGAACTATTTCTGACCTTCTAATGGCATTGTCGCATTCGTTATACCATTCGGAAACATTTCCATTCATAGCATCCAAAACTGTTGGCGTTATATTCTGAGCGGCGTACATTTCATATGAGTAAAAATATAGAATAGTTGGATTTATATGTCATAATAGAACCCACGTGGACCAAGCTTTACTTTCTTCCTGACTGAGTTTTTAACTCTTCTTTTTCCTTCATTGCCCTCTGCTTGAAGTTGTTGCATCTTTGCATTATGTTCATCTAGTATGTTGCAAATTTCCCATGTCCTTTTTGCCTTTTGGCTCTGGTCGCCCATCTCAGGTAACCTATATCCTAGAAAGAGTTTGTCATAGTCTGTATTTGAGTCTTCGCGTATTGTTTGCATGACTCTTTCCTGAGTTTCCGGTTCAAGCTCTTCAAACAGTGCCTGTCCATATGGAATATGCTCGTTTCCAAATATATGTTTTTGTAGCCATTCTGGTTTTCTTTCCATGTTACCAACTATATCTTTTGTGAATGGGAAAGCTTCTACCCAATCTTTCAGTCTTGCGTCGTTTATTTCTGTAGTTGGTTTTATTTTGTCAAGGAACATGTTTTTCAATACTAACATTTCATTTGGTACTGTCCATTTGAGTTTTCTTAAATATTCATCCCTTCTCGGTTCATTGTCTGCAAAGTAAGTTTTTATGACATTTTGTAAACTTTCGTTTGCAAGGTCATGTACAATAGGTTCTCTTCCTTCTCTCTCCCTAACTTTCTTTCTAAACTCTTCACCAAATATACCATCTCTATGGTTCTGTGTAGTTCTTTGAGATAAATGTTCTAGAACGTCAGGTGTTATATTTCCATCAGCCATGTTCATTTCATACTGGTCCAAAATATCTGCATGTTTCATATCTTTCAATGGCATTAAAGCCGCGCTGAAAATACCAGCTATATCTGGTTCACCATTCACTTCCATTGCGTCTACAACTTCTTGGAATTGTGGTTGTAAGTTTATGAACCACCTATCCGGTTAGCTTTATGACCCCATCTCATTGTAGTTCCATCGTCTGCAGAAACAAAAGTAGGTTTGTTTCCATCTTGGTTAGGTTCTGAATGAACTTTAAACAATGTTTCATTTCTATATGTTTTCTTGAAATTTAACCTTTTATCTTCACCGAGTTCATCCGAAGATTGAACGTTAAATGCTCGTAAGTAAAAAGGGTTGTTGTATTTGTGTACATTTTCTTTCAGTACTTTCATTCTATGCTGAATATTTTTCATCTGGTGTTGGAGTCTTTTGTATGTCGGCAAACATTTTTCGATATTCTTCTACTATGTCAGCCGAATCTTTCTTAGACTCTTGGAAAGATTCCATATTCACCTCATGCTCTTGTTGAGGGTCAAGATTTTTCGGCTGTTCCAAATCTTCATCTAGTTCTGTGAAGTTAGTTTCCAAAGGAGTGACTTGTTCGTTTCCTTCAGGCTCTTCTAGCTGTTGTTGCTGAACTATTTCTTCCATGTCTGGTTGTATCTGAACTATTTCTTCCTGTGGAGTTTCTTGTACCTCATCTGCTGGCATTTCATATATTCCGAGACCGTTTTTAACAATTTCCCTATCTACGTCATCCGCATTCATAAGCTTTTGTTCTTTCGTTCCGTCTCTATTTTTTACGCGTTTCATGACGAAAGTTGAATTGTCATTTAGCTCTGACATCAAATATCTCGGAGTAAATTCATCCATGTCATTTGGATGATATGCTATTAAATCATATCCCTTAGCGAGCTTGTATTTTCCAGGTTTGAGATTATATCCGTTTTGGTGCTGAGCCATAAAGCTAAATAGGTTCGGGTCAGTATTTCCATCCTTGAACTTTCCAATAGCTTCTTTATATCTGTCACTAAAGTCAACAGTATCTGGGAAACCACACTCTTCTTTAAGCATTTTTAAGAATTCTTGGTTTCCTTGTTCTCTACTTCTTTTATGTCCTTGCTCTGTTTGTGGTTGTTGTTGTGCTGGTTGTTGTGTTGGTTGTTGTTGTGGTGCTGGATTTTGAACTGTTGGTTGTTGTGTTGGTTGTTGTGTTGGTTTTGGTGCATGCCTGTGTCTGTGTCCATGTGACGATGTAAATGTTTTAGGTAGTCCTGGTGCAGGTGCTTCTCTTGGAGGGTTTGGTGGTATATAAGTTCCACTAGCTGGCACATATGTTCCATCTGCAGCGTAATGTCCTACCTGACTTTTCGTTCTTAAGAAAGCATTTACTAGGTCTGTTTTGGTCTGTTGTAACTCTTTTTCTTGACTTTTCACAACAGTTGCTCTAACGGCGTCATAGGCACTTTGAACTGCCTGTCTCGTTGCTGCATCTGTTATTTTCGTCATATTTTGTGCTACTTCTCTTAACTCTTTGTCGAAACCTTCAGACTTCAGTTTCTTTCCAGATGAGAAGTCGTTCACTTGTTTCACCTTACTATGAAGAGCTTCGAAGGCGTTCTTAAAGTCAGCATTCGTTAAAGCTTCATTTGAACTGTCTTCATCCGCTTGTATTTTTGTCCTTATTGACCCTATGAGTTGGGCTGCTTTAGCGTTGGCTTGGGCATCTAACCAGTCATTGTTAGCTTTTATATATTCTGCGCTTTTCATTGCCTTTTGCATAGCCGCGTCGTTATTTTTACTTTCTTGTGCTAAGTTTTCATACTGTACGGTTTGGTTTTGCAACTGTAAAAGTTTTTCTGCCTTTACATTTGCTTCAACTTCTTTTTTATACTCATCGCTATCCATATATGTCTTCAGGGCTTTTTGTTTTATCTCTTCATCTTTCAGTACTTTATATCGAGTAGTATGGTTTTTCAAATTTATGACATCTTGTTCCATTTTTGCTACTTCTGCTGCTTTTTCTGACACTTTTTTCGCATATTCCTCTGTACTTAGTTCTTTCAGTTGTTCTTCTTTCTTCTTTTTCTCTACGTTTAACTCATTGAGTTTCTTTGTGTGTCTGTCATATTCTAGTTTCTTTTCGTTTTCACTTATTTGCTTCTGTATGTCTATGTTTGACTTTTTGACATCTGTTATTTGATTTTTGAGTGAACTCAAATTCATTTGACTTTGAGGGTTATAAGCTGTTCCGTCTGCAGCTCCACCATAGCCTGCCATTTTCGCTAAAAGTGCCGCTCTTAAACCTCCACTCTGTGCACCAATGACTCGGTTTAAAAGCATAGGATTGCTTGACATTTGTTGCAACATAGTGGGGTCATTCAGCATTTGTTGTTGCAACTGTTGTTGTGGTGTCAGTTTTACTATTGGATGTTTCAATGCTCTCTTCCTCTTACGTATATTCTTACGTAGCTTACGTGGCATTTTAAGTGAAGTTAAAAAAGCGGTTTTCGACAGATGTTTATATGACACTTTTTGTTCAGCACAAAAACTACTCGGTCAAAGTGTTGTCAGTTTTGTAAAATAACGGTCCTATCTCATTCTATAAGGGAAAAGGCTTCTCAAAGTATACTTCCTTGGAACGCCTGTAACTTTTCCTGTAGCGACGATAGACCCTTACTTGTCCGGACAAAGTTATACTATTTTGAGTGTTCTACAAAAAAGTCAACAGCGACGACTCTCAAAAACCGTTGTGTAAAAAGTTTTACCGTTGGACAAAAAAGTATATATAGAAAACAAAAAACGTTTATAGTTCATTCAATATTTGAGATGGAACGGTTTTCCAACGGTAACTATTAAATAAAATAAAAAAATAGAGGGGGTTACCGTTGACGAAAACGGTTTATTTTAAACTTTTCTATGAGTAGTCCAAAAAAAAAAACAGTTTATTTTTGTCTAATGGCATTCGCTAGCGTGTTCGCTCCAAATTCACCTGAAGAAATTGCTTGCAAACTTTCAGCACCCACAGGTTTAGAGCCTCAACATCAAACTGCAGCATCTACACATTCTCCAAGCAGAACAGACAATTCGCTCAATCCAAAGCCACTTTCACTACCAAAAACAATACCAAACGAGCTCCGTATTACAAAGAACCACAGCAACGCTGAACTACGCAAAATACTACTCAGATTGTCTGAAGAATACTTCAATTCAAAGCCAGAAGAAAGAGTTCCTGCAACTTTTAACAAAGAATATTGTGAACAACTCAACAAAGTTCTTGCAGACTTTACCAAACTACAAAAAGAAACACCTGACCCATTCGAATTAGGTGACACAATTGTCAACTATTTTCCAACAATAACAAAGATAATGGTTGACAGAACTATATGTCAGCTTATTGAAAGTCTTCCACCCAAAGCTGCAAAACAAGTCGAACAGTTTTGGGTCGAATTCAAATTAAAGAGTTACGGATATCAGGATGACGAAGAAGAACGTGAGTACGGACAAGAAACAGCAAAATGGCAATGTCTTAGCTCACTCAACCCCAAGTTCAAACCATTATTTTACTCAGACAACAACACAATTCAAGTACGCAAAATTGCTATTCATTTCGTTAACCAAGCAGAAGACATTGAAGAAGGAGACTCTATCTCAGTTTATGTTTGCTACTGCAAGTTTTTCAAGGACGAATTTGGAGGACCAATTCTCATGCATGTCTTCAAGCCACGTCAGCAACTCTACGTTGAAACTGAAATAACACTCATGCATGGAATGTATCTCAAGTTTGAAAGCCAATTGGAAAACACATACAACATTTGGCTTTCATACATTCAGTTCGATACACCAGATGACTTTGATGTTGAAGAAGAAGACTCTACTCAAGAAGATGAACCACAAGACTCAATCCAAGAAGAGTCCTCCGAATTCACACCAGAAGACTAACAATTTTCCGAATAAAAACCTCATTTTTTACTAAACATCTTCGGGGCTAGAAGGGGCGCAGCCCCTGGAAGCCCCACTACCTTTTTTTTTTTTTTTTTTTTTTTATAGACGATGCATTAAAATATATTTATTTATAAATCATTAAAAAATTAACATTAATTTTAAAATAATTTATTTTTTTATCTTTTATAAAAGAAGCTATATATAGATGATGTCAGATATTCCGCGATTAATTAAACATCATTTAAATCCTGAATGGGTTAAACTTCAATTTAAAAATGAAGATTGTGAATTATTAAATGAATATGAAAGCCAAAATAAGCTAATGAGGTATAAATATAATGATAAAGAATATTTAATTTCATGGAATCAATGGAGTCATAATCAAAGACCTCATAAACGGGAAGAAGAAATTGAAAATAATGAAATGGAAATCATTGATGACATTAAAGAGGATGGAATTCCTAAATTTTGTAGAAAAACCTTTAGAACTAAGTTAGGAGCATATAAACGTAGAGTATTAAATCCTGAATACATAAAACATTTATTTAAAAAGGAAGACTGTGAATTATTAAACGTTAATGAATATGAAAATGCTAAATCAAAATTGAAATATAAATATATTGGAAGTGATGAAAGGTGTAAAGATAAAGATAAAGTTTATTCAGTTTCATATAATAACTGGCACACGTTAGGGATAAGAAAACATTTAGGAGATTATGGTAAAAGTTCTGAATTCTTTAAATCTAGTATGTACGAGAGAGTAAAAGAAATTAGAAATAATTATTTTCATGAATAAAAAATAAACTTTGAAAATTCATGTCTTACATTTTTTGAATAATTTATTTTTTTATTTCGTAAGAAAATGAGTGGATCAAGATTCGTAACTGTCAATCAATTAATGGATGTTCTTTCACCAATTCTTGAAAATGTTAAACAAGTAGATGTTTATATTATAAAGGTAAGTTTAATATTAAACCTATTGCTTTTGCATTTGATAATAAATTAATTGAAAATGCAAAAATTTGGGAATTAATTCCAGATATTGAATTTATAACAAATATTAATGATAAATAGTTTAAACGAATTCTAACCACAAAAGTTCTTTGTAAATTAATGATCAAAACTGAGGAAAAAGAATTTAACGGGTTTAAATATCATCCAAATAAAGTTTCAGAACTAGAAAATGAAAAACTTCAGAAAAAATTAAACGATAGACTTTCAAATGATCGTATTGAAAAAATAAATAAACTAGTAGAAGTTGCATTTAATAATGAAATAATTGATGAATATAACCTTGAACTCAGTGATGGACTTTAAGTCCTGGGCACTTTGTACCTTGGACTTTAAGGACCCGGGCTCAACGAGTCATGATTTATGAAATCAATAATTTGATTTATTCGCTCTTCAATAATTTCTATTCTTTTTGTTAAATCATCAATTTTCATTAATGAGGTGATTCTTGATTGAGGAATAGATTTCAAACTAACCACTCCTTTTATTTTTGAAATTTTGAATCCATCAACTTTAAACATTTTATTCAATTTACATGTTGTCAATTCTTCAAATAATTTTTTATTATTAGCATAATAGTCATTAAATTCATCAACAGATGAAAAAATTTTTATTTCAGTAATGGGTTTAAAAAAAAAAAAAAAAAAAAAAAAAAAAAAAAAAAGGTAGTGGGGCTTCCAGGGGCTGCGCCCCTTCTAGCCCCGAAGATGTTTAGTAAAAAATGAGGTTTTTATTCGGAAAATTGTTAGTCTTCTGGTGTGAATTCGGAGGACTCTTCTTGGATTGAGTCTTGTGGTTCATCTTCTTGAGTAGAGTCTTCTTCTTCAACATCAAAGTCATCTGGTGTATCGAACTGAATGTATGAAAGCCAAATGTTGTATGTGTTTTCCAATTGGCTTTCAAACTTGAGATACATTCCATGCATGAGTGTTATTTCAGTTTCAACGTAGAGTTGCTGACGTGGCTTGAAGACATGCATGAGAATTGGTCCTCCAAATTCGTCCTTGAAAAACTTGCAGTAGCAAACATAAACTGAGATAGAGTCTCCTTCTTCAATGTCTTCTGCTTGGTTAACGAAATGAATAGCAATTTTGCGTACTTGAATTGTGTTGTTGTCTGAGTAAAATAATGGTTTGAACTTGGGGTTGAGTGAGCTAAGACATTGCCATTTTGCTGTTTCTTGTCCGTACTCACGTTCTTCTTCGTCATCCTGATATCCGTAACTCTTTAATTTGAATTCGACCCAAAACTGTTCGACTTGTTTTGCAGCTTTGGGTGGAAGACTTTCAATAAGCTGACATATAGTTCTGTCAACCATTATCTTTGTTATTGTTGGAAAATAGTTGACAATTGTGTCACCTAATTCGAATGGGTCAGGTGTTTCTTTTTGTAGTTTGGTAAAGTCTGCAAGAACTTTGTTGAGTTGTTCACAATATTCTTTGTTAAAAGTTGCAGGAACTCTTTCTTCTGGCTTTGAATTGAAGTATTCTTCAGACAATCTGAGTAGTATTTTGCGTAGTTCAGCGTTGCTGTGGTTCTTTGTAATACGGAGCTCGTTTGGTATTGTTTTTGGTAGTGAAAGTGGCTTTGGATTGAGCGAATTGTCTGTTCTGCTTGGAGAATGTGTAGATGCTGCAGTTTGATGTTGAGGCTCTAAACCTGTGGGTGCTGAAAGTTTGCAAGCAATTTCTTCAGGTGAATTTGGAGCGAACACGCTAGCGAATGCCATTAGACAAAAATAAACTGTTTTTTTTTGGACTACTCATAGAAAAGTTTAAAATAAACCGTTTTCGTCAACGGTAACCCCCTCTATTTTTTTATTTTATTTAATAGTTACCGTTGGAAAACCGTTCCATCTCAAATATTGAATGAACTATAAACGTTTTTTGTTTTCTATATATACTTTTTTGTCCAACGGTAAAACTTTTTACACAACGGTTTTTGAGAGTCGTCGCGTTGACTTTTTTGTAGAGCACTCAAAATAGTATAACTTTGTCCGGACAAGTAAGGGTCTATCGTCGCTACAGGAAAAGTTACAGGCGTTCCAAGGAAGTATACTTTGAGAAGCCTTCCCCTTATAGAATGAGATAGGACCGTTTTACAAAACTGACAACACTTTGACCGAGTAGTTTTTTGTGCTGAACAAAAAGTGTCATATAAACATCTGTCAAAACCGCTTTTTAACTTCACTTAAAATGCCACGTAAGCTACGTAAGAATATACGTAAGAGGAAGAGAGCATTGAAACATCCAATAGTAAAACTGACACCACAACAACAGTTGCAACAACAAATGTGAATGACCCCACTATGTTGCAACAAATGTCAAGCAATCCTATGCTTTTAAACCGAGTCATTGGTGCACAGAGTGGAGGTTTAAGAGCGGCACTTTTAGCGAAAATGGCAGGCTATGGTGGAGCTGCAGACGGAACAGCTATAACCCTCAAAGTCAAATGAATTTGAGTTCACTCAAAAATCAAATAACAGATGTCAAAAAGTCAAACATAGACATACAGAAGCAAATAAGTGAAAACGAAAAGAAACTAGAATATGACAGACACACAAAGAAACTCAATGAGTTAAACGTAGAGAAAAAGAAGAAAGAAGAACAACTGAAAGAACTAAGTACAGAGGGAATATGCGAAAAAAGTGTCAGAAAAAGCAGCAGAAGTAGCAAAAATGGAACAAGATGTCATAAATTTGAAAACCATACTACTCAATATAAAGTACTGAAAGATGAAGAGATAAAACAAAAAGCCCTGAAGACATATATGGATAGCGATGAGTATAAAAAAGAAGTTGAAGCAAATGTAAAGGCAGAAAAACTTTTACAGTTGCAAAACCAAACCGTACAGTATGAAAACTTAGCACAAGAAAGTAAAAATAACGACGCGGCTATGCAAAAGGCAATGAAAAGCGCAGAATATATAAAAGCTAACAATGACTGGTTAGATGCCCAAGCCAACGCTAAAGCAGCCCAACTTATAGGGTCAATAAGGACAAAATACAAGCGGATGAAGACAGTTCAAATGAAGCTTTAACAAATGCTGACTTTAAGAACGCTTCGAAGCTCTTCATAGTAAGGTGAAACAAGTGAACGACTTCTCATCTGGAAAGAAACTGAAGTCTGAAGGTTTCGACAAAGAGTTAAAAGAAGTAGCACAAAATATGACGAAAATAACAGATGCAGCAACGAGACAGGCAGTTCAAAGTGCCTATGACGCCGTTAGAGCAACTGTTGTGAAAAGTCAAGAAAAAGAGTTACAACAGACCAAAACAGACCTAGTAAATGCTTTCTTAAGAACGAAAAGTCAGGTAGGACATTACGCTGCAGATGGAACATATGTGCCAGCTGGTGGAACTTGAATTATATACCACCAAACCCTCCAAGAGAAGCACCTGCACCAGGACTACCTAAACATTTACATCGTCACATGGACACAGACACAGGCATGCCACCAAAACCAACACAACAACCAACACAACAACCAACACAACAACCAACAGTTCAAAACCAGCACAACAACAACCAACCAACAGTTCAAAACCCTGCACAACAACAAACAACCACAAACAGAGCAAGGACATAAAAGAAGTAGAGAACAAGGAAACCAAGAATTCTTAAAAATGCTTAAGAAGAGTATGGTTACCCAGATACTATTGACTTTAGTGACAGATATAAAGAAGCTATTAGAAAGTTCAAGGATGGAAATACTGACCCGAACCTATTTAGCTTTATGGCTCAGCACCAAATGGGATATAATTTCAAACCTGGAAAATACAAGCTCGCTAAGGGATATGATTTAATAGCATATCATCCAAATGACATGACTGAATTTACTCCGAGATATTTGATGTCAGAGCTAAATGACAATTCAACTCGTCATGAAACGCGTAAAAAATAGAGACGGAACGAAAGAAGAAAGTTTATGAGTCCGGATGACTTAGATAGGGAACTTGTTAAAAACGGTCTCGGAATATATGAAATGCCAGCAGATGAGGTACAAGAAACTCCACAGGAAGAAAGTTCAGATACAACCAGACATGGAAGAAATAGTTCAGCAACAACAGCTAGAAGAGCCTGAAGGAAACGAACAAGTCACTCCTTTGGAAACTAACTTCACAGAACTAGATGAAGATTTGGAACAGCCGAAAAATCTTGACCCTCAACAAGAGCATGAGGTGAATATGGAATCTTTCCAAGAGTCTAAGAAAGATTCGGCTGACATAGTAGAAGAATATCGAAAAATGTTTGCCGACATACAAAAGACTCCAACACCAGATGAAAATATTCAGCATAGAATGGAAGAACTGAAAAAAAATGTACACAAATACAACAACCCTTTTTACTTACGAGCATTTAACGTTCAATCTTCGGATGAACTCGGTGAAGATAAAAGGTTAAATTTCAAGAAAACATATAGAAATGAAACATTGTTTAAAGTTCATTCAGAACCTAACCAAGATGGAAACAAACCTACTTTTGTTTCTGCAGACGATGGAACTACAATGAGATGGGGTCATAAAGCTAACCCGGATAGGTGGTTCATAAACTTACAACCACAATTCCAAGAAGTTGTAGACGCAATGGAAGAATGGTGAACCAGATATAGCTGGTATTTTCAGCGCGGCTTTAATGCCATTGAAAGATATGAAACATGCAGATATTTTGGACCAGTATGAAATGAACATGGCTGATGGAAATATAACACCTGACGTTCTAGAACATTTATCTCAAAGAACTACACAGAACCATAGAGATGGTATATTTGGTGAAGAGTTTAGAAAGAAAGTTAGGGAGAGAGAAGGAAGAGAACCTATTGTACATGACCTTGCAAACGAAAGTTTACAAAATGTCATAAAAACTTACTTTGCAGACAATGAACCGAGAAGGGATGAATATTTAAGAAAACTCAAATGGACAGTACCAAATGAAATGTTAGTATTGAAAAACATGTTCCTTGACAAAATAAAACCAACTACAGAAATAAACGACGCAAGACTGAAAGATTGGGTAAAGCTTTCCCATTCACAAAAGATATAGTTGGTAACATGGAAAGAAAACCAGAATGGCTACAAAAACATATATTTGGAAACGAGCATATTCCATATGGACAGGCACTGTTTGAAGAGCTTGAACCGGAAACTCAGGAAAGAGTCATGCAAACAATACGCGAAGACTCAAATACAGACTATGACAAACTCTTTCTAGGATATAGGTTACCTGAGATGGGCGACCAGAGCCAAAAGGCAAAAAGGACATGGGAAATTTGCAACATACTAGATGAACATAATGCAAAGATGCAACAACTTCAAGCAGAGGGCAATGAAGGAAAAAGAAGAGTTAAAAACTCAGTCAGGAAGAAAGTAAAGCTTGGTCACGTGGGTTCTATTATGACATATAAATCCAACTATTCTATATTTTTACTCATATGAAATGTACGCCGCTCAGAATATAACGCCAACAGTTTTGGATGCTATGAATGGAAATGTTTCCGAATGGTATAACGAATGCGACAATGCCATTAGAAGGTCAGAAATAGTTCCTGGAACTTACGAATATACAACTGCTGTTTCTTATGGAAACGTAGGTGAGTTTGGAGAAGGTTCTTCAACAACAGTAGATATTGCTTGCGACAGGTTTCATATAATTTCTATTGACAACTCTTTCTTATACGTGGAACAAGACATTGAAATAAAACCTTCTGCCAAGTTGTCTGACAAGAAAGGTTGCAATGGAATTTTCTATGTCGGATACCAATATGCTCCAGAAGTTTTCATGGGATATAAGATATATTCTAACTCTGACTTAGTTCAAACAGTAACATGGGCAAACTATGAATGGTTCGCTTTGAGAAACTCAGTACAACCACAAGCTAGAGAACAAACAGACCAGTATGCAACTATTGAGAAAATAAGAAGACTTGACCCTAACGTTCCAGGAGTTTATGTTAACCTTTCTGGACAAACTGCAGCAGCAGTAACCAAAGTAAAATTGAAACTTAGAGTTCCTTTGTCATCTTTCCTCATCTTCAGGTTTTTAAGATACTTGCCAAACTGGGCAGGAAAAATTTCTATCGAACTTACTCCAAGCAAAAATAACTTAGTCATTGCACCAACACAAGACCCATTCACTCTTACAGACGTAAAGGGAGCAAATCAAACGTCATTCGCCGAATTTTGCAAAGACAAAGTTGACTTAGACTTTGGTTTCTCAAACCTCAACACTGAAGTAAACTACTATTTCAATGCTGCTGGAACTGCTTGGGACCCAGTTAAGTTCACATGCGAAAAATTTGAATGCAAGAGAATAGAAAGCAGACTTGCAGTCTATATGTTGGACCCAGATATTTCAAATGCTTTAGCTGCCAAATATATTGCAGTTCCACTTATGTTCCCTATACACCAAATATCTGTCAAAGACTTTGCAGGTGAAGTTGGAAACCAAAGTGCTGACCCAGGTGCAAGAACAGATATTGCTTAACAACTGCAATGAAACATGCAGATACTATGTTTGTACTGTTCAGACGAACTATAAATGACTATTCTTGCTTCTACAACCCTGGTATTAAATACCATATAAACATAGATGGCAAATATTATCCAAGAGAAGAATATTCTACAGTTGAGGATATGAGGTCATACAACTTGACATTAGATGCTATGAACTTTAACAACAACTTCACAACAACCATTAACCCTGAAATGCAAAGTTCTATTATGCCATATGTGAAAGTATGGACCATACAGGAGCTCAAAAACTCAATATACAAATGGAGACCGTTCAAACTTTTGGCTTGGCATTCCATTTGCTGACTCAGAAGACTTTATGGGTGGTATTTCAACTGTTGGTACAGTTCAAATACAATATACTGGTGACAGAGACGGTCCAAATGAATTGAAAGCAAAGAAGTTTACAAAACCAATAGCACTTTTCACGGAAGATGCTCTTTTGAAGATTCGTTCGATGAAACCTGCTGGGGCTCCTCAGATTGGCATAACGACAGCTTCCATCGAGCAGATTTTGGCAGCAGGTCAGTAAGTTGTTCTTGAACTGACTTCTCTCCGTCAAATATTGACAGTACGCCAGTTTTGATATAATATTGTATTATAAACTTACCTTTAGAAATATCGGTCAGTTTTGTTGTTATATTTTTGTCTGCTTCAAGAACTTTCACCATTTCGGTTATACCAACTTTCTTTGCTTTATGAAAATATTTTGGTTCAGCAAAGACTGCTATTCTATAACATTTTCCATTGTTTGTGTAAAGAACTATTCTGTCAATGTATTTGTATTGTTTGTGTGTGTAAACCTTGTTTTGCTTCAATTCGAAGAGATACTCAAATACGTCCATCTTTTTATTCTAAGTAAAATGTCATTTCCGAAAAATAGAAGCGTAAGTGTTTCAAAAGGTTTAATGGCGGTGGCAGATGTGAAGTTAAATTCACCAACTCAAACAAACAGTCAAAGTGTTGTTGTCAATGTCAAAGAAAGAGATGTTGAAGTGGGGAAACCATACGAAGACCAAGATGGTATAACAATTGTTCCTGTAAAAGAACAACCAACATACCCTGAAGTTAGCAGAGACTTAAGTTCTGTTGCAGATATTCGAAACGACTACCAACAACTGAAAGACAAACTTCAAACTCAGGAGAAGATTTGTCAAGCTTTAGGTATAATGTTAAACTTGGTCGAACACAACCCTGTAAAAGTGAACTCATATGTCATCGCACCTCATGAAGTTTTGAAAGAACTATTGAAACTTTTGACAGAGGCAGACGATATAAACATCAAAGAAATAGAACCCGACATTGCTTGCTGTGGTGTTTCATATAATGTCATTGACAAGATATACGTTATGAAAGGAGGTGAAACGTTGAACTTAAAATATAGTTTCCCAGACGTCATAAAAATATTTGACGACCACAACATTTCATTAAAATTTAGTTGCTAAGTAAATGGCAGAAGACATAATGGTTTATACTATTACGACTAAAAACCCAGAGTCATATAATTCTATAACAACAAACTTACAAAGTCCTCAAGGACGATATTGTAAACTAACTTAAACACAATGACGACTAAAGCCTGTTTTGCTCTTTTGACACCAGAAGACTTTATTGTTGTGAATGGTAAAAAATACTCTTTGAAGATACTTACTCAGATATACCACCAACAGGTTTTGTTGACTTATTTAATACTTTAAGGACGGATGTAACATGTGCTGCAACTAGAGCAGGTTTCATTATGTTTGGATGTCCGACTGAGTTTACTATAAACGATATGAGCTATAATACAAAACTTATATCTGGTTTTTACTACCAACAGTTTCCTATAACAGGAAAAGGTGTCATACAAGGAATGTCTGTTCCATTGACTTTAAGTACACCTATTTTATATATTGTTTCAAACTTAGGTTCAAAGTGTTATTCGAATGTCGACAGAAACTACTATGACCAAAAGATACTCATGCGTATAAACAACACTTTCTCTGCTGGTTTGCCTATTGTTCATTCGAATGCAGATTTTCAGCTTTAGTGAACTCAAACACTTTAGCAAATAAACTTAACTTAGTTGACGCAAACTTTGTTCCTGTAAAACTTTTATGTCCTATGTATTTGTCAATGACGGCAGAAAGTTTCGAATTGGAAGATGCAACTGGTGAAAGTATTGTATTACAAGAACAACTTCAACAACAAATAGCTCAAGAACAACAAATGCAACAAATGGAACAAATGCAACAACAAAGTCAAGAATAAAAAAAATATTTTTTTTATTTTTATAAAAATGTACAGAATAGACGTTTCAGATTTTTATGACTTCCAAGCGTTCAGAAATATGTGTCCATTTAGAGACTATAACAAAGCAGTCGAGAATTTGAAACGTTTAGTCATTTATGTCGACTCTGCCCCAGAATGTTATGTTATGAAAGAATGGGATGTTGTCTTTAACAAACCAAGAGCAACAATAGTTTCAGAACAAGAATGTAGACAGAAACTTAAGAAAATAAAAGTCGTACAAGTTGGCATGAAGATGTTAGATGCTTGGGATATCTTATTGTCAAAGTTAGAAGATTTTTCAGTTCGTGGTATAAAGTTCTATACACCTTCTCCAAACTTCTATTCTATCTTCACTGGATATAAATACGAACAAGTAGAATGGAAAGAAAATATTATAGAAGCTTGGTTAGACCATGTCAAAGAAATTATATGCAATGGAAACGAAAGAGTCTATGAGTATATCTTATGTTGGTTTGCAAACATCTTACAACATCCAAGTGCTAAAAATGAAACTGCTCTCATTATAATTGGAAAACAAGGAACAGGTAAGAATACTTTCTTTACAGATATTTTGTGCAAACTGTTAGAGGGCTATTCGAATCCGAATATGACAAACTTAGAAAACATCTGCGGTAAATTTAACTCTTCAATAGAGAATATGAAACTTATAGTATGTAACGAACTTCAAAGTATAGATACAACAAAAGTTTTGAACTCAGATGCTTTGAAGAGTCTTATAACAGACAAAGTTGGAGTTGTTGAAAGAAAATATAAAGACCAAAGAGTTTGTGAAAATGTTGCAAACTTCATTATGGTTTCAAACAATGCTGTTCCGATGAAGTTAGAAAGTTCTGACAGAAGATATGTAGTTGTCAGAACGTCAGATTCTCATATGCAAGATACAGAATATTTTGACGACTTAGCAGAAACTTTGACATCTGACTTTTACAACCACTTGTTCTCATACTTTATGACATTAGATATTTCTAAGTTCAATCCAAGACAAATTCCACATACCGAAGAGAGACAAACATTGTTAGAAGCAAACAAGAGTGTATATGAACTGTTCATAGATGAAACTGACTTTGAGTGTTTAGATGAAAGGTCATTGTACGATTCGTATAAACAATATTGTCAAGAATATGGTTATATGACAGCTTCTAAACGAACATTCTTGGCAAATGTCAAAAATCTTTTAGATGTTCAGAACGGCGTATATACAAAGAAAAATTTTTCTGAGTAAATTTTAAAAAAATATTTTTTTATCCGATAGAAAAGATGACGAAATATATTTCAGTAAATAAGTACATGACAGAAGTCAAAGAAGAACTAGACCCATTCGCTTATTTGAATGTTTACTTCTACCATTTTGAAAAGTCTTCATTTGACAAAGTTTGGAACATCGAACCAGTTAAGTTTGCTATTGTGACTAAAAATGGTGCGAAATTTGAAGACTTAGACATAGAAGGTTTGTTAGCAGTCAAAGAAAATTTTGACAGAAGGTTCTCAAACCTTAAAGAAGGCAAAGCATACAAACTTGTTATACCTTATGAACCAAAGAAAGCAGACGACTATGAATATTATGAGTCTAAGATAGTTGAAGTTCAAGGTAAATTGGGTAAAAAGATTTTAGAGTCTAAGCCAGTGTTTGCTCCTAAAGAGGAAGAGAACATTGACATTGACCCAGAAATGTTCTAAAAATAAAATTTTATTTTTACATGTCAAATTTCTTTTTCTCTGGTTCAGGTTCTTTCTTCTCTTCTTCTACTTTCTTTTCTTTCTTTTCTCTCTTCTTCTTCTTCTCTGGTGGAGTTATGTCAAATTTCTCGAACCATATTTATGTAAAAGTTCTTTGTCCTTTAATAGCTCTTCTATTCTGTTTTCTATTTCATCTTCAAGAACAGCGCATGTGCCTTCTTTGCATTCTAAGAACTTTTGTTGGACTTCATCTTTCCAATCGGCGTCATCTCTGTCAACAAGTCTGTCATTGACAAATTTTAAAGACTCTCTGTAATGTTTTATGGTTCTTGTCATATTCCCAGAAACAGAACTTTAGAACAAATTCACCTTTCTTGTTTACACTATGTAAGATTTTATGGTCGACAGAGTTTTGAGTCAAAAAGCTTGTCTCGAATATAGATAGCGAAATCGCTAGACATTTTCTAAAAGATAAAAATTTTAATTTTTCTAAAAATATGTTAGAAAAAAAGTTTGCTGACATTGACAAGAAATTTGAGAATGTTTTGAAGAAGAACAAGAGGAAGTTAGAAAATGCTCAGATAAAACCTATACATGACAAGTTCTTATTTGCTCAGAATGGTATAACAGGTCTAATTGCACCACCTGGGTCGGGTAAGACTTTCACTTATCTTAAAATGGCTGCACAACAACAAGAACTAGATGAGAAGAACCCATTCTATGAGTTAGTAGTCATTTGTAGTACTTCTGGTCAATTTGACCAAACCGTCAATTCGTTCAAAGATATTATAAAGAAGTCTAAGTTAGTATGTATAAAAGACTCTGAGTTGTTAGATTGGATAAAGAAGTACCAAAGAAGAGTTTTGAAGTACAATGCTATAAATGAGTATATAAATTCGAAGTTTAAAGACCCAAATGAGGAAATGCAGAGAATATTAGAGAAGAAACACTTCAGAAACAAACAGAAAGAGATAGAATACATTTCGAAGAAATTGCAATCTTACGATTGGAAGACTTACCCTCATAGATGTCTTCTTATTTTAGATGACTTTGCTTCTCATCCTTTGTTAAAGAACAGAGAACAAGATATGTGTCGAATTCTTAAGAAGCTCAGACACTTTAACATCTCAGTTGTCATTTGTGTACAGACAGCAAAGAGTTTAAGTAAGGATGTAAAGAGAATACTTACTGATATCATACTTTTCCCTGGATTGTCCGAAGACGATTTCATGGAACTTATGAAAGAGTCCATGGCAGGTAAGTTTGACAGACATGAACTATGGGAGAAGTACAAAGTCATACAAGACCCTCATACTTCTTTCAGAATTCATATCTACGCGAACAAAGTTCAAATTGTAAAAAGTCAATAAAAATAATGTTTAGGGTAGAAGGTTAGATATACCCTCTTTTCTACCCTCTTTTCTACCCCAGTTATTTTATAAGCGTTTTACATGGTAAACGTTATTTTTAAAATTTTGTGAAAACTCAACGGTTTGACACATGCCCTAAAAATTATTTTACTCAGAATTTTGTGCTGAATTCAGCAAAAATATATTTTAGGGTAGAAGGTTAGATATACCCTCTTTTCTACCCTCTTTTCTACCCCAGTTATTTTATAACCGTTTTACATGGTAAACATTGTGAATTCGTGAAATTCTAAACAATTTCGTAGCTTCTATTTCTTCTGTCAGTACATCGAATGTTTTAACTATGCCGAATGTTTCTTTATATTTCTTCTTGACATCAGATAGAAGGAAATCGTCAGCTGTTGGATAGTTTTTGTTCAGAAATGTCAACATGTCCATTTTATCTTCTGCTGGCTTTTCTGCCTCCCTCTTTAAATCTGCATAGTCGTTTCTCATTCTTTCTATCTCTTTGACGGAGTAGTTATATTTCCTCATTGCTGCTTTACATTTTGAACATTGTGGGTTCATTTTAGCATTGTACATTGAAATCTTACCTGCTAGTATGACTAAGGCGTCAATTGCTCTCTTTAACTCAAAAGTTGCGGGTTTTATCTGTTCATTCCATATCTTACCTCTTCTGTCTTTATCTCTTATCTGCCATACACATTTTGCAACTAACGAAACAAAGTTGTCGTAGGTCTTAAACTCCCCAGATTTGTATATGTCAGAGATGTTCTTATATACCATATCGCAATCTTTGTCCATGACTTTGTGGTTGCAATGAAATCCAAGAAACTCATAGTTAACCTTTCGTATGAACTTCTTTATTTCAACTGAGTCAGTTGGTCTGACTTCTATTTCATCGAATTCTGGAATAGTGAGCTTTTGTTGTTGGATTTCAGGAAGTTTAGGTAGATGGTCAATAATATCCTGCATTTCATAAAGATACTGTTCATTTGTTTCATCTTTCGCAGTGCAATCTAAATCTCCTTGGAGAAGTTCTTGCTTTATCTTCTGGATTGTTGTTTCGAAAGTATATGAAGAAGGAATGAAGCTTTTCATCTCTACTAACATTGAAGTTGGGTTCATGACTAAAGAGTTTGGTGCTGTTGTTGCTAACATGTTCTTACAATAAAAATAAAAAATATTTTTTATAAAAAACCAACTTTATTTTTTATTTCGGGAAAACTCATGACAAATTCAAGAGGGTAGAAAAGAGGTTAGAAAACAGGTTAGATATACCCATCTACCCTAAAATATATTTTTGCCGAATTCTGAGTAAAACTCATGACAAATTCAAGAGGGTAGAAAAGAGGTTAGAAAACAGGTTAGATATACCCATCTACCCTAAAATATATTTTTGGGTGTAAAATTCAAATTGTAAAAAGTCAAGCTTGAAAAATCTAAGTGTTTAGTCTTAGTAAGATGGTAGCTTCTTAAAGCATATGCCGTCCTTGAGTTTTATGTACGTGAAGAGAAGTACAATGAATTCAATTACGAGTACAATTGCAATGACAACTAAGGCAACTATTTTTGTCTTTTGCCAGCAAGGGTACTTCTTCTCTTCCAATGGTTCGGGAGAACTATACTCACTCATGAGAAATGCCAAAACGGTTTAATAGAAAAAGTGTCATTTTTTCATGTCCGAAGACTCGAAGGTGCAACACTTCCAAAATACCGACGAACTCAGAAGAGCAGCATGGCAGTATGTTCTTGACAACTTCTTTGAGTTCTCCAGGTACACCTTGGAAAATGCTGAAGAACTCCGACACAGAGAATTTGGAGAAATTGCACTCCAATACTACCTTGACAAACAAAGGGTAAACAAAGGGTAAAATAAGACTAAAAACTTAACGTTTAAAAAGTGACATTTTTATGAGCTCCGAGTCACCGAGAAAACTTGGTCAGATGTTAGCAGCTTACTTCCCTGAGGAGGATGGAAGCGTTACATACGTAAGGTTCAAAAACAACGAACCTGGAATTGCGTACCAAATTCGCAATTACATGACCATGGAAGAGTACGAAAGGTTTCTACAAGAGAAACCAGCTCTAAACAACTCAGAAAAGAAAGAGTAAAAAGTTTAACTCGTAATTGTTTATTTTTTTACTTGTATGGGCAAGCTGCAAGAATGAAGTCGACTATCTCAGTCTTTGTCTTGACCAGTTGGACTGCTCTTGCGAGTACGTCTGTTTTGCGGTCTCCAGCTGGTGTCTGACCTTCGTAATTGCGCATGTTCTTGAGAGCTCCAACTGTAAATGGCTGTAAGATGAAGAGTCTCTCAGACTGCTTGAGTAGTCTTCACGGTCACGAACCGAATCTGTGGTACGAGTCGAATTGGTCGACCTTAGGGAAGAGACTGAAAGCCTGTCATCTTCCATAGGGGCTGTGGCATACTCTTTGCGTAAACGGTTCAGACCTTCTTCGAACTCTTGGTCTCTCTTCGATTGGGATTGAGATTGGAATTGGGGTGGAGGGTTTGACATGAACATCCAAGGGTTAGGGAAGTAAGGCATGGTTGAGGAGGGTAGTTGGAGGTGGGTAGTTTGGAAAGCCTTGTGGTGGGTAGTTTGGAAAGCCTTGTGGTGGGTAGTAACCTTGAGGTGGAAATTGGTAGTAATTCGGAGGTCCTTGTTGGAACTGAGGTTGCTGAGGAGACTGTTGTGGTGCTGGAGCATGCTGTTCCTCTGGCTGTGGAACGGGTTCAGTAGGTGGGACGTCGGACATTCGTTTGTGTCTTAACCGTCTTTGTTCTGAAACAATATAATATTGTCTTGAAAAAGTACAACATTGTCTTGAAAAAGTACAACATTGTCTTGAAAAAGTACAACATTGTCTTGAAAAAGTACAACATTGTCTTGAAAAAGTACAACATTGTCTTGAAAAAGTACAACATTGTTCTGAAAAAGTTCAAGACTTGTTCTGAAAAAGTACAGCTGTACTCAAATTTGAGAGACATTGTACTGAATTTATACAACATTGTTCTGAAAAAGTACAACATTGTTCTGAAAAAGTACAATATTGTCTTGAAAAAGTACAACATTGTCTTGAAAAAGTACAACATTGTCTTGAAAAAGTACAATATTGTACTGACTCAGTATGGAGCTTGACCCCTTAGACGAAGCAATTTATCTAATTGAGGTAAATGAAACCGTGAAGGAATATCTCAGCAAGTGCAAACCAAGCAAGTCCATTGGCTTCTGGTTGTCCAAGAATAGTGTCTTAAAGTTGGAAATTGAAACAGGTGTTGCAATTCAAGTTCCAGAAGGCACTGCATTCGATGATATTAAGGATGTGAAGAAAGAAGCCCTCTTGAAGTTCTTCATGAAACGTCCTTGGATACTACTTCCATATCGTGAGAGCCCAATTCCACGAATTACACAAATTCTCAGAGCACTACTTCACTACTCTGGACAGCCGTTCTTCATAACCTCAGAAGGCGACATCCAACCAATTCTTCAGCCAGTTCAGTAAACATCTCATTTTAACTTCACTTTTTTTTATGTTTTTACTCACACTCGTACTCAACAGGTTTGTGTACAACTATTTCAACTGTGAACCTTGTATTGACCGGTCTTCCTGCAAATGCAAGTTCGGTCAATACACAATTTATGGTGGCAAGAAAGACAGTGGGGAATGTTATTCTGACATCTGTTGTTGCGCTCGAGAGAGAATTGAAATTCCAGACCCAACTCCAACACCAACACTCAAGTTGCCAAAGACTCATGTGAAGAAGAAGCCTTCTGGTAAGTTTCTTATAGCCATATACATGGCACGCTTTGAGTAAAAACATTTTTTTCATTTTTTGAATGAAGCAAGTTAAATTCGTCCCACACCAATCTCAATGGACCGATGAAGAGTTTCAAGCATGGTTGAAGGTGTTGAGAACGACATAGACGGCGAACTTGAAGGAGCTCAAACCACAATTGCAACCAAAATTGCACAAGTCAAGGAACAGATAGCTCCACTTAAAGCTACCAAAGCTACTCTTGACCTCATGGATAGTTACCGTTTAGAAGTAAAGAGTGGAATAAGACAATTAAAATTAAAACTTCTAAACTACGAAGCTATACTCCAAAAGTTAGCAGAAATGAGAAGACTTTACCAGAGCTACTTACATGTAAGGGACTTACCTTCAAGCAGTCCGACCAAAGATGAATTTTCTGACATTGTCCCAATTTTGTCCGAAAGTCAGCTCAGATGTTTTGAACTGCTCCCAACATATCCAGAATATGAACGTTTGCCTGAACTCTTCCGCAATCTCAAAAAACGTTTTTTGGTTCTCATGTTCGAAACTTTTATCGGAAGAGACAACAAACGTTCAGAAGAAGAACAAGATATTATTTTAAACTTGTTGTATGACATAACGTCATAACAAGCTTTTTGAAGTAAAACCGTCATTCTCAAACCACTTCATTTTTTCGATGTCCGAACAAGCACCGAAGCCAAACTCAATGGCAGATGTCCTTTCAATGTTGCCAGACAAGCGCCCAGTTCAAATTCAAATTTTGAATTTGAAAGCTCATCTGACAAACACCGTTAAGACTCTCCAAAGTAGTCTTATGGAAGAGATGAAGGGACTTAAAGGTGAGTTTCCTCATGAACCAAGCTTCCAATGAGAAAGTCCTGAACGATTTGACGGAAACCTTGCGCATTTACGCGAGAGAGAACCGAGACCTTGCCAGACTCATCTACCGTTTCTTCGAAGAGATAGATGCCATCTGGAAGGTACTCGGAAAGGACAGAACCTCCAACACCGTACTTCGTGAACACAGAATTGCCGAAGGAATTGTCGAGGAAGAAGAAAACACGAAGAAGAGGAAGAGGAAGAAGAGGAAGAAGAGAAACACGAAGAAGAGGAAGTTTGGGCAACCCTTGTTGCCGATGACACTTACGAAATTTCCCAACCCTACCCATACCAAATCCGCAACAAGGAGACCGGCAAGGTTCTTACCCCAGTTCTCAACAACTTGGGACACTTGAACCTTACCCTTCGGAATTACGGTTCAATTTCCATGGGCAAGCTTGTCGCAATTCAATGGGTTCCAAATCCAGGCAAGAAGACGAAGGTCAGACACATTGACGGTGACAAGCTCAACAACCGTAAGGAGAACCTCGAGTGGTTCTAAGAGTAAAAAAATTTTATTTTAGGGGGAAACCCCGAGTAAATTTAAGTTTTTAGTTGCGTAAGCGGCTTAAATTAAGGATAATTTGGACAAGTAGTTCCTGACCTCTGAATTGGACTCTTTCGTCATCCCAGTTGCGTAGGAGGTCGTCCCAGAGGAGTTGGTAGAATTGCCATTCCAAGGACGATTTGTCCTCCCAGGCATTGAGGATGTACTGCTCGTAGAGTCTCATGACCTCTGCCTTGCACCAGACACCCTCTCCCTTGGAACGTAAGGCTTCTTCGAAGTGCTCGAATGCGATTGGCTGCGGACCATCCGAAATGACACTTTTTGTCCGTTTGGTCAATGTTCGTGTCTCGTGCCATAGTCGACGAAAATACAGACAAACAGGTTATATATGAGTTTGAGACCAAGAATGGTGTAACTCGACCTGTCCGATTCAAATTCGAATAAAAATTTTTTATTTCATGCAATGTTTTATTTCTGTGCCGTCTTCAAGTATGCCCCAGTACTTACGCTTGGAGAGGACATGAACTTCGGTGAAAATTTTGTCCAATTTGAATTGACCCATCTTTTCACCGACCATTCCCATTTCAATGAGTTTGTTATAGCCTTCTTCGTTCGTCATGAGTGCGTCGATGTTCTCATAGTAAACCACAACTTTCGATTTGACTTCGGAGAAGAATTTGTTGTTGTCAAGGACTGCTTTTGCGAACTGAGGGTAAGACCAATGTTCGACAATAGGTTTTAATGTGGTTACTAAGCCACTTTGACCTTGAGTGAATTCGTACTTCAAAACAAAAGGGGAGAACCTTTCAACAAAGTTGTCGACCTTCTCATAATGTTTACTCTTCATCTCTTGAGGTTTCTTAATGGAATATCCCCATGTCGAATTCATAAGCAATTTGAGTGTCATTGCAAGTTTGGGGTTTGAAGCTTTCCTAATATCATACAGTTGTTGTATGACTTTTCCAACTGTATAGTTCCTTCCTGGGAACTCACCATCTTCGTTTGGAATTCCAGTCGGGATATATTGGACGAACCTCATGTATGCAGCGTTAAGGTCGACATAGTATATCTTTTCGTTTGAGTCGAACTTGTCGCAACCAATGGGTCCAGTTCGTGGAAATTCAAGTGAGTCTCTTATCTTCTGAGAAACTTCGCCTGCTATCTCATAAACATCGTCGAAGCAACCTGTTTCATATAAAACCTTCTGACCTAACTCCGATGCTCTCCAATACAATTTGACGTCAATTGGATGTCTCAATGGAAGTTTGTTTATAGCATCTTGAAGTTCTTGCAACCTCATTGGAAGTTCTTCTGGTTCAGGTTGGTATCCGAACAATCCAACTCCTTTTGGAACAGTGTACTTCTTTTGTGCTATAACTTTGTCTGGAACAACTTTTGGTCTTGCTAACAATGAAAAGTTTGTTTCGTCTTTTGGTACAAAAGTTTCTGTCAGCTTGTCATCTGGAATTGGTTCCAACAAACCTTTCTCGAAAAGAATGTTTACAGCTCTGACAATGTTGCACTTGCCTTTTCCGAACATAAGACTTTCGTTCAACATGAAGTGGTTGTGGACAATTACAATCTTCAACCATGGTAATTTGAAGTCAACAACATAGTCGTCGTGTGAAGAACCTTTCTCAGTCGGAATGTTAACTCGGATATTGACATTTGCCAACGGTGCAATTTTTGCCAATTGACCTCTGAGAATGTACCTTGTCTTCACACATGACTCAAGATACTTCATCTTCTCATCTGTAACAAGACCAGAGTTCCTGAGACATGTAAGAATGCAAGGTTCATTGACAATTGTTTCAATTGAATTGTAAATTCCATACCTTGTCAAGTCAATGTCAGACTTATTTATGAACGGGAAGTATCCAGCATGTTGTCTGACTGCTTGAGGGTTAGGTTCATACCATTCAAATTTTACACTTGCAATTCCTTCAATTGCATTCAAAATGTCTGAGTCGGAGTCAAACATTTGTTCTCTCTTTGTAGTCTTGAAAGCGTCAAGAAGTTGTGCGGCTGTTGTGACATTGCCATGTGCATAGTAAATGTGACCGTCCAAATCTGTTATGGTCAATCTGAGATTGTATCCTTTCTTATTTCCGTCTTGTATGGCAGCAAGTACTCCCATGAAGCCTTCTTTGTTCTTTCCTTCGTCAAAGTTTACTGTAAAGGTTCGACCAGATGTAATTTGACTTCTAACTTCACGGTACTTTTCATATGCATATCTTGTTCTTTCCATGGGAGCATGTTTGTCTTCACCTTTTCCTTTTTTCCTTCTCAAAGGATGCAATTGTTCGTCATGTTTCCAGTAGAATCTGGCAAAGCCGTCGTGTCCTTCAACTTGAGGTTCACTAACATTGAAAGGCAAGTTCATAAGACGTTCTTCTTCTAACCTCTCTAGTCTGTTTGGATAATTTGCGCGTGCTGTTTCCAATTCCATTTCGTAGCGAAGACCAGACAATTTGTCATAGACTTTTATGGGTCTTCCCTTCCTATATTTAAAATTCTTCGAAACTTTCCAACCATATCTTTCTAACTCTGCTTTTATTCTAGCAGATTTTCTATCCATTCTATATGGGGGCATTTTTATAAAAATAAAAAAATATTTTTTTTCTTTACTTTACATAACCGCCTGCTGCCATAAGTCTTTGACGCCAACCCATACCAGCTAATGAAGGTTGACTTGGTTTAGTTTGGAAACTAACCTTTGGTTTTGGTTTATCTTCAGTTTTTGGCTCACCTTCTTCTATTGGTTTTTCGTCACTTTTTGGTTCCTCTGACTTTACCTCACTTGCAGGTATGGTTGTGTCGTTAGTATCTTCGTAAATATCATATGCCATTTGTTTTTGTTTTCCTTTCAACTTTTTGTGTTTGTTGTAAAGTTTAGAATATTTCGACTCTAAGTCAATGAGATGTTCTATAATGAACTGTTGGTCAGTGAAGAATACCTTTCCATCTGTTGTCTCGAAAGCTCCTTCAGACTTCAATATTTTATTTGTGAGAGTCTGTTTCTTTTTTGAGATACTAGCCGTTCCATTTCTATGAAAAGTGACTTTATAGTTAGGGTTTGTATTTCCAGACCTGGCACTTTCTATTATTGAATTTTTCTCTTCATCTGTAAGTTCTTTGACAGGTTTTGACAATGGTTCTGAACTTTTTGTTTGTGGTGTCAAATCTACCGTTTCAACTTCTTCGGTCATTTCATCTCAGTAAAAATTTTAGTTTGTTTTGTTTTCAACTGGTTGTTTAGGTTTTTTAAGTCGGTCTAAAACTTCCTGAGGTATAGGAAGAACTTGACAAACACGTGGTTGTGTAACTGCTGGAAGTCGACAAATCCATCTTGAACCCATTTGTCTCAATGCTGTATTGTTCATTTCATCTCAGTAAAAAATTTTACATTCCCCAAGTTTGAGGTGGTTGCGGTTGGTTATTGTTTACCCACTGTTGTGCATGGTTATATCCTCTGTTAAAGAATCTTTCACCTTGGTCCATATAGTGTCCTGCTTGGTTATAGTAGTCATTTGCTTGTTATAATAGTTTCCTGCTTGTCTTCCTACATTGTCCATCCATCCTTGAACTTTTCCTCTTGTTTCAGGATTTGGAATAAGATTTGCTGCATCTCGTGCTACCTCCCAACCTTTCTGTACAGTTTGTATAATAGGTTGTGCTTTCTCTTTAAGTATACCTAATGTACTCAAAATCTTCCTTCCAATTCCAAATGCACCTCTGGCTATTGTTCCCACTGCGGGTAAAAATCTAGATGCAACTCCTGCTAACGCGCCAAATAAACCCATTTCTTATAGGATAAAAATGACGAATCCAAACAAGGACCCCTATGTTTCTAAGGCAACAAAGAAAGCACTCATGATAAAAATCTTTAGTTCAACACCAAATGCTTGGTTTATGGATATCTTGGAAAACATTCCGAGAGTTAGAACAGATGGACCACCATACTGGCTAATATTTGTTGGTCAAAACACAAGATACTGTGAAGCCATACCATTGCAGTCCAAAAATATTTTAGATGTGAAAACTGCTTTGACAATATTCGTTGACAAATACCATCCAACAAAACTGACATCTGACTGTGAAAGTTCTTTCAAATCAGACGATATTAAAAACTATCTGCGTTCAAAAAATGTAAACCAATATTTCATTGTCGACCAAAACCATTCTGCTCTTGGTGTCATTGACAGTTGTATAAAAATCTTAAGAGACTTAAACCAACCACAAGGTGGTGAAGCAAATGAAATGTCATATGACGACAAATATAGACACTTCTCCCAGGCAAAGATGAGACAAGTTTTAAATATTTACAATAGCCGTAAACAAAAAGGTTTGGGAAACCACTCCCCCGAAGAAATGAAAAACAACCCCGACTTAGAGAAAGACTATATATTTAATAGTTTAGTCAAAAGAGACAAACAAGAAGAATGCCAGGCTTCAAACTTAAGAAAGGTGACAAAGTAAAAATAGAAATACCTAAACGCGACCCATATGAAAATACTATTGACTATGACAACAATGGGAACTCGACAGGTACTCACCTTCGTGTTCGTAAAAATAGAAGAAAGTATACAAGAGAATATTATGAAGTTTTAGGCAAACATGGCAAAATGTACAGACTGCAAGCAGAAGATAAAACTACTATTGTCAGACCTCGTTTCAAACTTGTCAAAGTTCAAGGTGGTATACTTTCAAAGACAGTTCCTAACAAATATAAGACAACTCCTGACGAATATGCTAAAGAAGTTGAAAATGACGACTAAGCAATTCTATACCATGCACAAACTGTCATGTAAGGTGGCATGTATTTTTTACCTAGTCCTGTAGATGTTGTTGTAAAAGTATGTTGGTGGTTTCCTCCTGGTTCAGTTTGTCGAAAAGTCTTTTTTGCTGAATGGTTATAATCTGGAGATAAAACGTCATAGCCAGCTTCATACTCTGAGTTGTATAATGGGTGGTCTCTTAATGAGTGGCTATGGTCGCCAGAAAAGTTTGTTGTACCAGAATGACTATGTGGTGGCAAGTTGTCGACAGATATCGTTTTACTTCCACCTGTTTTCTTTGGAGTGTGTGCACAATACAAAAAACTTTCGAGTATTTGAGTCCAAGTTCCAAAACCAAGTACTACTTCTGGTCTGGTAGAGTTCATTGACGTATAAATAGAACCAACCGGGTAAATGGTTTGAAGTATTTCTGTCTTTAATGTTTGAAGCTCTTTTTTGTCTGCTTTCTTGTCATATAAATCTTGAGCAGTGAATTTAACTTTATTTTCATCCTCCATGACATAAACATCTCTACATCTAATGTATCTCATCGTCGTTATGTCATCCTCCGATGTTAAACCTTGTGGAAAGTTAGGAGGTTTCCAATTTAATACATCCCCACCAGTTCCATCAGGTTCTTCAACCGTTCCTGCAATATTTTCTATACCAACAGTTGCGAAGAAATCGTGTGTATGTCCAACGTCACTTTTCCTGTTTAAGGTTTCTTGTAAGTTTGTAATATTTGCAATGGTATGTGTATGAGTCTTTTTAGAATATTCTTTGTCAGCTCTTGTCACTTCACTTGACATTTTATTGTCAACATATGTTTTATCTGCTTTGTCATCTAACATTGCTGGTAGTTCATCTACGTCATAGATGTTATGTGTATGATGTTTTTGTGGGTATGTTCTATCTGTCCATGCGAGAATATAGTCTCTTGTTGCATCTACATACTCTTTGTCAGCTTTGTTGTCAATATCTGCTTTCAAAAGAAGTTCATCTATAGGTTTCTCGTTTAAAGTTCTTTTTGTTGGATTTATACAAACAGTATGGTTCTTACTGTCTTGAAACAGAAACTCGTCTGTCAATGGGTTTAATGTCAGTTTTAAGTTTCCTTCTTTCAATGACTCAGATATCTTAGAATAGTTTGAAAAGTTTGTTGTGTTCTTATTTAGAGCTTGTACAATGAGTTGTCGGTTGTGTTGTATTTCTCTCATAGACGCTGTTTCTTTCGACATTTTTATTCTAGATAAAATATGCTTTCAATAGAAAAAGAAAATTCTAGAGTTGCTACAACTAAACCATTAGATGAACTTTTTACGAATGTCGGTCAAAAGTTTGAGACAGAGACCGTAAAGCATGAAGGCTATCGTTTTGACTACCCGTTAAGATGGCTAAGAGACCCATCCGTCACAAAAGCTATTGGCTTTCGTAGAATGAAATTCATTTCAGAAGCCATACATGGTTTCCCATTTACGGTCGCTTTTGAAATTCGATACTATAACAAAGAGAAACGTACGTATGAGAAATTTGAACAGGGAAAACTTTTACAAGTGAATTTGCTTGTAAACTTAGAAACAACTCTTCAAGCTTTTCAAGAAAAAATAAACGATATCTATCTCGAATATGCAAAACAGTACAACATTGACGAAGGAGAGTACCATCTCGATATTGTTTATGACAGGAAAAATGCAACTGTTAAAATCGATAGAATAGAAGACCTTGGAGAAAACGTTTATATTTCTACAAAATATAACAACTTGGCATGGTATAGATTTTTGAGGATGTTAAATCAGCCTGCAGCATATCCAGTACACCCGAACTTTTATGAAGTCGAAAACCCTAATGGAACATATGAAAATGTTTTCGACCCAGCTGCTATTATTGTTCATGCTTCATTTTCTGGCGCCCAAAACTCTTTCTTATGCTTGGCAAATGACTTTTACGAAAAACCTACAAAGCTATATGAACCACCGAGTGGAAGTATTTCAGACTTTCAAGTATGGTTTACAACAGATGGAAGAAAAAGAATAATTCCATTATACCACGCGTTTTACTTAGAACTTAGTTTCATATACAACTACTATCGAACGGTAAAAATATAATTTTTTAATACGGTTGAGGTGTTGGATTTGGTTGCCAACTAGACTGTGGTGCAGGTTCAGGCTGTTGTATAACAGGAGCTTGTTCTTCTGGTTCAGGGTCTTTAGGTATAATACCAACAAACTGACCTACTCTTTTACCAATATTTTTGACTCCGTTCCAAATTCCTCTTCCTACGGTTTTTATTCCATTCCATATACCTCTTCCAACATTTCGAAAGAAGTTTCCTATCTTACTGAAGAAACCCATTTTACTATATGTAAAAATCTAATGTCCGCCTAGTCTCTTACGTTTCCTGTTGAGTTCCATAGCATTCTTTAACTGGAGCTCATACATTCTGTTTCTCCTCTGGTAGAAAACATACTCTGGGTCAACTCCTGTGTTCGCGTCATCTGCATAGAGTTGTTTATATCCCACTTCAGGGTTTGTATAAAACTCTTTCCATCTCATATTTGCATACCATGGTGGCAAACCTAACGCAGCGTCATTTGACATGGCAGTTTGCATTTGTACATCTGTTGGCACTTGACCATAGTTTGCCATTGCAGTTTGTATTCTAACTTCATTTGGAATATTCTCTGGGTTTGGTTGTCCAGGTTGCTGTGCATTCGCTAAGTTCTGTGCGTCCATTTAATATTAGATAAAAATATCTCTTACGAGTACATATGCTGAACATTTGCAGGCAGTGGTTCATCTTCATATTCTCTATATCTTTCTGCCACGTCAAATAAGTAAATGACACAATGGAAAAAACCTAAAACTAACAATCCGATTTCAAACCACATTTACTTACCAATAAAATTTCTTTGTTATGACACTTTCTCCAGTTTATAGGACCTCTCTCATATTCTATCTTATCGTATCTAAACTCATAGTCATGTATGTCCTCTAACCATCTCATGACACTTTCCAAACCACTTTTATCGGATGTAAAGTAAAAGCATGGATGGTTATGTAAAACGTCTAAAGTTTCTAAAGAGTCTCTCAAAGTCCAGTCTACTTGGTATTGAAAATCCCATGTGTTATAGAACGGCGGGTCCACTATAAAGAAAACATTTTCCTTGTCTTTATATTTTTCATACAAATCTGTCCAATGACATCTCACAAACTCTATACCCTCAATATATTTTTCTATGTCCTCTTTGAAAACATTTGTATAGTTAAGATATAAAACTTTTGACATAAGTGTTTCAATGTCATGAACTCTTATAGCACCACTATATAATAGTCTAGCAGATATACTATCCCAGTCTATATATTCTGCTTTTTTCAAAACCTCTCTCACAATATTTTTCTTATCTAATGGTATACGTTCCATCTTACCTATAGGTATCTTTTCTTTTAACTCTTTCAATATATTGTTTGTGTCTGGAATATGTTTGAGACGGTCCATATAGTTGTCGAAGTCATTGCATATAATCTTTGAGTCTGGGAATATTGTATGACATAAATGGGATATATAGAAACTTCCACCGAACAAATCTACAAATGTTAGACCATTCGGTAGTTTCTTAAGTTCTCTCAATATAATATCTTTACATTTACTCTTATTTCCAAAGAAGGGTAACGGTGGTTTTGTAAAATTCATTTATATATAATAATAAAAATGTTTTTTCCTGAAAAGTGACAGAAAAGTGACAAAACATGTACGAAGAAGTCTTGAAAATTCAAGAGGGTAGAAAAGAGGTTAGAAAAGAGGTTATATCTAACCTTCTACCCTAAACATTATTTTTGTCTGATTTTACGAAGAAGTCTTGACAAAACATGAAAACATATATAATTTGTGAAAAGCTCCTGGAAGACCCGTATATAAGAACTTCATTTATACTAAACATCTTCAGGGCTAGAAGGCACGAAGTGCCTGGAAGCCCCACTACCTTTTTTTTTTTTTTTTTTTTTTTTTTTTTTTTTTTTTGGTTTAACAACGTTTATTTTTTGTTGAACATTTTCACTTTCATTTATTTCTTCCTCCTTTGTTTCATTTATTTTTAAAATCGGTTTCATTTATTATAAAATAAAAAATTTTTATTTCAGTAATGGGTTTAACAACGTTTATTTTTTGTTGAACATTTTCACTTTCATTTATTTCTTCCTCCTTTGTTTCATTTATTTTTAAAATCGGTTTCATTTATTATAAAATAAAAATTAAAATATAAGTGATGAAATATATTTTTTAATTAATATTAAATCAGAAATGGCGGCAGGATTCTTTAAAAAATTATGGGAAGGAATTAAGAAAGCTGCAGGTTGGGTTCATCAAAAGATTATTAAACCTGTTGCAAACTTTTTGGCACCAGTAGCGAAAACGGCAGGAACTATCATAGGTGGAGTATTAGGTACAAAAGCAGGTAATCCGGCGATGGGAGCACAAGCAGGTAACGCAGTTGGTGGAATTGCTGAAGGAATACTTAATAAAATAGGGGGTAGATAGTGGAAAAATAAATAAATATTATTTTTATCTTAGTATCGGTTGTAGTCTTTGATAAACTTTTTCTCCTTTATTTAAAATTTCTCTTATTGGGGCAGCTTTTGGTGTTATTGATTCAGCAACGTCACTAATTGCTTCTTTATTCTTAAATATCCAATTTGCTCCTTTCTTCATTGTTTCCCAAACTTTATGCGCTCCTCTTTTTACTTTATCCCACAGTTTCTTAAAGAATCCTGCAGCCATAGTTGATTATTTCATTAAAATTAAAAATTCATTTTCATCTTTTAATTTTGATTTTTTATTTATTAATAAATGACGACTAACTATTTAGTGCCAAACACCAAACCGATTAATGGAAATGTGTTTCATTCATTCGAAAAGATAAATGAAATATTCGCAAAGAATGATGGAAGAAGATATTATAGAGAACTTGAAAGTTCATGCTATGACTCTGATGCTCCATATTTTGATGATAAACAAACTCATTTAAGAATTACAAATCCGGCTCATGATGTGAACCAATTTGGTGACACATATATTAAACGCAAAGTTAGAGCAACTCTAGTTTCAAATAAAGCTTTCACATGTGATGCCGCTTTTAAATGCATGCGTTTATTCGTTGGTTACAAATCATCAAATCAAAGCTTTAAACAATTAGAAGTAGAAACTGAAAGAGGTGATGCCGGTTATCTTCAAATGGAATGCGCCCGTGAATCTTTCGCATTTGCAACATATAAACCAAAATCAGAAAGGAAAGTTAAAAAGTTTGTTCATTCGTTATATAATAATGTTCAAAAATATGATAACTCAGTATGTGGTAAATATATTGACCCTTCAGAAGTTTTCAAGAAAGCAAATGATGAAGTTGATATCACTTTTGATATGATTATTCCGGTAAATGATTTGTTAGTATTTCAGGCGTTCGATGATTATCCTAAATCATTTGGTGAAATCATTCTTAAATATTATGTTTTCAGGGATACTTTAGTATTTTGTCAGGTTGACCCGTTAAGAGTTGCTGATTTACAAAATTATGTTTATGAAAAGATAACTGATGAAAATTATGAAAAGATTATGAATCATGTTTATAAATATGATCGCAAATTCCAACAAATCGGACTTCCTACCAAATTAATTACAAGCTTAGCCGCTACATCTGCTGACGCAACAGTTGAAGACGTTATTATTTCATGCACAAAGATGGAAGTTTTAGAGGATAAATGCATTACACCAGGATACGGTTTAACTGAAGAATCAGTTAAAGCAATACCACGTTTATTTAGTAAGGAAGATCCATTCATGATTCCAGCTCAACATGTTGATGTTCGTTCACTAAATGGAGGTTGCATCACTCCTGAAGGTATCAGCTCAGATTTCTCATACGCTCTTCATAATGTTTCAGATGTTGTGTTAGCATTTCCGAAGAATGCAATGCAAAGAACAGTTTTAGAAAATCCAATGCTTCGAGGTCTTCAGGTCACTATAGATTCCAGAAACTTCCCCGATCAAGCGATGACCACAGTGGGTGACATATTCTTTACACGTATGCTTCAAGCTTCTGATTTAGATGGAGTGAATGAATGCACAGAAGAATACGAGGACTCATTAACTAGACCACTGAATGATGATGATGGCAAGCCATTAGCTAGAACATGGAAAGACCAAACTTCGTTCTTATGCACTATTCCAGTTCAACGTGATGGAGCGGGTATATTCTTTGATGGATTAGAAACTTTCAACTCACAAGTTACAGTACAAGTGAAAGCTTATCCAATCATTCAGGGTGAAAATGACACTTACTGTTCAAAAGTGACAAATCCTCCTCAGGTTTGGTTTACTAGGACTACATATTGGACATGGACACCGGATGAAGGTTTGAAATATCATCCAACAGGTACACCACCGCAGTATAGAAGTTCATATGATGAAATATTGATGAATAGAAATGTATAAAATTATAAATTTATTTTTGATTAAATGGATTTAAATTCATTCACCCCTTATGAAGAATTAGCGGGAGTATATAATACATACGTAGATGATATGATTAATGAAGCATTGAGTGATAATAGAAATGCTCTATCTAAGGAAAAATTAATGAAAATTCCATATTCTGAATGTTACTTAAATTCAATCACTGCAGCAATTGGTAAACAAAATAAAGGTAAAACATTAACGATATTAAAACAAATTATCATTATTGCTAACACTTCCCCCAATTCACATGTGTTAATTTATATCAACCGTTCAGGTTCACCTTCAGATGATACATTTGAATCTTTAAAGCATTTAATCAAAATTCCAATTATTTATTTATCACAAGAAGAAGCAGAAGATTATTTAAAAAACTTTTTAATGTATAAAGAATTATATAATACAATCAAGAAGCAAGGATTAGAGGATAAAATTATTGATAAACAACGGGATGAATTATTTGAAACACTTTCTATTTCAAATTTTGATAGAGAATTTTTGCATTCACTAATTTTTCTAGATGATGCGGTGAAATCAAAACTAATAACTAATGAGAAATCATATTTTAATCAGTTATTAACTCAATGTCGACATATTCAATGTTCATTCTTTATGGCTGTTCAATACTTCAAAGCATTAAGCACAAACATTAAATCAAATCTATCAACCCTTTTCATTTTCAGTGGGTTTAGTCGTCAACAGTTGAACGTTATGCTTTATCAAGTGAATTTACCAATGAGCATTAATGAACTTTACACACAATATCAGCAATTAGGTGAACATGGAAAAATAATAGTTGATTTAAATAAAGGATGTGTTAAATTTGATTAACTTTTTATAATTAATTTTTATTTTTTATTTATAATTAAACATGACAGAAATAGCAAATCTTCTACAGGTTCCATTAAAACAAGGGACAAACAAAAACGGTGCATATAATAGAACTATGAAAGTTCCAGACGGAATGAAAGAATTAGTCCATATTGTTGCTGGTCTTCAAAAAGATGTTAAACAAATGAGAAACGTTTTAACATTACCAGAAGCTCAAGCATATGCCAAACGTCATGGTCCAAATTGGGAAGCACACGAAGCAGACATTACGGGTCCAAATGGAAAACCTGATGGTATAAATGAAGTTTTCGTTACTGATGGTCAAGGTAATATTAAAGTCATAAATGGGTATAAATTAACTATATCTGATTATCCTAAACGTAAAGCATATAATGAATGTTATCCTATGCAATTTGATGAAAATGGAAAAGCTGTTAAACAATACATTGGAGAAGGTGAACATGGTCCAATTAATTCATACCGTTATAATCCATATTCTTATTTCAATGAAGAATTAAATGCTATTGAAGAGGGACCGGATGGATTACCACGATATGTTAATCAGTTTGATGGTCAATATGCATATTTGAGACCTGAAATTCCAGCTAAGAAATTCTTTAAAGTTGCTTTATTCGATCCAGTGTTCAATGAACAGAAAGAAGCAATGAAAGCAGAATTTAAACCAATTCAAGTGGCAAGAATTTCTTCATCTTCACTTTCAGAAGCGTTCAAGGAATTGATAAAGAAACCACTTTATTCTCAACAAGGTTATAACTTTGATTTAATTAAAGAAAGTGATAGACGTAAATTAGAAAAATCAGATGGTTTTAAGAATGCATGTAATGAAATGATTAAAGATATTGTAAATGATAAAATAAGACTGGAAGAAACTCAAAGCAATATCAATAACATAATTGGTGCAGTTACAAAGAAAGTATAAGCAAACAATGATGAACCTTGGGATATTACCGTAACAACTAAATAAAACTTTAAATATATTTTTCTTTTTTTATTCAATTATAAATGAGAAGACGTTTCACAAGTCAAAAGAACACTAACGCAAAAGCAGAGATTACGGTTGGTTATAACGTAAATGATGATAAATCACGAATTATTCAAAATGTTAAAGTTAATGTTAGCCCTGAATTAACAAGGTCAGCAACTCAACCAAATTTATTAACTCGTGACTTACCAAAGAATGAAGAGAATGAAGAAAACCATGAGAATGGAGACCCAATCATTTTATCTGAACCCGGTAAAGAACCCGTTGAAATCCCCACTTATCCAACATACCCCCCACCTCTTTCATCAAACATCGAGAACCCAGGAATCTACGATTACAGTCGCAATGCGCCATATAAAATAGACATTAATTCTGAATTAATGAAAATTTACCGTGATATAATAATTAATAATTATGATTCAATAATAAATTTAATTGATCAATCTGGTTTAATTATTTTACCTTATGAATCATTAATTCACATTATCGCCATTCTTTGTGATGTTCAAGATTCAGACGTTAAGATTCAATTTTTCATAGATGATGAGGTTTCATGCTGCGGAACAGTTGCAAAAATAAATCCTATAAAGGATATTAGCACAATTAAGATATCAAAGAACGGAACAACAACTGAACTTCATTTAACTTATAATGATATTTATAATAAAATAGTTGATGAATATAAAATATAGGGTGTCCAAAGGTGTGTTTAGCACAAACCTGAATACTGCGAATAGAAATAAACAAGTTACATATATATAAAGTTTATATAAATATAATCACCATTGGATTCAATCACGCGTTCGCAGCGATCGATCCAGGCTTGAAAGACACGCTTTAAATCATCATGAGAAAATTGCTCAAATTGCTCTCTTACAAAATTTTCAAGATCATCTGGACTCGCGAATTCGCGTCCTTCAGCTCTCTTTTTTAGCGTGCCGAATAAATAAAAGTCAGAGGGTGCAATATCAGGTGAATAAATTGGGTTTGGAACAACTTTGACATTGTTTTCCACCAAGTAATTCATTACCTTATGACTTTTGTGAACTCTTGAATTATCAAAATGAATTGCAAACTTTTGTTTTTGTTGTTTGGATTTCTCAAACTCATCAGAATTGATAATTTGAGTAAGAACATTGTCAATTAGATACTGAGCATTCATCGTATTAGGTTTTTGAAGAATATCAATTGCGATGATGCCATTCACGCCCCAAAAAACCGACAACATCATCATTGGTGTGTCAATTTTTTCTTCGGGAATTTTGCGGATTTTCATCCTTCGGGATCCACATGATTTTGGCTTCTGTTGCATATTGAAACCAAGACTCGTCCCCTGTTACTAAAAAGCGAAACTTCTTGGATTGATACGCACCCAATATAGAGAGAGCTCTTTCGAAGATTGGACTCTAGATTTTTTTTGAACTGAATTAAGGTTGTGCGGAACCCAACGTGTATACGCTAGTTTGTAGTTCAAATAATTGTGCAGATAATAACTGACTGTTGTACGTGGTATCTTTGTCATCTCCTCTATCCTTCTGAGTGATGCTCTCTTGGGTCTTCATCTAGCGCTTGAGAATTGCTTTGATTTTTCTTTGATCCAGCGATTTTTGTCAATTTTTATGATGGGCGCCTTTTTGTTCATGAAGTGATACATCCTAACATGATACGTTACAGTGGAATAGCTAGGAGCATCCATACCGAAGCATTTTACCAATGTCTCGTAGATTTTTTTACAGTCTTTGCATTTTTTTGCAAGAGCGAGGATGTTTTCTTTATGATTCATTAAAAAAATGAATAAAATCCCGCCAAAATTTCCCGCGAAACCGCCTCTTGTCTCAAAATTCATTTATATCCCGGCATGGCGCCAAAATACAACATACTCATCATATACATATATTCATATTTTTTATTATATATTTATAATCAGCATATATCTCCTTTAATAGTCTCATATAGAGCGCTGTGCTAAACGCACCTTTGGACACCCTATATCACTTGAAAAATTCTTTGTTAAGGCCATTTAATATTCAAGCATTAACATTATTGAATAATAATCCTTTGAATCATAATCAATAATAATTGACCTTTCACCAGTTTCTATCGTTTGTTTTATTTCTTTTTGTTCCCCACTATCCGGATCGGTCATTGTAATTGTTTTGTTATAGTATCAGCTTTATCTTTAACTTCAATCTTTTTTCCATCAGGATATTTAAACCAAAATTCCAAAAATTCGATATTGTCAATCTGTTCATATTTTAATCTCATCATTTTTTTAATACCATCTGAAAATCTTATGAAATGGTCATTATATGGGTTTGATTGAACTAAATTTGAATGAAGTGAAAATATAACCCGATGATGAATATGACATTGACTCATATTTTCTGAAAACACTAAAATTTATAACATGAATGAATTTCTTATTCGTTGAATTTATGAATTCTTGAGGTAATCTTATTCTAGTTTTATTTATCACTGGAAAATAACGCTTTACCATATTTTTAATCGTAATAAAAAATGTCAATTATCAATATTATTTCGAATAATAGCTGTGAATTAAATTTAACAGTTAGCGGAATTTATAATGTTACTCTCGTTTCTGTGAGTGGTAAATTTAATCCCATTCTTTTAGACCCTTCAGATTATATATCATTTATTAAAGATGACCTTGAAAAAACATATGATATGTATATAAATAATGTGATAACGAAATGGGATATTAACATGATTTTAAGTTATTTAAATGAATCATTTATCGTATGGTATGAAGAAAATTTTAAATCAAAACCTGATAAACTTTTTGAACTTGATGAAATAAATAACCTTATTAAATTTCCGCGCTGAAAATTAAATTTTGTACTCCTCATCTTCGTTCATTGTTGGGGATATTAAAATTTTGAAAAAGATGTTGGGGATGTTTTGTATTCTGACACTGGTTCCAATTTCATTTTAATCAAATGTGATAAAGTTAATACCCCAATGAGATTTTCACATCAAACATTAGACCCTAACTCTTACCCATCAATACAAAACATTTTATCCATCAACTTAAACATATTTTCTTTATCATATCCGTTTCAATTATCCGGGAATTCATTTATTCTTCATTCAAAAGATTTATCAAATATTAAATTTAGAATAACTGACCTATTTGATTGTGATTTAGAATTCATGAATGAAATATTATGGCAATTTCAAATAGAAAAAATAGCTGATGAGATAACGGATTAAATATTTATTTTTAAATCATAATAAATGATTAAACAACAGCAACCACAACAACTTAAGGCACAGACCATTACATACGCCATATATGCATATAATTCAAAGACGGCAGAACAAACGCAAATGTTGAAATATGGAGATTTGGAGATAGTATTGAAAAATGACCATTTCGAATTCGTTTGCAAAGGTGGTGCAGTGATATCAAATATAAAAGAAATTTTATTTATGAATTCAAAAATTAAAGGAATAACGGATGATATAACATCAATTCCACCAGAAGAACAAAGATATTACGCATTAAATGCATTTCCTAAAAGTTTTGAAGATTGGAAGATTTAATTTAAATGAGGAATTCATAAAAGGTTTCCTAAATGACATAATGAAGAAGGCAGATAAGGAATACGTGGATAGTGAGTTAGAGGAGAAAGCAGATAAGGGACTTGTGGTTAGTGAATTAATGAAGAAGGCAGATAAGGAATATGTTAATGAAAAAGATAATGAAATTATAGAAAGGGTTGAATGGTATCATGAACGGACATCGAAGATTCTTAAAACTAAAGCTGATACAGGATGGGTTTCAGAATGTTTAGACCTTAAAGCAGATAAAACTTATGTTAACAATGAGTTAGGGAAGAAAGCGGATAAGAACCATACACATACAAGTTTTACAACTGTTGCTATAGAAATTATTGAAGGAACGGTTGAAGAAACTGGTGGGGATGCATTATATTGTAAACCTCCTAACTTTCCACAAGGTTTAACATCGGATGACGACATAACGACGATGAGAAACATTAGATGTAAAGATGTTTATGTCATGAAGGATGAATATAATACTAAATTCACTGCTCAAGATTTATATGACAAGAAAGCAGACAAAAAAGAGCTTCAAACATTAAAGACAGAAATACTTCAAACATTATATCCTATAGGCTCTATTTATACGTCAATGAACTCAACAAATCCAGCAACAGTTCTGGGTTTCGGTACGTGGGAACAAATAGTTGACAGGTTTTTGTATTGTGCAAACTCTTCAAAGGAAACAGGAGGAAGTAAAACGATTTCAGGTGAAAATTTACCTGCACATAGTCACTACATAGATTTAAGTACATCTCAAGCGGGTTGGCATAAGCATAGATATTGGGATTGGTCAGCAATGATAAAAGGTAAAGGATATGATGTTAAAGACAACGTTAAGTTTGCTATAGATTGTTACTGGAGTAACACTGAGGAGGAGGAAACCATACACATCGCGTTTCAGGATATACACAAACAACAGGACAAAGTAAAGATTACATGCCGCCATTTATGACAGTTTACGCATGGTATAGAGTTCAATGAATGAACTAAATATATTTTATGTCTGTAATTAATTAGGTAATGAAGTAATGGATGAACTGCAGAAATAAATGGTTACGTTAATGGTTACGTTAATGGTTACGTTAATGTTTTCAGGTCACCAGGTCACCAGGTCATTTAACTTCTCTGAAAAAATGTGACAACATGACATTTTGACAACAACACAGGAAATAAATGTTTACGTTAATGTTTTGTCATGATCATTCATCGTTTCTTTGTCATGACTTCTTCATCGTAATGAATGTATATTCTTTGTCGAAACTTCTTCGTAAATGATTTGTCATGATTTCTTCATCGTAAATGTTTTGTCATGATTTCTTCGTAATGAGCGTAAATGATCCAAAAATAATGTTTAGGTGAAGAGGTGAGATTTCACCTGTTTTTTCACCTAATTTTCACCTCAGTTTTTTCATGAATTTTCCCGAAATAAAAAATAAAGTTAGTTTTATTTTTATTTTTTTTATTTTGTATGTAAAGATATGATTTCAACAATCGGCACAACAGCAATACAAGCCGCGAACGGCGGGACTCTGTCCACAACTACAGCACCAAACTCGTTAGTCATGAATCCAACATCTATGTTAGTAGAGATGAAAAGCTTCATTCCTTCTTCATATACTTTCGAAACAAAAATCCAGAAGATAAAGCAAGAACTTTTAACAAGTAATTTAGACTGTAGTGCGAAAGATGAAACAAATGAACAGTATCTTTATGAAATGCAGGACATTATTGACCATTTACCTAAACTACCTGAAATCCAACAACAAAAACTCACTATTCCTGAATTCGACGAAATTGAAGTCAAAACAACTGACTCAGTAGAAATAAAGAAGTTCATACGTAAAGTAAATTATGAATTCCTTGGTTTTCATTGCAACCATAAAGTTATGGACAAAGATTGCGACATGGTTTATAAGAATGTTTCTGACATATATAAATCTGAAGAATTTAAGACCTACGACAACTTTGTTTCGTTAGTTGCTGAATGTGTTTGGGAAATAAGAGATAAAGATAGAAGAGGCAAAGTATGGAACGAACAACTAAGACCCGCTATGTTTGAGATGAAGAGAGCAATTGACGCCTTAGTTGTTTTAGCAGGTCAAATTTCAATGTATAACGCAAAAATGAACCCGCAATGTTCAAAATGTAAGGCAGCGATGAGGAAATATAACTACTCCGTCAAAGAGATAGAAAGAATGAGAAACGACTATGCAGATTTAAAGAAAGAAGTAGAAAACCCAGCAGAAAATAAAATGGATATGTTGACATTTCTGAACAAAAATTATCCAACTGCTGACGATTTCCTTCTATCTGACGTCAAGAAGAAATATAAAGAAACCTTCGGCATTGTTAAAACATTCGATGTACTAAAAGAAGAAATAGAAGCTACGAAATTGTTTAGGATTTCAAATATACATCGTACAATTCATGTAAAACGCTTGTGAAAAAACTGAGGTGAAAAATTAGGTGAAAAAACAGGTGAAATCTCACCTCTTCACCTAAAATATATTTTTGTTCAAAGCTTCCACGAGAGAAAAGATTCCTCATTCGCTAAGGATTCCAAAAATGAAAAAATCATTGATTTCGGCTGAGAAAAAAACAGCAAAACCCTTCTTCCACGGGAACAAAGAAATAAAGAAGAAATAAAGAAGAAATAAAGTAAATTTTTTATTTATTCCCGTGGAAGATAGAGCACTTTTATGACACTTTTTATTCACGACAAACAAGACAAACAAAGAAAATAAGAAAATACGGCGCTGTCGCGGTTCGAACCACAGACCTTGACCCCTCCATAACACCACCTTAGACCACTGTGCTACGTAGCCTGTCGACATAAGATTTTATAAATTGCATATTTGACGTAAATTTATTTCCCAGTTATTCAAAAATACCCAGATTTGCTTTACTTTTACCACTCCCCATGTAATTTCTGGGGAAAACGATAATTCATTTTTTTTATGGATGAATAGATCGTTTTCCTAGAAAGGACCTCATATCTCTGGCTAAAAAGAGTGTCAGATCCTAAATAGATTATTGATCTAGTGTACAAATCCAATAAAAAGCCTATTTTTTTGGCTTTTTTGGTGCTCATTTTTTCGAAGATCTACATGAATATGGGGAAACCATCGGATTTTTTTTGTTAACCCACATCTTCATGTAGTCTGGACTATCTTTCCTCGAAGGACCTCTTTACGGGTGTAAAAACTCATAAAGTTCTCAAAAGATTCATTCTCGATCTCCATGCTGAAAGAATTTACAATAAAAAAGAGATCTACGCATCAAACTACAGCCATAAATGAACTGAACCCCTAAAGCTCAGCTCTTAGTTTATCAAAAACGTCGAAATCCTTCTCATTGCAATCAAATTTTCTCAATAACTCATAAGAAAAATCGAATTTTGATTAAGCCGATGTTATAGGTATCACAAATACTACAAACTTGAGCAATATCGAAATTGCCAGCAAAAGTTTGAAATTGCATTGCTCATATTTGTTTTGTAAACTAAAAATCTGCTTATATTATTCATTAATTTTTATATATTATTCATATACTTTAATAAAAACAATACTATTTCACCTTAAAAATGAATTTCATAAGTCAATATTATTTTTTTGAAAATGTATCAATTTTCGATTAAAACAACATGAGAATAAAATTTACGCAAAATTATTTTAAAAAAATGGTTTTAAAAATTTACAATTAATGAAGAATAAGATTGCAAGAAGTTTTGAAGTTTAATTTTAAGAAAAAAAATTCGGATATTATTCATGGATCTAAGTAATCTGATATTTGAGTATCGGCACTATGCATAAAACATATATTTATAGTTTTTTTGGATTTTTATGATTTTAAATATATTCAAATTTGGCAATCCAATAGATTTTTAAAAAATAGGTAAATAAAAATAGATTACATATGCAGCAGATTTAGAACATGAAACAAATCTTATAGTGACCCAAAAAAAAAATTCATGATCCAAAAAAGAAAAAAATTGGCTAAATCGAAATCAAACCTTAGCATAACGAATCATTATGTCAGATGTTTCCACTACACTACACCGGCAGTTCGAAAAATACCCTTGGTGGTTCTATTTAATAGCTACTCCCAACGATAGGCGGTGTCCCCAGCTTTCGAGAGGTGGTAAAAGTAAAGCAAATCTGGGTAATTAATTATTGAATAACCTAAAAACATTAACGATAAAATAAGTGATAACAAATTTTTATTTTTATCATAAATGAATACCCCACAAGCTCAAAATTTACCACGAATCATAACAAGGGAGGAAATGATAAAAATGATGCAAGAACATGTTAAAAATAACAAACCACTAAAATTGAGAAAATGTGGTTATGCAGTAATGATGGAAAGAGAGATGTTGTCGAAGAGGAATAAAAATTAAATTTGGATTGAGTTTAAAAATTCATCTTTATTAAATTCATCTCTTCCAATCAATTTATTTATTCTATTAAATTCTTTTATTTTTGCTTCACTCAGTTTAAGGATTGAACGATAAGTTTCTAATTTTTCGATTATTTCTTTATCGTTTTCAACCCCACCACATTGCGACTTCTTTTTGTAATAGCATATTTTTGATTTAATTCTGTTTAGTTTCTTTTTATATTCATTGTCTGGACTCTTGACTGCTTTGTTGTCACTCATTTTCTTACGAAATAAAAAAATTAAATATTATTTAAATATAATGGAGTAATAAAATAAATCGGAATTTCTATTAATTTATTGTTAACTTCAACTAATGCATTGCCGTTAATATACCTAACAAATTCAGCTATTGTGTCAAATCTTCGTCTTCTTTTTGTCATTGATTTATCAGTTTTTCCATAATCGAGATGAATTAAAACTTTATTTCCTTGTTTAAAATTCATGAGCCCTGAATTAATTTGTTCACGTTTAACATCATTTAACCTTTCCATTTGTTTTCTAATATATTCCCATTCTTTTGAAATATCATTTTTCATTTCCACTGGTTTCATGTTTATAGTTCTATGCCATGTATTATTGTAATAATATACTAACTGCTGTATGATGGAGTCATGATTTCCATCCCAGTATATCTGACCGTTAACCCCTAACGCATCTCTAAGAGTTCTCATTACCGCATCAACTATTTTATTATGAAACGTATATGGAGAGGATGAAAAGTAAAAATTAATTTGTGGGAAATAATGAGCCATAGCTGCCTGAAATCCTTTATCACCATCACCCCTTATATTATCTACTCTTTCATGATCTAGTAAGTATTGTATAGCTCTTCTTGTTTCCTGTTCTGTTTTCCCTTTCACCGGAATGCAATATAAATATCTGGTGTTAATGTTAATGGCAAATAAATAAGTAACTTTTCCTTTTGAATATTCCAGATGATCAATTTCGTATGAATATGGATATGGAGCAAATGAAGGGCGACTAAATTTTTCCTTTAACGGTTGAATTTTTGGGTCAATTGGTTTATTTAATATCTTGAAATCCTTTTTAAAATCTTTTTGCTTCTTTAATGTTTGAAATGGATATAATAAAGTGAATGATGAAGGATTAACTGAAGGAGGAGGTACTACTGTCGTTGGAGGTTTTGGTGTTGTATGTGGTTTAATTTTATCTGCTTTGATTTTGGATTTCATTTCCCCTTTCATTAATTCTGGATGTATTCTATTCATTTGTTTTAAATATGCTGTATATAAAGGTTTGATATACTTTCCCGCTTCGAGTTTATGTTGAAGGATGAATTCCAAAAGTTGATCTTCATTTAAAAGTCGGGCTGAATATGGTTTAACTAATGAATCATAAATTAAAGCTTGTGCATCATTTATGGTCTGAAGGACCTGGGTGTTTTGTTCCTTTTGTTTTTGTTCCTTTGGCTTTTGCGGCTCGGGATTATATAATTTATATAATTCATCAATATCTTCTTCTGTTAATACTTTATTTTTGAAATCTTTCAACTGTTTAAGCTGTGATTTAGTTTTTCCCTTTGTATATTCATTATTTTTAATTTTGTCTTTAATTTCAGAAATTATTTTATCATGATATTTCAAAATTTCATTTTTATAATATGGATAATAATATTCCATATCATCACTCGTTATATTTTTATTATATTTTTGGAGATATGCTTTTAAATCATAATAATCAAGAAAATTTTGATTAAATACTAAATCATCAATTAAAATTTTTAAATCTGTGTTATCCATTTATATAAAAATAAAATAAATGTTTTAAGGGTGCCCACCTCTTTGAATCATAGTACAAAACCATTATTAACGGTTCCTTTTGTCTCTTCTGTGGCATTTCATTAAATAAATGGCATACAACATCCATTTTCACAACATACAGCCTTAGTGTGTGCTCCTGTTAATGCAGTCTTACCAATTGTTAAGCGAGTCATTGACCCGTTTTTAAGTTGTAAATTAATATTCTGACCATCAAATATCACTTTATCATTTATTATATCCAAATAATTTTTAGGTGTTAATTGCTTATTTTGTCTTAAACTAACACCTTTCATTTTTTGTGCAATCTTTTTAAAATCACCTCCATCAATTGAACCGTTGAATGAAGTATAACACTTAGGGCATAAAGCAACCATGTTATCACCTTGTTTCTCAATTGCTAAACCCAATAACTTCTTCTCATGTGCTTTTTCTTCAGCTTTATTCTTTAATTTAGGTTTAAATTTCTCATCAAAACAGAAGAAATCAAAAGGTGCGAATTTGTAAATGTTTTTATCATAAAATTGTTTATCAGTAACAATTGCTTGAAATGCTTGAGTGTTAGGAAGACTTGGATCGCCAGCGATTGCCCAATAAGATGAATCAGTATCACCTTCAATGAAATGAAAACGATTAACATCCATGCATTTATACATAAAATCATAAATGAAAACTAAATACCAGTATTTTGCATTATCTAAAGTGAAGAATGCCTCTTGTAAACATGTATCACATCTATAAAATCTATCTTTAAGCATCACTTGATACGTATCTTCACCTATTTCTCTTATGTTTTTAAACTTATTTGACATACATGCAACGCGTGCCTTCTGTGCATTCATTATTTTAGTCTTTGCGTAATTTTGTGTATTCATTGCATCGTAACCATATGATCCATTAAGTGAAATCTTGCAAAATAAACTTTTTCCTTTATTTCCTTCTAATTCCGCCTTTTGTCTTTCGTTCATAAATTCGTTCGCAAATTCATTAAAACAAGTGTTTTTAGTAAATGTTAAAATTGATTGAATGTCATCAATGATAAAATGAAATCTGTCTATTAGATACCAAAGATAATAAGAAGAAAATGGTTGATATTGGTTGTGTGTTGATGCTAACTGAGTTAATTTCCTCTGTTTCTGGTCAACTGGTAGATTGTTTGATTTCATGTAATTATACATAAAACTGCCAATTGTTTTTTCATCTGTGATAATATCTAAGTTTCTTATTATCGGTAAAAAGTTTATGTAATCATTAATGTATTTTTCATCAATGTGACCCTTTACTTCAGCCACGAATAAAGTATTTTTCTTTCTAATAATTCCCAGTGCTTTTGCTTTCTTTGTTGCTGTATCACAAATGATAACACCATTCAATCTTCCCGGCATATACATTTTATGGTCAGTATATTGAATGAAATCATGAGGATTAGATGAAAATGATGAAGGATATAATGAATTAAAGTCAACTCCAACGAAATGAGTCATAATGTTGGTGGTGTCCTCATTTGATACAGTTTTAGTTTCTGGATTATATGAAAGTTTATTAATGTGCGTGATTCCTTTAAGATTAACACGATGTTGAACATTTGATAGACCACCAGTAATTCCATTACGGAGAATGTGATAAGCTTCAACTGAATCTAAAGTCATTGGTAAATTATTTTTTAATGTATAATTTCTTAAATTGATTCTTAAACGTTGAACATCTTCATCTTTATTTGATTTTACGACATTGCAATAACAACACATTAACTGACAATTTTCTTTGGTATGTGGTTTTTCATTATCGATTCTATCCAATGTTGGTTTATTTGCATATGTAAACGCTTTACCACACATTTTGCATTTAGATGAAAGGATTAAATCGTGATAGTATTGATAGTCATCCATTGAAACATTATTTTTAGTATCTCTTTCTGCTTTTTCATCTTGTTTCTTATATGATTCAATTTTATATTTCCAATACTTTTTCGTTAATTCAAAACTTGATTCCACATTTTCTTCTTCTGGATATTTTTCGTTAGGATTAAAGTCTTTATATGCTAAAGCGTAACGAATCATTGATGCATTCGATGATAAAGAAAGATTATGAAGCATGTCAATTTTATAAACAAATGTTTCTTCAATAATTTTATCAATTGGGTCAATCATAATTTCAACATCTTTATTGCAATAATGAATAAAATATTCTAATCTATTCTTAAAATTTTTAGCATCATTGAGATATATTTGATAATCACTATCTGATATAGTTTCTTGAGTTAATGCTGAATAAAATGAATCTTGAGTGAATGGTTCCTCTTTATATAATTCTTCTTCGTAATTTTCCCATGTGATGAATTGATAAGGGAAAAAGGATTTAACACGTGATTTATTGTTTCCGAAATCTTGAGTGAATTGGTCTAATGTCCCACCCGCTATATAATTTCTGATGTCAATAAATCTCAATTCATATGGAACGTTTGTTTTCTTTACAATGATTTGCTTAAATTGTGAAGATGAACCCAGCATTGATTTTATTTTCCATTTTGCAGTGTTTAAATCACGAAGAATTAAATTTAAATCAAACTTTCCCGAATTAAAACCTATGATATTCACTTTATTGAATTCCTCATCTAGAAGTTCTTTAAATACTTCCTTTTGTTTCTCATTTAATGTTTGCAACTTCATTAATTCTTCATATTGTTCAATATTTGATTTAGCAACTAATGAACAGGTTGAAAATAAAAATTCAATCCAATCAGAAATAAAAGAATCACTTGAAGTTAAGCAAAAATTCCTCGTATATGTTTTATCACGGTCTATGACCTCGCCGCTTTGCGGCTTTATTTTGACAGTTGATGATACCATGAATGGTTTTAAGTAAGCGTTCAAAGTTGCACACTCAGAAAGTTGTAATTCTTCTTTAGTCTCTAATGTTTCGAAGTCAAAAGTAATATAATATCTTGTCGGTTGATAATATTCCTGCAAATTATGAGCTAATAACCATTGATATATCTTCTGTTTCGTAATATGTGGTGCATATGGTTGCTGGGTCTTTTGCAACTGAACGTCTTGAATTAATCTTCCATTATTTTCTTTACATTTCTCACAATGCTTTAAAAATCTTCTTTGGTTTTTCCTTTCTGGATCATCACGGATAGAATAAACTTCTTCTTTACAATATGGACAAACTTTATAGCCGGTGAGTGCTTCAACGTCTGTTATTCTGTCAGCGTGAAGTTTTCCACATGGACTCTGTGTTAATAAAATATTTACTGTTTCAAATTCTGGATCTATCATTATTGATTCCACTAATGGAAAGTCTACCTTGTTAATGTCTACGTCTTCTGGTTGAGGGTCACAATAATAAAAATCAATATTAACGTTTAACATTCTTGCTAACCTCTCACTTTCTGATGAAATGTCAAACCCTTCATATGCATCTATTGCTTCGTTTAAATAACTTCTACGAGTTTTAGGATTAACACCATCAGGAATGTTATAGAAGCGTTTAAATAACCTTCTACCTTCTGCTCTAATTTGATTATCATTCATTTTAGTTGTTCCATTTTTGTTCATTTATGTAAGAATAAAAATTAAAAAAATAAATAAAAATAAAGTTTATTTTTTTTAAAGTCCAGGGCTAAAGTCCATAAAATGAATTAAGAACACATAAATTTTTATCATCTGCGACGTGACGAATACATTTTAATTTACTCAAGAATGCGTACCCTGATACATTAAATCTAATTCCTGTCTTATTTAATTTCACAACTTTGAAAAGGAATGTATGAATAGCTATAAAATGATGAGATGATGTTTTATGGGTTGCTTCCATTTTTTCTGAAATAAATGAAATAAATATAATGTTTATAAGTTTTCATATCTTTTATGTTCTTAATAACGAATGGTATAGACCTTTCCACTTCGTCTTCCTTCGGTGCTGTTCTTTCATATGAAACATTATTGGTATCTTCAATAATGAAACCACAATCACACAAAATTTTATATGTACCAATTGTTTCTTTTGATATTTTATCTAATAATTCAAAAACTTTATCAACACCCGTGCATTTATTTAAATAATAATTTGTGTAAATATCATGATCTTCTTTCTTAATCGTATTTGTTGCATATGTTACATTTTTCAATGCTTTTTTGAATTTTTCAGAATCAAGAGGAGGTGAAAGTAATATACATGGATAATCTCCATCGTCAATAAACTGAAGCTTATGTTTACGAATAAATTTAGTACCTTCTTCTGAAAGTGTTTCGTTTATTTCACCATCTAATAAATTTTGTGTTGATTCTGAGACATAATTTTTATATCTTTCTTCATGAGATTTCTGTACTTCTGATTCTGAAGCTGGGATATTCATTAAACCCTCTACTTCATTCTCATTATATTTTTCAACTTCTCTTAATTCCTTAATTTTTTCATCTATTTCATCTCTTATTTTTTCCAGTCTTTCAATTTCATCATATTCATCATCTTTAATTCGTTCTTCATAATATTCAGGGAAAACATCAGGTTCTTTAGGTTTTTCTTCTTCAGATGTAGGATATAAGAAATTTATAACATCATCTTTATTCATTTTTCCATCATAATCTAAATCATTTAAAAACTCTGCGAATTTTTTACAATTTCTTAAATAATATTTATCAACTTCATAACCCGCCTCCTCTAATATATCCTTTATTTCCTCATTTGTGAATCCTAATTTTTTAACGTTGTTAGTTTTGACGCTCATTTTCTTACGAAATAAAAAAATAAATTATTCAAAAAATGTAAGACATGAATTTTCAAAGTTTATTTTTTATTCATGAAAATAATTATTTCTAATTTCTTTTACTCTCTCGTACATACTAGATTTAAAGAATTCAGAACTTTTACCATAATCTCCTAAATGTTTTCTTATCCCTAACGTGTGCCAGTTATTATATGAAACTGAATAAACTTTATCTTTATCTTTACACCTTTCATCACTTCCAATATATTTATATTTCAATTTTGATTTAGCATTTTCATATTCATTAACGTTTAATAATTCACAGTCTTCCTTTTTAAATAAATGTTTTATGTATTCAGGATTTAATACTCTACGTTTATATGCTCCTAACTTAGTTCTAAAGGTTTTTCTACAAAATTTAGGAATTCCATCCTCTTTAATGTCATCAATGATTTCCATTTCATTATTTTCAATTTCTTCTTCCCGTTTATGAGGTCTTTGATTATGACTCCATTGATTCCATGAAATTAAATATTCTTTATCATTATATTTATACCTCATTAGCTTATTTTGGCTTTCATATTCATTTAATAATTCACAATCTTCATTTTTAAATTGAAGTTTAACCCATTCAGGATTTAAATGATGTTTAATTAATCGCGGAATATCTGACATCATCTATATATAGCTTCTTTTATAAAAGATAAAAAAATAAATTATTTTAAAATTAATGTTAATTTTTTAATGATTTATAAATAAATATATTTTAATGCATCGTCTATATATAGATGTTACAAAAAAAGTCACAAAACCCGCACTCATATACTACTCAAAAATTTTCGTGTTATTTTTTGTGTTTAAGCATAAATTATGTATTTACTTATGAAAAATAAGCATTTTATTCATTATCATAAAGATATACCATAACAATTGATAAAATTTTTTTTAAAAAAATTGTGTATTTTAGTGGGTATTATTCTGGATAATGCCAATTTTTACAAGATTTAATATTAACCATATCAATAGCCGACTCAATGTAAAAATTTAGATATTATTTTTTCATTAATCAAACTTTGATAAATTTTAGTATAATGAACGATTTTGTTTCGTGTATGATACAGAAATGAAAAGCTTAATTAATATCATTTTGCATTTTTTAAAGGATGTTAGAGTACATCTACATTAAAAAATCAGATTTGAACTGCGATACTGCATCAAATTGATGCATATCTGATAAGGATCTCAAAAGAGTAAAGTTAATTTTTTTGTGTTTTTTTAAGTTTTGGGCCTTAGTAAAACACCATCTCGAGCAATATTTTTGGGACGACGATAGACCTTATTTGGCCTTACAGTGGACCCTTAATCTGACAAAGGTTGAAATCATAGTTTTTTGAATACTCTCTATGATGGTTATTTTAATTCATAGGAGTATCATAGCTACTGTTAAGTCACCTTATCTTTGAAACCTTAGTTATTTAATAAGTTATCTATCGGTATTTCTAGAGATAGCATATTGAGGTTAAATACTTTTCAAGATTATTTTTGATAACCTATCGAAAATTATTGATAAATTTCTTTCACATGGAAAAATTCGGACTTTTGCACAAATATAATAACATATTTACTCGTCAATTGATCCAAAAAGATCATTTTGCTCGTTAACCTTTTTCATCATGAAATCAGTCATCTGATCAATTAAGGTGGTACATTGATCAGGGGCGACTTGGATTTGAGTTACAGTCTCCTCGTCATCTTTATTCCATTTATCCTTTTTAGATCTTCTCTCTTGTTTAGCATATGTATAAGAAATTCCGTGATATTTTGTTAAAGCGCAATTCCATCTATTTTTAACATTATTACCACTTCGTCCTGGCAAAAATTGTGATATTTTCACCCAATGAGGACCAAATAAACGATATTTTTCAACAATTATTTGGTCCTCACTTGCAGTCCATGGCTTATTTACAACTTCTTTGAAAAGGTATTGGTTATATCTGTCGCGACATTGGCATGCAGTTCTTCCAGGTAAATGGCTTGCTATTTCTTTCCATGAAGTATTTTTTTTATTAATAACTAATTCCTTCAGTAGCTTGTCTTCCTCCTCTGTAAATCGAGCTCGAAAGCCTTTTTTAGTATTTTTTGTGTTATTTGTGTCCTTCCCGTATTGGGGATCGACCTCCCTCATTAATGGTTATGATTTTAGAGTGTGCAATTTCAACAGAGCAAATTTGTATTAATCAGGATAATTGGGTTTGAGGATCTAAAATTAGATTTTTCAAAATTGCGAATTATTTTTTCAATGATTTTTCATTCGGTGTTATGTTAAAATAGGCTAGATTAGTATGGATATGTTGTTTTTCAACTTTTTATCATTCATGCACGATCGTGAATTTTATCACAATTGCGATTATGACCCTTTAAGCCATCGATATCATAAAACGGAAATCTCATTCTTATGTAGACAATTTGCTTCTGAATAATAACCAATAGAATAGCAATACATGGCAAATCTAGGAAAATTTTTATTGAAGATGTCTGTGAAAAGTTCATTCACCTTCATTTAGATTTCAAACAAAAATTCAAACATTTATTTAAAGCAAACATACAAATAAAGAAAAGATAATAAACAAATTTAAAATTTTTTCAGAATTATGGTTCCAGAACCATCAATCTTGAATCATTATTCGGGTCTTCAATATAAATTACATTATCAACTGTCTCCTCTTCTTCATCTTCTGTAACATATCCACCAGAAAACACAAAGTAAATTGAGAGACATCCAATTTGTATGAAAAGGGATATTGACCAGAATATAATTGAATTGCGGCCTTTTTCTTGAGGTATTGAAATGATACAGAAAACTAAAGAAGAAATCCATATTGAAATTGCCTTTAAAGTCATGGATATCTTCAGACTCATCGTATTATCTGTTACTTCGCTTGATGCTTCAAGTAAATATGCAACGTTATTGATGATATTATACAGGTAATAGCAAATTGGAAAACTGGATGCGATGATCGATAGAATATTCAGTACTTCATCTTCTACGTGCTGAATAAGATAGATAAAAACACCAATTATGATTGGTGTAATGAGAACATTCAATTGGGTCTTGTATTGGATTGATTTAGCAATTATTGAATAGCCCATACTAACTAAATGCCCGATTATTAGAGAAAGGACAATTGTGAGGATCAAAAGTGAATCATTTAATAATTCAAATTTTTTGCTAACGAATTGATTTTCTTTGATCATTTTCTGATACTTGTATGCATTGAAATCATAAGAAACTGCTGCTAACACTGCCAATAATGTTGTATAAAGCTGGATTGGAATAAGGAAAGATGGATATAAATACCATGCCGATATTCCAAGAACAGCAGAACAAATAAAACGACAATCAAAAATGAGGAAGACTGTATCACTCTTCAAGTATCTATAATCGAAATCGAATGTTGGATTTTTGATATCGTATTTTACGTGATATTCTGAAGTAACATTTGAGCATACAACGATCATTGGTTGATATACACCGGAAATTTCTATCTGATTGTACCATTCGATATATTTAAAATCAGAAGAAATCTCTTTTCTGACTCTTGGAATAATTCCATACTTTATTGTACAGTATTTAGAATCATTTCTGATTTGAATTTCATATCTATCTCTTGGAACCATATGAAAACGGAAATCTTCTGCAGTTTCTGATATAAGTTCAACATGAATGGAACCGCCACGAAGGAATCCAAATTGAGGTAATGATAGTTTTTCGTGATCTAGATGCGATAGAATGTTCTTTTGAGTGCGAAAAGATGATTAAAAGCGCAAACATATTTATACATTGAAAAAAATTGAAAAGTGTTTGAATTTGATTATATAAATCGAAATTTCATTAATGATAAAGAGATACATATGGTTCCCAAATTCAAAATCTATACTATTCAAATTTTTGATAATAACGCAAAAATTATTTAAGAAGCAATAAATTTGTATTAATGAAAAAATAATCCAAAGTTAATCGTTAAAAATTTGATGTCGTCACAAAATTTCTGTGTACGTATTTTATCACAAATACTTTTATATATTTATAGTTGCAAATTTATAAATAAATATTTTACGAATTAAAATCACCACTATTTTTTTGTGTTTCCAATTTGAATAAAACCGAAAATTCGCATTGAAACAATATATCTGTAATATTAAACAATCTGATATTTCAAGCTAGGATAAATGCTAATTAATCGAATTAATAACCTTTCCTCAAATTTTCCGAACTGATATTCAATTATTTAACGATAATAAGTTTTCTCATGTTTTCCCATTTAATAACAATCTTTATTAAATTCCGAATAAGGGTTTCGTTTTGCGAAAAAACGTACAATACGCAATTTCGCTAAAAAAACATTTAGCTAGCAATTTCGACCTTTGACTCCACTCAAGACGTCACTTTTTTAATTTTGCGGTATCATATTTTTGGAAAATCTTTATGAATATTATATAAAAAGTCTCTTTAATATCTATATTTCATATTTTTATCGATTTTTAAAGTTTTTGCGAAAAGTATTCAATTATTTTTGCTATTTGGTCGGGTAAATGTCAGATTTGCGACATTTTCTGATATGATATTCAGATTCTACGTTGATAATAATGCTTATAGAACCCTCTTGCTATTGTGTCAAAATTGCGAAACCGATAGCAAAAATATCTCGCAATATCAAAATTGAGATATTGAGTGAATTATGCATTATAGAGATTAAAAATCTGATTTGTGAAAACATCTCATCAGTTTCTAGCTAATTCAAAAATCTTTACTATCTTATTCGATTAAAATGAAAAGGGAATAGTTTCATTATGCTTTAAATGACAGCCTTATAATATAATCATAGTTTTCGCTCAATATGCAGCATTTTTTTTGAAATCTATGGTCAATGTCCTAAATACTGATTGCTTTGCATTCATATCAAAAAAAAAAAAAAAAAAAAAAAAAGGTAGTGGGGCTTCCAGGGGCTGCGCCCCTTCTAGCCCCGAAGATGTTTAGTATAAATGAAGTTTTTATTCGGAAAATTGTTAGTCTTCTGGTGTGAATTCGGAGGACTCTTCTTGGATAGAGTTTTGTATTTCCTCCTCCTCTTCTTCTTCCTCCATTGCTTCTGGGAAGAAGCCTTCTTCTGGGTCGAAAACATTATATAATGTGTAATTGAATGACACATTATATCTTTCTTTGCGTTCGCTCCTGACAAAGAACTTAGTTCCAGGAATACAGAAGACTTCTGTGCGTTGGAAAAGCTGATGTCCTGGAACGAATTTGGCAATTAGAGACTTCTTTTTTCCGAATTGTTCAGGAGTTTCCATGACGACAGTAACAACATCTCCATCTGCGAGGTCTTGTTGTTGTTCGGAAAGGTAAAGAGCAATGATATGAATGGTTGCTGCGTTGAATTCGAGAAAGTCGAATTCAAATTGTGTTGTCGTATAACATTCAAACCATTTTGTACAGTTGTCTCCGAACTCGTCAACGTATTCATCTTCGTCATATCCGTAACTAAAGACTTGGAATTCAGCAATTCTCTTGTCGAATGACCGTTGCATGTAACGAGGAAGATTTTGACGAACTTGGTATAAAGTTCTCAACATTATAAGCTTAGTAAATGTTGGAAAATACTGAACTAAGACATCGCTAAGCTCAATTGGATTTGGAATTGTCTTAGTAAGTTCAATTGAACTAGCAATTGCTTTGTTCAGAACTTCACAGAACTGAGTATTGTATGTAGCGTCTGGTTGTGTGTTTTCTTCGGCGTCTTTGAGATATTTAGAGCAAATTTGTTGAAGAATTTCTCTTAATTCGCTGTTAGACTTTTTGGTGGTTATTCTAACCGCTGTGCCGGTTCTTGGAGGTTGTGGGGCTTTGGCTTTGGTTAGCGGTTGAGAATTGTTAATGTTTGAATTGTGGTTAACAGCGTTGGCTTCCATTAGACAAAAATAAACTGTTTTTTCAAATAAGAGTTTGAGATGAACCGTTTTCGTCAACGGAGACTCCCTCTATTTTTTTATTTTATTTAATAGTTACCGTTGGAAAACCGTTCCATCTCAAATATTGAATGAACTATAAACGTTTTTTGTTTTCTATATATACTTTTTTGTCCAACGGTAAAACTTTTTACACAACGGTTTTTGAGAGTCGTCGCTGTTGACTTTTTTGTAGAGCACTCAAAATAGTATAACTTTGTCCGGACAAATAAGGGTCTATCGTCGCTACAGGAAAAGTTACGGGCGTTCCAAGGAAGTATACTTTGAGAAGCCTTTCCCCCTTATAGAATGAGATAGGACGGTTATTTTACAAAACTGACAACACTTTGACCGAGTAGTTTTTTGTGCTGAACAAATAGTGTCATATAAACATCTGTCAAAAACCGTTTTTTACTTCACTTAAAATGCCACGTAAGCTACGTAAGAATATACGTAAGAGGAAGAGAGCATTGAAACATCCAATAGTAAAACTAACACCACAACAACAGTTGCAACAACAAATTATGAATGACCCCACTATGTTGCAACAAATGTCAAGCAACCCTATGCTTTTAAACCGAGTTATTGGTGCACAGAGTGGAGGTTTAAGAGCGGCACTTTTAGCGAAAATGGCAGGCTATGGTGGAGCTGCAGACGGAACAGCCTATAACCCTCAAAGTCAAATGAATTTGAGTTCACTCAAAAATCAAATAACAGATGTCAAAAAGTCAAACATAGACATACAGAAACAAATAAGTGAAAACGAAAAGAAACTAGAATATGACAGACACACAAAGAAACTCAATGAGTTAAACGTAGAGAAAAAGAAGAAAGAAGAACAACTGAAAGAACTAAGTACAGAGGAATATGCGAAAAAAGTGTCAGAAAAAGCAGCAGAAGTAGCAAAAATGGAACAAGATGTTATAAATTTGAAAAACCATACTACTCAATATAAAGTACTGAAAGATGAAGAGATAAAACAAAAAGCCCTGAAGACATATATGGATAGCGATGAGTATAAAAAAGAAGTTGAAGCAAATGTAAAGGCAGAAAAACTTTTACAGTTGCAAAACCAAACCGTACAGTATGAAAACTTAGCACAAGAAAGTAAAAATAACGACGCAGCCATGCAAAAGGCAATGAAAAGCGCAGAATATATAAAAGCTAATAATGACTGGTTAGATGCCCAAGCCAACGCTAAAGCAGCCCAACTTATAGGGTCAATAAGGACAAAAATACAAGCGGATGAAGACAGTTCAAATGAAGCTTTAATGAATGCTGACTTTAAGAACGCCTTCGAAGCTCTTCATAGTAAGGTGAAACTAGTGAACGACTTCTCATCTGGAAAGAAACTGAAGTCTGAAGGTTTCGACAAAGAGTTAAGAGAAGTAGCACAAAATATGACGAAAATAACAGATGCAGCAACGAGACAGGCAGTTCAAAGTGCCTATGACGCCGTTAGAGCAACTGTTGTGGAAAGTCAAGAAAAAGAGTTACAACAGACCAAAACAGACCTAGTAAATGCTTTCTTAAGAACGAAAAGTCAGGTAGGACATTATGCTGCAGATGGAACATATGTGCCAGCTGGTGGAACTTATATACCACCAAACCCTCCAAGAGAAGCACCTGCACCAGGACTACCTAAAACATTTACATCGTCACATGGACACAGACACAGGCATGCACCAAAACCAACACAACAACCAACACAACAACCAACACAACAACCAACACCACAACCAACAGTTCAAAACACTGCACCACAACCAACAGTTCAAAACACTGCACCACAACCAACAGTTCAAAACACTGCACCACAACCAACAGTTCAAAACACTGCACCACAAACAGAGCAAGGACATAAAAGAAGTAGAGAACAAGGAAACCAAGAATTCTTAAAAATGCTTAAGGAAGACTATGGTTACCCAGATACTCTTGACTTTAGTGACAGATATAAAGAAGCTATTAGAAAGTTCAAGGAAGGAAATACTGACCCGAACCTATTTAGCTTTATGGTTCAGCACCAAATGGGATATAATTTCAAACCTGGAAAATACAAGCTCGCTAAGGGATATGATTTAATAGCATATCATCCAAATGACATGACTGAATTTACTCCGAGATATTTGGTGTCAGAGCTAAATGATAATTCAACTCTCTTCATGAAACGCGTAAAAAATAGAGACGGAACGAAAGAAGAAAGGTTTATGAGTCCGGATGACTTAGATAGGGAACTTTTTAAAAACGGTCTCGGAATATATGAAATGCCAGCAGATGAGGTACAAGAAACTCCACAGGAAGAAGTTCAGATACAACCAGACATGGAAGAAATAGTTCAGCAACAACAGCTAGAAGAGCCTGAAGGAAACGAACAAGTCCCTCCTTTGGAAACTAACTTCACAGAACTAGATGAAGATTTGGAACAGCCGAAAAATCTTGACCCTCAACAAGAGTATGCGGAGAATATGGAATCTTTCCAAGAGTCAAAAAAAAATTCAGCTGACATAGTAGAAGAATATCGAAAAATGTTCGCCGACATACAAAAGACTCCAACATCAGATGAAAATATCCAGCATAGAATGGAAGTACTGAAAGATAATGTACACAAATACAACAATCCTTTTTACTTACGAGCATATAACGTTCAATCTTTGGATGAACTCGGTGAAAATAAAAGGTTAAATTTCAACAAAACATATAGAAATGAAACATTGTTTAAAGTTCATTCAGAACCTAGCCAATATGGAAACAAACCTACTTTTGTTTCTGCAGACGATGGAACTACAATGAGATGGGGTCATAAAGCTAATCCGGATAGGTGGTTCATAAACTTACAACCACAATTCCAAGAAGTTGTAGACGCAATGGAAGTGAATGGTGAACCAGATGTAGCTGGTATTTTCAGCGCGGCTTTAATGCCATTGAAAGATATGAAAGATGCAGATATTTTGAACCAGTATGAAATGAACATGGCTGATGGAAATATAACACCTGACGTTCTAGAACATTTATCTCAAAGAACTACACAGAACCATAGAGATGGTATATTTGGTGAAGAGTTTAGAAAGAAAGTTAGGGAGAGAGAAGGAAGAGAACCTATTGTACATGACCTTGCAAACGAAAGTTTACAAAATGTCATAAAAACTTACTTTGCAGACAATGAACCGAGAAGGGATGAATATTTAAGAAAACTCAAATGGACAGTACCAAATGAAATGTTAGTATTGAAAAACATGTTCCTTGACAAAATAAAATGGAAAAAAATAAATGACGCAAGACTGAAACATTGGGTAAAAGCTTTCCCATTCACAAAAGATATTGTTGGTAACATGGAAAGAAAACCAGAATGGCTACAAAAACATATATTTGGAAACGAGCTTATTCCATATGGACAAGCTCTGTTTGAAGAGCTTGAACCGGAAACTCAGGAAAGAGTCATGCAAACAATACGCGAAGACTCAAATACAAACTATGACAAAATCTTTCTAGGATATAGGTTACCTGAGATGGGCGACCAGAGCCCAAAGGCAAAAAGAACATGGGAAATTTACAACATACTAGGTGAACATGAGGCAAAGATGCAACAACTTGAAGCAGAGGGCAAGTTACCAAAAGCGACACCAAAGAAGAAGAGTAGAACAAAGTAAAGCTTGGTCCGAGTGGGTTCTATTATGATATATAAATCCAACTATTCTATATTTTTACCCATATGAAATGTACGCCGCTCAGAATATAACGCCAACAGTTTTGGATGCCATGAACGGAAATGTTTCCGAATGGTATAACGAATGCGACAATGCCATTAGAAGGTCAGAAATAGTTCCTGGAACTTACGAATATACAACTGCTGTTTCTTATGGAAACGTAGGTGAGTTTGGAGAAGGTTCTTCAACAACAGTAGATATTGCTTGCGACAGGTTTCATATTATTTCTATTGACAACTCATTCTTATACGTGGAACAAGACATTGAAATAAAACCTTCTGCCAAGTTGTCTGACAAGAAAGGTTGCAATGGAATTTTCTATGTCGGATACCAATATGCTCCAGAAGTTTTCATGGGATATAAGATATATTCTAACTCTGACTTAGTTCAAACAGTAACATGGGCAAACTATGAATGGTTCGCTTTGAGAAACTCAGTACAACCACAAGCTAGAGAACAAACAGACCAGTATGCAAATATTGAGAAAATAAGAAGACTTGACCCTAACGTTCCAGGAGTTTATGTTAACCTTTCTGGTTCAGATGGAAATGCTGCCACTAAAGTAAAACTGAAACTTAGAGTTCCTTTGTCATCTTTCCTCATCTTCAGGTTTTTAAGATACTTGCCAAACTGGGCAGGAAAAATTTCTATCGAACTTACTCCAAGCAAAAATAACTTAGTCATTGCACCAACACAAGACCCATTCACTCTTACAGACGTAATAGGAACAAATAAAATCATTCGCCGACTTTTGCAAAGACAAAGTTGACTTAGACTTTGGTTTCTCAAACTTCAACAATGAAGTAAACTATTATTTCAATGCTGCTGGAACTGCTTGGGACCCAGTTAAGTTCACATGCGAAAAGTTTGAATGCAAGAGTAATAGAAAGCAGACTTGCAGTCTATATGTTGGACCCAGATATTTCAAATGCTTTAGCTGCCAAATATATTGCAGTTCCACTTATGTTCCCTATACACCAAATATCTGTCAAAGACTTTGCAGGTGAAGTTGGAAACCAAAGTGCTGACCCAGGTGCAAGAACAGATATTGCCTTAACAACTGCAATGAAACATGCAGATACTATGTTTGTTACTGTTCAGACGAACTATAAATGACTATTCTTGTTTCTACAACCCCGGTATTAAATATCATATAAACATAGATGGCAAATATTATCCAAGAGAAGAATATTCTACAGTTGAGGATATGAGGTCATACAACTTGACATTAGATGCTATGAACTTTAACAACAACTTCACAACAACCATAAAACCCTGAAATGCAAAGTTCTATTATGCCATATGTGAAAGTATGGACTCATACAGGAGGTCAAAAAAACTCAATATACAAATGGAGGACCGTTCAAACTTTTGGCTTGGCATTCCATTTGCTGACTCAGAAGACTTTATGGGTGGTATTTCAACTGTTGGTACTGTACAAATACAATATACTGTGGACAGAGACGGTCCAGATGAATTGAGAGCAAAGAAGTTTACAAAACCAATAGCACTTTTCACGGAAGATGCTCTTTTGAAGATTCGTTCGATGAAACCTGCTGGGGCTCCTCAGATTGGCATAACGACAGCTTCCATCGAGCAGATTTTGGCAGCAGGTCAGTAAGTTGTTCTTGAACTGACTTCTCTCCGTCAAATATTGACAGTACGCCAGTCTTAACATAGTATTGTATTAAAAACTTTCCTTTAGAAATATCTGTAAGTTTTGTTGTTATATTTTTGTCTGCTTCAAGAACTTTCACCATTTCAGTTATACCAACTTTCTTTGCTTTATGAAAATATTTAGGTTCAGCAAAGACTGCTATTCTATAACATTTTCCATTGTTTTGTGTAAAGAACTACTCTGTCAATGAACTTGTATTGTTTGTGTGTGTAAACTTTGTTCTGCTTCAATTCGAAGAGATACTCGAATACGTCCATCTTTTTATTCTAAGTAAAATGTCATTTCCGAAAAATAGAAGCGTAAGTGTTTCAAAAAGGTTTAATGGCGATGGCAGATGTGAAGTTAAATTCACCAACTCAAACAAACAGTCAAAGTGTTGTTGTCAATGTCAAAGACAGAGATGTTGAAGTGGGGAAACCATACGAAGACGAAGATGGTATAACAATAGTTCCTGTAAAAGAACAACCAACATATCCTGAAGTTAGCAGAGACTTAAGTTCTGTTGCAGATATTCGAAACGACTACATGCAACTGAAAGATAAGCTTAAAACTCAGGAGAAGATTTGTCAAGCTTTAGGTCTAATGTTAAACTTGGTTGAGCACAACCCTGTAAAAGTGAACTCATATGTCATCGCACCTCATGAAATTTTGAAAGAACTATTGAAACTTTTGACAGAGGCAGACGATATAAACATCAAAGAAATAGAACCCGACATTGCTTGCTGTGGTGTTTCATACAATGTCATTGACAAGATATACGTTATGAAAGGAGGTGAAACGTTGAACTTAAAATATAGTTTTCCCAGACGTCATAAAAATATTTGACGACCACAACATTTCATTAAAATTTACTTGCTAAGTAAAAATGGCAGAAGACATAGTGGTTTATACTATTACGACTAAAAACCCTGAGTCATATAATTCTATAACAACAAACTTACAAAGTCCTCAAGGACGATATTGTAAACTGACCTTAAAACACGATGACGACTAAAGCCTGTTTTGCTCTTTTGACACCAGAAGACTTTGTTGTTGTGAATGGTAAAAAATACTTCTTTGAAGATACTTACTCAGATATACCACCAACAGGTTTTGTTGACTTATTTAATACTTTAAGGACGGATGTAACATGTGCTGCAACTAGAGCAGGTTTCATTATGTTTGGATGTCCGACTGAGTTTAGTATAAACGATATGAGCTATAATACAAAACTTATATCTGGTTTTTACTACCAACAGTTTCCTATAACAGGAAAGGTGTCATACAAGGAATGTCTGTTCCATTGACTTTAAGTACACCTATTTTATATATTGTTTCAAACTTAGGTTCAAAGTGCTATTCGAATGTCGACAGAAACTACTATGACCAAAAGATACTCATGCGTATAAACAACACTTTCTCTGCTGGTTTGCCTATTGTTCATTCGAATGCAGAGTTTTCAGCTTTAGTAAACTCAAACACTTTAGCAAACATAAACTTAACCTTAGTTGACGCAAACTTTGTTCCTGTAAAACTTTTATGTCCTATGTATTTGTCAATGACGGCAGAAAGTTTCGAATTGGAAGATGCAACTGGTGAAAGTATTGTACTACAAGAACAACTTCAACAACAAATAGCTCAAGAACAAACAAATGCAAACAAATGGAACAACAAAGTCAAGAATAAAAAAAATATTTTTTTTATTTTTATAAAAATGTACAGAATAGATGTTTCAGATTTTTATGACTTCCAAGCATTCAGAAATATGTGTCCATTTCGAGACTATAACAAAGCAGTCGAGAATTTGAAACGTTTAGTCATTTATGTGACTCTGCCCCAGAATGTTATGTCATGAAAGAATGGGATGTTGTCTTTAACAAACCAAGAGCAACAATAGTGTCTGAACAAGAATGTAGACAGAAACTTAAGAAAATAAAAGTCGTACAAGTTGCATGAAGATGTTAGATGCTTGGGATATCTTTATTGTCAAAACTTGAAGATTTTTCAGTTCGAGGTATAAAGTTTTATACACCTTCTCCAAACTTCTATTCTATCTTCACTGGATATAAATACGAACAAGTAGAATGGAAAGAAAATATTATAGAAGCTTGGTTAGACCATGTCAAAGAAATTATATGCAATGGAAACGAAAAGGTTTATGAGTATATCTTATGTTGGTTTGCAAACATCTTACAACATCCAAGTGCTAAAAATGAAAACTGCTCTCATCATAATTGGAAAACAAGGAACAGGTAAGAACACTTTCTTTACAGATATCTTATGCAAACTGTTAGAGGGCTATTCGAACCCTAATATGACAAACATAGAAAACATCTGCGGTAAATTTAACTCTTCAATAGAGAATATGAAACTTATAGTATGTAACGAACTTCAAAGTATAGATACAACAAAAGTTTTAAACTCAGATGCTTTGAAGAGTCTTATAACAGACAAAGTTGGAGTTGTTGAAAGAAAATATAAAGACCAAAGAGTTTGTGAAAATGTTGCAAACTTCGTCATGGTTTCAAACAATGTTGTTCTCGATGAAGTTAGAAAGTTCTGACAGAAGATATGTAGTTGTCAGAACGTCAGATTCTCATATGCAAGATACAGAATATTTTGACGCTTTGTCAGAAACTTTGACATCTGACTTTTACAAACCACTTGTTCTCATATTTCATGACATTAGATATTTCAAAGTTCAATCCAAGACAAATTCCACATACCGAAGAAAGACAAACATTGTTAGAAGCAAACCAAGAGTGTTTATGAACTGTTTATAGATGAGACTAACTTTGAGTGTTTAGATGAAAGGTCATTGTACGATGAATATAAACAATATTGCCAAGAGTATGGTTATATGACAGCGTCCTAAACGAACATTCTTGGCAAATGTCAAAAATCTTTTAGATGTTCAGAACGGCGTATATACAAAGAAAAATTTTTCTGAGTAAATTTTAAAAAAATATTTTTTTATCCGATAGAAAAGATGGCAAAATTCATCTCAGTAAACAAGTACATGACAGAAGTCAAAGAAGAACTAGACCCATTCGCTTATTTGAATGTTTACTTCTACCATTTTGAAAAGTCTACATTTGACAAAGTTTGGAACATCGAACCAGTTAAGTTTTGCTATTGTGACTAAAAATGGTGCGAAATTTGAAGACTTAGACATAGAAGGTTTGTTAGCAGTCAAAGAAAATTTTGACAGAAAGTTCTCAAAACTCGAAGAAGGCAAAGCATACAAACTTGTTATACCTTATGAACCAAAGAAAGCAGACGACTATGAATATTATGAGTCTAAGATAGTTGAAGTTCAAGGTAAATTGGGTAAAAAGATTTTAGAGTCTAAACCAGTGTTTGCTCCTAAAGAGGAAGAGAACATTGACATTGACCCAGAAATGTTCTAAAAATAAAATTTTATTTTTACATGTCAAATTTCTTTTTCTCTGGTTCAGGTTCTTTCTTCTCTTCTTCTACTTTCTTTTCTTTCTTCTCTCTCTTCTTCTTCTTCTCTGGTGGAGTTATGTCAAACTTCTCAGAACCATATTTTTGTAAAAGGTCTTTGTCCTTTAATAGCTCTTCTATTCTGTTTTCTATTTCATCTTCAAGAACAGCGCATGTGTCTTCTTTGCATTCTAAGAACTTTTGTTGGACTTCAGCTTTCCAATCGGCGTCATCTCTGTCAACAAGTCTGTCATTGACAAATTTTAAGACTGCTCTGCTTAATGTTTTATGGTTCTCTTGTCATATTCCCAGAAACAGAACTTTAGAACAAATTCCCTTTCTTGTTTACACTATGTAAGATTTTATGGTCTACAGATGTTTTGCTGTCGAAAAGTTTGTCTCGAATATAGATAGCGAAATCGCTAGACATTTTCAAAAAGATAAAAATTTTAATTTTTCTAAAAATATGTTAGAAAAAAAGTTTGCTGACATTGACAAGAAATTTGAGAATGTTTTAAACAAGAACAAGAGGAAGTTAGAAAATGCTCAGATAAAGCCTATACATGACAAGTTCTTATTTGCTCAGAATGGTATAACAGGTCTAATCGCACCACCTGGGTCGGGTAAGACTTTCACTTATCTTAAAATGGCTGCACAACAACAAGAACTAGATGAGAAGAACCCATTCTATGAGTTAGTAGTCATTTGTAGTACTTCTGGTCAATTTGACCAAACCGTAAATTCGTTCAAAAGATATTATAAAAAAGTCTAAGTTAGTATGTATAAAAGACTCTGAGTTGTTGGATTGGATAAAGAAGTACCAAAGAAGAGTTTTGAAGTACAATGCTATAAATGAGTATGTCAATTCGAGGTTTAAAGACCCAAATGAGGAAATGCAGAGAATATTAGAGAAGAAACACTTCAGAAACAAACAGAAAGAGATAGAATACATTTCGAAGAAATTGCAATCTTACGATTGGAAGACTTACCCTCACAGATGTCTTCTTATCTTAGATGACTTTGCTTCTCATCCTTTGTTAAAGAACAGAGAACAAGACATGTGTCGAATTCTCAAGAAGCTCAGACACTTTAACATCTCAGTTGTCATTTGTGTACAGACAGCAAAGAGTTTAAGTAAGGATGTTAAAAGAATACTTACTGATATCATACTTTTCCCTGGATTGTCCGAAGACGATTTCATGGAACTTATGAAAGAGTCCATGGCAGGTAAGTTTGACAGACATGAACTATGGGAGAAGTACAAAGTCATACAAGACCCTCATACTTCTTTCAGAATTCACATCTACGCGAACAAAGTTCAAATTGTAAAAAGTCAAGCTTGAAAAATGTAAGTGTTTAGTCTTAGTCTGTTGTGGTGCTGGGGCTGTCGGTTCTTCTGGCTTTGGAATGGACTCGGTTGGTGGTACGTCGGACATTCGTTTGTGTCCTGTCGGAAGGAAGAGTTCTTCCAGTTGTCAAGAAATTTTTTTCCTGTCGGAAGGAAGGACTTTTCCTGTCGGAAGGAAAAACTTTTTCTGTCGGAAGGAAAAACTTTTTCTGTCGGAAGGAAAAACTTTTTCTGAAGTTCGACCAAAAAGTTCTCAATTTTCGAAAATTTGAATGGTTTACGGACGAACAACAGGAAATTTTTTTCCAGTTGTCAGGAAATTTTTTTCCAGTTGTCAGGAAATTTTTTTCCTGTTGGAAGGAAGAACTTGGAATGTCGGAAGGAAATTTTTTTCTTGTCGGAAGGAAGAACTTGGAATGCCAGAAGGAAGGACTCGGAATGCCAGAAGGATTTGACAAGACAATTTACCATCTAGAGCTACCTGAGCCATCTGAAGTCAAGACCAAAAATAAATGGTTCATTTACTCTTCCTCTTTGAAGTTGTCAAAATACTCTGTTATCTTTTCCTTCAGTAGCGGCAAATCTTCTTTGAATGTAAGTATTGTACAACCTTTCATATCATAGTGTGTTTGAGGTAACGTATCTTGAACTATCTGTTTAACATCTTCATTTGGTGTCATTGAAATCGGTAAGTTTTCGCGATAGAACCAATTTCTGTCAGATTTGTAAATCTTAGCAAGGTCGTAAAAGCTTTTGTTGTTTCTTCTGACTAAATGCAACATAACCATATCTCTGTCTTCTTCATTTTCCATCTCTTCAGTGTAAATCATATACTTATAGTTCTTTTCCTTTCCTTTTGGTACCGAACGTGGTATTCTTTTCTGAAGGCTTTTGTCTTTTGCTTCAATGACTTCATCTTTTGCTTGAAGTTTCTTTTCCATCTCTTCACGTTCTTGTCTATGAATTTCATCTAACATCATGAAAATATAACAAGCATAGCGAGGTGACGCCCACATTGCAACAGCATTTACAAGAAGTCTATGTACATACCAACCTCTCAAACCAGGAGCCAAATTCTTGCGATTTTCGTACGGAATCTCTACCCTCGGTTTTCCGAGGGTAGCAAACATATGAGGAAATTCTTCTAAAAGTTCTTTTGTCTGTTGGTTTTCAAACCAATGGTATGCTTGCTTTGTAGAACGAAGAGTATTCAAAATACTTTGCATTTGGTACATATCGTCTTTGACCGAACGAATGAGACGGAGTTGTTTGTTAAACTGAACCCACTCATATTCTTCATTTATAGCTTCATGGACTATAACTGTTGTTGTGTTCTCTGTTGTTGACATATCTGTCTTTACATTCCGGATAAAAAAATATTTTATAAAAAATTAGCGTTATTTTTTCTATCTTAAGGAAATTCATGATTTTCATAGAGTTTTGGCGAGTAGGGAAAAAAACGGTCTAGAGAATTTTCACGATTTTCATAGAGTTTTGGCGACTAAGGTTTCTTACCTACTCGCTGTTCTTCACTGTTTCCGAGGGAAGCAATCTTATGCCATTTTACTCAGAATTTTGTTGCTGAATTCAGCAAAAATATATTTTAGGGTAGAAGGTTAGATCTAACCTGTCTTCTACCCTCTTTTCTACCCCAGTTATTTTATAAGCGTTTCACATGGTAAACGTTATTTTTACATGTATTTTTCAGCAACTTCGTCAAATAATTTTATAGCTTTATCTATCTCATCTACTTCAAACGTTTCTTTACCTTTTATGGGAGCACCATACATTTTCTCAAACTTTTCAAGTAGTTCTGTTTCTGCAGCTCTCATATCATTAACTAACACAACCTTGACTATATTGACTGTACTGTCATATCTTAGAGTTATATTATATGTCCTTCCTATCTTATATCTCTTTGTATTGAAGTCCTTCGGTTTCTGAACGATGTAAAGTAAGCCTTCACTGCAACGTTCCGTATCGAATGAACCATATGTTTATGAAGTTATATCCAACAACTGGGTCTAACCATAACAAAACTATTGGTATAAGACTTTTGTCGATGAGATATGCTGCAGTTCCATAGAATTTTACCGATATCATAAGCTCAGGATTTCTTGTCAAAATTTTCTGAGTAGAAGCAATTTTAACCCAGTGGTTTGTTTTTTTTCCAAATGGAGATAAAATGTCTGACAAAGAATATTTGTTGTATTTCTTTGAGTATCTTACGTTTAAATCACCTATTCTAACCACTTTGGTGTCATTGTCTATCTTTCCAACTGTTTCAAACTCAATGTTTGACATCTCTGTCTTTAAATCTGCATAGTCGTTTCTCATACGTTCTATCTCTTTGACGGAGTAGTTATATTTCCTCATTGCTGCTTTACATTTAGAACACTGTGGGTTCATTTTTGCGTTATATTCTGAAACCTTACCTGCTAGTATGACTAAGGCGTCAATTGCTCTCTTTAACTCAAAAGTTGCTGGTTTTATCTGTTCAGTCCATACCTTACCTCTTCTATCTTTATCTCTTATCTGCCATACACATTTTGCAACTAACGAAACAAAGTTGTCGTAGGTCTTAAACTCCCCAGATTTGTATATGTCAGAGATGTTCTTATATACCATATCGCAATCTTTGTCCATGACTTTGTGGTTGCAATGAAATCCAAGAAACTCATAGTTAACCTTTCGTATGAACTTCTTTATTTCTACTGAGTCAGTTGCTTTGACTTCTATTTCATCGAATTCTGGAATAGTAAGCTTTTGTTGTTGGATTTCAGGAAGTTTAGGTAGATGGTCAATAATATCCTGCATTTCATAAAGATATTCTTCATCTGTTTCATCTTTTGCAGTGCAATCTAAATCTCCTTGGAGAAGTTCTTGCTTTATCTTCTGGATTTCTGTTTCGAAAGTATATGAAGAAGGAATGAAGCTTTTCATCTCTACTAACATTGAAGTTGGGTTCATGACTAACGAATTTGGTGCTGTTGTTGCTAACATGTTCTTACAATAAAAATAAAAAATATTTTTTTAAAAAAACCAACTTTATTTTTTATTTCGGGAAAACTCATGAGGTTAGAAAACATGTACGAAGAAGTCTTGACAAAACATTTACGATGAAATCATGACAAAACATTTACGATGAAATTCATGAAAATTCAAGAGGGTAGAAAAGAGGGTAGAAGACAGGTTAGATCTAACCTTCTACCCTAAAATATATTTTTGGGTCCTTTACACTCATTACGATGAAGAAGTCTTGACAAAACATTTATGAAGAAGTCTTGACAAAACATTTACGAAGAAGTCATGAAAATTCAAGAGGGTAGAAAAGAGGGTAGAAGACAGGTTAGATCTAACCTTCTACCCTAAAATATATTTTTGTCGAAAAAAAATGGTTCATTTACTCACAATATTTTTGTACAAAACGACCCCAAACTTTTAACTTCTTTTCTGCAGCTTCTAATGTTATCTTAGCGAGTTCATATTCTCTAAATTCTCTCTTTAAATCTTCTTGTTCCCATTGGTCTAGTTCGTATGGAGAATCTCTATAACCAGAACATATCTCACGTTCATGTTCTATTTGTTTTTCATGCATTTTTCTAACTTCTTCTTCAAACAAAGGTTTTGCATTCTCTACTGTATCTTCAAGTTCTTCTTCATCTAATTTCTCATGAACTTTCTTGTCTATGGAGTCCATAATTTTTCCAACTGCTATGCAATATTTTGGAGAAGCCCACATTGCTATATAGTTTACAAGTCTTGGGTCTACATACATTCCTCTAACCTGTTTGATTTCATCAGGAATTCCTGCATGAACTTTGTATAAAAAGCAACCCGCCGTTTTCCGCGGGTTGGTATATTCTTCACAAAATGCCGTATAATACTCTTCCCAGGACTTATTTTCCAACAACCTTCTAAAGTCTTTCCCAAACTGCTGACATATCTTTGTTGCATTTATATAACCATCCTTGTCTCTACGTAAGACTTCAATACCGTTGTAAGTGCCTTTTGTGAATGTTTCGCCATTAGATTTGTTCGTGAACGTTTTTGCTTCGACTGACATTTCTGTTCTTACAATAAAAATAAAAAAATATTTTTTGGTGGGACGTCGGACATTCGTTTGTGGCTTAACCGTCGGACCACAACGATAAAAATCTCTGCTACTAGCAGTACTGCTACTGACAGTAGCAGTACTTTTACTGACAGTAGCAGTACTTTATCGTCGAAAACCCTCTCAAATTTTCCTTTTTACTGCAACTAGCAGTACTTTTTCTGACAGTAGCAGTACTTTTTCTGACAGTAGCAGTACTTTTACTGACAGTAGCAATACTTTTACTGACAGTAGCAGTACTGCTAGTAGCAGAGATTTTTATCGTCCAACTTTACAAATGTAAACTTATATCGTTCTATTTTCTTCACTAGGGTCTAACACCAAAGTAACCTTACAAATGTAAACTTATATCGTTCTATTTTCTTCACTAGGGTCTAACACCAAAGTAACCTATGTACATGAAATTTCACTGCATAAAAGGAAAAAACCTGCGCGAATCGGGATTTGAACCGAGGTCTTCGACGCCTTTAACGAGGTAGCCCATACCACTGAGCTATGAGCCGCTTGCATATTCACAAAAATAAATTGTTTTCATGAGTTTTCTACGATGTTAGAAAAAATGTTATTTTCTAATATCTTCACATTCAATACTTTTTCAGCACTTTTCCGTAGTTATATATGAAAGACAATTCGAGATAAAAGTCATAGTACAATGGAATAATATGCTGCACACCGTTTGTTGTGAACCAAACTTGAAAGTCAGAGAAACTGTTACTAGGTGGTTCGTAGAATTTAGAGGTAAGGTCATAAAAGTCCTTACCAATACAAAGAAAACTGTTGTTGCTTGAACTGAAACTTGCATGACACATGACATTTTGAGGGTCGAACACGTTTCTATAAACTGTCAAATCTGCTGGTGGACGTATAAATTTAAACGGACCGTCAGGTGCAATGGTTCGTTCTGGTTTAGTAACCGAAGAAATTGTGCCCAAGAACGTTTGTCTACTTCCCAAAATAAAAACTGTGTACTTCTTGGAGGGTTAATTTCAATCCTTTGAAATGAAACGGTGGAATTCATCTTGTTGTATTCTAGTTTCAGATAGTATGTTCCATTTAGTAAAGAGTCGTATTTTTCTTGAAATTCCCAATAATATTTGTTCATTTGAGTTTGAAAGTCATTTAGAGTTTTCTCAAGACTTTCGTCTGAACGAACTGTAAAGATTCTCATTTCGTCAAATTTGTCTATTAGACCATCAGAACCTTCATACTGCCCATGAAAATATACTGCGAACATAAATGCGTTAGTTCTTTTTGAAAACAAAACTTTTCTAAATCCTATTGCCTTTGCATCTGAAGGACTTTGAAGCCAACGAATTGGAAAGTCAAACCTGTAAGTACGGGATGAAATTTCTTCATCTGATATAGTCCTACCGGCGTTTGTAAAGATATAGTCTAACGGTTTTGTATCTGCTACTTTTGTTCTTTGTTTTTCAACCTGAAACATTTAATATATGTAAAAATATACTGTTTTAAAAACGTTTTAAAATGGTATGCAATGTTTTATTTCATGCAATGTTTAACTATTTCACCATCTTCTTTAACACCCCAGTACTTACGCTTGGAGAGGACATGAACTTCGGTGAAAATTTTGTCTAGCTTAAAACAGCCCATCTTTTCACCGACTAAACCCATTTCAATGAGTTTGTTATAGCCTTCTTCGTTCGTCATGAGTGCGTCAATGTTCTCATAGTATACCTTCACTTTGGATTTAACCTCTGAGAAGAATTTGTTGTAGTTGTCAAGGACTGCCTTTGCGAACTGAGGATAAGACCAATGTTCGACAATAGGTTTTAATGTGGTTACTAAGCCACTTTCACCTTCGGTAAATTCGTATTTCAAAACAAAAGGAGAAAACCTTTCAACAAAGTTGTCGACCTTCTCATAATGTTTACTCTTCATCTCTTGAGGTTTTTTAATGGAATACCCCCATGTCGAATTCATAAGCAATTTGAGTGTCATTGCAAGTTTGGGGTTTGAAGCTTTCCTAATATCATAGAGTTGTTGTATGACTTTTCCAACTGTATAGTTCCTTCCCGGGAACTCGCCATTTTCGTTTGGAATTCCAGTCGGGATATATTGGACGAACCTCATGTACGCAGCGTTAAGGTCGACATAGTATATTTTTTCATCTGAGTCGAACTTATCGCATCCAATCGGACCAGTTTTTGGAAATTCAAGCGAGTCTCTTATCTTCTGAGAAACTTCTCCTGTTATCTCATAAACATCGTCGAAGCAACCTGTTTCATATAAAACCTTCTGACCTAACTCAGATGCTCTCCAATACAATTTGACGTCAATTGGATGTCTCAATGGAAGTTTGTTTATAGCATCTTGAAGTTCTTGCAACCTCATTGGAAGTTCTTCTGGTTCAGGTTGGTATCCGAACAATCCAACTCCTTTTGGAACTGTGTACTTCTTTTGTACTAGAACTTTGTCTGGAACAACTTTTGGTCTTGCTAACAGTGAAAAGTTTGTTTCGTCTTTTGGTACAAAACTTTCTGTCAGCTTGTCATCTGGAATTGGTTCCAACAAACCTTTCTCGAAAAGAATGTTAACAGCTCTGACAATGTTGCACTTGCCTTTTCCGAACAATGGGTTTGTAAGACTTTCGTTCAACATGAAGTGGTTGTGGACAATTACAATCTTCAACCATGGTAAGTCTTTGTCAACAACATAGTCGTCATGTGAAAACCTTTCTCAGTCGGAATGTTGACTCGGATATTCACATTTGCCAACGGTGCAATTTTAGCCAATTGACCTCTGAGCATGTACCTTGTCTTCACACATGACTCAAGATACTTCATCTTCTCATCTGTAACAAGACCAGAGTTCCTGAGACATGTAAGAATACAAGGTTCATTGACAATTTTTTCAATTGAATTGTAAATTCCATACCTGGTTAAGTCAATGTCAGACTTATTTCTGAACGGGAAATACCCAGCATGTTGTCTGACTGCTTGAGGGTTAGGTTGGTACCATTCGAACTTGACACTTGCAATTCCTTCAATTGCATTCAAAATGTCTGAGTCGGAGTCAACCATTTGTTCTCTCTTTGTAGTCTTGAAAGCGTCAAGAAGTTGTGCGGCTGTTGTGACATTGCCATGTGCATAGTATATATGACCATCTAAATCTGTTACGGTTAGTCTGAGATTGTATCCTTTCTTATTTCCGTCTTGTATGGCAGCAAGTACACCCATGAAGCCTTCTTTGTTCTTTCCTTCGTCAAAGTTTACTGTAAAGGTTCGACCAGAAGTAATTTGACTTCTAACTTCACGGTACTTTTCATATGCATATCTTGTTCTTTTCATGGGAGCATGTGCGTCTTCACCTTTCCTTTTTTCCTTCTCAAAGGATGCAATTGTTCGTCATTTCCAGTAGAATCTGGCAAAGCCGTCGTGTCTTCAACTTGAGGTTCACTAACATCGAAAGGCATGTCCATAAGACGTTCTTCTTCTAACCTCTCTAGTCTGTTTGGATAATTTGCACGTGCTGTTTCCAAATCCATTTCGTAGCGAAGACCAGACAATTGTCATAGACTTTTATTGCTTTCCCTTCCTATATTTAAACTTCTTTGAAACTTTCCAACCATATCTTTGCAACTCTGCTTTTATTCTAGCAGATTTTCTATCATTCTATATGGGGGCATTTTATAAAAATAAAAAATATTTTAAAATGGTATGCCATATAGCTTTCTTGAATTTGTTAAGATGTATTTGAACGTATTTTCCATCTGTATCTCTAGCGTTTACATGAGGCATAGCCCGCCTTAGTAAAACATACTTGTAATTTCCTATAGTTTACGCCGGTATAAAAGTAGAAAGAGTCTTGTTCTTCGCTATAGTAGTAAAACTCAAACGTATGCTCGCCATAGTCTGTAATTTCAATTGCTTCATCTTCTAGTTCGTCGACAAATTCGAATACAATATCTCGAAATTTGCCTATGTTCTTATTGTTTTCAGAACAAGTGACCCAACGCAAGTTTTCAAGTCTATTGTCGTTTCTTATATGGTTTATATGGTCTACAAAAGGTAAATTGTTAGGGTTCGGTATAAAATGAGTTGCAATGACAACATGTTTAAAATAGTTTTTTCCACTCATCTTCATATTAGCATATCCGTCATTTCGCTCCCATCCGCTTAAAACTCTTTTTGTCTTTTTGTTTCTGACTTCAAATGACTCACAACAGTGAATTTCATATTTCTCATCTAACAAACAAGTTTCCCAACGGTCTGTTCCAACAAACTCAGCGTACATTTCAAATAAAATAAAAAAATATTTTTTTTGAAAAATGTTTTTTCCTTTACTTAACATAACCACCAGCTACCATAAGTCTTTGACGCCAACCCATACCAGCTAATGAAGGTTGAATACTAACCTTTGGTTTTGGTTTTTCTTCAGTTTTTGGCTTCCCTTCTTCTATCGGTTTTTCGTCACTTTTCGGTTCCTCTGACTTTACCCTACTTGCAGGAACAGTTGTGTCGTCAACATCTTCATAAATATCATATGCCATTTGTTTTTGTTTTCCTTTCAACTTTTTGTGTTTGTTGTAAAGTTTAGAATATTTCGACTCTAAGTCAATGAGATGTTCTATAATGAACTGTTGGTCAGTGAAGTAAACTTTTCCATCTGTTGTCTCGAAAGCTCCTTCAGACTTCAATATTTTATTTGTGAGAGTCTGTTTCTTTTTTGAGATACTAGCCGTTCCATTTCTATGAAAGTGACTTTGTAGTTAGGGGTTTGTATTTCCAGACCTGGCACTTTCTATTATTGAATTTTTTCTTCATCTGTAAGTTCTTTGACAGGTTTTGACAATGGTTCTGAACTTTTTGTTTGTGTGTCAAATCTACCGTTTCAACTTCTTCCGTCATTTCATCTCAGTAAAAAATTTAATTTGGTTTGTTTTCAACTGTTGTTTAGGTTTTTTAAGTCGGTCTAAAACTTCTTGAGGTATAGGAAGAACTTGACAAACACGTGGTTGGTGTAACTGCTGGAAGCCGACAATCCATCTTGAGCCCATTTGTCTCAATGCTGTATTGTTCATTTCATCTCAGTAAAAAAATTTACATTCCCACGTTTGAGGCGGTTGCGGTTTGGTTGTGTTACCCACTGTTGTGCATGGTTATATCCTCTGTTAAAGAATCTTTCACCTTGGTCCATATAGTGCCCTGCTTGGTTATAGTAGTCATTTGCTTGTTATAGTAGTTTCCTGCTTGTCTTCCTACATTGTCCATCCATCCTTGAACTTTTCCTCTTGTTTCAGGATTTGGAATAAGATTTGTTGCATCTCGTGCTACATCCCAACCTTTCTGTACAGTTTGTATAATAGGCTGTGCTTTCTCTTTCAGTATACCTAATGTACTCAAAATCTTCCTTCCAACTCCAAATACACCTCTGGCTATTGTTCCCACTGCGGGCAAAAATCTGGATGCAACTCCTGCTAATGCGCCAAATAAACCCCATTTCTTATGGGTTAAAAAATGACGAATCCAAACAAGGACCCCTATGTTTCTAAGGCACAAAAAAAGCACTCAATAAAAATCTTTAGTTCAACACCAAATGCTTGGTTTATGGATATTCTTGGAAAACATTCCGAGGTATAGAGAAGATGGACCTCCATACTGGCTAATATTTGTCGGTCAAAACACAAGATACTGTGAAGCCATACCATTACAGTCCAAAGCTATTTTAGATATCTTAGCAGCTTTGACAATATTCGTTGACAAATACCATCCAACAAAACTGACATCTGACTGTGAAAGTTCTTTCAAATCAGACGATATTAAAAACTATCTGCGTTCAAAAAATGTAAACCAATATTTCATTGTCGACCAAAACCATTCTGCTCTTGTGTCATTGACAGTTGTATAAAAATCTTAAGAGACTTAAACCAACCACAAGGTGGTGAAGCAAATGAAATGTCATATGACGACAAATATAGACATTTCTCCATGGCAAAGATGAGACAAGTTTAAATATTACAATAACCGTAAACAAAAAGGTTTGGGAAACCACTCCCCCGAAGAAATGAAAAACAACCCTGACTTAGAGAAAGACTATATATTTAATAGTTTAGTCAAAAGAGACAAACAAGAAAGAATGCCAGGCTTCAAAACTTAAGAAAGGTGACAAAGTAAAAATAGAAATACCTAAACGCGACCCATATGAAAATACTATTGACTATGACAACAATGGGAACCCGACAGGTACTCACCTTCGTGTTCGTAAAAATAGAAGAAAGTATACAAGAGAATATTATGAAGTTTTAGGCAAACATGGCAAAATGTACAGACTGCAAGCAGAAGATAAAACTACTATTGTCAGACCTCGTTTCAAACTTGTTAAGGTTCAAGGTGGTATACTTTCAAAGACAGTTCCTAACAAATATAAGACAACTCCTGACGAATATGCTAAAGAAGTTGAAAATGACGACTAAGCAATTCTATACCATGCACAAACTGTCATGTAAGGTGGCATGTATTTTACCTAGTCCTGTAGATGTTGTTGTAAAAGTATGTTGGTGGTTTCCTCCTGGTTCAGTTTGTCGAAAAGTCTTTTTTGCTGAATGGTTATAATCTGGAGATAAAACGTCATAGCCAGCTTCATACTCTGAGTTGTATAATGGGTGGTCTCTTAATGAGTGGCTATGGTCGCCAGAAAAGTTTGTTGTACCAGAATGACTATGTGGTGGCAAGTTGTCGACAGATATCGTTTTACTTCCACTGTTTTCTTTGGAGTGTGTGCACAATACAAAAAACTTTCGAGTATTTGAGTCCAAGTTCCAAAACCAAGTACTACTTCTGGTCTGGTAGAGTTCATTGACGTGTAAATAGAACCAACTGGGTAAATGGTTTGAAGTATTTCTGTCTTTAATGTTTGAAGCTCTGTTTTGTCAGCTTTTTTATCATATAAATCTTGAGCAGTGAATTTAACTTTGTTTTCATCCTCCATGACATAGACATTTCTACATCTAATGTATCTCATCGTTGTTATGTCTTCTTCCGATGTTAAACCTTGTGGAAAGTTAGGAGGTTTCCAATCTAATACATCCCCACCAGCTCCTTCAACCGTTCCTTCAATATTTTCTATACCAACAGTTGCGAAGAAATCGTGTGTATGTCCAACGTCACTTTTCCTGTTTAAGGTTTCTTGTAAGTTTGTAATATTTGCAATGGTATGTGTATGAGTCTTTTAGAATATTCTTTGTCAGCTCTTGTCACTTCACTTGACATTTTATTGTCAACATATGTTTATCTGCTTTGTCATCTAACATTGCTGGTAGTTCATCTACGTCATAGATGTTATGTGTATGATGTTTTTGTGGGTATGTTCTATCTGTCCATGCGAGAATATAGTCTCTTGTTGCATCTACATACTCTTTGTCAGCTTTGTTGTCAATATCTGCTTTCAAAAGAAGTTCATCTATAGGTTTCTCGTTTAAAGTTCTTTTGTTGGATTTATACAAACAGTATGGTTCTTATTGTCTTGAAATAGAAACTCGTCTGTCATTGGGTTTATCGTCAGTTTTAAGTTTCCTTCTTTCAATGACTCAGATATCTTAGAATAGTTTGAAAAGTTTGTTGTGTTCTTATTTAGAGCTTGCAAAATGAGTTGTCGGTTGTGTTGTATTTCTCTCATAGACGCTGTTTCTTTCGACATTTTTATTCTAGATAAAATATGCTTTCAATAGAAAAAGAAAATTCAAGAGTTGCTACAACTAAACCATTAGATGAACTTTTTACGAATGTCGGTCAAAAGTTTGAGACAGAGACCGTAAAGCATGAAGGCTATCGTTTTGACTACCCACTAAGATGGTTAAGAGACCCATCCGTCACAAAAGCTGTTGGCTTTCGTAGAATGAAGTTCATTTCAGAAGCCATACATGGTTTCCCATTTACGGTCGCTTTTGAAGTTCGATACTATAACAAAGAAAAACGTACGTATGAGAAATTTGAACAGGGAAAACTTTTACAAGTGAATTTGCTTGTAAACTTAGAAACAACTCTTCAAGCTTTTCAAGAAAAAAATAAACGATATCTATATCGAATATGCAAACCAGTTTAACATTGACGAAGGAGAGTACCATCTCGATATTTTATATGACAGGAAAAATGCAACTGTTAAAATCAATAGAATAGAAGACCTTGGAGAAGACGTTTATATTTCTACAAAATATAACAACTTGGCATGGTATAGATTTTTGAGGATGTTAAATCAGCCTGCAGAATATCCAGTACACCCGAACTTTTATGAAGTCGAAAACCCTAATGGAACATATGAAAATGTTTTCGACCAAGATGCTATTATAGTTCATGCTTCATTTTCTGGTGCACAAAACTCTTTTTTATGCTTGGCAAATGACTTTTACGAAAAACCTACAAAGCTATATGAACCGCCGAGTGGAAGTATTTCAGACTTTCAAGTATGGTTTACTACAGATGGAAGAAAGAGAATAATTCCATTATACACGCGTTTTACTTAGAACTTAGTTTCATATACAACTACTATCGAACGGTAAAAATATAATTTTAATACGGTTGAGGTGTTGGATTTGGTTGCCAACTAGACTGTGGTGCAGGTTCAGGCTGTTGTATAACAGGAGCTTGTTCTTCTGGTTCAGGGTCTTTAGGTATAATACCAACAAACTGACCTACTCTTTTACCAATATTTTTGACTCCGTTCCAAATTCCTCTTCCGACAGATTTTATTCCATTCCATATACCTCTTCCAACATTTCGAAAGAAGTTTCCTATTCTTCCAAAGAAACCCATTTTACTATATGTAAAAATCTAATGTCCGCCTAGTCTCTTACGTTTCCTGTTGAGTTCCATTGCATTCTTTAACTGGAGCTCATACATTCTATTTCTCCTCTGGTAGAAAACATACTCTGGGTCAACTCCTGTGTTCGCGTCATCTGCATAGAGTTGTTTTATATCCCACTTCAGGGTTTGTATAAAACTCTTTCCATCTCATATTTGCATACCATGGTGGCAAACCTAACGCAGCGTCATTTGACATGGCAGTTTGCATTTGTACATCTGTTGCACTTGACCATAGTTTGCCATTGCAGTTTGTATTCTAACTTCATTTGGAATATTCTCTGGGTTTGGTTGTCCAGGTTGCTGTGCATTCGCTAAGTTCTGTGCGTCCATTTAATATTAGATAAAAATATCTCTTACGAGTACATATGCTGAACATTTGCAGACATTGGTTCATCTTCATATTCTCTATATCTTTCTGCCACGTCAAATAAGTAAATGACACAATGGAAAAAACCTAAAACAAGTAGTCCTATTTCAAACCACATTTACTTACTAGTAAAATTTCTTTGTTATGACACTTTCTCCAGTTTATAGGACCTCTCTCATATTCTATCTTATCGTATCTAAACTCATAGTCATGTATGTCCTCTAACCATCTCATGACACTTTCCAAACCACTTTTATCGGATGTAAAGTAAAAGCATGGATGGTTATGTAAAACGTCTAAAGTTTCTAAAGAGTCTCTCAAAGTCCAGTCTACTTGGTATTGAAAATCCCATGTGTTATAGAACGGCGGGTCCACTATAAAGAAAACATTTTCCTTGTTTTTATATTTTTCATACAACTCTGTCCAATGACATCTCACAAACTCTATACCCTCAGTATATTTTTCTATGTCCTCTTTGAAAACCTTTGTATAGTTAAGATATAAAACTTTTGACATAAGTGTTTCAATGTCATGAACTCTTATAGCACCACTATATAATAGTCTAGAAGATATACTATCCCAGTCAATATACTCTGCTTTTTTCAAAACCTCTCTGACAGTATTTTTCTTATCTAATGGTATACGTTCCATCTTACCTATAGGTATCTTTTCTTTTAACTCTTTCAATATTTTGTTTGTGTCTGGTATATGTTTGAGACGGTTCATATAGTTGTCGAAGTCATTGCATATAATCTTTGAGTCAGGAAATATTGTATGGCACAAATGAGATATATAGAAACTTCCACCGAACAAGTCTACAAATGTTAGACCATTCGGTAGTTTCTTAAGTTCTCTCAATAGAATATCTTTACATCTACTCTTATTTCCAAAGAAGGGTAACGGTGGTTTTGTAAAATTCATTTTATATATATAATAAAAATGTTTTTTCCCTGAAAAGTGACAGAAAAGTGACAAAACATCTTCGGGGCTAGAGGGCACGAAGTGCCTGGAAGCCCCACTACCTTTTTTTTTTTTTTTTTTTTTTAAAAGTGATTGAGGTCATAGCAAAACGGCTGTTTCAGTCATTAATTCTTAAAAATAAAAAGGGTAAAAACTAAATACAATGGGTAAAATTCAATAGTGTCTGTGCTATCGTTCAATTTGAAGGTGTCTTTTGAAACCGCAAGACACATTGAATTTTTGAATAGTGTATTATGGTTTGACAGACACCAATTAAAAAAATAAAATGATATTTATTTTAAATATATTGTTGTAAACAGAAATTCATTAAAAGTGACACCTCAGAAAAGCTAAAATATTGAATTTTTGGAACTTTTGATAGAGCACGTTTTTAAATATTAATTAAAGTAAATGTATATGTTGTAAAGATTCTTTTTAATAAAAAAATAAAATTTTGAAGAAGAACACAAAATCTTCTGAAAAATAATATCACATAAACTCATATTATTTTCTAATATATAACTATTTTATATAAAAATCAAATTCAATGATCTTAAAAGCGAAGGATAAACCTCAAAATTTACGAATATAATGAGTGGGAATATAATGCTTATCTATCATAAAACCATATGAAATATCAATTTTTGCTTTACGCCTAATTTTTGACGACAATTAGCAAAAAATGTTAAATGTTAACACTCAGTCCATTTGAATATGAAAAATAAAATTGACTTTGATTAAATGTTTTTATTTATCATGCAATTCTTCTTGCGACCAAAGATTTGAATAAAATTTCAAAAAATAAGATAGCTTAAAAAATAATATACGGTAGTGTTTACTAATAGATGAATAGTATATAAATTCTATTAAAATGGATTTGATCCAAAAAAATATATAAAATTTGATCATAAATAAAATCGTTTTAAATTACTTCTTCATTTAAATTATAACAATTATTTTTGGTTTTATATTTTTTTGGATCAAATCCATTTTAATAGAATTTATATACTATTCATCTATTAGTAAACACTACCGTATATTATTTTTTAAGCTATCTTATTTTTTGAAATTTTATTCAAATCTTTGGTCGCAAGAAGAATTGCATGATAAATAAAAACATTTAATCAAAGTCAATTTTATTTTCATATTCAAATGGACTGAGTGTTAACATTTAACATTTTTTGCTAATTGTCGTCAAAAATTAGGCGTAAAGCAAAAATTGATATTTCATATGGTTTTATGATAGATAAGCATTATATTCCCACTCATTATATTCGTAAATTTTGAGGTTTATCCTTCGCTTTTAAGATCATTGAATTTGATTTTTATATAAAATAGTTATATATTAGAAAATAATATGAGTTTATGTGATATTATTTTTCAGAAGATTTCATTCTATATGCCTATGAAAAGTACTCTCAAAACTAACTTTTTCCTAATTATAATTAAATCTAGAATATTGTATTATGCTTAGTATTATTTCATTTTTCTCATTCAATTTAGAATTTACAAATGTCAAAAAATTGAGAGCTGTCACTTTTGATGAATTTCTGTTTATTACAATATAAGATCCTTATATCAAATATAAATATTTTATCGTTTTATTTTCTTGTTTTAGAAATGTTTTTTATTGAAAAATCAATAAAACTAACTCCAAAATAAAATTTTTGATTTAAAGACACTATGATGACACCAGGCAAATCTTCCAAGACACCTATCGTCGGGAATCTAACAACCCTAGCATATTGTAACAGAATAGAATAATCACCAAATTTTTTTTGAAATTAAAAAATAAAAGTAAAAAGTATAAAGTAATCTAACCAAAAAAGATATTTAAAAGAATTTTGGAAAAAACAGAATAAGGATAATGATATTATTTTAGATACACAATCGATGTACTGAAGAATAATCCGGTAAAATGATGATATAAAATTAGATTATTTTACAAGTAGCTAAAAGAATAAAACTATAATATAAAATAAATGAAGTTTAATGAAACAATAAAGGTTAAATAAATAATAAAGATTTTTATTTTATATCAGTATTGAGAAGAAGTAACAGCTGACAATTGGTAGACAACTTCTTTATGTCTAGAAAATTCTATCTTGTATTTTATTTTTTTCTCGCTGTGAAACGTATTCGGTCATTTTTTTAAAAATTAATTTTTTGTTAGAGATAAGAGCTAAAACTCGGTAAACAACTTCTTTATGTCTAGAAAATTCTATCTTGCCTTTTATTTTTTTCTCGCTGTGAAACGTATTCGGTCATTTTTTTAAAAATTAATTTTTTGTTAGAGATAAGAGTTAAAACTTTGCAGACAACTCCCCCATGTCTAGCAAATTTAACATTCGTCTCCCATTTTTATATATTTGGTTTAGAATGTTCGAAAATGCGTAATATGGTCATTAATATTAATTGAAAAGAACCTTGAATTAATTCAATCTGATCTCACAAAATATTTTAAATTACAAACTTTGTAGTTTGAATAGAGAATTAGTATTAAACTCAAATAACTAGTTTATTTTTGAATAAAAATTATTTGAATTTATTCAATTTTGTGAATTTTCCTTCAAAAATCAAGTTTAAATATCTTATTTGCCATATAATTATAAATACAATGAAACATATTCGAAATTGAAAGAATGACTTTTTCTGTTCTTTCAATCATTCAATTTGAATTTTGCAATATTGGATTTCTCATTAAATAGCTATTAGAAACAACAAGCAATTTAACTTACATTCAAATTTATTTGTGTTATATTCAATCTTCTCAAAACTTATAATTTTCGGCTATAGCATGATTATATGCTATATAATATAATAAACCTATAATAGTATCATTCTTTCAATTATTTGAAGAGAAAACCGAAAAAATCTAATTTTTATGAATTTCAGATTTTCTTTTCATTACTGCTTTTCTTAATAGGTCAAGTTCTTATTTACGTTATAAAGTATGATATTTACAAATATCAAGTTATCATGTTTTTTGAGAAATTATGAGAAACAAACAAAAATGAAAAAGATAGGAATAGCAATGAATAGTGATGTGGGTATAGAAAATGTAAGAGATATGAATGCAAAGCAATCAGTATTTAGGACATTGACCATAGATTTCAAAAAAAAATGCTGCATATTGAGCGAAAACTATGATTATATTATAAGGCTGTCATTTAAAGCATAATGAAACTATTCCCTTTTCATTTTAATCGAATAAGATAGTAAAGATTTTTGAATTAGCTAGAAACTGATGAGATGTTTTCACAAATCAGATTTTTAATCTCTATAATGCATAATTCACTCAATATCTCAATTTTGATATTGCGAGATATTTTTGCTATCGGTTTCGCAATTTTGACACAATAGCAAGAGGGTTCTATAAGCATTATTATCAACGTAGAATCTGAATATCATATCAGAAAATGTCGCAAATCTGACATTTACCCGACCAAATAGCAAAAATAATTGAATACTTTTCGCAAAAACTTTAAAAATCGATAAAAATATGAAATATAGATATTAAAGAGACTTTTTATATAATATTCATAAAGATTTTCCAAAAATATGATACCGCAAAATTAAAAAAGTGACGTCTTGAGTGGAGTCAAAGGTCGAAATTGCTAGCTAAATGTTTTTTTAGCGAAATTGCGTATTGTACGTTTTTTCGCAAAACGAAACCCTTATTCGGAATTTAATAAAGATTGTTATTAAATGGGAAAACATGAGAAAACTTATTATCGTTAAATAATTGAATATCAGTTCGGAAAATTTGAGGAAAGGTTATTAATTCGATTAATTAGCATTTATCCTAGCTTGAAATATCAGATTGTTTAATATTACAGATATATTGTTTCAATGCGAATTTTCGGTTTTATTCAAATTGGAAACACAAAAAAATAGTGGTGATTTTAATTCGTAAAATATTTATTTATAAATTTGCAACTATAAATATATAAAAGTATTTGTGATAAAATACGTACACAGAAATTTTGTGACGACATCAAATTTTTAACGATTAACTTTGGATTATTTTTTCATTAATACAAATTTATTGCTTCTTAAATAATTTTTGCGTTATTATCAAAAATTTGAATAGTATAGATTTTGAATTTGGGAACCATATGTATCTCTTTATCATTAATGAAATTTCGATTTATATAATCAAATTCAAACACTTTTCAATTTTTTTCAATGTATAAATATGTTTGCGCTTTTAATCATCTTTTCGCACTCAAAAGAACATTCTATCGCATCTAGATCACGAAAACTATCATTACCTCAATTTGGATTCCTTCGTGGCGGTTCCATTCATGTTGAACTTATATCAGAAACTGCAGAAGATTTCCGTTTTCATATGGTTCCAAGAGATAGATATGAAATTCAAATCAGAAATGATTCTAAATACTGTACAATAAAGTATGGAATTATTCCAAGAGTCAGAAAAGAGATTTCTTCTGATTTTAAATATATCGAATGGTACAATCAGATAGAAATTTCCGGTGTATATCAACCAATGATCGTTGTATGCTCAAATGTTACTTCAGAATATCACGTAAAATACGATATCAAAAATCCAACATTCGATTTCGATTATAGATACTTGAAGAGTGATACAGTCTTCCTCATTTTTGATTGTCGTTTTATTTGTTCTGCTGTTCTTGGAATATCGGCATGGTATTTATATCCATCTTTCCTTATTCCAATCCAGCTTTATACAACATTATTGGCAGTGTTAGCAGCAGTTTCTTATGATTTCAATGCATACAAGTATCAGAAAATGATCAAAGAAAATCAATTCGTTAGCAAAAAATTTGAATTATTAAATGATTCACTTTTGATCCTCACAATTGTCCTTTCTCTAATAATCGGGCATTTAGTTAGTATGGGCTATTCAATAATTGCTAAATCAATCCAATACAAGACCCAATTGAATGTTCTCATTACACCAATCATAATTGGTGTTTTTATCTATCTTATTCAGCACGGAGAAGATGAAGTACTGAATATTCTATCGATCATCGCATCCAGTTTTCCAATTTGCTATTACCTGTATAATATCATCAATAACGTTGCATATTTACTTGAAGCATCAAGCGAAGTAACAGATAATACGATGAGTCTGAAGATATCCATGACTTTAAAGGCAATTTCAATATGGATTTCTTCTTTAGTTTTCTGTATCATTTCAATACCTCAAGAAAAAGGCCGCAATTCAATTATATTCTGGTCAATATCCCTTTTCATACAAATTGGATGTCTCTCAATTTACTTTGTGTTTTCTGGTGGATATGTTACAGAAGATGAAGAAGAGGAGACAGTTGATAATGTAATTTATATTGAAGACCCGAATAATGATTCAAGATTGATGGTTCTGGAACCATAATTCTGAAAAAATTTTAAATTTGTTTATTATCTTTTCTTTATTTGTATGTTTGCTTTAAATAAATGTTTGAATTTTTGTTTGAAATCTAAATGAAGGTGAATGAACTTTTCACAGACATCTTCAATAAAAATTTTCCTAGATTTGCCATGTATTGCTATTCTATTGGTTATTATTCAGAAGCAAATTGTCTACATAAGAATGAGATTTCCGTTTTATGATATCGATGGCTTAAAGGGTCATAATCGCAATTGTGATAAAATTCACGATCGTGCATGAATGATAAAAAGTTGAAAAACAACATATCCATACTAATCTAGCCTATTTTAACATAACACCGAATGAAAAATCATTGAAAAAATAATTCGCAATTTTGAAAAATCTAATTTTAGATCCTCAAACCCAATTATCCTGATTAATACAAATTTGCTCTGTTGAAATTGCACACTCTAAAATCATAACCATTAATGAGGGAGGTCGATCCCCAATACGGGAAGGACACAAATAACACAAAAAATACTAAAAAAGGCTTTCGAGCTCGATTTACAGAGGAGGAAGACAAGCTACTGAAGGAATTAGTTATTAATAAAAAAAATACTTCATGGAAAGAAATAGCAAGCCATTTACCTGGAAGAACTGCATGCCAATGTCGCGACAGATATAACCAATACCTTTTCAAAGAAGTTGTAAATAAGCCATGGACTGCAAGTGAGGACCAAATAATTGTTGAAAAATATCGTTTATTTGGTCCTCATTGGGTGAAAATATCACAATTTTTGCCAGGACGAAGTGGTAATAATGTTAAAAATAGATGGAATTGCGCTTTAACAAAATATCACGGAATTTCTTATACATATGCTAAACAAGAGAGAAGATCTAAAAAGGATAAATGGAATAAAGATGACGAGGAGACTGTAACTCAAATCCAAGTCGCCCCTGATCAATGTACCACCTTAATTGATCAGATGACTGATTTCATGATGAAAAAGGTTAACGAGCAAAATGATCTTTTTGGATCAATTGACGAGTAAATATGTTATTATATTTGTGCAAAAGTCCGAATTTTTCCATGTGAAAGAAATTTATCAATAATTTTCGATAGGTTATCAAAAATAATCTTGAAAAGTATTTAACCTCAATATGCTATCTCTAGAAATACCGATAGATAACTTATTAAATAACTAAGGTTTCAAAGATAAGGTGACTTAACAGTAGCTATGATACTCCTATGAATTAAAATAACCATCATAGAGAGTATTCAAAAAACTATGATTTCAAACCTTTGTCAGATTAAGGGTCCACTGTAAGGCCAAATAAGGTCTATCGTCGTCCCAAAAATATTGCTCGAGATGGTTTTACTAAGGCCCAAAACTTAAAAAAAAAACAAAAAAATTAAACTTTACTCTTTTGAGATCCTTATCAGATATGCATCAATTTGATGCAGTATCGCAGTTCAAATCTGATTTTTTAATGTAGATGTACTCTAACATCCTTTAAAAAATGCAAAATGATATTAATTAAGCTTTTCATTTCTGTATCATACACGAAACAAAATCGTTCATTATACTAAAATTTATCAAAGTTTGAATAATGAAAAAAATAATATCTAAATTTTTACATTGAGTCGGCTATTGATATGGTTAATATTAAATCTTGTAAAAATTGGCATTATCCAGAATAATACCCACTAAAATACACAATTTTTTTTAAAAAAAATTTTATCAATTGTTATGGTATATCTTTATGATAATGAATAAAATGCTTGTTTTTCATAAGTAAATACATAATTTATGCTTAAACACAAAAAATAACACGAAAATTTTTGGCCAACATATCTAAACTAAGGATAATGGTTTGAATATATAAACAATAATACTTTGTCCAGGGAATTAAATTTGTGCTATCCAATTGTCAATTCTTTGAATTTTTTTTAAATGCAAGATATCCCGGCATTAGCCTCAATAAATATATATATTATGCATCATAATATTAGTTTGTAATGGCATTAAAGCGAAATTCCTAATTTCTTCTCAATTAAATTCCTTGAAAAACATTGGAATTAATGATTGGAAATAGGTCAAAAAAATTCCTAATATAAAACTTATACTTAAGATAAAATTAAAATTCGAAAATATCTATTTTTCAAAACACGCATCCAAAAGCGAAAAAATTCGAAAAAATCATGTTCTTATAAAACTCACTGATTTTGCAATTTTTATGAGATTTGAAGTGATAGAATATATTACCATCTTATTGAAACATATACTTTATTGTTACATTCAAAAAATATTAATCAGAACACTAGGAAAAGTGGATTTTCGAAAAAAGACGATAATGATTATTTGCAAATCGCCTCTCAATTTTGAGAGACTTTCAATTTTTACAGTGGACCCTTAAGGGTGCACCCGTATGTACGTTTATTTGAGAGGAGGATTACCCTCTCAATTTTGAGGGATTCGTTAGTTTATTTTCTCGATGAATATGCAATAAAATTTGATTTTTACCTTATCAATATACTTCATATAATATACACATGTTCACGTAAAAACTTTTTCCCAAAATCCTCAGGAATTAAGGGATTTTTGAATTTTAAGAATTTTTTTCGAATTTTTTCGAAAAAAAAATATTTTCAGAACAGCCTTAACGGCTAAGATTTAGGAACAATGTTAAGTATCAAAAAGAAAGGAGGTCTGATATAGACAACATATATCGTTGAGGGTTGAAAAAATCTCTAATATTTGAGCCCAAAATTTCAAATTTTAATTTTTTGAAAAAAGAGGCCACCCGTATGTACGTTTATTTGAGAGGAGGAGGATTATATTTTTGAAAGGGTGAAACATTATGAATATGTTAATTATATAATAATATGTATTATTATAAAAAAGAAAAAATAAAGCACGTTAAAATTTTTCTTTCTTGATTTTTTACAAAATCTACTTAGAATTATGCAAAATATGACTAAATAATTATAAATTTCAAGTTAAATTTTAATTTTGATAAATAATTTAAATTTCAAAATATCAAGTTCAGTTCGACTATGTATGTAGTAATTCCTCAATAAAGTGCCAAAACCCTATTAAAATATATGAACATTTTCAACATTTTAATGTTTTTATTTAAAAATTTGTTGGAATATGAGCTTCAAACAATTATTATGTAAATAAAAATAATTAAATATATGTATTTATTCGTATTACAACCGTAGTAAGTCGATTCTTCCTTTCTTCTACTGAGTTTTGAATTTGATTTCGAATTGGAAAGAGATTCAAAGGGAAAATACTAGCGGATAAAAACTACCTCCATGAAAGGGTCATAATGGAGTCAAGTTGTATTTTTTGATATTTTTTGCTTTTCGAGCCTAAATAGGTAGCCAAGATAATGCCTAAAAATAAGGTTCTAAATTCTGAAGTTTACATGATCCTCTCGTGTGCACCCTTAAGGGTGATGTTATGAAAAAAAATTCAATGCTGTTGCCAACTTGCAATTTATATGATTATAATCAGATTATGCAGACTATCAAGAATATTATTAAAATCAGAAAATGCTGAAAAGTGACAGAAGCATAAAATTCCTTATCAATAATGGTTATGATATAAAATCATTTTTAAATGTAAAGAAATAGCTAGCAGGAAAAATTGAGAAGGTTTTATTAATTGAAATTAAATTTTATGCACGTTTCATCTTCTGGGTCACACATGACGTATGCGATGACCGAAGATGCAATAAAACAGACTAAAAATGTGGGACGTTTGCAAGAAATGTGTATCATGCTATTAAAAGAGAACGTTGATTATAGCCAGAAAATAAAATCTAAATCGAAAGCCCCAAGTGTAAATAACGCCCTCACCTTAAAATCAGATTCCAATATCAGCATTTTGCAATATAAACTTAGCGCTTATGACTTCTACAGAAATATTTTAGAAAGAAATTTACAATTACTTGAATCCATTTTAATTGCTGCCTGTAAAGACAATAAAAATATTATCTTACCGAAAACAGACATCGTAAACATCTTTAAAGTCAACAAAGAAAACATAACGAAGATGAAAAACCTCCATGAATCAACAGAAGGCTCGGCACCTAACTCTCCAGAAAAGCCCATTTCCCCAGAAAGGAGGAAATTAACAGCGGTTTCTCCACCTTCAAGAAAACGCGAAATACATGAGTCTCCTGCAAAAATAGCAGAAAATCAAAAGAATTCCAATTCACCAAACCAAACAAAAATCGCTCAGGTTAGAGTACAGACTTCAAAATCTTCACTCGTTGAAACTCGGTCAAATCCTGAATTTCCTTTTATTCAAAAACAAGATTCTGAGTTCAAATTACAGAACAGTAAACATCAACATGGAAATTTCAATCAAGGAAATTCTTCAAAATCACCTTCCGCTAATACTCGGGAATTAAAGCACTTATCAGCGCCATCAAGTGGTGTAAGATCAAAGAGTGCGAGAAAGCAGACGAATGCCGAGCTCGACTCAGAATTTGCCGAAAAAATTCAGGAAAATAGAGAACTTCAAAAACACGTTTACCAAGCGAATGAAGATTATAAGTCCTGCAAGATGGTTTTAAGAGAGAAACGAGAAGAGCTCATCAAAGAAATCGAAAAAAACAAAAAATTAAAGTCAATAATTAACGAAAAAATGGAAAATTTCCAATCTAAAATTACAATAATTACTACAGATATCGAAAAATTACGAGCAAGCAACAGAGATCTCAGAAATAAACTTAACGAAATTGATTCATCAATACAAAAAGGATTAGAACAAATTGAAATTAAAAAGAAGCAACTTGAAAATGCAGTACATGACAAGGAAAATAGATTAGATCAAAAATATAATCAATTACAAAATACGAATACTCGAAGTGAAATTATATCACGTAAACTCGAAACTGAGGGAAAGAACGACTCAGACAAGAAGATTAAGTCATCTATGACTTCACCCGTTTCGTTAACGATCGATGTATTGCTCCAAAATATGGAGATTGAAAAACATAACGTTACAGGAAACATAAAATATTCTTGTGATGGTGCCTTATCTCATCTACAGCAATTTATCGAAGACGATGATGATTCTGACGGAAATTATGATATGCCAGAAAAAACTACAGTACAATTCCACAATTTGGATCTTCCATCTGTTAAACCATCACCTCCAGTGCGTAGATTACCAAATTATTCTGCAGAAGATTCGGATGATCAAGAAATTCCAATAAAATCTAAGCCAAATATTCCAGTAATTCCAAAGAAAGAAACAACAATTCGCTTCTCTCAAGATGCTTCTCCGTCTCCTACTAAGAGTATTTCCCAATTCGTTGAATCTGATACATCAAATGATTTCGACTCTTCAGTTTCATCGAATTCGTCTCATCCTCCAATCAAAGAAATCCAATCTTCACGAGAACTTCCAAAGTTTTCTCTAATTGAAGATCCGGATTACATTAATGAGCCAATTCCACAAACAGAGACAAGTCCAGAAGGTTCACCGAAGAAAGTGACAATAGCTAAGAATTTTATTCCGATAAAACGCCATGGAAGTTATTTGAGTTTAAGTGGGTCGGATTTCCTCGGCTTCAAGAAAGAACATTCTTCACCGAAACCACTCGCAATAACACCGCCACAAAAGCTTAAAGCTCTCAAAGACGAATCTGATGATAGCGACAACGAATTTTCAGATTTACCTCACGCATCTAAATCCTCAAAGGCTTGTTTATCACTTTCTGGAAACTTTGTTTCTCCTAAAGGTCCATTTGACTCTCCGAAAGCAAGATCTCCTTCTCCTGTAACAGTTCATTTAATTCCAAAGGTTCCAAATTCACCTTTAGCTCATCAAGTATCTCCATTTGCTCAGAGTAATGCATCTAACGCTAAATCTTCTGATAACGAACGTCCTTTGAGAAGATTCAGTAGTAATTCAAATGATGAAGACGATTTCTACATCCAAAAGCCAAGAGAGTACAAACCACCAACACCATCGAATGATCCGAATCTTCTTAAGCATGCAGAAGGAGATTTCGTGATTGTTGACAATTTTGGAAATGACAATGATGAAACTCCGATTTCTATCAAACCTGTTGGTCGTTCCAACCCAATTTATGCAAGCGTTTCACCAGAATGTCCAGCGAGAGTTCCTTCCCGAAGAAATATCAAAATGGCGAGAAGAGCGAGTACTCTGGAGATTACTCCTTTCTTAGAAGCTGATCCTGCGCAGGAGAAGGCACAGAATTCATGGGTTGTTCCAACTCCTGTTTCAGTTGAAGATAATCCAGTCGATCTGACAAAGCTTATCGAAATGATTCCTGATGAAGTAAGAAAAGGTCCAAGAGATGAGATTGTATTCGATGCAACTCATAAATTCGATTACGATAATCTTGTTTCGCAACTTCAAAAACATAATACAGTTATGAAGATGAAATTCGAAGGACCTCCAAAGGATATGGCAAGCAGCGAATTACTTGAGCTTTTTGACAGATTATAATTTTATATTTTAATTTTTTATATATTTTTGTATATTTTATATGATATTATTTTTGTAAATATTATATTTTTGTATATTTGATACGTATTGCGGGTTTTTACACCCACATTTATATCGCGATTATGGAAAATTAAGAGTTGTTGATCGAAAACAATATGCATTAACTATATGGTAACTTGGTCGTTAATATGGTATGAAGAGTAAATCTCAATTGATTAATAAGAATTCATATAATGAAATAAATAAGGTTCTTTGTGATTAATAATTTGAAAAGGTGTTTACAAATTTGATAAAGATATAAATGGATTCAGTGCCGTTGTAAAAAAAGAATAAAAAAGTTTTCAAATTTTTTGTTTTGTTTTGATTTTTTTTTAGAAAGAAAAAAATAAAAAACATGAAACAATATAAAAACAAAATAAATACAAACAATCGCATGTATTGAGTTATATCATGCAGTCATCATATAGACACACAAGATGTGGATAGCAGATAAAATAATATAACTTCAAACTTTTTGGTGAAATTAAATAATCGCACTTAGAAAATTTCTTCTTCGAAGAAGTTGAAGACACTCTCGAAGTCAAAGTCGTCTGTTATTGGAAATAAAGAAGTTCCTTCGCTCTTCAAAGAACTGAACTCTGTTGAAACTGGAATTTTTGTCTGCATCATTGATGAAGCGAGGACTGATGGGTTTGGTGATGGGTGTGAAGAAGGGACTGATGACTGTTCTGATGACGCAGATTCTGATGTGGATGATGAAGGTGCAAAAGAATTCGACGCTAAGGCGTATGCTGAGAGAGATGTGTATGGGTGAATTTCGGATGTGCTCGCGTTGATTGTTTTGTTTTGCATATTCATCAGTTTCTTGTATCTGTTCTTAACATGGATGTCGTTCCTCTTGTCGAAGAAAGATGCAATATGTCTCCAGTGTGGTAAGTACTTAGGAACAACTTCTAAGAGAAGTCTGTCTTCTTCCTCGGTCCATTCGCTCTTGTTGACGTCTGGTGAGAGGAAGCGTGTGTATCTGTCTTTGCACTGACGTGGTGTGCGTCCAAACATTTTTGAGGCAACTGCTTTCCAGTTGCTTGTGCCAAGCTTGTTGACGAGAGAAACAAGCTTTGCGTCTTCGCGTGGGCTGAATCTGTTGTATGCTGGCATTAGTTAGTTGCTGATACTATAAATAATGAAGTGAGAGGTTACGTTTCTGTTAATATTCGATTGAAATTTGAGTGCCACATTGATTTGGCTCTCAATTCCAAAAATTGAATAGGTGAGGACCAATTTGACACATTGAATTTTGTGGGACCACTTAAATGGCAAGTATAGAAAAGCGATTGAGACGAAGTTTTAGTAGACAAATGTAGTTTACGCATGCAGTTAAAAGCAAATAAGAAATTTTGTATTGGATAAAATTTTGTTTATTCTGAAAAAATATAAAATTGTTTGAAATTTTGTTCATTAGATTACCCGTCACACAATCCAATGACCAAAAACTCAAAATGATCCTTAATCCTAAATACTAAAAATATTCTTTTTCATTCTTCCTCAAATACATTTCAAACATCTCTCTTAATTTTCAATTTTTTGAGTAGAATTCATATACTGAAGACAAAACTACAAATATCTATTATGCACTTTATAATTAATCGACTAATCATTTTAACGAATAACATTTAATTATTGGAAAGGAGTAATCTAATATCTTAAATGTGGTAACTAGCTGAATCATTTTAGTTGGAAATTCCGCTATTTGATAATTTTGCAATTATTAATTATTAATTTGAATTATACGAATATTCAATAATTAAATAATAAAGCGTTTTAGTGTTGAATGTGGATGATTGTTTTGATAAATTTGATCAGTGATAATAATAATTTAAATTATTTTGATATATCTAATTAAAGCGGAAACTCTTGAAAGGAACATGTAGCATATGACATACATGTCAATATATTTGCCTGTAAAGTTAAACTTTTGAACTCCAAGAAGTAGACTGGCCCAGAAAGAAAAAAGAAATCAAAAATAAAATCAGATGTGGAAATTTTAGCCGGATCGGTATTTATGCTGATAAATATGTGTAAAGAACAATGATATTAATCATTTCGCTTATTAATGAATTTTTAAAATTGAATGGGAGGTAATCAAATGAACAAAATTTCAAACAATTTTATATTTTTTCAGAATAAACAAAATTTTATCCAATACAAAATTTCTTATTTGCTTTTAACTGCATGCGTAAACTACATTTGTCTACTAAAACTTCGTCTCAATCGCTTTTCTATACTTGCCATTTAAGTGGTCCCACAAAATTCAATGTGTCAAATTGGTCCTCACCTATTCAATTTTTGGAATTGAGAGCCAAATCAATGTGGCACTCAAATTTCAATCGAATATTAACAGAAACGTAACCTCTCACTTCATTATTTATAGTATCAGCAACTAACTAATGCCAGCATACAACAGATTCAGCCCACGCGAAGACGCAAAGCTTGTTTCTCTCGTCAACAAGCTTGGCACAAGCAACTGGAAAGCAGTTGCCTCAAAAATGTTTGGACGCACACCACGTCAGTGCAAAGACAGATACACACGCTTCCTCTCACCAGACGTCAACAAGAGCGAATGGACCGAGGAAGAAGACAGACTTCTCTTAGAAGTTGTTCCTAAGTACTTACCACACTGGAGACATATTGCATCTTTCTTCGACAAGAGGAACGACATCCATGTTAAGAACAGATACAAGAAACTGATGAATATGCAAAACAAAACAATCAACGCGAGCACATCCGAAATTCACCCATACACATCTCTCTCAGCATACGCCTTAGCGTCGAATTCTTTTGCACCTTCATCATCCACATCAGAATCTGCGTCATCAGAACAGTCATCAGTCCCTTCTTCACACCCATCACCAAACCCATCAGTCCTCGCTTCATCAATGATGCAGACAAAAATTCCAGTTTCAACAGAGTTCAGTTCTTTGAAGAGCGAAGGAACTTCTTTATTTCCAATAACAGACGACTTTGACTTCGAGAGTGTCTTCAACTTCTTCGAAGAAGAAATTTTCTAAGTGCGATTATTTAATTTCACCAAAAAGTTTGAAGTTATATTATTTTATCTGCTATCCACATCTTGTGTGTCTATATGATGACTGCATGATATAACTCAATACATGCGATTGTTTGTATTTATTTTGTTTTTATATTGTTTCATGTTTTTTATTTTTTTCTTTCTAAAAAAAAATCAAAACAAAACAAAAAATTTGAAAACTTTTTTATTCTTTTTTTACAACGGCACTGAATCCATTTATATCTTTATCAAATTTGTAAACTGTTTATTGCCTTATTTTTATCATTTACCAAGATTTTTTCGTTGACAAGATATGAAATGAGTTTTGGAGCTCACTATTTGATCAATTGTCAACTGCATATATATTTCATACCTCAATTAACATCTGTTTGCATTGTTAATATTAAAAACAATAAAATTATGAAGAATTATTTTATTAAACAAGATTTAATATAGAATATATAAATAAAAAAACTATTGCTTGCACTGAGATATTCTCTTCAACTCTTCTGCAACAGCGAAGATCTTTGCCTTGGCGTATTCAAATTTTGGTGCAAGTTTATTAACAGGGATGAAATCCATGCAAAGTTTAGACATAGAATCAATATCATATATTTCACTCGCAAGGATACAAGCTAAAAATAGGATAAATATGGTATCAAATGAGAAAACTGTTTCTGTGTAGTTACAAAGCCTTGAACAGCCTTTCTCAATGCTCGTGATTGCATCATTAACACAATCTAATATGTCAAATGGACAAACAACAAAATACAATTTCTGTAAACTTGAAACAGCATCTTTAAAGTCTTCTATTAATGGGAATACATCTCTTGGATGTAGCTGTTCATCACATTCTGGTTTATAAGGAGGAATCATCTGTAAATCGCAAATTTTTAGTTGTTCAAGAGCTTTTGCTTGCGTGTAATCGATCTTAAATGCTAATGTTTGCGGAAATCTGATAAATATTGTTTCGTAGATGTATCTATAAATGCAAATAAAAAGTATTGAATCCTTAGGTTTTTCAAGTTTTAGATCTTTGATGATCTGGTAAATTGACTCGTATAGTTCCAATGAAAAAACTTGTGCATCTGTTGTTTCGTAAACATTTATGACATTATCTAAAATTTCTTTGTATGGCAAACAAGGAAGAGTGAGTAATGCCATGAGATATGGTTCAGATGGATGTACAGGAGCAAAAATAGTTGAATTGCCTACATCTTTTGCAAAGTTTTTCAAGAGACGCTGAATTTCTTTTTTAATTTGTTGTTTGTTGCGATTATCTACTGGAGATATCGAAAGAGAATTTGTAATTATTTGAATATAAGAAGTAATGCGTTTCTTATTTGGAAAATCGGTTGTATCTTTTTGAAATTCTTCGACATTAACTTGAATAAAGTTATCTTGTGCATAATCCATTAATTTTCCAAGTAAATCAATGAATTTGCTGTATTTCTTCTCATTTTCGTGATATTTTTCCAGTTCCAAATTATACAATTCGTCTTCGAGGAATTTTAATTCATGAAAACGTAGAAGAGCATCGCCTGTTAGCATTAAATGATTTAGATCTGCGTTTAATTTCTTGGGATGGTTGATTAAAAAGACAAAATTGTAAAAATTCGTAAAATATGATGTAGATTGGAAGAAGGCCTCAGTTGAATCTTTCTTATCTTTGGTTATAACAAAATATTGGCGAAATTCTTCAAACCCAACGAAGACTTCTTCAATCTCATTCATCTCACCGTGGATAATATTCAATTTTTCAAAAAAAATTGATCATATCATATATGCGCGATAAGGAGGATATTTTTAAAATATAACAAATTTAAATAAATCATTCAATTTTTGAGAAGGTACGGAATCAATAATAAATATTGGGAATTGATGCGATCAGATCTAAAGTTATGCGATTTTATCATATAATGACGTAAAAATATCAACATTTTTAAATGTTCTAAAAATAACATAATAGAAGCATCAAATAAGTTTTTTGATTATCAATCTGCTGGATGAATCAGGAAAAATTGTTGTATTCATCCACAAAGCTAGTATCTGGCCACATACTCTAAGAAATCAGTGCGGCCAAAAACTTGTGCTCTTTTATCCCTTCAAATTTGTGAGCAATTTAAAAACGTTTCCATGATGAAAGAGCTATAATTGTACGTGCTGATAACATTTTTCAATTTTTATGTTGGGCCACGCATTATTGAAAATTATGCAATATTTCGTTATAACGGAGTTAAAATTCCGAAATTATCATTGTATTGTATATCTCGTAAGCTTCTAGAATATATAATAATTTAAAACTATTCAATTTTACATTTTGATCATTGAAAAAGGATATAAGTATTACAAACTGTTGAGTAGATAATAGTGTTAATGGTGTTCTGTATTTGGATTTTTGAGTACAGAGCAATATCTGAATGTTTCATAGCAATTCAAATTATGGATCGAAAATTATATAATATTATTATGCGATCTTATGTATTTTGGTTTAATTAATGGTTATTCAGGCATATTTATCTAATCATTTATTGAACAAACACTATAGAAGAGATCGATTATGTGAATAGTTCGCAAAAATCCTAATGAACATTGTTATAGCTTGACTGTTTGTTATACATAATTTCTATCCAATTATTATTGAGCATTTCATAATAAATAATTGTGATAAAAGTTCAAACATCGAAACCAATAAATTGTAAATTATTAATAAATTTTATGCTTGTTAATATAGTGTTAATACTTCATGTTTTGAGAGTCAAAATACTTATCATAAAAATATAGTTGAATTGAATTTGATTTGTTTGTAATTTTATTACATAGTATTCATGTGTTAAATGTTAAGAAATTGTGAACTTGAAATTGTGTTCGAGAATGTTCACTGAGTTCTCAAAATTGAAAGGTCCAAGATTGTTTTATCCAATATTCTTCAAGTTTCTGACATATTTCCTACCGATAATTGATAGATATAAAATACAATGAATCGAAGAAGCCAATATATCTAATTTATGTTTTTCTTTCAATCAATTGAATTCATAAATACGCAAAAATTATTAGTGTTTATGTTTAACTTCAATGAAAACTTCTAATTTTACAGCCTTAACTTTTGAAAAAATTCTGAGTGCTTCACAAATCCTCAGAATTAAAAATCTTTTCTCTATTTTTGTTCGTAGTGATATACATCACATCTGATAATGATCATTTACAAAACACATGAAAACCATAAACTCACAAAATTTGAATACATCTATTCTTTATTTTTAATGTTATCCTTCAAGCCAGCTCCAGGCAAAATAGTCAAATCTAAATTCACACCGGAAGAAGACAAGAAACTCATCGAGCTCGTCAACAACTCACCAGACGTAGATTGGAACAAGATCGCAGCCCAATTCACAAATAGGAATCCAAGACAATGCAGAGAGAGATGGCAGAACTATCTTAACCCAGCTCTCTCCAGCAACAACTGGACAGAAGAGGAAGACCAATTAATTCTCGAGCGCTTCAAAGAAATGGGTCCACATTGGAATGCTATCGGCAGAACATTTGTTGGACGTTCCGGAAATGCTGTACGTAATCGTTATTTAGTTTTGATGAGACACCAGCAAAAGAAATTCCGTCTCAACAAGTTTAATGAGTACGTTCCATTACAAGAGAACCCAATGATGCCTATGCCGATTCTCGAGCCAATCCAACAGAACTTCATTGCTCAACAGATGTACGCACAGCAAATGATGTTAGCTTATCAGATGAACGCTCAACAGAATAATTTCCAGTTCCAACAACAACAGATGCAGCAAATGATGCAGCAACCACAACAGATGCAACCAATACAGGAGCCAATCATGCAGCAACAGCCAATTATGCAGCAGGCCCCTCAGATGAACCTCAATGTTGAACATGAGGAAGAACACCCAGTTAAGGATGTATTTGAGGATAATAATATTAGTGAAATCTTCACAGGCGGTGACGATTTTGTGTTCTTGGACTCCATGTTTATTTAATTATCTTACTTTGAGATCGTTATTTTATTAGTAGTTTAGTTTGCAAAAGTTAAAAGCGCTACGATATATGACTCCGAGTGTGATCGGAGATATTCTATAGCGCAAATAATTTGTTTTTTTGACCTTTGTTACTAAACATTTTTTTGATTGTTTTTCAAATTTACTTGACTTTTTCATTATAACTCTCCACAGATATTATACGATGCTATCAGATATATGCCTTCCACGTAGAATGGAACAAAACTCTTTTGATTTTCAAAATAGATTTTTTATTCGTTCACAGTTGACACAAGTGAGCTTATCGATCAACGCTTTTAGCTCCAATCATGCAGTATCTACAAAGCTGTTTACTAAATCCTGCATTATTTCAAATAAGGATTGAAAAAAGTTTTGAATATAAAGATAGAAACATATCGTTTAGCAAAAATATAAGGAGTTTAGCTAATAATTTGAATATTACAGAATAATATCGAATCAATATATCTCATGAAAATTTTGTATGTATATATATCCTAATTGTTTGTTAGAATTGAGTAATATACAGTATTTCTGCAATAATGTTCTCTAATCATTCTTATTCGGTTCAATAATAATAAATATTCCTGAATACGCTGGATTTTTTTGTGTTTTTTCACTTTTATCGATGTATTCTTAGTAATGATCTGAGATGGTTATTATAATTCTGGCAAATACGTTCACATTGTATTGAAGTTGCAGCTTTCCAAAAAGCAGAGGAGTATAAACCCAAATTGTATGGATTCTTTGCAGTATTTATAGTAGTTCCGGTGATATTTCTACCAAAACTAAATGAATTAAATGAATTACCATGAAAATAGCAATCAGAGATGAAAATACTTGTACTTTCAGAAGTAGAATCGGCAGAGAACATATACTTGCATGTGTTTCGCCTAAATATTGAATCAATGACTGTTAATGAAGTAATTTCATCCATAATTCCTATAAGTCCTTTTTCTCCAGAATTATAGTTCTTTATTATATTGCAGTGCTTCATCAAAGTTGATCTGTTTAGTCTGTGCAAGAATAAGTAATATGTTGAATTGCAATAGGCCAAATTGTTGAATTTAGATGTTCCATTCTCTGATCTAACTCTAAATACATATGTACATCTTGAAACACCAACACAATGTGTGATATTCAAATTTTTATGCAAAATATTATTACTTTCAATAAAAAGTACTGAATTTGTACAATGGCAATTCATAAATGTTGAATCAGTAGCTGAGTAATTATTAAAAATGTCACTATTAGGATATATATAATTATAAGCGCCAATATTAGCATTGCAATTCATGGCGCAAATATGATAATGAAAACTATATCCTAAAGATTGTGATATGACTCCTCCATTTATACCTCTACTAGCTTGTGGATTTATATTAATAAATAAACCATTAGTTATCAATACTTTTGAGCTTTGCTGATTTAAATTGAAAATTTGTTGATTTATATCTATTGCAGTGATTGTATCTGCCCAATAATTTCCAGGCTGTGTAACTTGACGAAATTCTGAAGACTTGTTATAAATATCATCCCAATATAAATCGCTCCAATCATGTACTAGCCTTTTTGGACCATTTGTGAAGCCAGGAATGTAAAAGAATGAATGGATTAATTTCATCTTTTGTCTTTTTTATGAATTTTTTGAGAGATACTTTTGAAAAAAAAATTGCATTTCAACATTTTATTTTCATTAAAATATGATTTGACACATTAATTCGGATCTGAATGTAGATAAATTTAGTAGTGTCTCAAATTGGATTTGAATGGCTCTCTTAATTTATTGAGATGAAACAAATCTCCTATCTCATTTATATATTTGAATATACAGTGTTTGAAGTATCTAATTGTTTTCTATAATAAACAACATACCAGTGCAAGTAAAACAGATTTTCTTTTAATGACAATACGAAAAAGGAGATTTAATTTCTATGCATAAACTAATATTTTTGCAGAAATTCAATTTTTTGAACAAATACTCTGAAACTTATTCCAATTTCAAGTGAAACATTAATGTTGTTTAGTTTAGAATGCCAAAATTGTTTGCTTCCAATAGCCACAAACTTTATGAAATTGACAAGAAACTGTCTAAATCTATGGAAGATATTGCAAACTTTTTATCTCTTAATCGAGACATTATCCAAGTTCTTCATGTTGTTTTAATTCTGAATGAACAAACTCACACAACTTGCGTACTATCAATAATGCAGCCAAACATTCATTTTTCGTTCATACAAACTTTCAGTTCAACCTATCGAATCTCTTCTCATACCTTCTAACTTCGAGGCATGCGTATCTGTGACTTCTTCAGTCATTCAGAAGAATGTTTTCCATCAGTTGAATCCATCTCTGACAAACTCCGTCCTCTCAACATCAACAATCTCCTATATCGCGCGAAGAAAGAATTTGAGAAAGTTGACCAAAGTGACATCTAACCTATCGAATACTAGGATTCTTGGTATAATAAAATGTGTCATCTACTTCATTAATAATATCTTTGACTTTGTCAATAATGAAAGCAAAGTTTCGCATTAGTATATAGACAAATGAGATATATTTAAATTCTTTTCATCATTTTAATATTATCAATAGTAATATCATTTGGAATTGATCCATTACTCTGAGCATGACAATTTTCACCATGAATTTAGAATCTGTATTAATCAACACAGTAAAAAGTTTAAATCCTTCTGGACCAGCATACCAAAATACGAAGCAGTATTTAATTTCTAAATCATCTTTGCATCTCATTATTCACTCATCAAGAACTCTCTGAATGTTATTCAAAATATTGCAAAATGAAGTATGTTGCTTTCCAGGGGAATTGTGTTCAATTACAATTTTGACATTGGATGTTGTATTTTCAATCGTGCAAAATGAAACTAATGTGTATAATGTAGTGCCAATTGTGTATCCTGATTTATATAATGCTGTGCATTTACTGAAATTTATTGATCGTAAAGTGATATTCCTGAATATTACGAAAATTGTTATTGTTGAGTTTAAAATTTTCACAAAGGCAAATTGATGAGTCATTGATGAAATTTAGTTTGTTTGCACCATAGCAATTTGAACAGGAGTGATGACCTCCATCTGAGTATAGAGTAGATGTTTGCGAAGATAAAGAACAAATTTTTGTTGGACAAGAAAACTGTTGCTATGAAAACAAACAATGCTGTCTTTATCTGTAAATGTGTTATTATAAAAGATGAGTTCAGAAAGTAATATAGGGTGTCCAAAGGTGCGTTTAGCACAGCGCTCTATATGAGACTATTAAAGGAGATATATGCTGATTATAAATATATAATAAAAAATATGAATATATGTATATGATGAGTATGTTGTATTTTGGCGCCATGCCGGGATATAAAATGAATTTTGAGACAAGAGGCGGTTTCGCGGGAAATTTTGGCGGGATTTTTTTCATTTTTTTAATGAATCATAAAGAAAACATCCTCGCTCTTGCAAAAATGCAAAGACTGAAAAAATCTACGAGACATTGGTAAATGCTTCGGTATGGATGCTCCTAGCTATTCCACTGTAACGTATCATGTTAGGATGTATCACTTCATGAACAAAAAGGCGCCCATCATAAAAATTGACAAAAAATCGCCGGATCAAAGAAAAATCAAAGCAATTCTTCAAGCGCTAGATGAAGACCCAAGAGCATCACTCAGAAGGATAGAGGAGATGACAAAGATACACGTACACAACAGTCAGTTATTATCTGCACAATTATTTGAACTACAAACTAGCGTATACACGTTGGGTTCCGCACAACCTTAATTCAGTTCAAAAAAAATCTAGAGTCCAATCTTCGAAAGAGCTCCTCTCTATATTGGGTGCGTATCAATCCAAGAAGTTTCGCTTTTTAGTAACAGGGGACGAGTCTTGGTTTCAATATGCAACAGAAGCCAAAATCATGTGGATCCCGAAGGATGAAAATCCGCAAACATTCCCGAAGAAAAAAATTGACACACCAATGATGATGTTGTCGGTTTTTTGGGGCGTGAATGACATCATCGCAATTGATATTCTTCAAAAACCTAATACGATGAATGCTCAGTATCTAATTGACAATGTTCTTACTCAAATTATCAATTCTGATGAGTTTGAGAAATCCAAACAACAAAAACAAAAGTTTGCAATTCATTTTGATAATTCAAGAGTTCACAAAAGTCATAAGGTAATGAATTACTTGGTGGAAAACAATGTCAAAGTTGTTCCAAACCCAATTTATTCACCTGATATTGCACCCTCTGACTTTTATTTATTCGGCACGCTAAAAAAGAGAGTTGAAGGACGCGAATTCGCGAGTCCAGATGATCTTGAAAATTTTGTAAGAGAGCAATTTGAGCAATTTTCTCATGATGATTTAAAGCGTGTCTTTCAAGCCTGGATCGATCGCTGCGAACGCGTGATTGAATCCAATGGTGATTATATTTAAATAAACTTTATATATATGTAACTTGTTTATTTCTATTCGCAGTATTCAGGTTTGTGCTAAACACACCTTTGGACACCCTATATTCCATAACTCAAAGGATAAATCAGTGAATAAACGATGTAACTGCTGATATCTTTACAAAATTAAATATAAAATTCTCAATCAAATGAATGAAATCTAAACAACTTGAGAATTATTTCGGCAAAATTCACCGATTCCTACTCTGTGAAACTAAATAACCACAAACTTTTATGAAATATACCAGAAATATAGGAAAATTTCGTCCATCTAAGAAATAGACCCAATGAAAGTAATTATGTGATCATGTATATTATAGATTATTTAATATAGTTTATAGTTATGATTGTTTATTAGGAGATGATATAGGAACTATTAAAGATCGAATAAATTTAATATAATCTTGTTCAAATGTGTCATCTTCTTCTTTTATTATTTTATTTTCATAATTATTAACCATAGGAATTAAAGCTTCGCATTTAGATGTAGATAAATGAGATAAATTTAAATATTTTTCTTCATATTTGATATTTTCAGTAATGATATCATTTGGAATAGATGGAGTACTCTGAACATAACAATTTTTAACTGTAAACGATGATCCACTATTGTGAAAAAGTTTAAATCCTGATGGACCTTCATTTCCAAATATAGAACAGTTTTCAATTGTTATAACTATATTACAATAAATCATTCCAAATTCTGTTGTACTCTGTTTGTTATTCAAAATGTTGCAAAAAGAAACAAAATTTGTTTTAGAATTATAATGACCTAATACTTGATCATAAGGTTTGCATGTTGTATTTTCAATTGTACAAAATGAAACTGATGCTTCTGTTGATGGAAAAAGTCCGTATCCTGAATTATATGATGCTGTACATTGACTGATATTTGTTGATCGAATAGAAATATTTCCATTGAATGCAGATATTGTTTTCTGTGATATTTCGTTTCCACAAAGACAAATTGTTGAATCATAGACAAAATTTAGTTTGTTTGAATCTTGACAATCTGAAAAGGAGTGGTGACCTCCTTGGTAATAAGTGTAAGTTGTTTGTGAAGATAAAGAACAAATTTTGTGTTGAACAAAAGAACTTTTGCAGCTAAAATAAACACTGCCGCCTTTTTCAGTATTTGTGTTGTTATTAAAGTTGCATTCCGAATGTAATACTTTGATGTCGTTAATAGAATATTTGATTGCGCCGTTGTTGAAGTCAAAGAAGAAACTGAGTAAAACGAAGCATTCATTTTGTGTCGCATTTGGTTTGCAGTTGTTGCATGTGGTTGGATTTGATTGATTGTCTGTTCCATAAAAATGTTGCCATGGAGCGAATGAAACACTCGAGATAAAAAATCTGTAAACTATTCAATTTAAAATCTTAGATTTCGGTTTAAAAAATCATAGGATTTTAATTAGAATGGACAATTAAGCAATCTGTATGACATCCACTATCTACCAAATCAATAGGATCATGCCTTTAATCATTTATGTTTGTTAATCCTAAACAATGAAGATTCAATCTCGTCTAAAATTGGATATTTGCAGCAAGAACAATTACTAAAACAGCATAAAAAGTAAATATAATATTCATACGTTGATTATGGCATACCAATTTCAATTTTCTCTCAATTAAGTGCAAATTTTTTAAAAGGCATATATTGAAATATTGTTAGTTCGTATAAAATTTATAAAAAGTTCATTTTTTAAAATTAATTCAACATAATCAAAAAATATAATAAAAGTTATTTTCTTGAATTTGCCTTCCTGTACTTATAAAGTGTCTGTTCGGACTCCTGAAGCTTAGTTCTGCTGTCGTTGACAACCTGTTGAGCGTTAAGTTTCTGAACAACTTTGTTTCCTCCTTTCTTAACTTTTCCTTTCTCGCTCTCTGAAACTCGCGCTGCAACACGGAGTTCTGATCGACGGACAATCTGGTTGGAGCAGAATCTGACTGTTTTGACGTGCATATTCATGATTCCCTCTGGATCGCCGCCTTTGACGAGAACTTGTGCGACCAATTGTGCAACAGATCCCTTCACAATCCTTGCGGCTGCAATTACTTTGAATTCGGGGTCTTCCCCGGCTGTTCCTTTAATTAACATTTCGGCAGCAGTCATAATCAAACCGGCAGCCTCTGTAAGGTCTTGCGCTGAGTTAATCATCATCCGTTCGTTGTCAATGTGGCCGAATGATACGATTAAGTTTGCTGTGATCTGCATGGCGCGTTTGAGCATGTCTCCTGCGTTCTTGAGAATAGCCCTCGCCTGTGCGATGATGAATTTGATGAAAGAGTCGAGATCAAGCAATTCTGCAATATCTTGTTGGTTGTTTGAGTCAATTTCAGTCTTAATTGCTGATTCGTTTTCATCTTCATCTTCTTCGTCTTGAAGAAGTGATGCATCGATGATTAAATCGTCGACTTGGCCAAATTGTGAACCGAATTCACTTAATTTGGCTGACATCTCTTCAATTGCAAGTGCTGTTGCCTGGAGTTCTGCTGTGACTGCATCGCTTGGCTCGATTTCGACTTCTTCCTCCTTTTGTGCCGTAATCTCTGCTGATTTGACTGCTTTGTCTGCAGAAACCTTGAAATTCTGCGATGCCTGGTTAACAGCAGCGATCGACTCTGTAATTTGGGACTGAGCAGTTGGGTCTAAAAGTAATTTCGCTTTAACAGAATTTTGTAATGATGTAAATGCTGAAGCGAATTCGTGCATAATTGTCTGCTCTTCAACTTGGCAACGAGGATCTGTGGTGGAAAATGTCATAGTTCCCATAGATGTGGCAAATTTTTCGGCTTCCTCTCTCAATTTAAGAGTCAATTCAACCAGTTCGGAATTGTTTTGTGAGTTGTAGATATCTGAGAAGTTATCCATCTTCTTTTGGAGTTCTTCGAGTGAATCGCAGAGCTGCTTGAAGGATTCATGTGGAGAAGGAGCTTCTGTTGGCATTGGAGGGAGGTTGAACTCGTCTGGGATTTTGGAGGCTGAATCTGGGTCTGGATAAATAATAATGTGGTCAACCAAGGAATGAGCGGCCTCGATCAACTTAGGAACGATTGCTGTTGATTCGTTGATATCTTTCTTAGTTTGTTTCTCATTGTCTTTCAGATGTTCAATTGCTGAGTTGATTTTACTTTCGTACTCTTCGTAGATGGTCTTAAACCATGATTTCTGAGGTTCGACTGAGTTTTCGTACAAATCATCTGCACTTTGCTTCAATTCATCTCTTGCTTCTGTTAATGCGTTGATCAAACCTTCTCTTTCTGGGTCTAACATCTCTGAAAGAGGGCAGGAATTGATTCTTGAGACAACACGAGATGCTTGAACTTCAATTTTGGATAATTGATGGAAGAAATCGTTCTTTTTCTCGTCTAATCCTGTTGCTGGTACTGGTGGAAGTGGTCTTTCAACGTTGTTGATGAATGTATCGATCTTCTTTGCCATTGTTCTGGCCAATCTTCTGACTTCGAGAACTGTCTCTGGAGAATTGTCATTCTGAAGGTTCCTTGCGAGTTCTTCGAACTTGGAGAATGCTGAGAAGACGTCGTTTGCGTTGGAAGCGAATCCCTGGATCTGATTTGTTTTTTCAAGACCGTTCTTCTCCATAGATCTTAGAGCTACCGTAGCTGATTCGCTCGCTATTGTCGACATCTTCATGATCGCGTGGCTGACAACGTCCGGAGGAACGTCATTTTGTCTGGCAGCGCGAACGACGATGTTCGAGTACTCTCTGAACATCTCGGCCCTGTTGTAGATTTCGTCACAGAGCTCGTCCTGGTCTTCGATTTTCATAACATCTTCGTATCTGTCCGGCCGCATCTTCTTGATTTGTCGAATAACTTCATCTACTAAGTCTTGGACGTCTACTTCTCCGTTCAAAAGCTTCTCGATCGTCTTGTCAATAAGCTCCTGGAATTTCTCCAACATCTCTTTATCGTTGAAAAATCCATATGTCAACAAATTTTTCAGAGCTTTTGCTACTTCAAGTGGAGAAGCTTTTCCATCTCTCAACTCTGACAACTTTTCGGCCATTGTACTGAGGATTGTTTCGAGCATTTCCTCTTTTTCTTCAGGAGTTCCCGAAATAAAGCGTTTGTAGTTGGACATTTGATCAAGGATGAGATCTATCTCGTTCAGGGCCTTCTCTGACTTAGTATCAATGTATTCTTTGATTTTATTTATGAGATCATTATTTAATTTCTCCATAAATTCAAGTTCTTCGCCTGACATGTCGCCCATTGATCTTGTAGATGCTACAGAGGCCCTCATGAGAGCTTCAATTACCTCATTATTGTAAGCTTCGTCGAGAGACCTCATATTTATCAGTTTGGCGATGTTTTTCTCTGCATCGTATATAGTTCCGCAGTCAATCTCGTTATTACAGGCCATTTCGAACCATTTCGTAAGGAATTTGAGTGCATCTTCTGATTTTGCGTCCTTGAAGAGGTCCATGAGGTTCGTAGCTGTGATTCTGAGGGCAGATGTTGGAAGGGAAGCGATTGCCGATTCGAGTTTCCTGAATTGGCGAAGTTCCGCTGGAATATCTACCTGAAGGAATGGTTGTGGTAAGCTATCGATGGCGGATTGGAACTTTGTCATCATTTGTGATAAGTTTGAAACGTAGTTCGATAGGAGAGATCTGTTGGATGCGTCTTGATTTGTAATAAGAGGCAAAATTGTGTTCAAAGATGCATTAATAGCCTGTGGGAACTGCTTCAAATCCTGCATTGACTCCGGAGCGTTCTCCAAAGAGCCAGATAACCTCGTAATTGCAGAATAAAAATGAGAAAATTTGTAAGCAAATGAATCGTCGTAATGTTGCTGAGCTTCTTGGATTGTTGGAAGGCAGCTGAATGATAAACTGCCAACATTTGAAACGAAATCGTCGGTTTCTCCGAAATTATTAACTTTTTTGAGCTTTTCGAAGGTATCTCCGATCTCATCGAAGTATGCATTCATTAATGACTTCGTAAGGCCACCGATTCCATCTTCTTCTTTGTCAAGAAACTCTTTTAATTTATGAACTAAATTAATGTACTCAGAAGTGTTCTGATTTGTTGACAAATATGTTGGTGTGTTAGCCATCGTTGATTCGTACTTGTCTAATTCGCTCTTGAACGTTTCGTCGACTTGAATTTGTCCATTTGACACTTGGATGGCCTTAACTCCCATTTCTGCTACCATCTGTGTGCTGATTGAAAGCATACTAACGAGATGGTCATATAACGATGAGACTTGCTTGGCAGATTTTTTGATTTCAGACGATAAAGTTTGGAAAACTGCGGCGTCTTGCGGTTCTGCCTGCTTTATTATATCATTGAGTGAATATGGGAGATAGTTCGTGGCAGAAAACAACTTTTGTACGTCTGTAATGAAAGTTTCGGAATTTGGATCGATTTGATTCAAATTATCAATGGTAGAAGTATGGTAATTAACTTGACTGAGGCTGTTTTCGCTGTAGCAATCGATCTTTTTCGTGTAAGTTGCTGTTACATTCGTAGAATAACCTTTGACTAAACTTAACTGAGCGTTGAGTAGCTTTCCGATGGCTTCTTGAAGCGCTTTATCAATGATATTGGAATTTGCTTGGGAATAAAGTGATGTTGAGATGCAACGAGCAAGAGAAAAGGCACAATCCGTAATTTCTTGTTGGTCTTGAGAAATCGTAAGAATGGCCTTGACGGATTGTATCATGGTATTCGCTTCTGTGGAGTTATAAACGTAATCTGTGGAGGCAATCTCTGAAAAAACTGTTAAAAGAGAATTAACAATTTCCTTTGTTTGTTTGATCGGGGCGTTGGAGAAGCAGGCATCGGTTAGCTTTGAAATCTCTTTCGAAACTAACTCGGCGACTGGTTTTCCTACTTTACTGAATATGAGGTTCATGTACTGGATTATATGCTTAGCAAAAGCAGTGGTAAGTAAAGTATCCTTAACAGAACTTTGTGCGAAGGAGTAAATCGCAAACAAAGAAGGAATTGTCGTTGTTATTGTTTTCAAATTCGGAAACACTGCTTCAATGTTAGTCGAAGCAGCTGTACGTAATTGGTTCGAAACGTTTGTTAATAGATCGACCCAGCTCTTGAAGTTTGTGATCTGAGATAACGAATTCACTGCATCGTAGGCAGATAAAAAGCTGAGATCTATGACGAGGAGCTCAGCAAGTTTGTTGCAGCAGACGCAATAATGGGCAAACTCCTTGTCTTCGAAATTAATTTCATTTTCTTTTTCTTTGTTGAGTTCAAAACATTTCGGGGCAAGAGCAAGGACTTTATCAAGGGTCTCGACAACTAGAGACAGGGACTGCTGAAGCGCAGGAACGTAAGAAGCCATAGATGACGCTTGATTTGAAGTTAACATAGGGATATATTGGTTGAATTGGCCTAAATGGTTGAAAGCTTCGATAAACAGTTCTGAATATTGTAATTCAGGAGGGACAACTTTATCGAGCTCTTCACCAGAAATCTTTAAAATTTCGTTTAGAGAAGTAATCTTCTTGTAATCAGTGGAAAGAGAGAAAATAGGTCCATATGAGATGGATGGAAGTTGTTCATTCATGGTTTTCAATATAGGTTTGTATGCATTTATGATATTATTGATTTTTATGACGTGATAGCCAATATTTGATAAGCATTCTTTTATTTTATCCTCGGGGACAATCTCTTGAAGTGGCTGGATTTGATATCGTACTCCGGTGGTTAAAAGCATTTAAGATTTATCACAATAATAAAAATTGAATGACTTCATCCGTCACCTTTCGATTCTTTCTATTCCAACAAATTTATCAGAAAACTTATCATATTCTAATAAACAGAAATTCATCAAAAGTAACAGCTCTCAATTTTTTGACATTTGTAAATTCTAAATTGAATGAGAAAAATGAAATAATACTAAGCATAATACAATATTCTAGATTTAATTATAATTAGGAAAAAGTTAGTTTTGAGAGTACTTTTCATAGGCATATAGAATGAAATCTTCTGAAAAATAATATCACATAAACTCATATTATTTTCTAATATATAACTATTTTATATAAAAATCAAATTCAATGATCTTAAAAGCGAAGGATAAACCTCAAAATTTACGAATATAATGAGTGGGAATATAATGCTTATCTATCATAAAACCATATGAAATATCAATTTTTGCTTTACGCCTAATTTTTGACGACAATTAGCAAAAAATGTTAAATGTTAACACTCAGTCCATTTGAATATGAAAAATAAAATTGACTTTGATTAAATGTTTTTATTTATCATGCAATTCTTCTTGCGACCAAAGATTTGAATAAAAGTTCAAAAAATAAGATAGCTTAAAAAATAATATACGGTAGTGTTTACTAATAGATGAATAGTATATAAATTCTATTAAAATGGATTTGATCCAAAAAAATATATAAAATTTGATCATAAATAAAATCGTTTTAAATTACTTCTTCATTTAAATTATAACAATTATTTTTGGTTTTATATTTTTTTGGATCAAATCCATTTTAATAGAATTTATATACTATTCATCTATTAGTAAACACTACGTATATTATTTTTTAAGCTATCTTATTTTTTGGAATTTTATTCAAATCTTTGGTCGCAAGAAGAATTGCATGATAAATAAAAACATTTAATCAAAGTCAATTTTATTTTTCATATTCAAATGGACTGAGTGTTAACATTTAACATTTTTTGCTAATTGTCGTCAAAAATTAGGCGTAAAGCAAAAATTGATATTTCATATGGTTTTATGATAGATAAGCATTATATTCCCACTCATTATATTCGTAAATTTTGAGGTTTATCCTTCGCTTTTAAGATCATTGAATTTGATTTTTATATAAAATAGTTATATATTAGAAAATAATATGAGTTTATGTGATATTATTTTTCAGAAGATTTTGTGTTCTTCTTCAAAATTTTATTTTTTTTATTAAAAAGAATCTTTACAAAATATACATTTACTTTAATTAATATTTAAAAACGTGCTCTATCAAAAGTTCCAAAAATTCAATATTTTAGCTTTTCTGAGGTGTTACTTTTGATGAATTTCTGTTTACAACAGAAAACTTATCATATTCAATGATGTGATTTACAAGATAAAAAATATAAAAAATTAATTCACAGCTAAACAAAATCGAAAGGTTTTGCAAATCTTTTTTGTATTTCAGTTTCTCCCCCTAAAAAAATGGACAACATTGAAGAAACTAAGGAAGAAATAATAAATAATGAAGAAGAAGATCAGGAATATGAAGTAGAACAAATCATATCGCATACTTTTGAAAAAAACCATCTGTTTTACTTAGTAAAATGGGCAAATTATGATCATTCAGAAGATTCTTGGGAACCAGAAGAAGGACTATACAACTCTATGGATAAAGTAACTGAATACTGGGAAACTGTTGATGAAGACCTCAAAGAAAAGATATTTGGTACGCAAAATACACAAAAAGCATCTAAACCGCCACCTAAACTGAATAAAAATAAAAGATTCGAGCGCAAAAACAAATCAAAGCCTTCACACACCAAAAAATCCTATGATTTTACATTTGATTATGTATATACTGATAATTACGTTCAACAAGAACCAAAAGAACCTGAAGAACAACCTCGTGTGAAAGAGAGCAAAATAAAAGCGGCTCTTTCACAAGAAAAATATTTAAAGCATGCCGAAACGAAATCTACACCTGATGCTCCTCACGTATTAGGAGCATACAAAATAGATGAAGATATATACTTTGCATGCGAACTTGATGGCAAAAATGTTTCAATTTCAAATGAAGATATGAAATTATATTATACAGATGCATTACTTCAATTTTACGAAGAGAATCTTACTATTTCAAAGAATTTTGATTTCCATGTCCATAAGTAATGAAGTTTGTTTTTGCCATTTTAGACCATTTAATTTTTGGCGCTATCAATTGAATAATTTGGCGCCAAAAACGAAAATCATTATTTTAGAATGTCTTCCAAGAAGCCAGCCTCTAAAACACCAACTGAGAAGAAGCCAGCCGTCGAGGGCGTCGATGCTGCCAACGCTGCCAAGCAAGACAAGAAGCTCCGCCACAAGAAGCGTGCAGAAACATTCTCATCCTACATCTTCAAGGTTCTTAAGCAGGTCCACCCAGATATCGGTATCTCCAACAAGGCTATGATGGTCATGAACTCTTTCGTTACAGATATCTTCGAAAGAATCGCTCAGGAAGGTGCACGCCTTGTCGATATGAACGAACGTAACACACTTGGTTCTCGCGAAGTTCAGACAGCCGTTCGTCTTGTTCTTCCAGGCGATCTTGCTAAACACGCCGTCTCTGAAGGTGGCAAGGCTGTCGCTAAGTTCAACGCTGAGTAAACTTTATTACTGTATCTCCCTCTTTAATTGCCTTACTTTTTATTTAAGTTATCAGCATTACTTTCATATGAATGATTATATTTTAAGTAGCAAAATCTTCAAGGAATCACCTTAAAAGGTGTTCTGTAATAAACAGAAATTCATCAAAAGTGACAGCTCTCAATTTTTTGACATTTGTAAATTCTAAATTGAATGAGAAAAATGAAATAATACTAAGCATAATACAATATTCTAGATTTAATTATAATTAGGAAAAAGTTAGTTTTGAGAGTACTTTTCATAGGCATATAGAATGAAATCTTCTGAAAAAGAATATCACATAAACTCATATTATTTTCTAATATATAACTATTTTATATAAAAATCAAATTCAATGATCTTAAAAGCGAAGGATAAACCTCAAAATTTACGAATATAATGAGTGGGAATATTTCATATGGTTTTATGATAGATAAGCATTATATTCCCACTCATTATATTCGTAAATTTTGAGGTTTATCCTTCGCTTTTAAGATCATTGAATTTGATTTTTATATAAAATAGTTATATATTAGAAAATAATATGAGTTTATGTGATATTATTTTTCAGAAGATTTTGTGTTCTTCTTCAAAATTTTATTTTTTTTATTAAAAAGAATCTTTACAAAATATACATTTACTTAAATTAATATTTAAAAACGTGCTCTATCAAAAGTTCCAAAAATTCAATATTTTAGCTTTTCTGAGGTGTCACTTTTGATGAATTTCTGTTTACAACAGTTCAACTAACCTTTTCAAAAATGCATAAATTATCGCATAGAAAGAAGAATTTGAACATTTGGGATTTTAAATTGAATAGTTTACAGATTTTTTATCTCGAGTGTTTCATTCGCTCCATGGCAACATTTTTATGGAACAGATAATCAATCAAATCCAACCACATGCAACAACTGCAAACCAAATGCTACCCAAAATGAATGCTTCGTTTTACTCAGTTTCTTCTTTGACTTCAACAACGGCGCAATCAAATATTCTATTAACGACATCAAAGTATTACATTCGGAATGCAACTTTAATAACAACACAAATACTGAAAAAGGCGGCAGTGTTTATTTTAGCTGCAAAAGTTCTTTTGTTCAACACAAAATTTGTTCTTTATCTTCACAAACAACTTACACTTATTACCAAGGAGGTCACCACTCCTTTTCAGATTGCAAAGATTCAAACAAACTAAATTTTGTCTATGATTCAACAATTTGTCTTTGTGGAAACGAAATATCACAGAAAACAATATCTGCATTCAATGGAAATATTTCTATTCGATCAACAAATATCAGTCAATGTACAGCATCAGTTAATTCAGGATACGGACTTTTTCCATCAACAGAAGCATCAGTTTCATTTTGTACAATTGAAAATACAACATGCAAACCTTATGATCAAGTATTAGGTCATTATAATTCTAAAACAAATTTTGTTTCTTTTTGTAACATTTTGAAAAACAAACATAGTACAACAGATTTTGGAATAATTCGTTGTGATGGAATTATAACAATTGAAAACTGTTCTATATTTGGAAATGAAGGTCCATCAGGATTTCCACTTTTTTACAATAGTGGATCATCGTTTACAGTTAAAAATTGTTATGTTCAGAGTACTCCATCTATTCCAAATGATATCATTACTGAAAATATCAAATATGAAGAAAAATATTTAAATTTATCTCATTTATCTACATCTAATTGCGAAGCTTTAATTCCTACGGTTAATAATGGTGAAAATAAAATAATAAAAGAAGAAGATGACACATTTGAACAAGATTATATTAAATTTATTCGATCTTTAATAGTTCCTATATCATCTCCTAATAAACAATCATAATTATAAACTATAAGTATTAAAAAAATGATAATTTTTTTTTTTTTTTTTGTATTAATATTATCTCAAAATTTAATTTACGTGATATTACATGAACTAGAGCACATAGAAATCATCTGGCACCTTCTCACCCTTCTTCTGAAGTTCGTCGATGATCTTTGAACGTAGTTCGTTATAGTTTGAGTTAACGACATTTGTTGGGACCTTTCCTTCAGCTAAGTTCTTCTGGGCGAGTTCGTACACTTTCTTGATTGTATACTTAAGGTTATCCACGCTAAAGTGACCGAATTGGCGCTTCTGAGCTGCCTGGAACGACTTGTTGGACGTCTGAGGAGCAGCTAGTCCTGGTCCGAAGTCTAACTTGTAACCAGCGAGCTGGGACTCCTGTTTGGCCGGAGTAGCGATCATTGTTCCGTCGTTATTCTGAGAGGAGATGAATGTTCCTCCGTTGTAAGTATCATCTGAAATAAATGTGCCCTGTGGGATGAATGTTCCGTCATTGCCGGAGAAGAGGACTGTGGCGCATGCGTTGTCATCAGCCAAGTAGTCGCCATCATCGTCTTCCTCTTCCTCTTCGTAGACTTCCTCTTCCTCATAGGAGTACTCGTTCTCCTGCTCGGCCTTCAGTTTGTCCTTTGCCTGGCGATAGGCAACGTAGAGGTCCTGGATGATTTCCTTGGACTTCTGGTCTGAGATCTGTGCAAGGAATGGATCGTTGATGAGCTCTGTAATCGGTGGTCTGAGGGCGGGATCCTTGATAAGGCATCTCTTGACGAATGCCTTGAAGAGAGGTGAAAAGTTAGCTGGGGCTTCTGGTGGTGGAAGAAGTGGGATCTGAGTAATAACATATGTTGGGTTGTACTGTGTTAATGGAGGGCTACCGACAACGATTTCGATTGCAGTGATGCCAATGGACCAAATATCGACCTTGGTATCATAGCCGTTCTGTGACATAATTTCTGGAGCCATCCAATATGGAGAACCAACAATTGTACCGGTTTTCATACGGTAATCATCGAGCTGTGCAGATACACCGAAGTCGCAAAGCTTGACAATACCCTCTGATGTAATAAGTAAGTTTCCTGCTTTGATATCACGGTGGATACGTCTTAATCCGTGGACATAAGCAATTGAGTCAACAACACTCTTGAGAACAGCAGCGGCTTCAAGCTCTGTTAATGGTCTCTTGAGAAGTGACATGGTATCGGAAATAGAACCACCGTCGCAATATTCCATTTCTAAGTAAAGTTTCTCATCTTCGAAAAACCAATTATAGTAATTAACAACTGTATCGTGGTGTAAATCAATGACGTTGTTGATTTCGGCCATTTGGGTCATCCATTCGTCAGCATTTTGGACTTCATTGGATTTGAGAGCGACAACTCTGCCTGTTTTATTATTAATCGCCTTGTAAACGACACCATAAGAGCCTTTACCTATTTTTTCAAGGATCTGATAGTCGTAGACAGATCCTTTTCCGCCTTCTATTGACGTCGCCATATACTGTCAAGCCGTTTTCCATGCGGTTTGTATTCAATTTTTTTCGAATACAACCAATCGAAGGAAAAATATGGCCTGAATGAGATGATATGTTGGTGGAAATGCGATGCAGGCATTATACTTGTTGCCTTTTCGCTAAAATCATATCTTCAATATCAATTTCGCTAATTTCCTTACTATGGTGTTTTCAAAAAGCAATGAACGATTATTTCACCCTCAATTATGTAAAGTTTTTCAATTGATGTCATAATAAATCTGATTGATAAGAACCTCTTCTAAATCTTGGGATTATTTTAAAGTATTTCTAATTTCACTTCACCAAATTTGACTAACTTAGGAAAAAATCGTTTTAGCATTAATATTTCAACTTTGCGCCTGTTTTTAATCGCACATAGATCAGTCTCGAAGCCGATGATTCAATTTTGGGGATCAGATTTTTCAAAAACATGTTTTTAGCCTTGAAATCAGATGATTTATTTTTGTTTTTGATTTCAGCAATTCCTGTAGAATATTTTAAATATATGTATGTTTCACATAATGATAGGCGAAATAACACTGACTCAATCTTGAAATTCAAGATTTCTAACGTTATTTACCTCTACTATTTCGTTTGCTGAAAAACGTCATGTTGAGCCGTTATTTATAGAATTTCGGTACTAAATTTAATAATAATTTTATTATTAATTATTGAGAAAATTATTGGTTGCACTGGGCTAATTTCTTAAAGTGTTCAATGCCTTACAAGATGTGGTGGTTTGAAATAAGCACTTATTCTTGAATTAAATAACCGTTTTTACTAATTTCTAAATATTGAGGATCAAATCATGCCAAAGCATGTTCGTATTGTGTAATGATGGGTTGGCCATTGCAACTTTAACTTCCTTTTGCATTATATATCAAAAATACTACTGAATATGAATACATTGAATAAAACTTGAAATTATAATGATGTTAACGCATTCCTATATTTATATCAATAATTATGCTATCCAGTTGGCATTAGATACATCATTCAATTTGATACATGAGTTTTATAGTTGAATATGATAAGCGATAACAGAATATGCGATCTCATATGATATATACATCGCTCAATATCATGTCAAATATGGTATGACGATTTTTCACATTGTCTCATCTATATAATCAAAAACATTGACATACTTATATAAAAGTATAATTGCATTTGAAATTGATCATTCCTATTGAATAGAATGGAAAAGTAAGTTAAACAAGGTGCCTCGCAACAATATAAGAACTATAAAACCAGTTTCTGGTAATGAATGAATCAGGGATACTCTTATGTTAATCTTTCTTTTTTCTTCAACGCCAACATATGAAAATGTATCATCACTTTAATTTTATGCCAACAGAATGCAAGAGGATTGATTATATTATGCTACTTGTTGAATTGCATATCTTCATTAGTCCAATATTACTATTTTCAAGAAAAATTGTCAAATTTATTTGAATAACTTTGTTTAAGATAAAAATGAATCGAGTTCCTTTCACATATATCTGATGAGTATTATAATTATTACATATGGATGATGAAAAATAATTGAATGGTGTACGTTTAAAAAATAATCGTTCAAATGGAAGCAAAATTAAGATATAGAAGTCAACTGAGTTCTAATGGTGCATCTGCATGTTTATATCAAGAAAAGAAGGTAGCAAAGAAACCAAAGGCTAAAGTTACTCCACAGCCAAAGAAAATTGAAGAACCCAAAGAGGAGGAACCTCCAAAGCCTTCGCCAAAACCAAAACCTAAACCAAGAATTGACTTTATTCAGCGTAATATTGACGAAGCGGCCGAAACAAAATCTCGCGCACATGTTCCGAAACCAAAAGGTAAAGTCATTGAACCTGATCATCTTCCAGGCGAAATTCCATCTTATATGGATCAAGTAAGAGAGGAATTACACAGTGAATCTCATCAATCAGCAACAATTAAATGTCCTAAGGGAACTCGTGTCATGACTGAAGAAGAAAAAGCAATTGCAATCGAGAACTTGAAGGCTGAAAAGCAAGAAATTGAAACAAGATTAGGAAAAGCTCCATTGCATATTGAAAGTCCACAATTATTAAGAAATAAGAAATTACTCGAACAACAACTTGTTGAAATCGATCAATCTCTTGCTCAATTATCAAAGAAATACGTTTTTGTTCCTATTTAATATATGTTCTGTTATTTCGATGTTAATTTAAATTTGAATTTTCAATCATTTATAGCGTATACTAACTAGCTACATTCGATACTAATTTTGAATCTATACATGAAGAAATCATACTTTTTTTAATTATTTGCGAATGTCATATTATGAATCATGATATTCTTTTGGTTATCGTGCCTAAATCACCTCATAGTGCATTTCTATACAGGAAACGCATTTGTTTCCTATTGAAATCAAAATATAAAATTTTAATTTTCTGTTTTGTAAACGAAATCAGTTATCATTGTTTTAAGGAGTCAAAGGAAGATAGTTGTGATATAGTTTCAAACAATAAAATGTTAATTTTTACAAAAATATTTTTTATTCAATATTTAAAAAAATAACAAGAATAAAAAACGAGATAATCCATATAAACAAATAAATAACAAAAATTCTCTATAATTTTTTTTTGAAAGAAATACATGGTAAATATAAGTTTTTGTGTCTATTCAAAGATGTTTTTGATAAAATTTGAGTCGAAACCGATCTGATTCAAAGTCATTGTGAGCATCTTGCTTGCTGGATCCGATTTTGACAATCTAACACCTTGGTTATACATGAATCTTGTTAAAAACCTATTTCTGTCTGTAATTGCCAACTTTAAGTGCTCTTCTTCAAATTCCATGCCATTTGCAACGAGTCTTGAGAAGAAATAGAGAGAATCTGGTGTCTGGAAGATCTTGGTTATCTGGTTGAGGTTTTTAAGCTTGGCTCCAGCGTCAACTAAGAAACATGCGAAAATATAATTTGATCTGTCGAAAGCCAAGTAAATTAGAGATTCGTTTACCTCGGCACCATGATCTACAAGCATGTGAAAGACTTCTCGTGTTGGAGTATTCTTCTTTTGAAGCATAAATTCGAAAACTCCTAATAATTCATCGGATTTCTTCATCACAGCCTTTCTTGATGGATCAAAACCATTCTCCATGATATATTCTAATATGTTTGGCTTCAAATATTGCGCTACATCCCCAACAACTTCAAATGTTTCATCTGAATCGAAAGAAACTCCTTTTTCATGGGCCATCTTAAGGAGATCCAGTGATCCAACAAATAACAAAGCATAAATAATGTCTTCTCTTGTCTCTATTTTGTCTAATCGCTTCAATAATGTTTTTAAAAAGTATAAAGACAATTCTGGGGCCAATCTATCGCGGAAAGAAAAAAACACGGAAGGGAAACTGTTTCCTCTAAAAAATGGACGAGTTTGTGGAGGGTTTGAAGGAATTATTGGTGGATCAAAGGTCAGAAAATAGTCGAAATAGCGTTTGGAGTAGTTATAAACGCATCTTGCAAGTAGATCGTATTTGACAATGAGTTCTTTCGTTGGTTTTGCGTATTTTTCGACTAAATGGAATAATTCTTCGGAATTTATGGGAATTGCAAGTCCTAAATTACAGCAGCGCTCTGAAATAAATTGTGCTCCGTGTTGAAGTAGTTTTTCTATTGTAATTAATAAATAATTTTTTTCATCTTCTTCAACCGTTCGTGGGGGAGCTCCAATAGTAGACGGATAATATCTAGCGAGTGCTTTTGTGCAGCTGTATAATGGAAGCATTGGGCACGTGCTTTCCTCTACCTGATTTGAGTCTAATTTCACGTTGTTTAAGTCAATGTCAAGTGATAAAATCTTATCGAGAAGAGAATCCTTATGCTTATTGATTGCTGCGGAAATTATGTTCTCCACGAGAAGATTATTTGGACATATCGCGGCACCTTTTGCAAAACAGATTTCTATCATTTCCAGGTTATGTGTCTTAATTGCAAAATATCCTGCTGCTGATTGGCCGTTCTGATCTGGCTTGTCTCCGCCATTTTCCAACATAAAATTGAACATCATCATAGAAGCTTCTTTTAAGTTGGTCGGCTTCAATTTCGGAATTTCTTGGTTGTATTTTATACTACTGAAATCGTATTTGTACTCGTCAATAAAGAATTGTAGAATCTGCTTCATTCCAAGGGCAAAAGCGTAATCTATGCACACTCCAAACTTCGTGGAGCCTGCCTGATCTGTAAGTTGGGTGAATAAATACATCTTTTCTATTGTATTTGCAAATCTGAAAAAGTCTGGAATACTGAACGATCCCATTAGGTTGAAACCTATTGAACTCATATATTTGAGCATATCGCATGAACAATTAATAATGCAATCTGATATTATTTCTGGAGAAAAATCTGATGTCGTAAAAAAACCTTTTTCGAAGAAAAAACGGAAGATATCTGTATAGTTATTGCAGCAGGCAATTAAATAGAGTGGATTATCAGGGTTGTTCGTTGGATATTGAGCTCCATGCTTGATTAAATACTTCACAACGGGATAACGACCCTTCAATACCGCTGCCATTAAGGGGGTAACACCGTCTGAAGTCTTAATGTCCAAATCTACGCCAAGGTTATAGAAATATTTCACGATATCAAGGTGTCCGCCACCGGCTGATTCGACCAAAGGGGTATATTTCCTCTTTAGGTATTTGTAGATCGCGTTTTTGTTGACTAAAAGCTTGACAACGGAAAGATACCCGTTTTGTGCTGCTAAAACTATGGATGAATAGCCTTCCAGGGACGTTTTATTAACGTCTACGTTCTTGTCAATGAGAAACTCAACGATGTTCAAATGCCCGCCCATGCATGCGTACATTAAAGGAGTATATCCGTCTTCATCAGTAACTTCGAGTTCGCATCCTTGATCGTATAAAAATTCAACTACTGGGAGATGTCCGTTGTAGCATGCGAAATGTATTGCTTGTTTCAATTTAAAACCAGTTTCATTCAAATTTCGGTTTTTAGACCAAAAGTATCTGATCGCATCAACTTGTCCATACTGTGCCGCGTAGTGAATTGGATAGTTTTTATTGGTATCTGGTTCGTCTTGATCTAAGATACGAATTATCTCCAATTTTCCGCCTGCTGCTGCGAAATGGGATGGAGTTCGTTTCTCATTATCTTTTTCATACACGTTTGCATTGAGTGCGATTAATGCTGACACGCATTCAACAGATCCAAAAAATGCAGCAACGGAAATTATAGGAGGTAATGATTTTAATATTGAAGGTATTTCGCATGATGTGATTTCGAATCCGTCGTTAATCTGTCCTGTATCCGAAAAAATTGAATATAATTCTTGAGGATTGTCTTCAATAATAACATTTAATAGCTGTAAACTAGTGGAATCTGGCATGTGATTACGTTTAAATTGCTTAATACTGAATAAAGCTCCGTTTTTGCTATATATTTGCGCGAGCTTCGACATTCCCCCTCTGATTTCGAATCACTTTTTGTCTCCCCCTATTTTAATTATTTTATTTCTCTTTAGATTTTTCACATCTATTGCTTCTTAATTAATGGGAGTTTTAGTCAAAATTTTATCAGAATCGAACAAAAAAAATCTGGCAAAGAAATTTTGATTTTTTATCAGTATTTATACAGGATAGTTTGTTTATATATTATTTACAAGAAAATATCGTTGATGTCATTCTATTGTCTTTGATGATTTTACAGATATTATTAAGCCAATCAGCTAGTATATTGTAGAAATCATCGTAATTAGCTTCTTCGTAAATCATCCTTGCAAAATCCTTTTGACAAGGAGATATTATTCAATTAGTTCAATAATTGGATTGATTTAACAGTATATTTATTACATAGTTAAATTGTTATGCATTACAGGATGCTTCCCAGATAACTATATTTCTTTGCAGTAAATATTTCTATTGTGAAAGCGACATAATACATAAATGGGGCGAATTTGTTAATTTTTGATCTCTATTCGGATTCGTAGATTTCTATTGAGCAGCAAAACAATTGAATCAAATCATGAATTAGGAAATCTATATTCGGAGCGTTTGAGTTTGTAACTTGTATTCTTAAAAGTCCCCTAACTCTACCACAAACTGCAAAACAGTTTACGATATTAGTTTGAATGTCATATTTTTTAATTAAAACTTTTGATAGATTAAAAGCTCGTTTCTTTTGCTGTTCCAAGTAGCTATGGAGTAATCCATTGTGGTCAATAGCAATAATCTGAAAAGAAGTTTCGATTTTTTCGGGTGATGATAAATTTTGAATAATTTTTCCACTTTGAACGTATTTTCCTCCTCTAACTATTACAAAATCTGAATCACGTTGCATACAATCGAATAAACAAAGAGCATTAACAATTTCGTTTTCAATTTGAACTTTATAATGCTCAATCGTTTTCTTTGTAATGGTAATTGGATTATATATTTGGGTTTCCCTCTTAGTTTCAATGTTAGTTTCTGAAACTTCTCTATAAAATTCTAAGTTGTTATTTTTATTTTCTCCCGGAGTATAAGATTCTTCAGGATCTAACTCAATCTGCTCAATTATATCAGCAGGAAGAATATCTTCAATAGTTCTGTCATAACAATATTTGGGTGGGCAAAAATATCGAAGATTCTTCATAACAAATGATAAAACTTTGGATATATTTTCACGAAATTTTATAGTGGTATATACCAACTCTCATAAGACATAATGAAATCTTGTGAATATTCTTAATCTTTTATAATGGGGTTGTTTGATGTGATTATTTAACACAATATACTATATTATGAGTATATTTGCAATGCACACAATTGACTACTGTTAATTTGAATCCAATAGAATTAAAATGGAAGAAATAATAGCTGTTAAGATTAAAATATAGATGTAAACTCCCTTTATTGCTGTTTATGTATATTATCACTTAGTCATTTTAGATTAGACGAAATTTTAAAACTATATCATGGGAAAGAAACGAATTATTCATTATAAGACATGATTACGTGATATATAGAAGTGTTCTATATATACGAACAGCAATCTCGCCATTGTCATTCTGTCGTTTTATGTGATGGAGAAAAAAAAATGAGAGAATTTCGAAAAAAAAGATACAAACAAGTGATTTTATTATAATTATTCATTTTCAATGAAATCATAAAACAATAAGTAAGCAGAAGTAAATGACTGTCCTGGTACTTTTCCTCTTGTGAAGTACTCTTCAACCTCTACTTCGCTCATTAAAATGAGATTTGCATCATTCGCCAAAACCCATTTTTCATCGACTCTGAGAAGGGCAACAAAATGTCCTGATTCCAAGCTTTCGCCTATATGAACGATGACAGAAGATAGTTTGTAGTGTCTATCGCAGAAAACTAATGAACTTGGAAATGGAATGACATTTTTAAGTTTTTTAAGCTGTTGATTTACTTTATCGTATTCAAATCTTTGTATTTGGAATACTAATACATTTGGGATCTCTGGATATGTAGTCATTACTCTTTTTTCTTGAGAAATTTTGCAAATAGTGCATTCACGTTTTCCTGCACCAGAAAGATATTCTGGAGATTGTAATGCTCTCAAACGATCTGTTAGACTAGTTTTATTTTTGATTCCAAGGAAAAATGTAACGAATGATTCAGAAGAATTGCTTTCAGCTCCACAGCATAAGCATTGTGAGCAAGATTCACTTCTAGCGTGTGAAAGTGAGCTGAATAATGGAATATTAAGTTTGTAAGTTGAATTAAATTTATTAATTTGATTATCAAAATTGTCTAGGAGCGCAACATAAAGCTCATGTGCATCTGATTGACGTCCTCTTGTAAATCCTATACCAGCTTTTATTAAATTTTCATGAAACAGCTTTGGAGAAATAACGTGCGTTTGTTCTTTTTGACTTTTTCTCATTCTATATATACAGAGAAGGTTATATAGAAGTGAATCTTTATCTTCATCTGATAAATCGATGTTTTTGAGTGTAGTGTGAAGATTTTCAAAAAATAAAATGAAATATTTTGAGTTTAATATGGCTTGAAGGACACTATTCATGTAGCAACTGTTTCCAAGGTTCGAGAACGAGATAAATTTTTGTGATTCTGGAAAAGCTCCATCAAAAGGAAGACAACTTTGTTGCCCACCCATTTTTTTTATTTCACCATTTGAACAAAATCAAGTTTTTATATAAAAAAGATATATAACTAAGGATGTTATTTAAATTTTTCCATGAAATTTATGGTTCCATCCAATCGTAAATCAATTCAAAATTAGAACTTTAGCGATAGTTGAATATGACTTAAATTCTAATTGGACTATATGTATTTATGTAAATTCTCCAACAAAATAAGAAAAAGGAGAAATCAATTGATAAATTTCACAGACAATAGAAATGAATGAACTGAAATTGGAATTCAATGATAGAGATTAGTATCATCTTGATTTTGAATCTTGAAAATGAAACAATTTCTGAAATTCAGATTCATTTTATCTCCATTTCGAATAATAAGGTTACAACAATAATGTAATCATGTTAAATAAGATAAAGAGCGATAATTTGCATAATTCCGATCTTTGATTGAAATAAAATATTTTTATTGCTTCCCATCAAAAATTGAATGCAACATTATAAAAAGTTTTGAAATCCGAATTGTAACGATATTATAATTTAGTATGAAAAGTATATTTAAAAAGAAATTTGGGAAAATGATGTTTTCAAATAGGCCGTTGTCAAATATTCAAAAATATAGTCATGATTTTATTTCGGTTATTTTCTTCGACTAATTATAAGCTGACTAACAAAACAAGGTCATTAATTAAATTGTAAAGTCTTTTCAAAAATATAATTACATTAATATACCTGCAGATCTCCTTCTTTATCATATCCCCAGAGCAGTTTCTGATTCGGGCTGACAATTATTTTTTTCTCAAAAAGTGGATATTCTAAACAATATTATTTACCTTATGTTGGTTGATTTTAACAAAATGGGAATTATTTTTATAAATAGAAAATCATTCCGTTCAGTGGTTTCATATTGTTTGAGAATAAAAACCACCAAAATTGTGTAGCATTACAATTTCAACCTTATGATATGACAGATATTAGATTTGATAGTTAGAACATTTGTTAGTGTCGTATATTTTTTTTTAAAATACAACGATTATTTACTTCTAAATTTTTTTCATGGAAGAGGAATTTCCTACTCAGTTGAACGTGCCTTATCATTATCCAAAGCCATCACGTCAAATGACAAATGGATTTTCCCTGACCTCCGAGCCAGCTTTTTTTGACGAAAGAATGTATTTGTACGACAAATTTTACAAATTAATTAAACGTATTTCGTATGATGCAAACAAAAAAGGACCATATTCTTTCGAAAGTTATACGCCCAATGCCAAATATCCCGCATTCGGGCTTCTACGCTTTCCAGAATACAATCAATTTGATGGTCCAGTTGAATATCACAAAACAATCACAATATGGAAAGAAAAAGTCCTGAAATTTTGTACAGGTGTCCTTCTTCCCTCTCCGATTCTCTGCAAAACTTTCATTCCTTCCCGTCCATCAATTCTCGACCCTTCTACTCCTTATTACAGAAAATTCGATCCGAAGAAATATCCCCTCCAGCCAAAGAACATGATTTTCCTTCATGAAGCACTTTTAAGTGATAAACCGCCGAATTATTACGAAGTTTTCCCTCAGCAGTTTCCGAAACGCGATGAAGTAGTTCTTGCCGACCACCTTGTCAACAAGATGCAATGGCAGTCGCAAATGGTTGTCAAAGAACCTCTTACTTTGATTTATTCGAATTTTCAAGAATATCACGAAGCATTCAAGAACTGGATGAATCTCGTTACGCAAAGATTCTGTGTACAGCCACCAATTCCAGTCAGACAATTCAAAGATATCTTGAAAATGCCGAAATACGAACCAATGGTTTCGACGAAATTCAAAGTTGACCCACAAAAGCAGAAGGACATGATCAAGGATATGCCAGACTACTCATGGGTAAGCTCTGTGAAGCAAAAAGGGCTTCCTAGAGCTCCACACATTCCAAAAGTCCTGAAAATCAAATATATACCGATAGTAAAGACAGAATACGAAAACATTATCGTTTACGGTGTCATGAAAGAGACTTTCAAGCAAGATTTCATAGATTACGGTTTTGATACGAAAACCAAGTATTCCGAAGGTCCCGTTTACCCATTCACCTACTTGGTATACCATCAGAAGGACAAGGAATCCATCAGAGCCGGTCTGAAGAAAATTATCAAATCAATCCAGCCAAATGACCCGTATTCCATTCTTAAATTCCTTGATTACGAATTCAATTGGGATGTCCTGCGTCTGATCGTCTCTTCGAAGATAAAAGGCACCAAAATGCTCGAAGTTATACTTACTCCGCCAAATTTCGATCTTTTCAAGGTTATTCTCCTCTACTCTCAGAAATCCATCGACCACAGCTATCGATGCTCAATTCTCCTGAAGATTTTGATCTACCATTCGAAATTTACCAACATTTTGCCTGTTCTCTTCCAAAAAGAAAATATCCACTACCTCTACCAATTCACCAGGCTTATAATGCTCACTTGTGACTATAACATTCCCCTCCATCCAGTGTACGGAGACTCGGAAATCGCGATTTTGATTGCTCAAGCTCATTTCGCTTCCGATCTCATTGCTTCGTATATATTCCAGATTGACACGCAAGGTGAGCGCGATATCAATAATATTTGCCACAAAATTACTGCAGAAATTGCGAAATATTTCTCAATTCAAGAAAACAAAGAAAGATTATTTGAATCGCTTCGCTCGAATGAATTCACAGAAGAGTCGCGCTGCTACTGCACTCTTTCCATCATCTTTTCTGAGAGAATTATCGAAACATTATTTTCTCAAGACACAATCAACATTATTTTGTCGATTCTTCCTTACAAAGTTGGCAAATACTTCATCTACAACTGTGTTTACGCCAATACTTACAAAATGGCGCTACTTTTCATCAGATCAAGTTTATCCTTCAACCACAACAACTTAATCACCGTAGATCACAACACTGCCTACTTCCTCGGCTATTTCATCGATTGCTTACCTTCATTTATGTTCAGTTGCAAGGGATATTCTCCATTCGACCATGTCAACCGAATTTTACAGACCACCCTTAACGATCTCAACCAGAACTTGATCCCCTTCGTCTACTCCCTGGTCAAATTCATCTCCAATGTCAACAGTATGAAATTGGACTCAATTAACCTGTTCCAGGACTTGATTGGCTCCGCAATCTGCAGAATTGACGTCCAATACAACATGGAGAAGAACATTTCCTACAAGAACGTCCTCAAATTCCTTAAACCGATATCAAAGATCAAATTCTTCCCTCAGAAGTTCCTGGAAGCACCGGATTTGGTCCTCGCAGTCATGGATCAGCTCGAATCTCCAAATATGGTCACAATGCTCGGAAGTTGGGGAATTTTCAAGGCTGCGTGCGCTTCTCAAGACTTAATGCACTCAATACTGCTGATTGGAGGCGTGGACAAGAGGTTGCAGAAGCTCACGAGTTCAGAAAACCCTTATGTTATTTCCGAATTTTGCATTTTCATCAAAAACCTCGGAAAACACGATGCCAAGCTTCTTGATCTCCTTGAATCCCTCATCCAGCCATCGATGGGCAGATTTGCCTGCACAATCAAGAACATGGACTTCTTATTCGCTGATTACGCGAAGACAAAGAAGTCAATCAACGACATGCTGATGCAGGTTTACTCTGTCAACTCCAAGTTCTCTACTGATTTGACTCCGCACTTGATGTCCCTGCAAATGGACTTGAGAAGGTACATGAGAAGGTCAACATTCATTTTCAGGAACTCTGGATCGAATTAATGTATTTATTTGTATGCGATTTTTTTGTTATTATAATAAAATATTAAGGGTGCACCCGTATGTACGTTTATTTGAGAGGAGGAGGATTACCCTCTCAATTTTGAGGGATTCGTTAGTTTATTTTCTCGATGAATATGCAATAAAATTTGATTTTTACCTTATCAATATACTTCATATAATATACACATGTTCATGTAAAAACTTTTTTCCAAAATCCTCAGGAATTAAGGGTGCACCCGTATGTACGTTTATTTGAGAGTAGGAGGATTACCCTCTCAATTTTGAGGGATTCGTTAGTTTATTTTCTCGATGAATATGCAATAAAATTTGATTTTTACCTTATCAATATACTTCATATAATATACACATGTTCATGTAAAAACTTTTTTCCAAAATCCTCAGGAATTAAGGGTGCACCCGTATGTACGTTTATTTGAGAGTAGGAGGATTACCCTCTCAATTTTGAGGGATTCGTTAGTTTATTTTCTCGATGAATATGCAATAAAATTTGATTTTTACCTTATCAATATACTTCATATAATATACACATGTTCATGTAAAAACTTTTTTCCAAAATCCTCAGGAATTAAGGGTGCACCCGTATGTACGTTTATTTGAGAGTAGGAGGATTACCCTCTCAATTTTGAGGGATTCGTTAGCGCAATATCTCGATGAATATTGTATTAAAATTGAATTTGCCCATACCAATATATCTGATACAATATCCTTAAGTTTTACTAAAAAGAATTTTTTAAAATCCCTGCAGATTCGGGGATTTTTAAATTTTTTGATTTTTTTCGCAAATTTTTCGAAAAAAAAATATTTTCAGAAGAGCCTTAACGGCTAAGATTTAGGAACAATGTTAAGTATCAAAAAGAAAGGAGGTCTGATATAGACAACATATATCGTTGAAGGTTGAAAAAATCTCTAATATTTGAGCCCAAAATTTCAAATTTTAATTTTTTGAAAAAAAGGGAGAAGCTTCCTAAACTTTTTAATCCCATAAATATGGTCATTATCAAAAAAAAAAAAAAAAAGGTAGTGGTGTTGCATGCTAAGTTCGGTCAAAATGTAAACCTCTCAATTTTATCGTCGGGGGAAGTAACTCAATTCCTTCAAAATTATTCTTTAAATATTGAATTTAAAGTTATTTAATTTGGATTATAAATAAATAGGCTAATACAATATTTAAAAATGAGAAAAAAATAACTTTTCAAAGAACTTTTCATAATCTCAAAGAAAATTTTTTATTCAATAATTATATAAATTAATTAACATTCATAATGAAATTGGATTTTTTTATAAAAAATTGGTCCTACTTAACTTTTTGAGAGAATTTGGCTTTCTCGTAAACGAAAAAGGGATTTGACGGAGTCAAATCCCCGCTCACAAAAAGTGGACTTTACATGTCAAATTTTATATGCATGTAATGTCCACTTTTATGAGTTTTAGGAAGGAATTGGAAGCCATGAGTTACTGACATTGCATCAGTATCTCATAGCCTCCAATTCCTTCTCGAAAGTGTCCAAACTTTGGGTTAATTGCAAAGTATTAACCCAAAGTTTGGACACTTTCAAGTGGAGATGGAAGGCTTTGGGGTATATATTAATACAATATACCTCAAAGCCTTCCATCTCCACTACAAATGTGAGAAACTTTGTCCGAATAGTTTAACATTCGGACAAAGTTTCTCCCATCTTTCAATGTAATTGCTACCTGTGAGGTACTGACTTGAAGTCAGTGCTTCACAGGTAGCAATATCCAAAAATTTAAAAACATTTTATCAGTTCGTTAGAGAACTAGAGCCTCCTAGGTACTGAACCAGAATCAGTGCCTAGGGGACTCTAGTGATCTATATAAATCTGAGAAACTTTGAGGAAATTGTTCGACATTTCCTCAAAGTTTCTCAGCAATTTAGCGAGGAATGTTCGTTATCGTGTAGATATTTATAATATATACATGATAACAAACATTCCCCGCTAAAAGATGTAAAATCTTATAAGAAATAATTGCAAAAGAATAACAAATTGCAACAAATTTTATATGAAACTGAACCTTATGAGGTAGTGATTCAAGATCACCGCCTCATAAGATTCAGTTTCAATCTCAAGTATCTCAAAAGTAAGGCTCTATTTTTTGCCATGTAAAGTGTCACTTTTCTGTCCAAATGATAAGTTATTCAGAGAAAGTTTCCCAGCTATCAAGAGGGAATTGTTCCTTATGAGGTATATATTCATACTGTATACCTCATAAGGAACAATTCCCTCCTTAAAACGAGAAAACTTGTTCGAAATTGTTTATCATTTCGAACAAGTTTTCTCGTTTTTAATAAGAAACTAAAGGCTATGAGGCACTGATTATATATTAGTGCCTCACAGCCTTTAGTTTCTAATAGATAGCTGGGAAACTTTCTCCAAATGATAAGTTATTCAGAGAAAGTTTCCCAGCTATCAAGAGGGAATTGTTCCTTATGAGGTATATAGTTATAATGTATACCTCATAAGGAACAATTCCCTCATTAAAATCGTAGATATTTTTTACTTATTACTCATGCTTTCAAAATCACAATCCTCTGAAAAGTTATTTTTTATTAAGAATTTAGAATTTTGATAAATACCTTTTTTCAATTTGATATAATACTTATATATTTTCAAAAAGACATTTTGAAAAGATATCTCAAAAGTTCTCTGAAAACCTATTTTTGATTAATTTTGAGAAATATCCGTATTAAATTAATCAATAAATTCATTCAACACTACTTTAATTTTTAAATTCAAAAAATTATATGTGCTTCTTAAAATGTCTCACAAAAATTTTATTATAAAATTATATACAATATTAAAAATCCCACAACATTTTTTACTTTACATAATCGTACTTCCTCGACGATTAATTTTCCCTCAATTCCTATCGTTGACCGAACTTAGCATGCAACAGTGGGGCTTCCAGGCACTTCGTGCCCTCTAGCCCTGAAGATGTTTAGTATAACTTTGTCCGGACAAGTAAGGGTCTATCGTCGCTACAGGAAAAGTTACGGGCGTTCCAAGGAAGTATACTTTGAGAAGCCTTTTCTCCTTATAGAATGAGATAGGACGGTTATTTTACAAAACTGACAACACTTTGACCGAGTAGTTTTTTGTGCTGAACAAAAAGTGTCATATAAACATCTGTCAAAAACCGTTTTTTACTTCACTTAAAATGCCACGTAAGCTACGTAAGAATATACGTAAGAGGAAGGGAGCATTGAAACATCCAATAGTAAAACTGACACCACAACAACAGTTGCAACAACAAATGATGAATGACCCCACTATGTTGCAACAAATGTCAAGCAACCCTATGCTTTTAAACCGAGTTATTGGTGCACAGAGTGGAGGTTTAAGAGCGGCACTTTTAGCGAAAATGGCAGGCTATGGTGGAGCTGCAGACGGAACAGCTTATAACCCTCAAAGTCAAATGAATTTGAGTTCACTCAAAAATCAAATAACAGATGTCAAAAAGTCAAACATAGACATACAGAAACAAATAAGTGAAAACGAAAAGAAACTAGAATATGACAGACACACAAAGAAACTCAATGAATTAAACGTAGAGAAAAAGAAGAAAGAAGAACAACTGAAAGAACTAAGTACAGAGGAATATGCAAAAAAAGTGTCAGAAAAGCAGCAGAAGTAGCAAAAATGGAACAAGATGTTATAAATTTGAAAAACCATACTACTCAATATAAAGTACTGAAAGATGAAGAAATAAAACAAAAAGCCCTGAAGACATATATGGATAGCGATGAGTATAAAAAAGAAGTTGAAGCAAATGTAAAGGCAGAAAAACTTTTACAGTTGCAAAACCAAACCGTACAGTATGAAAACTTAGCACAAGAAAGTAAAAATAACGACGCAGCCATGCAAAAGGCAATGAAAAGCGCAGAATATATAAAAGCTAATAATGACTGGTTAGATGCCCAAGCCAACGCTAAAGCAGCCCAACTTATAGGGTCAATAAGGACAAAAATACAAGCGGATGAAGACAGTTCAAATGAAGCTTTAATGAATGCTGACTTTAAGAACGCCTTCGAAGCTCTTCATAGTAAGGTGAAACTAGTGAACGACTTCTCATCTGGAAAGAAACTGAAGTCTGAAGGTTTCGACAACGAGTTAAGAGAAGTAGCACAAAATATGACGAAAATAACAGATGCAGCAACGAGACAGGCAGTTCAAAGTGCCTATGACGCCGTTAGAGCAACTGTTGTGGAAAGTCAAGAAAAAGAGTTACAACAGACCAAAACAGACCTAGTAAATGCTTTCTTAAGAACGAAAAGTCAGGTAGGACATTATGCTGCAGATGGAACATATGTGCCAGCTGGTGGAACTTATATACCACCAAACCCTCCAAGAGAAGCACCTGCACCAGGACTACCTAAAACATTTACATCGTCACATGGACACAGACACAGGCATGCACCAAAACCAACACAACAACCAACACAACAACCAACAGTTCAAAACACTGCACCACAACCAACAGTTCAAAATCCAGCACCACAACCAACAGTTCAAAACACTGCAGCACAACCAACAGTTCAAAACACTGCACCACAACCAACAGTTCAAAACACTGCACAGCAACAACCACAAACAGAGCAAGGACATAAAAGAAGTAGAGAACAAGGAAACCAAGAATTCTTAAAAATGCTTAAGGAAAATTATGGTTACCCAGATACTCTTGACTTTAGTGACAGATATAAAGAAGCTATTAGAAAGTTCAAGGAAGGAAATACTGACCCGAACCTATTTAGCTTTATGGTTCAGCACCAAATGGGATATAATTTCAAACCTGGAAAATACAAGCTCGCTAAGGGATATGATTTAATAGCATATCATCCAAATGACATGAATGAATTTACTCCGAGATATTTGGTGTCAGAGATAAATGATAATTCAACTATCTTCATGAAACGCGTAAAAAATAGAGACGGAACGAAAGAAGAAAGGGTTATGAATGCGGATGGCTTAAATAGGGAACTTGTTAAAAACGGTCTCGGAATATATGAAATGCCAGCAGATGAGGTACAAGAAACTCCACAGGAAGAAGTTCAGATACAACCAGACATGGAAGAAATAGTTCAGCAACAACAGCTAAAAGAGCCAGAAGGAAACGAACAAGTCCCTCCTTTGGAAACTAACTTCACAGAACTAGATGAAGATTTGGAACAGCCGAAAAATCTTGACCCTCAACAAGAGTATGCGGAGAATATGGAATCTTTCCAAGAGTCTAAAAAAATTCAGCTGACATAGTAGAAGAATATCGAAAAATGTTCGCGACATACAAAAGACTCCAACATCAGATGAAATATTCAGCATAGAATGGAAGTACTGAAAAAAATGTACGCAAATACAACAATCTTTTTACTTACGACCATATAACGTTCAATCTTTGGCTGACTCGGTGAAAATAAAAGGTTAAATTTCAACAAAACATATAGAAATGAAACATTGTTTAAAGTTCATTCAGAACCTAACAATATGGAAAAACTACTTTTGTTTCTGCAGACTATGGAATACAATGAGATGGGGTCATAAGCTAATCCGGATAGGTGGTTCATAAACTTACAACCACAATTCCAAGAAGTTGTAGACGCAATGGAAGTGAATGGTGAACAGATATAGCTGGTATTTTCAGCGCGGCTTTAATGCCATTGAAAGATATGAAACATGCAGATATTTTGGACCAGTATGAAATGAACATGGCTGATGGAAATATAACACCTGACGTTCTAGAACATTTATCTCAAAGAACTACACAGAACATAGAGATGGTATATTTGGTGAAGAGTTTAGAAAGAAAGTTAGGGAGATAGAAGGAAGAGAACCTATTGTACATGACCTTGCAAACGAAAGTTTACAAAATGTCATAAAAACTTACTTTGCAGACAATGAACTGAGAAGGGATGAATATTTAAGAAAACTAAATGGACAGTACAAATGAAATGTTAGTATTGAAAAACATGTTCCTTGACAAAATAAAACCAACTACAGAAATAAATGACGCAAGACTGAAACATTGGGTAAAAGCTTTCCATTCACAAAAGATATTATTGTAACATGGAAAGAAAAGAATGGCTACAAAACATATATTTGGAAACGAGCTATTCCATATGGACAAGCTCTATTTGAAGAGCTTGAACCGGAAACTCAGGAAAGAGTCATGCAACAATACGCGAAGACTCAAATACAAACTATGACAAAATCTTTCTAGGATATAGGTTACCTGAGATGGGCGACCAGAGCCCAAAGGCAAAAAGGACATGGGAAATTTACAACATACTAGGTGAACATGAGGCAAAGATGCAACACTTGAAGCAGAGGGCAAGTTACAAAAGCGACACCAAAGAAGAGAAGAGTAGAACAAAGTGAAAGTAGTGAAGAAGTAACTTCATCTAGTGAAAGTAGTGGCAATGAAGGAAAAAGAAGAGTTAAAACTCAGTCAGGAAGAAGTAAATTGGTCGAGTGGGTTCTATTATGACACATAAATCAACTATTCTATATTTTTACCCATATGAAATGTAGCGCTCAGAATATAACGCCAACAGTTTTGGATGCATGAACGGAAATGTTTCCGAATGGTATAACGAATGCGACAATGCATTAGAAGGTCAGAAATAGTTCTGGAACTTACGAATATACAACTGCTGTTTCTTATGGAAACGTAGGTGAGTTTGGAGAAGGTTTTCAACAACAGTAGATATTGCTTGCGACAGGTTTCATATTATTTCTATTGACAACTCATTCTTATACGTGGAACAAGACATTGAAATAAAACCTTCTGCCAAGTTGTCTGACAAGAAAGGTTGCAATGGAATTTTCTATGTCGGATACAATATGCTCCAGAAGTTTTCATGGGATATAAGATATATTCTAACTCTGACTTAGTTCAAACAGTAACATGGGCAAACTATGAATGGTTCGCTTTGAAGAAACTCAGTACAACCAAAGCTAGAGAACAAACAGACCAGTATGCAAATATTGAGAAAATAAGAAGACTTGACCTAACGTTCAGGAGTTTATGTTAACCTTTCTGGACAAACTTCAGAGCAGCTAACAAAGTAAAACTGAAACTTAGAGTTCCTTTGTCATCTTTCCTCATCTCAGGTTTTTAAGATACTTGCCAAACTGGGCAGGAAAATTTCTATCGAACTTACTCCAAGCAAAAATAACTTAGTCATTGCACCAACACAAGACCCATTCACTATTACAGACGTAAAGGGAAAATCAAACATCATTCGCCGAATTTTGCAAAGACAAAGTTGACTTAGACTTTGGTTTCTTCAAACTTCAACAATGAAGTAAACTATTATTTCAATGCTGCTGGAGATGCTTGGGACCAGTTAAGTTCACATGCGAAAAATTTGAATGCAAGAGAATAGAAGCAGACTTGCGTCTATATGTTGGACCAGATATTTCAAATGCTTTAGCTGCCAAATATATTGCAGTTCCACTTATGTTTCCCTATACACAAATCTGTCAAAGACTTTCAGGTGAAGTTGGAAACCAAGTGCTGACCCAGGTGGCAAGAACAGATATTGCTTTAACAACTGAATGAACATGCAGATACTATGTTTGTACTGTTCAGACGAACTAATAAATGACTATTCTTGTTTCTACAACCCGGTATTAAATATCATATAAACATAGATGGCAAATATTATCCAAGAGAAGAATATTCTACAGTTGAGGATATGAGGTCATACAACTTGACATTAGATGCTATGAACTTTAACAACAACTTCACAACAACATTAACCCTGAAATGCAAAGTTCTATTATGCCATATGTGAAAGTATGGACTCATACAGGAGGTCAAAAAATCAATATACAAATGGAGACCGTTCAAACTTTTGGCTTGGCATTCCATTTGCTGACTCAGAAGACTTTATGGGTGGTATTTCAACTGTTGGTACTGTACAAATACAATATACTGGTGACAGAGACGGTCCAGATGAATGAGAGCAAAGAAGTTTACAAAACCAATAGCACTTTTCACGGAAGATGCTCTTTTGAAGATTCGTTCGATGAAACCTGCTGGGGCTCCTCAGAATTGGCAAACGACAGCTTCCATCGAGCAGATTTTGGCAGCAGGTCAGTAAGTTGTTCTTTGAACTGACTTCTCTCCGTCAAATATTGACAGTACGCCAGTTTTGACATAATATTGTAATATAAACTTACCTTTAGAAATATCTGTAAGTTTTGTTGTTATATTTTTGTCAACGTCAAGAACTTTCACCATTTCAGTTATACCAACTTTCTTTGCTTTATGAAATATTTTGGTTCAGCAAAGACTGCTATTCTATAACATTTACCATTGTTTGTATAAAGAACTATTCTGTCAATGTATTTGTATTGTTTGTGTGTGTAAACTTTGTTCTGCTTCAATTCGAAGAGATATCGAATACGTCCATCTTTTTATTCTAAGTAAAATGTCATTTCCGAAAAATAGAAGCGTGAGTGTTTCAAAAGGTTTAATGGCGGTGGCAGATGTGAAGTTAAATTCACCAACTCAAACAAACAGTCAAAGTGTTATTGTCAATGTCAAAGACAGAGATGTTGAAGTGGGGAAACCATACGAAGACGAAGATGGTATAACAATTGTTCCTGTAAAAGAACCAACATATCCTGAAGTTAGCAGAGACTTAAGTTCTGTTGCAGATATTCGAAACGACTACCAACAACTGAAAGACAAACTTCAAACTCAGGAGAAGATTTGTCAAGCTTTAGTATAATGTTAAACTTGGTCGAACACAACCTGTAAAAGTGAACTCATATGTCATTGCACTCATGAAGTTTTGAAAGAACTATTGAAACTTTTGACAGAGGCAGACGATATAAACATCAAGAAATAGAACCCGACATTAGTTGCTGTGGTGTTTATATAATGTCATTGACAAGATATACGTTATGAAAGGAGGTGAAACGTTGAACTTAAAGTTATAGTTTCCCAGACGTCATAAAATATTTGACGACCACAACATTTCATTAAAATTTATTTGCTAAGTAATGGCAGAAGATATAATGGTTTATACTATTACGACTAAAAACCCTGAGTCATATAATTCTATAACAACAAACTTACAAAGTCCTCAAGGACGGTATTGTAAACTAACTTAAACACAATGACGACTAAAGCCTGTTTTGCTCTTTTGACACCAGAAGACTTTATTGTTGTGAATGGTAAAAAATACTCCTTTGAAGATACTTACTCAGATATACCACCAACAGGTTTTGTTGACTTATTTAATACTTTAAGTACGGGTGTAACATGTGCTGCAACTAGAGCAGGTTTCATTATGTTTGGATGTCCGACTGAGTTTACTATAAACGATATGAGCTATAATACAAAACTTATTTCTGGTTTTTACTACCAACAGTTTCCTATAACAGGAAAAGGTGTCATACAAGGAATGTCTATTCCATTGACATTAAGCACACCAATCTTATATATTGTTTCAAACTTAGGTTCAAAGTGTTATTCGAATGTCGACAGAAACTATTATGACCAAAAGATACTTATGCGTATAAACAATACTTTCTCTGCTGGTTTGCCTATTGTTCATTCGAATGCAGAATTTTCAACCTTAGTGAACTCAAACACTTTGGCAAGTATAACGTTGACATTAGTTGACGCAAACTTTGTTCCTGTAAAACTTTTATGTCCTATGTATTTGTCAATGACGGCAGAAAGTTTCGAATTGGAAGATGCAACTGGTGAAAGTATTGTATTACAAGAACAACTTCAACAACAAATAGCTCAAGAACAACAAATGCAACAAATGCAACAACAAAGTCAAGAATAAAAAAAATATTTTTTTTTATTTTTATAAAAATGTACAGAATAGATGTTTCAGATTTTTATGACTTCCAAGCATTCAGAAATATGTGTCCATTTCGAGACTATAACAAAGCAGTCGAGAATTTGAAACGTTTAGTCATTTATGTCGACTCTGCCCCAGAATGTTATGTTATGAAAGAATGGGATGTTGTCTTTAACAAACCAAGAGCAACAATAGTTTCAGAACAAGAATGTAGACAGAAACTTAAGAAAATAAAAGTCGTACAAGTTGGCATGAAGATGTTAGATGCTTGGGATATCTTATTGTCAAAGTTAGAAGATTTTTCAGTTCGAGGTATAAAGTTCTATACACCTTCTCCAAACTTCTATTCTATCTTCACTGGATATAAATATGAACAAGTAGAATGGAAAGAAAATATTATAGAAGCTTGGTTAGACCATGTCAAAGAAATTATATGCAATGGAAACGAAAGAGTCTATGAGTATATCTTATGTTGGTTTGCAAACATCTTACAACATCCAAGTGCTAAAAATGAAACTGCTCTCATTATAATTGGAAAACAAGGAACTGGTAAGAACACATTCTTTACAGATATTTTGTGCAAACTGTTAGAAGGTTATTCGAATCCGAATATGACAAACTTAGAAAACATCTGTGGCAAGTTTAACTCCTCAATAGAGAATATGAAACTTATAGTATGTAACGAACTTCAAAGTATAGATACAACAAAAGTTTTGAACTCAGATGCTTTGAAGAGTCTTATAACAGACAAAGTTGGAGTTGTTGAAAGAAATATAAAGACCAAAGAGTTTGTGAAAATGTTGCAAACTTCATTATGGTTTCAAACAATGCTGTTCCGATGAAGTTAGAAAGTTCTGACAGAAGATATGTAGTTGTCAGAACGTCAGATTCTCATATGCAAGATACAGAATATTTTGACGACTTAGCAGAAACTTTGACATCTGACTTTTACAACCACTTGTTCTCATATTTTATGACATTAGATATTTCAAGTTCAATCCAAGACAAATTCCACATACCGAAGAGAGACAAACATTGTTAGAAGCAAACAAGAGTGTATATGAACTGTTCATAGATGAAACTGACTTTGAGTGTTTTAGATGAAAGGTCATTGTACGATTCGTATAAACAATATTGTCAAGAATATGGTTATATGACAGCGTCTAAACGAACATTCTTGGCAAATGTCAAAAGTCTTTTAGACGTACAGAATGGTGTATATACAAAGAAAATTTTTTATGAGTAAATTTAAAAAAAAATATTTTTTTATCCGATAGAAAAAGATGGCAAAATTCATCTCAGTAAACAAGTACATGTCAGGACTTAAAGAAGAACTAGACCCATTCACATATTTGAATGTTTACTTCTACCATTTTGAAAAGTCTTCATTCAGCAAAGTTTGGAACATCGAACCAGTTAAGTTTGCTATTGTGACTAAAAATGGTGCGAAATTTGAAGACTTAGACATAGAAGGTTTGTTAGCAGTCAAAGAAAGTTTTGACAGAAGGTTCAAACCTTAAAGAAGGCAAAGCATACAAACTTGTTATACCTTATGAACCAAAGAAAGCAGACGACTATGAATATTATGAGTCTAAGATAGTTGAAAGTTCAAGGTAAATTGGGTAAAAAGATTTTAGAGTCTAAGCCAGTGTTTGCTCCTAAAGAGGAAGAGAACATTGACATTGACCCAGAAATGTTCTAAAAATAAAATTTTATTTTTACATGTCAAATTTCTTTTTCTCTGGAACTGGTTCAGGTTCTTTCTTCTCTTCTTCTACTTTCTTTTCTTTCTTTTTCTTTCTTCTTCTTTTCTGGTGGAGTTATGTCAAATTTGGCGCAACTATATTTATGTAAAAGTTCTTTGTCCTTTAATAGCTCTTCTATTCTGTTTTCTATTTCATCTTCAAGAACAGCGCATGTGTCTTCTTTGCATTCTAAGAAGTTTTGTTGGACTTCATCTCTCCAAGAGGCGTCATCTCTGTCAACAAGTCTGTCATTGACAAATTTTAAGACTTCTCTGCTTAATGTTTTATGGTTCTTGTCATATTCCCAGAAACAGAACTTTAGAACAAATTCCCTTTCTTGTTTACACTATGTAAGATTTTATGGTCGACAGATGTTTTGCTGTCGAAAAGCTTGTCTCGAATATAGATAGCGAAATCGCTAGACATTTTCTAAAAGATAAAAATTTTAATTTTTCTAAAAAATGTTAGAAAAAAAGTTTGCTGACATTGACAAAAAATTTGAGAATGTTTTAAACAAGAACAAGAGGAAGTTAGAAAATGCTCAGATAAAACCTATACATGACAAGTTCTTATTTGCTCAGAATGGTATAACAGGTCTAATTGCACCACCTGGGTCGGGTAAGACTTTCACTTATCTTAAAATGGCTGCACAACAACAAGAACTAGATGAGAAGAACCCATTCTATGAGTTAGTTGTCATTTGTAGTACTTCTGGTCAATTTGACCAAACCGTCAATTCGTTCAAAGATATTATAAAGAAGTCTAAGTTAGTATGTATAAAAGACTCTGAGTTGTTAGATTGGATAAAGAAGTACCAAAGAAGAGTTTTGAAGTATAATGCTATAAATGAGTATATAAATTCTAAGTTTAAAGACCCAAATGAGGAAATGCAGAGAATATTAGAGAAGAAACACTTCAGAAACAAACAGAAAGAGATAGAATACATTTCGAAGAAATTGCAATCTTACGATTGGAAGACATACCCTCATAGATGTCTTCTTATCTTAGATGACTTTGCTTCTCATCCTTTGTTAAAGAACAGAGAACAAGATATGTGTCGAATTCTTAAGAAACTTAGGCACTTTAACATCTCAGTTGTCATTTGTGTACAGACAGCAAAGAGTTTAAGTAAGGATGTTAAAAGAATACTTACTGACATTATACTTTTCCCCAGATTGTCCGAAGACGATTTCATGGAACTTATGAAAGAGTCCATGGCAGGTAAGTTTGACAGATATGAACTATGGGAGAAGTACAAAGTCATACAAGACCCTCATACTTCTTTCAGAATTCATATCTACGCGAACAAAGTTCAAATTGTAAAAAGTCAAGCTTGAAAAATGTAAGTGTTTAGTCTTAGTAAGATGGTAGCTTCTTAAAGCATATGCCGTCCTTGAGTTTTAGGTACGTGAAGAGAAGTACAATGAATTCAATTACGAGTACAATTGCAATGACAACCAAGGCAACTATTTTTGTCTTTTGCCAGCAAGGGTACTTCTTCTCTTCCAATGGTTCGGCAGAACTATACTCACTCATGAGAAATGCCAAAACGGTTTAATAGAAAAAGTGTCATCTACCCTACTTGTTTGAAGTTGTCAAAATACTCCGTTATTTTTCACGATTTTCATAGAGTTTTGGCGACCCAGAAAAAAGTCGGTCTCGCTGTTCTTCACTGTTTTCATACGGAATCTCTTCTCTTGGTTTTCCGAGGGAAGCAAGCATATGAGGAAATTCATGAAATTTGGTCATTTTTCAGCAAAAATAATGTTTAGGTGAAGAGGTGAGATCTCACCTGTTTTTTCACCTAATTTTTCACCTCTTTTTTTCACAACCGTTTTACATGGTAAGCGTTATTTTTTGACGAAGTGAACATTGACACTTCGTCAAAAAAATCCCTGAAATCATATCTTTTATACAAAATAAAAAAATAAAATGACATTTTTTCATTAGATAACTGTTATTTTTTGACGAAGTGAACATTGACACTTCGTCAAAAAAATCCCTGAAATCATATCTTACATACAAAATAAAAAAATAAAATGACACTTTTTCATTAGATAACTGTTATTTTTTGACGAAGTGAACATTGACACTTCGTCAAAAAAAATCCCTGAAATCATATCTTACATGACACTCATTTAAAAAAATACACTTCGGAAAAAAACTAACTTTATTTTTCTATCTTAAGGAAATTCATGAAAATTCAAGAGGTGAAAAAAGAGGTGAAAAAACAGGTGAGATCTCACCTCTTCACCTAAACATTATTTTTGGGTCCTTTACACTCATTACGAAGAAGTCTTGACAAAACATTTACGAAGAAGTCTTGACAAATTCAAGAGGTGAAAAAACAGGTGAGATCTAACCATCTACCCGACATTCTCGTCAAATACAAAAAAATGAAAAAGTGTCATTTTTTTCATGTCCGAAGACTCGAAGGTGCAACACTTCCAAAATACCGACGAACTCAGAAGAGCAGCATGGCAGTATCTTCTTGACAACTTCTTTGAGTTCTCCAGGTACACCTTGGAAAATGCTGAAGAACTCCGACACAGAGAATTTGGAGAAATTGCACTCCAATACTACCTTGACAAACAAAGGGTAAACAAAGGGTAAATTAACTAAAAACTTAACGTTTAAAAAGTGACATTTTTATGAGCTCCGAGTCACCGAGAAAACTTGGTCAGATGTTAGCAGCTTACTTCCCTGAGGAGGATGGAAGCGTTACATACGTAAGGTTCAAAAACAACGAACCTGGAATTGCGTACCAAATTCGCAATTACATGACCATGGAAGAGTACGAAAGGTTCCTACAAGAGAAACCAGCTCTAAACAACTCAGAAAAGAAAGAATAAAAAGTTTAACTCGTAATTGTTTATTTTTTTTACTTGTATGGGCAAGCTGCAAGAATGAAGTCGACTATCTCAGTCTTTGTCTTGACCAGTTGGACGGCTCTTGTGAGTATGTCTGTTTTGCGGTCTCCAGCTGGTGTCTGACCTTCGTAATTGCGCATGTTCTTGAGAGCTCCAACTGTAAATGGTTGTAGGATGAAGAGTCTCTCAGACTGCTTGAGGTAGTCTTCACGGTCACGAACCGAATCTGCGGTACGAGTCGAATCGGTCGATTTGAGGGAAGAGAGTGAGAGCCTGTCTTCTTCCATTGGGGTAGTAGCATACTCTTTGCGTAAGCGGTTCAGACCTTCCTCGAACTCTTGGTCTCTCTTGGATTGAGATTGGAATTGTGGGGCAGGGTTTTGCATAAACATCCAAGGGTTGGGGAAGTAAGGCATAGGCTGAGGAGGGTAGTTCGGGAAGCCTTGTGGTGGGTAGTAACCTTGAGGTGGAAATTGGTAGTAAATCGGAGGTACTTGCTGGAACTGAGGTGCAGGGGCTGGTGCTTTAGGTTCCTCTGGTTTGGGAATGGACTGGGTTGGTGGTACGTCGGACATTGTTCTGAAACAGTACAAGACTAGTTCTGAAACAGTACAAGTATTGTTCTGAAAAAGTACAAGTATTGTTCTGAAACAGTACAAGTATTGTTCTGAAACAGGACAAGTATTGTTCTGAAAAAGTACAAGTATTGTTCTGAAAAAGTACAAGTATTGTTCTGAAACAGAAAATTTTTCTCACAAATTGAGAGCTTTTACGGGAAATTTGTTCTGAAACAGGACAAGTATTGTTCTGAAAAAGTACAAGTATTGTTCTGAAACAGTACAAGACTAGTTCTGAAACAGTACAAGACTAGTTCTGAAACAGTACAAGTATTGTTCTGAAAAAGTACAAGACTAGTTCTGAAACAGAACAATGGACAACATCGAGCCATTAGATGAGGCAATTTACCTTATAGAGATAAATGAAGTTGTTAAGCAGTACTTGGGCAAGGACAAAGCCAACAAGTCCCTCGGCTGCTGGTTGTCTGGAAGAGGTGCGCTGAAAATCGAAATTGAAACCGGAATTCCAATTCAAATACCAGAAAACACTCCTGTAGACGACATAAAGGAGATGAAGAAAGAAGCTCTTCTCAAGTTCTTTGCAAAGCGCCCATGGATACAACTTCCAAACAGAGAGAGTCCAATTCCACGAATTATACAAATTCTCAGAGCACTGTTCCACTTCTCAGGACGGCCGTTCTTCATAACCTCAGAAGGCGACATCCAACCAGTACTGTAAACCTTAACGTTTAGAGTAAAAACATTTTTTTTCATTTTTTGAATGAAGCAAGTTAAATTCGTCCCACACCAATCTCAATGGACCGATGAAGAGTTTCAAGCCATCGTTGAAGACGTTGAGAACGACATAGACGGCGAACTTAAGGAGCTCAAATCACAATTGCAACCAAAATTGCAGAGGTCAAGGAACAGATAGCTCCACTTAAAGCTACCAAAGCTACTCTTGACCTCATGGATAGTTACCGTTTAGATGTCAAGAGTGGAATAAGACAATTAAAATTAAAACTTCTAAACTACGAAGCTATACTCCAAAAGTTAGCAGAAATGAGAAGACTTTACCAGAGCTACTTACATGTAAGGGACTTACCTTCAAGCAGTCCGACCAAAGATGAATTTGTTGACATTGTCCCAATTTTGTCCGAAAGTCAGCTCAGATGTTTCGAACTGCTCCCAACATATCCGGAATATGAACGTTTGCCTGAACTCTTTCGGTTCCTCAAAAAACGTTTTTTGGTTCTCATGTTCCAAACTTTTATCGGAAGAGACAACAAACGTTCAGAAGAAGAACAAGATATTATTTTAAACTTGTTGTATGACATAACTGTCATAACAAGCTTTTTGAAGTAAAACCGCCATTCTCAAACCACTTCATTTTTTCGATGTCCGAACAAGCACCGAAGCCAAACTCAATGGCAGATGTCCTTTCAAGGTTGCCAGACAAGCGCCCAGTTCAAATTCAAATTGCCCAATTGAACGCTCATCTGTCAAACACCATTAAGACTCTCCAAAGTAGTCTTATGGAAGAGATAACCAATCTCAAAGCCAATGTCCTCATGAACCAAGCTTCCAATGAGAAAGTCCTGAACGATTTCGCGGAAACCTTGCGCCAATACAACATAGAGAACCAAAACCTTGCCCGACTCATCTACCGTTTCTTCGAAGAGATAGACGCCATCTGGAAGGTACTCGGAAAGGACAGAACATGCAACACCGTACTTCGTGAACACAGAATTGCCGAAGGTATTATCAAAGAAGAGGAAGAAGAGGAAGAAGAAGAAGAGAAACACGAAGAAAAGGAAGTTTGGGCAACCCTTGTTGCGATGACGCTTACGAAATTTCCCAACCCTACCCATACAAAATCCGCAACAACGACAGGCAAGGTTCTTACCCCAGTCCTCAACAACTTGGGACACTTGAACCTTAACCTTCGGAATTACGGTTCAATTTCCATGGGAAGCTTGTCGCAATGCAATGGGTTCCAAATCCAGACAAGAAGTCGAGGGTCAGACACATTGACGGTGACAAGCTCAACAACCGTAAGGAGAACCTCGAGTGGTTCTAAGAGTAAAAAAATTTTATTTTAGGGGGAAACCCCAAGTAAATTTAGGTGTTTATTTGGATAAGTATGTTAAATTAAGGGTAATTTGCAAAATTAGTTCCCGACCTTTGAATTGGGCTCTTTCGTTATCCCAGTTGCGTAGGAGGTCGTCCCAGAGGAGTTGGTAGAATTGCCAATCCAAGGACGATTTGTCCTCCCAGGCATTGAGGATGTACTGCTCGTAGAGTTTCATGACCTCTGCCTTGCACCAGACACCCTCTCCCTTGGAACGTAAGGCTTCTTCGAAGTGCTCGAATGCGATTGGCTGCGTGACCATCCGAAATGACACTTTTTGTCCGTTTGGTCAATGTTCGTGTCTCGTGCCATAGTCGACGAAAATACAGACAAACAGGTTATATATGAGTTTGAGACCAAGAATGGTGTAACTCGACCTGTCCGATTCAAAGACTCCGAGGGCGACCATGAAATTAAACGGAAATTAGCTAGGAAGGAATATAAAATGGACTGGTTGCCACCACCTCCACCTCCACCACCTTTACCTGTTCCTCAAGTAAATAAGCCTTTCCCGTTCCCAAGAATTCCCACATTTTAATTCAAATTCGAATAAAAATTTTTTATTTCATGCAATGTTTTATTTCTGTGCCGTCTTCAAGTATGCCCCAGTACTTACGCTTGGAGAGGACATGAACTTCGGTGAAAATTTTGTCCAATTTGAATTGACCCATCTTCTCACCGACTAAACCCATTTCAATGAGTTTGTTGTACCCTTCTTCGTTCGTCATGAGTGCGTCAATGTTCTCATAGTAAACCACAACTTTCGATTTGACTTCGGAGAAGAATTTGTTGTAGTTGTCAAGGACTGCCTTTGCGAACTGAGGGTAAGACCAATGTTCGACAATAGGTTTTAATGTGGTTACTAAGCCACTTTGACCTTGAGTGAATTCGTACTTCAAAACAAAAGGAGAAAACCTTTCAACAAAGTTGTCGACCTTCTCATAATGTTTACTCTTCATCTCTTGAGGTTTCTTAATGGAATATCCCCATGTCGAATTCATAAGCAATTTGAGTGTCATTGCAAGTTTGGGGTTTGAAGCTTTCCTAATATCATACAGTTGTTGTATGACTTTTCCAACTGTATAGTTCCTTCCCGGGAACTCACCATCTTCGTTTGGAATTCCAGTCGGAATATATTGGACAAACCTCATGTATGCAGCGTTAAGGTCGACATAGTATATCTTTTCATCTGAGTCGAACTTGTCGCAACCAATTGGTCCAGTTTGTGGAAATTCAAGTGAGTCTCTTATCTTCTGAGAAACTTCTCCTGTTATCTCATAAACATCGTCGAAGCAACCTGTTTCATATAAAACCTTCTGACCTAACTCAGATGCTCTCCAATACAATTTGACGTCAATTGGATGTCTCAATGGAAGTTTGTTTATAGCATCTTGAAGTTCTTGCAACCTCATTGGAAGTTCTTCTGGTTCAGGTTGGTATCCGAACAATCCAACTCCTTGTGGAATTGTGTACTTCTTTTGTACTAGAACTTTGTCTGGAACAACTTTTGGTCTTGCTAACAGTGAAAAGTTTGTTTCGTCTTTTGGTACAAAAGTTTCTGTCAGCTTGTCATCTGGAATTGGTTCCAACAAACCTTTCTCGAAAAGAATGTTTACAGCTCTGACAATGTTGCACTTGCCTTTTCCGAACAATGGGTTTGTAAGACTTTCGTTCAACATGAAGTGGTTGTGGACAATTACAATCTTCAACCATGGTAAATTGAACTCAACAACATAGTCGTCATGTGAAGAACCTTTAGCTGTAGGTATGTTGACTCGGATATTGACATTTGCCAACGGTGCAATTTTTGCCAATTGACCTCTGAGAATGTACCTTGTCTTCACACATGACTCAAGATACTTCATCTTCTCTTCTGTAACAAGACCAGAGTTCCTGAGACATGTAAGAATGCAAGGTTCATTGACAATTGTTTCAATTGAATTGTAAATTCCATACCTTGTCAAGTCAATGTCAGACTTATTTATGAAGGGGAAGTATCCAGCATGTTGTCTGACTGCTTGAGGGTTAGGTTGGTACCATTCGAACTTGACACTTGCAATTCCTTCAATTGCATTCAAAATGTCTGAGTCGGAGTCAACCATTTGTTCTCTCTTTGTAGTCTTGAAAGCGTCAAGAAGCATTGCAGCTGTTGTGACATTGCCATGTGCATAGTAAATGTGACCATCCAAATCTGTTATGGTCAATCTGAGATTGTATCCTTTCTTATTTCCATCTTGAATTGCAGCAAGTACTCCCATGAAGCCTTCTTTGTTCTTTCCTTCGTCAAAGTTTACTGTAAAGGTTCGACCAGATGTAATTTGACTTCTAACTTCACGATACTTCTCATATGCATATCTTGTTCTTTCCATGGGAGCATGACCATCCTCTGCACTACCTTTTTTCCTTCTCAAAGGATGCAATTGTTCGTCATGTTTCCAGTAGAATCTGGCAAAGCCGTCGTGTCCTTCAACTTGAGGTTCACTAACATCGAAAGGCATGTCCATAAGACGTTCTTCTTCTAACCTCTCTAGTCTGTTTGGATAATTTGCACGTGCTGTTTCCAAATCCATTTCGTAGCGAAGACCAGACAATTTGTCATAGACTTTTATGGGTCTTCCCTTCCTATATTTAAAATTCTTCGAAACTCTCCAACCATATCTTTGCAACTCTGCTTTTATTCTAGCAGATTTTCTATCCATTCTATATGGGGGCATTTTTATAAAAATAAAAAAATGTTTTTTTCTTTACTTACATAACCGCCTGCTGCCATAAGTCTTTGACGCCAACCCATACCAGCTAATGAAGGTTGACTTGGTTTAGTTTCCAAACTAAACTTTGGTTTTGGTTTATCTTCAGTTTTTGGTTTTTCTTCTTCTATCGGTTTTTCGTCACTTTTCGGTTCTCTGACTTTACTTCACTTGCAGGAACAGTTGTGTCGTCAACATCTTCATAAATATCATATGCCATTTGTTTTTGTTTTCCTTTCAACTTTTTGTGTTTGTTGTAAAGTTTAGAATATTTCGACTCTAAGTCAATGAGATGTTCTATAATGAACTGTTGGTCAGTGAAGTAAACTTTTCCATCTGTTGTCTCGAAAGCTCCTTCAGACTTCAATATTTTATTTGTGAGAGTCTGTTTCTTTTTTGAGATACTTGCCGTTCCATTTTTATGAAAAGTGACTTTGTAGTTAGGGTTTGTATTTCCAGACCTGGCACTTTCTATTATTGAATTTTTCTCTTCATCTGTAAGTTCTTTGACAGGTTTTGACAATGGTTCTGAACTTTTTGTTTGTGGTGTCAAATCTACCGTTTCAACTTCTTCGGTCATTTCATCTCAGTAAAAAATTTTAGTTTGGTTTGTTTTCAACTGGTTGTTGTTGTTTTTTAAGTCGGTCTAAAACTTCCTGAGGTATAGGAAGAACTTGACAAACACGTTGTGTAACTGCTGGAAGCCGACAAATCCATCTTGAACCCATTTGTCTCAATGCTGTATTGTTCATTTCATCTCAGTAAAAAACTTTACATTCCCCACGTTTGAGGCGGTTGAGGTTGGTTATTGTTTACCCATTGTTGTGCATGGTTATATCCTCTGTTAAAGAATCTTTCACCTTGGTCCATATAGTGTCCTGCTTGGTTATAGTAGTCATTTGCTTTGTTATAATAGTTTCCTGCTTGTCTTCCTACATTGTCCATCCATCCTTGAACTTTTCCTCTTGTTTCAGGATTTGGAATAAGATTTGTTGCATCTCGTGCTACATCCCAACCTTTCTGTACAGTTTGTATAATAGGTTGTGCTTTCTCTTTAAGTATACCTAATGTACTCAAAATCTTCCTTCCAACTCCAAATACACCTCTGGCTATTGTTCCCACTGCGGGCAAAAATCTGGATGCAACTCCTGCTAATGCGCCAAATAAACCCATTTCTTATAGGATAAAAATGACGAATCCAAACAAGGACCCCTATGTTTCTAAAGCGACAAAAAAGCACTCATGATAAAAATCTTTAGTTCAACACCAAATGCTTGGTTTATGGATATCTTGGAAAACATTCCGAGGTATAGAGAAGATGGACCACCATACTGGCTAATATTTGTCGGTCAAAACACAAGATACTGTGAAGCCATACCATTATGGTCCAAAAATATTTTAGATGTGAAAACTGCTTTGACAATATTCGTTGACAAATACCATCCAACAAAACTGACATCTGACTGTGAAAGTTCTTTCAAATCAGATGATGTAAAAAACTATCTGCGTTCAAAAAATGTAAACCAATATTTCATTGTCGACCAAAACCATTCTGCTCTTGGTGTCATTGACGGTTGTATAAAAATGTTAAGAGACTTAAACCAACCACAAGGTGGTGAAGCAAATGAAATGTCATATGACGACAAATATAGACACTTCTCCATGGCAAAGATGAGACAAGTTTTAAATATTTACAATAGCCGTAAACAAAAAGGTTTGGGAAACCACTCCCCCGAAGAAATGAAAAACAACCCTGACTTAGAGAAAGACTATATATTTAATAATTTAGTCAAAAGAGACAAACAAGAAAGAATGCCGGGCTTCAAACTTCAGAAAGGTGACAAAGTAAAAATAGAAATACCTAAACGCGACCCATATGAAAATACTATTGACTATGACAACAATGGGAACCCGACAGGTACTCACATTCGTGTTCGTAAAAATAGAAGAAAGTATACAAGAGAATATTATGAAGTTTTAGGCAAACATGGCAAAATGTACAGACTGCAAGCAGAAGATAAAACTACTATTGTCAGACCTCGTTTCAAACTTGTCAAAGTTCAAGGTGGTATACTTTCAAAGACAGTTCCTAACAAATATAAGACAACTCCTGACGAATATGCTAAAGAAGTTGAAAATGACGACTAAGCATTTCTATACCATGCGTAAACTGTCATGTAAGGTGGCATGTATTCTTTACTTTGTCCCGTTGTTTGCGTATATCCTGAAACGCGATGTGTATGGTTTCCTCTCCCTCAGTGTTACTCCAGTAACAATTTATAGCAAACTTAACGTTGTCTTTAACATCATATCCTTTACCTTTTTCATTGCTGACCAATCCCATCTATGCTTATGCCAACCTGCTTGAGATGTACTTAAATCTATGTAGTGACTGTGTGCAGGTAAATTTTCACCTGAAATCGTTTTACTTCCACCTGTTTCCTTTGAAGAGTTTGCACAATACAAAAACCTGTCGACTATTTGAGTCCAAGTTCCAAAACCCAGAACTGTTTGGTTGGTAGAGTTCATTGACGTATAAATAGAGCCTATAGGATATAATGTTTGAAGTATTTCTGTCTTTAATGTTTGAAGCTCTGTTTTGTCTGCTTTCTTGTCATATAAATCTTGAGCAGTGAATTTAGTATTATATTCATCCTTCATGACATAAACATCTTTACATCTAATGTTTCTCATCGTCGTTATGTCGTCATCCGATGTTAAACCTTGTGGAAAGTTAGGAGGTTTACAATATAATGCATCCCCACCAGTTACGTCAACCGTTCCTTCAATACTTTCTATAGCAACAGTTGTAAAACTTGTATGTGTATGGTTCTTATTTGCTTTCTTCTCTAACTCATCGTTAACATAAGTTTTATCTGCTTTAAGGTCTAAACATCCTGAAACCCATCCTGTATCGGCTTTAGTTTTTAAAATCTTCGATGTCCATTCATGGTACCAGTCAACCCTTTCTATAATTTCTTTATCTTTTTCATCCACATATTCCTTATCTGCTTTTTCTCTAACGCACTAGCCACACAATCCTTATCCGCTTTCTTTTCAAGGCTAACGTTTAAGTCTGTTATTTCAGATATAGAATGTGTATGAGTCTTTTTAGAATATTCGTTTTCAGCTCTTGTCACTTCACTTGACATTTTATTGTCAACATATGTTTTGTCTGCTAGTTCAGGATGAGTATGTTCTTTTGTTGCATAAGCATTGTTAGCTCTTTCTTCTTCTTTTGCTATTGCATCGTCTACATATTCTTTGTCAGCTTTGTTGTCAACATCTGCTTTCAAAAGAAGTTCATTTATAGGTTTCTCGTTTAAAGTTCCTTTTGTTGGATTTATACAGACAGTATGGTTCTTATTGTCTTGAAACAGAAACTCATCTGTCATTGGGTTTAATGTCAGTTTTAAGTTTCCTTCTTTCAATGACTCAGATATCTTAGAATAGTTTGAAAAGTTTGTTGTGTTCTTATTTAGAGCTTGCATAATGAGTTGTCGGTTGTGTTGTATTTCTCTCATGGAAGCAATATCTTTCGACATTTTTATTCTAGATAAAATATGCTTCCAATAGAAAAAGAAAATTCAAGAGTTGCTACAACTAAACCATTAGATGAACTTTTTACTAATGTCGGTCAAAAGTTTGAGACAGAGACCGTAAAGCATGAAGGCTATCGTTTTGACTACCCATTAAGATGGTTAAGAGACCCATCTGTCACAAAAGCTATTGGCTTTCGTAGAATGAAGTTCATTTCAGAAGCCATACATGGTTTCCCATTTACGGTCGGTTTTGAAGTTCGATACTATAACAAAGAAAAACGTATGTATGAGAAATTTGAACAGGGAAAACTTTTACAAGTTAGTTTGCTTGTAAACTTAGAAACAACTCTTCAAGCTTTTCAAGAAAAAATAAACGATATCTATATCGAATATGCAAAACAATATAACATTGACGAGGGAGAGTACCATCTCGATATTATTTATGACAGGAAAAATGCAACTGTTAAAATCAATAGAATAGAAGACCTTGGAGAAAACGTTTATATTTCTACAAAATATAACAACTTGGCATGGTATAGATTTATGAGGATGTTAAATCAGCCTGCAGCATATCCAGTACACCCAGACTTTTATGAAGTCGAAAACCCTAATGGAACATATGAAAATATTTTCGACCCAGATGCTATTATTGTTCATGCTTCATTTTCTGGTGCGCAAAACTCTTTCTTATGTCTGATGAATGACTTTTACGAAAAACCTACAAAGTTATACGAACCACCAAGTGGAAGTATTTCAGACTTTCAAGTATGGTTTACTACAGATGGAAGAAAAAGAATAATTCCATTATACCATGCGTTTTACTTAGAACTTAGTTTCATATACAACTACTATCGAACGGTAAAAATATAATTTTTTAATACGGTTGAGGTGTTGGATTTGGTTGCCAACTAGACTGTGGTGCAGGTTCAGGCTGTTGTATAACAGGAGCTTGCTCTTCTGGTTCAGGGTCTTTAGGTATAATACCAACGAACTGACCTACTCTTTTACCAATATTTTTGACACCGTTCCAAATTCCTCTTCCTACGGTTTTTATTCCATTCCATATACCTCTTCCAACATTTCGAAAGAAGTTTCCTATCTTACTGAAAAAACCCATTTTACTATATGTAAAAATCTAATGTCCGCCTAGTCTCTTACGTTTCCTGTTGAGTTCCATAGCATTCTTTAACTGGAGCTCATACATTCTGTTTCTCCTCTGGTAGAAAACATATTCTGGGTCAACTCCTGTGTTCGCGTCATCTGCATAAAGTTGTTTATATCCCACTTCAGGGTTTGTATAAAACTCTTTCCATCTCATATTTGCATACCATGGTGGCAAACCTAACGCAGCGTCATTTGACATGGCAGTTTGCATTTGTACATCTGTTGGCACTTGACCATAGTTTGCCATTGCAGTTTGTATTCTAACTTCATTTGGAATATTCTCTGGGTTTGGTTGTCCAGGTTGCTGTGCATTCGCTAAGTTCTGTGCGTCCATTTAATATTAGATAAAAATATCTCTTACGAGTACATATACTGAACATTTGCAGGCATTGGTTCATCTTCATATTCTCTGTACTTTCTGCCACGTCAAATAAATAAATGACACAATGGAAAAAACCTAAAACAAGTAGTCCTATTTCAAACCACATTTACTTACTAATAAAATTTCTTTGTTATGACACTTTCTCCGGTTTATAGGACCTCTCTCATATTCTATCTTGTCATATATAAACTCATAGTCATGTATGTCCTCTAACCATCTCATAACGGTTTCCAAACCACTTTTATCGGATGTAAAGTAAAAGCATGGATGGTTATGTAAAACGTCTAAAGTTTCTAAAGAGTCTCTCAAAGTCCAGTCTACTTGGTATTGAAAATCCCATGTGTTATAGAACGGCGGGTCCACTATAAAGAAAACATTTTCCTTGTCTTTATATTTTTCATACAACTCTGTCCAATGACATCTCACAAACTCTATACCCTCAATATATTTTTCTATGTCCTCTTTGAAAACATTTGTATAGTTAAGATATAAAACTTTTGACATAAGTGTTTCAATGTCATGAACTCTTATAGAACTATATAATAGTCTAGCAGATATACTATCCCAGTCTATATATTCTGCTTTTTTCAAAACCTCTCTCACAATATTTTTCTTATCTAATGGTATACGTTCCATCTTACCTATAGGTATCTTTTCTTTTAACTCTTTCAATATTTTGTTTGTGTCTGGAATATGTTTGAGACGGTCCATATAGTTGTCGAAGTCATTGCATATAATCTTTGAGTCTGGGAATATTGTATGGCACAAATGGGATATATAGAAACTTCCACCGAACAAATCTACAAATGTTAGACCATTCGGTAGTTTCTTAAGTTCTCTCAATATAATATCTTTACATTTACTCTTATTTCCAAAGAACGGTAACGGCGGTTTTGTAAAATTCATTTATATATAATAATAAAAATGTTTTTACCCGAAAAGTGACAGAAAAGTGACAAAACATGAAAACATATATAATTTGTGAAAAGTGAAACATTATATAATGTTTTCGACCCAGAAGAAGGCTTCTTCCCAGAAGCAATGGAGGAAGAAGAAGAGTCCTCCGAATTCACACCAGAAGACTAACAATTTTCCGAATAAAAACTTCATTTATACTAAACATCTTCGGGGCTAGAGGGCACGAAGTGCCTGGAAGCCCCACTACCTTTTTTTTTATCTGGAATAAAGAGTTAAGCGTCATATGTCACTTTTTGTACTAAGGAAACATCGACTTTATGCGTTATGACTTTTCGATGAGGAAACAAGTGTTCACGTATTATAAACTTCCTTATTCCAATAAACCGACCCTAAACATAATTAATTCTAAGCATGATAATGGTCTCTTTTCTATGATAACCAAATCAATTTGGTTATCATAGTAAAGCACCAAAAACTGGAATAGGAATCGGCAATATGGAATCATGAATCAACTCGGATAAAATAAATATGGAACATTCATACATCCATTCCCTATTTTTAACCATATTATATTTTCAAACAAAATTCTCGTACTATTTTCAATAAAATTTGCATAACCTTGTTATTACTCTTAGGCGAAAGATGATTTTAATGTTAATTTTATTGAAGAACTTTTAATGCATAATAAAATAACCATTTCCTATAAATTTAGACTTAAAATGGTGACAATAAACAAGCTTTAGTCTAGAAATTAATTTTCTACTACTATAAATGCATCTTTATCTTTAATTAGAAAAAAATTTATCAATTTTATTATCCAGATGAAAAAAGAAGTGACATATGATATTTTATCTAATTTAAAATCTTTTATTGATTGTTTTTAAAAACTTTACATTTTGTATGAGTATTTCATGTTTAAATCAGTATAAATACGCAAAATACTTATGAAATTCCAGCTGTTATTCAGTACTATTCATTTTTCAGCAATCATTAACTGTGGAAGAGTATGGCAAACGTTCGATAATGATCATGTATACTCAGATCATCAAGAATGAATTAAAGTCAATGCAGGGAAATGGATAATCCGATTAAAAACCCAAAAAAGGAAAAAGATATTATATGAACGTCTCACAAATGGTTAGTACTAAGCTCTTTCCTGATGATTGAATATTCTTTCATATTTTTGTATATTGTAAGGGATTTTAAAAAAAAAAAAAAAAAAAAGGTAGTGGGGCTTCCAGGCACTTCGTGCCCTCTAGCCCCGAAGATGTTTAGTATAAATGAAGTTTTTATTCGGAAAATTGTTAGTCTTCTGGTGTGAATTCGGAGGACTCTTCTTCTTCCTCCATTGCTTCTGGGAAGAAGCCTTCTTCTGGGTCGAAAACATTATATAATGTTTCACTTTTCACAAATTATATATGTTTTCATGTTTTGTCACTTTTCTGTCACTTTTCGGGTAAAAACATTTTTATTATTATATATAAATGAATTTTACAAAACCGCCGTTACCGTTCTTTGGAAATAAGAGTAAATGTAAAGATATTATATTGAGAGAACTTAAGAAACTACCGAATGGTCTAACATTTGTAGATTTGTTCGGTGGAAGTTTCTATATATCCCATTTGTGCCATACAATATTCCCAGACTCAAAGATTATATGCAATGACTTCGACAACTATATGGACCGTCTCAAACATATTCCAGACACTAACAAATATTGAGTGAGTTAAAAGAAAAGATACCTATAGGTAAGATGGAACGTATACCATTAGATAAGAAAAATATTGTGAGAGAGGTTTTGAAAAAAGCAGAATATATAGACTGGGATAGTATATCTGCTAGACTATTATATAGTGGTTCTATAAGAGTTCATGACATTGAAACACTTATGTCAAAAGTTTTATATCTTAACTATACAAATGTTTTCAAAGAGGACATAGAAAAATATATTGAGGGTATAGAGTTTGTGAGATGTTATTGGACAGAGTTGTATGAAAAATATAAAGACAAGGAAAATGTTTTCTTTATAGTGGACCCGCCGTTCTATAACACATGGGATTTTCAATACCAAGTAGACTGGACTTTGAGAGACTCTTTAGAAACTTTAGACGTTTTACATAACCATCCATGCTTTTACTTTACATCCGATAAAAGTGGTTTGGAAACCGTTATGAGATGGTTAGAGGACATACATGACTATGAGTTTATATATGACAAGATAGAATATGAGAGAGGTCCTATAAACCGGAGAAAGTGTCATAACAAAGAAATTTTATTAGTAAGTAAATGTGGTTTGAAATAGGACTACTTGTTTTAGGTTTTTTCCATTGTGTCATTTATTTATTTGACGTGGCAGAAAAGTACAGAGAATATGAAGATGAACCAATGCCTGCAAATGTTCAGTATATGTACTCGTAAGAGATATTTTTATCTAATATTAAATGGACGCACAGAACTTAGCGAATGCACAGCAACCTGGACAACCAAACCCAGAGAATATTCCAAATGAAGTTAGAATACAAACTGCAATGGCAAACTATGGTCAAGTGCCAACAGATGTACAAATGCAAACTGCCATGTCAAATGACGCTGCGTTAGGTTTGCCACCATGGTATGCAAATATGAGATGGAAAGAGTTTTATACAAACCCTGAAGTGGGATATAAACAACTTTATGCAGATGACGCGAACACAGGAGTTGACCCAGAATATGTTTTCTACCAGAGGAGAAACAGAATGTATGAGCTCCAGTTAAAGAATGCTATGGAACTCAACAGGAAACGTAAGAGACTAGGCGGACATTAGATTTTTACATATAGTAAAATGGGTTTCTTCAGTAAGATAGGAAACTTCTTTCGAAATGTTGGAAGAGGTATATGGAATGGAATAAAAACCGTAGGAAGAGGAATTTGGAACGGTGTCAAAAATATTGGTAAAAGGGTAGGTCAGTTTGTTGGTATTATACCTAAAGACCCTGAACCAGAAGAGCAAGCTCCTGTTATACAACAGCCTGAACCTGCACCACAGTCTAGTTGGCAACCAAATCCAACACCTCAACCGTATTAAAAAATTATATTTTTACCGTTCGATAGTAGTTGTATATGAAACTAAGTTCTAAGTAAAACGCATGGTATAATGGAATTATTCTTTTTCTTCCATCTGTAGTAAACCATACTTGAAAGTCTGAAATACTTCCACTTGGTGGTTCGTATAACTTTGTAGGTTTTTCGTAAAAGTCATTCATCAGACATAAGAAAGAGTTTTGCGCACCAGAAAATGAAGCATGAACAATAATAGCATCTGGGTCGAAAATATTTTCATATGTTCCATTAGGGTTTTCGACTTCATAAAAGTCTGGGTGTACTGGATATGCTGCAGGCTGATTTAACATCCTCATAAATCTATACCATGCCAAGTTGTTATATTTTGTAGAAATATAAACGTTTTCTCCAAGGTCTTCTATTCTATTGATTTTAACAGTTGCATTTTTCCTGTCATAAATAATATCGAGATGGTACTCTCCCTCGTCAATGTTATACTGTTTTGCATATTCGATATAGATATCGTTTATTTTTTCTTGAAAAGCTTGAAGAGTTGTTTCTAAGTTTACAAGCAAACTAACTTGTAAAAGTTTTCCCTGTTCAAATTTCTCATACATACGTTTTTCTTTGTTATAGTATCGAACTTCAAAACCGACCGTAAATGGGAAACCATGTATGGCTTCTGAAATGAACTTCATTCTACGAAAGCCAATAGCTTTTGTGACAGATGGGTCTCTTAACCATCTTAATGGGTAGTCAAAACGATAGCCTTTATGCTTTACGGTCTCTGTCTCAAACTTTTGACCGACATTAGTAAAAAAGTTCATCTAATGGTTTAGTTGTAGCAACTCTTGAATTTTCTTTTTCTATTGGAAGCATATTTTATCTAGAATAAAAATGTCGAAAGATATTGCTTCCATGAGAGAAATACAACACAACCGACAACTCATTATGCAAGCTCTAAATAAGAACACAACAAACTTTTCAAACTATTCTAAGATATCTGAGTCATTGAAAGAAGGAAACTTAAAACTGACATTAAACCCAATGACAGATGAGTTTCTGTTTCAAGACAATAAGAACCATACTGTCTGTATAAATCCAACAAAAGGAACTTTAAACGAGAAACCTATAAATGAACTTCTTTTGAAAGCAGATGTTGACAACAAAGCTGACAAAGAATATGTAGACGATGCAATAGCAAAAGAAGAAGAAAGAGCTAACAATGCTTATGCAACAAAAGAACATACTCATCCTGAACTAGCAGACAAAACATATGTTGACAATAAAATGTCAAGTGAAGTGACAAGAGCTGAAAACGAATATTCTAAAAAGACTCATATACATTCTATATCTGAAATAACAGACTTAAACGTTAGCCTTGAAAAGAAAGCGGATAAGGATTGTGTGGCTAGTGCGTTAGAGAAGAAAGCAGATAAGGAATATGTGGATGAAAAAGATAAAGAAATTATAGAAAGGGTTGACTGGTACCATGAATGGACATCGAAGATTTTAAAAACTAAAGCCGATACAGGATGGGTTTCAGGATGTTTAGACCTTAAAGCAGATAAAACTTATGTTAACGATGAGTTAGAGAAGAAAGCAAATAAGAACCATACACATACAAGTTTTACAACTGTTGCTATAGAAAGTATTGAAGGAACGGTTGACGTAACTGGTGGGGATGTATTATATTGTAAACCTCCTAACTTTCCACAAGGTTTAACATCGGATGACGACATAACGACGATGAGAAACATTAGATGTAAAGATGTTTATGTCATGAAGGATGAATATAATACTAAATTCACTGCTCAAGATTTATATGACAAGAAAGCAGACAAAACAGAGCTTCAAACATTAAAGACAGAAATACTTCAAACATTATATCCTATAGGCTCTATTTATACGTCAATGAACTCAACAAATCCCGCAACAGTTCTGGGTTTTGGAACTTGGACTCAAATAGTCGACCGGTTTTTGTATTGTGCAAACTCTTCAAAGGAAACAGGTGGAAGTAAAACGATTTCAGGTGAAAATTTACCTGCACACAGTCACTACATAGATTTAAGTACATCTCAAGCAGGTTGGCATAAGCATAGATATTGGGATTGGTCAGCAATGATAAAAGGTAAAGGATATGATGTTAAAGACAACGTTAAGTTTGCTATAGATTGTTACTGGAGTAACACTGAGGGAGGAGGAAACCATACACATCGCGTTTCAGGATATACGCAAACAACGGGACAAAGTAAAGAATACATGCCACCTTACATGACAGTTTACGCATGGTATAGAAATGCTTAGTCGTCATTTTCAACTTCTTTAGCATATTCGTCAGGAGTTGTCTTATATTTGTTAGGAACTGTCTTTGAAAGTATACCACCTTGAACTTTGACAAGTTTGAAACGAGGTCTGACAATAGTAGTTTTATCTTCTGCTTGCAGTCTGTACATTTTGCCATGTTTGCCTAAAACTTCATAATATTCTCTTGTATACTTTCTTCTATTTTTACGAACACGAATGTGAGTACCTGTCGGGTTCCCATTGTTGTCATAGTCAATAGTATTTTCATATGGGTCGCGTTTAGGTATTTCTATTTTTACTTTGTCACCTTTCTGAAGTTTGAAGCCCGGCATTCTTTCTTGTTTGTCTCTTTTGACTAAATTATTAAATATATAGTCTTTCTCTAAGTCAGGGTTATTTTTCATTTCTTCGGGGGAGTGGTTTCCCAAACCTTTTTGTTTACGGCTATTGTAAATATTTAAAACTTGTCTCATCTTTGCCATGGAGAAGTGTCTATATTTGTCGTCATATGACATTTCATTTGCTTCACCACCTTGTGGTTGGTTTAAGTCTCTTAACATTTTTATACAACCGTCAATGACACCAAGAGCAGAATGGTTTTGGTCGACAATGAAATATTGGTTTACATTTTTTGAACGCAGATAGTTTTTTACATCATCTGATTTGAAAGAACTTTCACAGTCAGATGTCAGTTTTGTTGGATGGTATTTGTCAACGAATATTGTCAAAGCAGTTTTCACATCTAAAATATTTTTGGACCATAATGGTATGGCTTCACAGTATCTTGTGTTTTGACCGACAAATATTAGCCAGTATGGTGGTCCATCTTCTCTATACCTCGGAATGTTTTCCAAGATATCCATAAACCAAGCATTTGGTGTTGAACTAAAGATTTTTACCATGAGTGCTTTCTTTGTCGCTTTAGAAACATAGGGGTCCTTGTTTGGATTCGTCATTTTTATCCTATAAGAAATGGGTTTATTTGGCGCATTAGCAGGAGTTGCATCCAGATTTTTGCCCGCAGTGGGAACAATAGCCAGAGGTGTATTTGGAGTTGGAAGGAAGATTTTGAGTACATTAGGTATACTTAAAGAGAAAGCACAACCTATTATACAAACTGTACAGAAAGGTTGGGATGTAGCACGAGATGCAACAAATCTTATTCCAAATCCTGAAACAAGAGGAAAAGTTCAAGGATGGATGGACAATGTAGGAAGACAAGCAGGAAACTATTATAACAAAGCAAATGACTACTATAACCAAGCAGGACACTATATGGACCAAGGTGAAAGATTCTTTAACAGAGGATATAACCATGCACAACAATGGGTAAACAATAACCAACCTCAACCGCCTCAAACGTGGGGAATGTAAAGTTTTTTACTGAGATGAAATGAACAATACAGCATTGAGACAAATGGGTTCAAGATGGATTTGTCGACTTCCAGCAGTTACACAACGTGTTTGTCAAGTTCTTCCTATACCTCAGGAAGTTTTAGACCGACTTAAAAAACAACAACAACCAGTTGAAAACAAACCAAACTAAAATTTTTTACTGAGATGAAATGACCGAAGAAGTTGAAACGGTAGATTTGACACCACAAACAAAAAGTTCAGAACCATTGTCAAAACCTGTCAAAGAACTTACAGATGAAGAGAAAAATTCAATAATAGAAAGTGCCAGGTCTGGAAATACAAACCCTAACTACAAAGTCACTTTTCATAAAAATGGAACGGCAAGTATCTCAAAAAAGAAACAGACTCTCACAAATAAAATATTGAAGTCTGAAGGAGCTTTCGAGACAACAGATGGAAAAGTTTACTTCACTGACCAACAGTTCATTATAGAACATCTCATTGACTTAGAGTCGAAATATTCTAAACTTTACAACAAACACAAAAAGTTGAAAGGAAAACAAAAACAAATGGCATATGATATTTATGAAGATGTTGACGACACAACTGTTCCTGCAAGTGAAGTAAAGTCAGAGAAACCGAAAAGTGACGAAAAACCGATAGAAGAAGAAAAACCAAAAACTGAAGATAAACCAAAACCAAAGTTTAGTTTGGAAACTAAACCAAGTCAACCTTCATTAGCTGGTATGGGTTGGCGTCAAAGACTTATGGCAGCAGGCGGTTATGTAAAGTAAAGAAAAAATATTTTTTTATTTTTATAAAAATGCCCCCATATAGAATGGATAGAAAGTCTGCTAGAATAAAAGCAGAGTTGGGAAACTTGTTTGTTAGATGAGAAATATGAAATGGCATACCATTTTAAAACAATATATTTTTACATATATTAAATGCTTCAGGTTGAAAAACAAAGAACAAAAGTAGCAGATACAAAACCGTTAGACTATATCTTTACAAATGCTGGTAGGACTATTTCAGATGAGGAAATTTCATCCCGAGTATACAGGTTTGACTATCCAATTCGTTGGCTTCAAAGTCCTTCAGATGCAAAGGCAATAGGATTTAGAAGAGTTTTGTTTTCAAATAGAACTAACGCATTTATGTTCGCAGTATATTTTCATGGGCAGTATAAAGGTTCTGATGGTCTAATAGACAAATTTGACGAAATGAGAATCTTTACAGTTCGTTCAGACGAAAGTCTTGAGAAAACTCTAAATGACTTTCAAACTCAAATGAACAAATATTATTGGGAATTTCAAGAAAAATACGACTCTTTACTAAATGGAACATACTATCTGAAACTAGAATATGACAAGATGAACTCCACCGTTTCATTTCAAAAGATTGAAATTAACCCTCCAAGAGATACAGAGTTTTTATTTTGGAAAGTAGACAAACGTTCTTGGGCACAATTTCTTCGGTTACTAAACCAGAACGAACCATTACCACCAGATGGTCCATTTCAATTTATACTTCCACCAGCAGATTTGACAGTTTATAGAAACGTGTTTGACCCTCAAAATGTTATGTGTCATGCAAGTTTCAGTTCAAGCAACAATAGTTTTCTATGTATTGGTAAGGACTTTTATGACTTTGCTTCTAAATTCTACGAACCACCTAGTAACAGTTTCTCTGACTTTCAAGTTTGGTTCACAACAAATGGTGTGCAACATATTATTCCATTGTACTATGACTTTTATCTCGAATTGTCTTTCATATATAACTACGGAAAAGTGCTGAAAAAGTATTGAATGTGAAGATATTAGAAAATAACATTTTTTCTAACATCGTAGAAAACTCATGAAAACAATTTATTTTTGACACTTTCACAAAAAACATAAAAAAGTGAAGTTAAACGTTAAGGTTTACTGAACTGGTTGGATGTCGCCTTCACAGGTTATGTAGAATGGTTGACCCGAGAAGCGAAGGAGAGACTGAATTGCCAATTTCATATGGGGTAGGGGGTTCTCCTTGTTTGGAAGTAGTATCCAAGGACGCTTGGCAAAGAACTTTATAATGGCTTCCTTCTTTGCTTGCTTTATGTCGTCGTAGGCTGTCCCGTCTGGTATTTGAATTGGAATTTCGGTTTCAATTTCGATTTTCAGCGCACCTCTTCCAGACAACCAGAAGCCGAGGGACTTGTTGGCTTTGTCCTTGCCCAAGTACTGCTTAACAACTTCATTTATCTCTATAAGGTAAATTGCCTCATCTAATGGCTCGATGTTGTCCATTGTTCTGTTTCAGAACTAGTCTTGTACTTTTTCAGAACAATACTTGTACTGTTTCAGAACTAGTCTTGTACTGTTTCAGAACAATACTTGTACTTTTTCAGAACAATACTTGTCCTTTTTCAGAACAAATTTCCCGTAAAAGCTCTCAATTTGTGAGAAAAATTTTCTGTTTCAGAACAATACTTGTACTTTTTCAGAACAATACTTGTACTTTTTCAGAACAATACTTGTACTTTTTCAGAACAATATTTGTACTGTTTCAGAACAATATTTGTACTGTTTCAGAACAATATTTGTACTGTTTCAGAACAATATTTGTACTGCTTCAGAACAATATTTGTACTGTTTCAGAACAATGTCCGACGTACCACCAACCCAGTCCATTCCCAAACCAGAGGAACCTAAAACACCAGCCCCTGCACCTCAGTTCCAGCAAGTACCTCCGATTTACTACCAATTTCCACCTCAAGGTTACTACCCACCACAAGGCTTCCCGAACTACCCTCCTCAGCCTATGCCTTACTTCCCCAACCCTTGGATGTTTATGCAAAACCCTGCCCCACAATTCCAATCTCAATCCAAGAGAGACCAAGAGTTCGAGGAAGGTCTGAACCGCTTACGCAAAGAGTATGCTACAGCTCCAATTGAGAGAAAGTTGTTCCCGGACCAAAAAATATAATTTAGGGTAGAAGGTTAGATCTAACCTCTTTTCTACCCTCTTGAATTTTCATGATTTCATCGTAAATGTTTTGTCAAGACTTCTTCGTACATGTTTTGTCATGACTTCATCGTAAATGTTTTGTCAAAACTTCTTCGTAAATGTTTTGTCAAGACTTCTTCATCGTAATGAGTGTAAATCAGACAAAAATAATGTTTAGGTGAAGTGGTGCGATCTCACCTGTTTTTTCACCTCTTTTTCACCTCATGAATTTTCATGAATTTCCTTAAGATAGAAAAAAATAAAGTTAGTTTTATTTTGTATTTTTTTGTATGTAAGATATGATTTCAGGGATTTTTTTGACGAAGTGTCAATGTTCACTTCGTCAAAAAATAACAGTTATCTAATGAAAAAGTGTCATTTTATTTTTTTATTTTGTATGTAAGATATGATTTCAGGGATTTTTTTGACGAAGTGTCAATGTTCACTTCGTCAAAAAATAACAGTTATCTAATGAAAAAGTGTCATTTTTTGTATTTGACGAGAATGTCGGGTAAATGTTTTGTCATGACTTCTTCGTAAATGTTTTGTCAAGACTTCATCGTACATGTTTTGTCAAGACTTCTTCGTAATGAACGTAAATGTTTTGTCAAACATGAACGTAAATGTTTTGTCATGATTTCATCGTAAATGTTTTGTCAAGACTTCATCGTATATGTTTTGTCAAGACTTCTTCGTAAATGTTTTGTCAAACATGAACGTAAATGTTTTGTCATGATTTCATCGTACATGTTTTGTCAAGACTTCATCGTATATGTTTTGTCAAGACTTCTTCGTAAATGTTTTGTCAAACATGAACGTAAATGTTTTGTCATGATTTCATCGTAAATGTTTTGTCAAGACTTCATCGTACATGTTTTGTCAAGACTTCTTCGTAATGAACGTAAATGTTTTGTCAAACATGAACGTAAATGTTTTGTCATGATTTCATCGTAAATGTTTTGTCAAGACTTCATCGTACATGTTTTGTCAAGACTTCTTCGTAATGAACGTAAATGTTTTGTCAAACATGAACGTAAATGTTTTGTCATGATTTCATCGTACATGTTTTGTCATGATTTCATCGTAAATGTTTTGTCAAACATGAACGTAAATGTTTTGTCAAGACTTCTTCGTAATGAGTGTAAAGGACCCAAAAATATAATTTAGGTGAAGAAGTGCGATCTCACCTGTTTTTTCACCTGTTTTCTACCCTCTTGAATTTTCATGAATTTTCCCGAAATAAAAAATAAAGTTAGTTTTATTTTTTTTATTTTTTTTATTTTGTATAAAAAAATAAAATGTCAACAATCGGCACAACAGCAATACAAACAACTACAGCACCAAACTCGTTAGTCATGAATCCTACGTCAATGTTAGTAGAAATGAAAAGCTTCATTCCTTCTTCATATACTTTTGAAACAGAAATCCAGAAGATAAAGCAAGAACTTTTAACATGTAATTTAGACTGTAGTGCGAAAGATGAAACAAATGAACAGTATCTTTATGAAATGGAGGACATTATTGACCATTTGCCTAAACTACCTGAAATTCAACAACAAAAACTCACTATTCCTGAATTCGATGAAATAGAAGTCAAAGCAACTGACTCAGTAGAAATAAAGAAGTTCATACGAAAGGTAAACTATGAGTTTCTAGGATTTCATTGCAACCATAAGGTTATGGACAAAGATTGCGACATGGTATATAAGAACATCTCTGACATATATAAATCTGAAGAATTTAAGACCTACGACAACTTTGTTTCGTTAGTTGCTGAATGTGTATGGCAGATAAGAGATGAAGATAGAAGAGGTAAAGTATGGAATAAACAAATAAAACCAGCAACTTTTGAGTTAAAGAAAACCATTGACGCTTTAGTTGTTTTAGCAGGTAAGGTTTCAATGTATAACGCAAAAATGAACCCGCAATGTTCTAAATGTAAAGCAGCAATGAGGAAATATAACTACTCCGTCAGAGAGATAGAAAGAATGAGAAACGACTATGCAGACTTAAAGAAAGAAGCAGAAAAACCAGCAGAAAATAAAATGGACATGTTAGCATTTCTGAACAAAAACTATCCAACTGCTGACGATTTCCTTCTATCTGACGTCAAGAAGAAATATAAAGAAACTTTCGGTATCGTTAAAACTTTTGACATACTGACAGAAGAAATAGAAGCTACGAAACTGTTTAGGATTTCAAATATACATCGTACAATTCATGTAAAACGCTTGTGAAAAAAGAGGTGAAAAAACATGTGAGATCGCACCACTTCACCTAAACTTTATTTTTGCTGAAAAATGACCAAATTTCATGAGTTTTCCCGAAATAAAAAATAAAGTTAGTTTTATTTTTATTTATTTTTTTATTTTGTATGTAAGAACATATATGACAAACATTGAGTTTGAAACAGTTAGAAAGATAGACAATGACACCAAATTGGTTAGAATAGGTGATTTAAACGTAAGATACTCAAAGAAATACAAAAATATTCTTTGTCAGACATTATATCTCCATCTGGAAAGAAAACAAGGACTGGGTTAGAAATGCTTCTACTCAGAAAATTTTGACAAGAAATCCTGAGCTTATGATATCGGTAAAATTCTATGGAACTGCAGCATATCTCATCGACAAAAGTCTTATACCAATAGTTTTGTTATGGATTGACCCAGTTGTTGGATATAACTTCATAACATATGGTTCATTCGATACGGAACGTTGCAGTGAAGGCTTACTTTACATCGTTCAGAAACCGAAGGACTTCAATACAAAGAGATATAAGATAGGAAGAACATATAATATAACTCAAAGATATGACAGTACAGTCAATAGAGTCAAGGTTGTGTTCGTTCGTTAATGATATGAGAGCTGCAGAAACAGAACTACTTGAAAAGTTTGAGAAAATGTATGGTGCTCCCATAAAAGGTAAAGAAACGTTTGAAGTAGATGAGATAGATAAAGCTATAAAATTATTTGACGAAGTTGCTGAAAAATACATGTAAAGCGTTTATTTTTGGTCTTTTGTGAAAGTCAGAAAATAAAGTTAGTTTTATTTTTTTATTTTGTATGTAAGATATGATTTCAGGGATTTTTTTGACGAAGTGTCAATGTTCACTTCGTCAAAAAATAACAGTTATCTAATGAAAAAGTGTCATTTTATTTTTTTATTTTGTATGTAAGATATGATTTCAGGGATTTTTTTGACGAAGTGTCAATGTTCACTTCGTGTCATAATGTAAAAATAACGTTTACCATGTAAAACGCTTATAAAATAACTGGGGTAGAAAAGAGGTTAGATCTAACCTTCTACCCTAAATTATATTTGTGCTGAATTCAGCAAAAATAATGTTTAGGTGAAGTGGTGCGATCTCACCTGTTTTTTCACCTGTTTTCTCACAAGCGTTTATTTTTGGTCTTTTGTGAAAGTCAGAAAATAAAGTTAGTTTTATTTTGTATTTTTTTGTATGTAAGATATGATTTCAGGGATTTTTTTGACGAAGTGTCAATGTTCACTTCGTCAAAAAATAACGCTTACCATGTAAAACGCTTGTGAAAAAAACAGGTTAGAAAGGAGGTTAGATCGCACCACTTCACCTAAACATTATTTTTGCTGAATTCAGCACAAATTTCATGAGTTTTGTATGTTTTAGACCATGTGAGAAAACAGGTGAAAAAACAGGTGAGATCGCACCTCTTCACCTAAACATTATTTTTGTCTGATTTACGCTCATTACGAAGAAGTTTTGACAAAACATTTACGAAGAAGTCTTGACAAAACATTTACGCTCATTACGATGAAGAAGTCTTGACAAAGCATGTACGAAGAAGTCATGACAAAACATTTACGAAGAAGTTTTGACAAAACATGTACGTTCATGTTTGACAAAACATTTACGAAGAAGTTTTGACAAAACATGTACGTTCATGTTTGACAAAACATTTACGATGAAGTCTTGACAAAACATATACGTTCATGTTTGACAAAACATATACGTTCATGTTTGACAAAACATATACGTTCATGTTTGACAAAACATATACGTTCATGTTTGACAAAACATTTACGAAGAAGTCTTGACAAAACATTTACGATGAAATCATGAAAATTCACGAGGGTAGAAAACGTGTTAGATCTAACCTTCTACCCTAAAATATATTTTTGCTGAATTCCGTATGAAAATCTGAGTAAAATGGCATAAGATTGCTACCCTCGGAGAACCGAGAGAAGAGATTCCGTATGAAAATCATGAAGAACAGCGAGTACGTAAGAAAACGTAGTCGCCAAAACTCTATGAAAACAGTGAAGAACAGCGAGACCGACTTTTATCTGGGTCGCCTAAAACTCATGAAAACAGTGAATTTCCTTAAGATAGAAAAAATAAAGTTAGTTTTATTTTTATTTATTTTTTTATTTTGTATGTAAAGACAGATATGTCAACAACAGAGAACACAACAACTGCTATCGTTCATGAAGCCATAAATGAAGAATACGAGTGGGTTCAGTTTAACAAACAACTCCGTCTCATTCGTTCGGTCAAAGACGATATGTACCAAATGCAAAGTATTTTGACAGCATGTTTTGCTCCAGACACTAAACACGCAGACGACTGGTTCAAAAACCAAAGCACACAAGAACTTTTGAGTGAAATTTCTCTAGACCGACTTTTTTCGGCCATGCATAAAACACATGAAAATCGTAAAAATTTGCCAAATGGTTTGAGAGGTTGGTATGTACATAGACTTTTAGTAAATGCAGTTGCAATGTGGGCTTCTCCTCGTTATGCATGGCATGTTTACAGACTTCTTGACGAAATTCATAGACAAGAACGTGAAGAGATGGAAAAGAAACTTCAAGCAAAAGATGAAGTCATTGAAGCAAAAGACAAAAACATTCAGAAAAGAATACCACGTTCGGTACCAAAAGGAAAGGAAAAGAACTATAAGTATATGATTTATACTGAAGATATGGAGAAAGAAGAAGACAGAGATATGGTTATGTTGCATTTAGTCAGAAGAAACAACAAAAGCTTTTACGACCTTGCTAAGATTTACAAATCTGACAGAAATTGGTTCTATCGCGAAAACTTACCGATTTCAATGACACCGAATGAAGATGTGAAACAAATAGTTCAAGATACGTTACCTCAAACACACTATGATATTAAAGGTTGTACAATACTTACATTCAAAGAAGACTTACCGCTACTGAAAGAAAAAATAACAGAGTATTTTGACAACTTCAAACAAGTAGGGTAGATGAACCATTTATTTTTCAAGCTTGACTTCAGATGGCTCAAGTAGCTCAATTAGGTAAATTGCCTTGTCAAATCCTTCTGGCATTCCAAGTCCTTCCTTCCGACAGAAAAAATTTTTCCTTCCGACAGGAAAAATTTTCATTCCGACAGAAAAAATTTTTCCTTCCGACAGGAAAAAAATTTCCAGTTGTCCGTCCGTAAACCATTCAAATTTTCGAAAATTGAGAACTTTTTGGTCGAACTTCAGAAAAAGTTTTTCCTTCCGACAGAAAAAGTTTTTCCTTCCGACAGGAAAAGTTTTTCCTTCCAACAGGACACAAACGAATGTCTCACGTCCCTCTTCCTGAATGCCTTCCAAAGCCAGAAGAACCGACAGCCCCAGCACCACAACAGACTTACTAAGACTAAACACTTACATTTTTCAAGCTTGACTTTTTACAATTTGAACTTTGTTCGCGTAGATATGAATTCTGAAAGAAGTATGAGGGTCTTGTATGACTTTGTACTTCTCCCATAGTTCATGTCTGTCAAACTTACCTGCCATGGACTCTTTCATAAGCTCCATGAAATCGTCTTCGGACAATCCGGGGAAAAGTATAATGTCAGTCAGTATTCTTTTAACATCCTTACTTAAACTCTTTGCTGTCTGTACACAAATGACAACTGAGATGTTAAAGTGTCTGAGCTTCTTAAGAATTCGACACATGTCTTGTTCTCTGTTCTTTAACAAAGGATGAGAAGCAAAGTCATCTAAGATAAGAAGACATCTATGAGGGTAAGTCTTCCAATCGTAAGATTGCAATTTCTTCGAAATGTATTCTATCTCTTTCTGTTTGTTTCTGAAGTGTTTCTTCTCTAATATTCTCTGCATTTCCTCATTTGGGTCTTTAAACTTAGAATTTATATACTCATTTATAGCATTATACTTCAAAACTCTTCTTTGGTACTTCTTTATCCAATCTAACAACTCAGTATCCTTTATACATACTAACTTAGACTTCTTTATAATATCTTTGAACGAATTGACGGTTTGGTCAAATTGACCAGAAGTACTACAAATGACTACTAACTCATAGAATGGGTTCTTCTCATCTAGTTCTTGTTGTTGTGCAGCCATTTTAAGATAAGTGAAAGTCTTACCCGACCCAGGTGGTGCAATTAGACCTGTTATACCATTCTGAGCAAATAAGAACTTGTCATGTATAGGTTTTATCTGAGCATTTTCTAACTTCCTCTTGTTCTTATTTAAAACATTCTCAAATTTCTTGTCAATGTCAGCAAACTTTTTTCTAACATATTTTTTAGAAAATTAAAATTTTTATCTTTTAGAAAATGTCTAGCGATTTCGCTATCTATATTCGAGACAAGCTTTTCGACAGCAAAACATCTGTCGACCATAAAATCTTACAAGTGTAAACAAGAAAGGTGAATTTGTTCTAAAGTTCTGTTTCTGGGAATATGACAAGAACCATAAAACATTAAGCAAGAACGAGTCTTAAAAAATTTGTCAATGACAGACTTGTTGACAGAGATGACGCGATTGGAAAGATGAAGTCCAACAAAAGTTCTAGAATGCAAAGAAGACACATGCGCTGTTTCTTGAAGATGAAATAGAAAACAAGAATAGAAGAGCTATTAAAGGACAAAGAACTTTTACAAAAATATGGTTCTGAGAAGTTTGACATAACTCCACCAGAAAAGAAGAAAGAGAGAAAAAGAAAGAAAAGAAAGTAGAAGAAGAGAAGAAAGAACCTGAACCAGTTCCAGAGAAAAGAAATTTGACATGTAAAAATAAAATTTTATTTTTAGAACATTTCTGGGTCAATGTCAATGTTCTCTTCCTCTTTAGGAGTAAACACTGGCTAGACTCTAAAATCTTTTTACCCAATTTACCTTGAACTTCAACTATCTTAGACTCATAATATTCATAGTCGTCTGCTTTCTTTGGTTCATAAGGTATAACAAGTTTTGTATGCTTTGCCTTCTTTAAGGTTTGAAATCCTTCTGTCAAAACTTTCTTTGACTGCTAACAAACCTTCTATGTCTAAGTCTTCAAATTTCGCACCATTTTTAGTCACAATAGCAAACTTAACTGGTTCGATGTTCCAAACTTTGCTGAATGAAGACTTTTCAAAATGGTAGAAGTAAACATTCAAATATGTGAATGGGTCTAGTTTCTTTTAAGTCCTGACATGTACTTGTTTACTGAGATGAATTTTGCCATCTTTTCTATCGGATAAAAAATATTTTTTTTAAAATTTACTCATAAAAATTTTTTTTGTATATACACCATTCTGTACGTCTAAAAGACTTTTGACATTTGCCAAGAATGTTCGTTTAGACGCTGTCATATAACCATATTCTTGACAATATTGTTTATACGAATCGTACAATGACTTTCATCTAAACACTCAAAGTCAGTTTCATCTATGAACGTTCATATACACTCTTTTTGCTCTCTAACAATGTTTGTCTCTCTTCGGTATGTGGAATTTGTCTTGGATTGAACTTTGAAATATCTAATGTCATAAAATATGAGAACAAATGGTTGTAAAAAGTCAGATGTCAAAGTTTCTGCTAAGTCGTCAAATATTCTGTATCTTGCATATGAGCTTCTGACGTTCTGACAACTACATATCTTCTGTCAGAACTTTCTAACTTCATCGGAACAGCATTGTTTGAAACCATAATGAAGTTTGCAACATTTTCACAAACTCTTTGGTCTTTATACTTTCTTTCAACAACTCCAACTTTGTCTGTTATAAGACTCTTCAAAGCATCTGAGTTCAAAACTTTTGTTGTATCTATACTTTGAAGTTCATTGCAAACTATAAGTTTCATATTCTCTATTGAGGAGTTAAACTGCCACAGATGTTTTCTAAGTTTGTCATATTCGGATTCGAATAGCCCTCTAACAGTTTGCACAAAATATCTGTAAAGAATGTGTTCTTACAGTTCCTTGTTTTCCAATTATAATGAGAGCAGTTTCATTTTTAGCACTTGGATGTTGTAAGATGTTTGCAAACCAACAATAAGATATACTCATAGACTCTTTTCGTTTCCATTGCATATAATTTCTTTGACATGGTCTAACCAAGCTTCTATAATATTTTCTTTCCATTCTACTTGTTCATATTTATATCCAGTGAAGATAGAATAGAAGTTTGGAGAAGGTGTATAGAACTTTATACCACGAACTGAAAAATCTTCTAACTTGACAATAAGATATCCCAAGCATCTAACATCTTCATGCCAACTTGTACAACTTTTATTTCTTAAGTTTCTGTCTACATTCTTGTTCTGAAACTATTGTCGCTTTAGGTTTGTTAAAGACTACATCCATTCTTTCATAACATAACATTCGGGGCAGAGTCGACATAAATGACTAACGTTTCAAATTCTCGACTGCTTTGTTATAGTCTCGAAATGGACACATATTTCTGAATGCTTGGAAGTCATAAAAATCTGAAACATCTATTCTGTACATTTTTATAAAATAAAAAAAAATATTTTTTTTTATTCTTACTTTGTTGTTGCATTTGTGTGCATTTGTTGTTTCTTGAGCTATTTGTTGTTGAAGTTGTTCTTGTAATACAATACTTTCACGCAGTTGCATCTTCCAATTCGAAACTTTCTGCCGTCATTGACAAATACATAGGACATAAAAGTTTTACAGGAACAAAGTTTGCGTCAACTAATGTCAACGTTATACTTGCCAAAGTGTTTGAGTTCACTAAGGTTGAAAATTCTGCATTCGAATGAACAATAGGCAAACCAGCAGAGAAAGTATTGTTTATACGCATAAGTATCTTTGGTCATAATAGTTTCTGTCGACATTCGAATAACACTTTAACCTAAGTTTGAAACAATATATAAAGATTGGTGTGTTAATGTCAATGGAATAGACATTCCTTGTATGACACCTTTTCCTGTTATAGGAAACTGTTGGTAGTAAAAACCAGAAATAAGTTTTGTATTATAGCTCATATCGTTTATAGTAAACTCAGTCGGACATCCAAACATAATGAAACCTGCTCTAGTTGCAGCAATGTTACACCTGTACTTAAAGTATTAAATAAGTCAACAAAACCTGTTGGTGGTATATCTGAGTAAGTATCTTCAAAGGAGTATTTTTTACCATTCACAACAATAAAGTCTTCTGGTGTCAAAAGAGCAAAACAGGCTTTAGTCGTCATTGTGTTTAAGGTTAGTTTACAATATCGTCCTTGAGGACTTTGTAAGTTTGTTGTTATAGAATTATATGACTCAGGGTTTTTAGTCGTAATAGTATAAACCATTATATCTTCTGCCATTTATATATATTTAAAAGTTTTTCTGAAAGTGGAGAAGAACTTCATCTAAACTTTCACATGGCGTTTCTTGAAGTTCTCTGTCTAAGAAGTTCAAATATTTTGTAAAGACATAGAACTTTCCTTTGTCTACACGAACAAACAAAACAGGGACTTTCATATCGTTCAAAAGTGTGAAAGTCCTTTACATGAAATAAAGTCTATATTATTTTTCTTCAAACATCTTTCAAGAAGTTTTGACATTTTTACTTAGCAAATAAATTTTAATGAAATGTTGTGGTCGTCAAATATTTTTATGACGTCTGGGAAACTATACTTTAAGTTCAACGTTTCACCTCCTTTCATAACGTATATCTTGTCAATGACATTATATGAAACACCACAGCAACTAATGTCGGGTTCTATTTCTTTGATGTTTATATCGTCTGCCTCTGTCAAAAGTTTCAATAGTTCTTTCAAAACTTCATGAGGTGCAATGACATATGAGTTCACTTTTACAGGGTTGTGTTCGACCAAGTTTAACATTATACTTAAAGCTTGACAAATCTTCTCCTGAGTTTGAAGTTTGTCTTTCAGTTGTTGGTAGTCGTTTCGAATATCTGCAACAGAACTTAAGTCTCTGCTAACTTCAGGATATGTTGGTTCTTTACAGGAACAATTGTTATACCATCTTCGTCTTCGTATGGTTTCCCCACTTCAACATCTCTGTCTTTGACATTGACAATAACACTTTGACTGTTTGTTTGAGTTTGGTGAATTTAACTTCACATCTGCCACCGCCATTAAACCTTTTGAACACTCACGCTTCTATTTTTCGGAAATGACATTTTACTTAGAATAAAAAGATGGACGTATTCGGATATCTTATTGAATTGAAGCAGAACAAAGTTTATACTCACAAACAATACAAATACATTGACAGAATAGTTCTTTACACAAACAATGGAAAATGTTATAGAATAGCAGTCTTTGCTGAACCTAAATATTTTCATAAAGCAAAGAAAGTTGGTATAACTGAAATGGTGAAAGTTCTTGAAGCAGACAAAAATATAACTTCAAAACTTACAGATATTTCTAAAGGTAAGTTTATCTTACAATATTATGTCAAAACTGGCGTACTGTCAATATTTGACGGAGAGAAGTCAGTTCAAGAACAACTTACTGACCTGCTGCCAAATCTGCTCGATGGAAGCTGTCGTTATGCCAATCTGAGGAGCCCCAGCAGGTTTCATCGAACGAATCTTCAAAAGAGCATCTTCCGTGAAAAGTGCTATTGGTTTTGTAAACTTCTTTGCTCTCAGTTCATCTGGACCGTCTCTGTCACCAGTATATTGTATTTGTACAGTACCAACAGTTGAAATACCACCCATAAAGTCTTCTGAGTCAGCAAATGGAATGCCAAGCCAAAGTTTGAACGGTCTCCATTTGTATATTGAGTTTTTTGACCTCCTGTATGAGTCCATACTTTCACATATGGCATAATAGAACTTTGCATTTCAGGGTTAATGGTTGTTGTGAAGTTGTTGTTAAAGTTCATAGCATCTAATGTCAAGTTGTATGACCTCATATCCTCAACTGTAGAATATTCTTCTCTTGGATAATATTTGCCATCTATGTTTATATGATATTTAATACCGGGGTTGTAGAAACAAGAATAGTCATTTATAGTTCGTCTGAACAGTACAAACATAGTATCTGCATGTTTCATTGCAGTTGTTAAAGCAATATCTGTTCTTGCACCTGGGTCAGCACTTTGGTTTCCAACTTCACCTGCAAAGTCTTTGACAGATATTTGGTGTATAGGGAACATAAGTGGAACTGCAATATATTTGGCAGCTAAAGCATTTGAAATATCTGGGTCCAACATATAGACTGCAAGTCTGCTTTCTATTCTCTTGCATTCAAACTTTTCGCATGTAAACTTAACTGGGTCCCAAGCAGTTCCAGCAGCATTGAAATAATAGTTTACTTCATTGTTGAAGTTTGAGAAACCAAAGTCTAAGTCAACTTTGTCTTTGCAAAATTCGGCGAATGATGTTTGATTTGTTCCCTTTACGTCTGTAAGAGTGAATGGGTCTTGTGTTGGTGCAATGACTAAGTTATTTTTGCTTGGAGTAAGTTCGATAGAAATTTTTCCTGCCCAGTTTGGCAAGTATCTTAAAAACCTGAAGATGAGGAAAGATGACAAAGGAACTCTAAGTTTCAGTTTTACTTTAGTGGCAGCAGTTCCATCTGAACCAGAAAGGTTAACATAAACTCCTGGAACGTTAGGGTCAAGTCTTCTTATTTTCTCAATATTTGCATACTGGTCTGTTTGTTCTCTAGCTTGTGGTTGTACTGAGTTTCTCAAAGCGAACCATTCATAGTTTGCCCATGTTACTGTTTGAACTAAGTCAGAGTTAGAATATATCTTATATCCCATGAAAACTTCTGGAGCATATTGGTATCCGACATAGAAAATTCCATTGCAACCTTTCTTGTCAGACAACTTGGCAGAAGGTTTTATTTCAATGTCTTGTTCCACGTATAAGAATGAGTTGTCAATAGAAATAATATGAAACCTGTCGCAAGCAATATCTACTGTTGTTGAAGAACCTTCTCCAAACTCACCTACGTTTCCATAAGAAACAGCAGTTGTATATTCGTAAGTTCAGGAACTATTTTGACCTTCTAATGGCATTGTCGCATTCGTTATACATTCGGAAACATTTCCGTTCATGGCATCCAAAACTGTTGGCGTTATATTCTGAGCGGCGTACATTTCATATGGGTAAATATAGAATAGTTGGATTTATGTGTCATAATAGAACCATCGGACCAAGCTTTACTTTCTTCCTGACTGAGTTTTTAACTCTTCTTTTTCCTTCATTGCCACTACTTTCACTAGATAAGTTACTTCTTCACTACTTTCACTTTGTTCTACTCTTCTCTTCTTCTTTGGTGTTCGCTTTTTGGTAACTGCCTCTGCTTCAAGTTGTTGCATCTTTGCCTCATGTTCTAGTATGTTTAAATTTCCCATGTCCTTTTTGCCTTTGGGCTCTGGTCGCCCATCTCAGGTAACCTATATCCTAGAAAGATTTTGTCATAGTTTGTATTTGAGTCTTCGCGTATTGTTTGCATGACTCTTTCCTGAGTTTCCGGTTCAAGCTCTTCAAACAGAGCTTGTCCATATGGAATAAGCTCGTTTCCAAATATATTTTGTAGCATTCTGGTTTTCTTTCCATGTTACCAATAATATCTTTTGTGAATGGGAAAGCTTTTACCCAATGTTTCAGTCTTGCGTCATTTATTTCTGTAGTTGGTTTTATTTTGTCAAGGAACATGTTTTTCAATACTAACATTTCATTTGGTACTGTCCATTTGAGTTTTCTTAAATATTCATCCTTCTCAGTTCATTGTCTGCAAAGTAAGTTTTTATGACATTTTGTAAACTTTCGTTTGCAAGGTCATGTACAATAGGTTCTCTTCCTTCTATCTCCTAACTTTCTTTCTAAACTCTTCACCAAATATACCATCTCTATGGTTCTGTGTAGTTCTTTGAGATAAATGTTCTAGAACGTCAGGTGTTATATTCCATCAGCCATGTTCATTTCATACTGGTCCAAAATATCTGCATGTTTCATATCTTTCAATGGCATTAAAGCCGCTGAAAATACCAGCTATATCTGGTTCACCATTCACTTCCATTGCGTCTACAACTTCTTGGAATTGTGGTTGTAAGTTTATGAACCACCTATCCGGATTAGCTTTATGACCCCATCTCATTGTAGTTCCATAGTCTGCAGAAACAAAAGTAGGTTTGTTTCCATATTGGTTAGGTTCTGAATGAACTTTAAACAATGTTTCATTTCTATATGTTTTGTTGAAATTTAACCTTTTATTTTCACCGAGTTCAGCCAAAGATTGAACGTTATATGGTCGTAAGTAAAAAGGATTGTTGTATTTGCGTACACTTTCTTTCAGTTCTTCCATTCTATGCTGAATATTTTCATCTGATGTTGGAGTCTTTTGTATGTCGGCGAACATTTTTCGATATTCTTCTACTATGTCAGCTGAATTTTTCTTAGACTCTTGGAAAGATTCCATATTCTCCGCATACTCTTGTTGAGGGTCAAGATTTTTCGGCTGTTCCAAATCTTCATCTAGTTCTGTGAAGTTAGTTTCCAAAGGAGGGACTTGTTTGTTTCCTTCAGGCTCTTCTAGCTGTTGTTGCTGAACTATTTCTTCCATGTCTGGTTGTATCTGAACTTCTTCCTGTGGAGTTTCTTGTACCTCATCTGCTGGCATTTCATATATTCCGAGACCGTTTTTAACAAGTTCCCTATTTAAGTCATCCGCATTCATAACCCTTTCTTCTTTCGTTCCGTCTCTATTTTTTACGCGTTTCATGAAGATAGTTGAATTATCATTTATCTCTGACACCAAATATCTCGGAGTAAATTCATTCATGTCATTTGGATGATATGCTATTAAATCATATCCCTTAGCGAGCTTGTATTTTCCAGGTTTGAAATTATATCCCATTTGGTGCTGAACCATAAAGCTAAATAGGTTCGGGTCAGTATTTCCTTCCTTGAACTTTCTAATAGCTTCTTTATATCTGTCACTAAAGTCAAGAGTATCTGGGTAACCATAATTTTCCTTAAGCATTTTTAAGAATTCTTGGTTTCCTTGTTCTCTACTTCTTTTATGTCCTTGCTCTGTTTGTGGTGCTGGATTTTGAACTGTTGGTTGTGGTGCTGGATTTTGAACTGTTGGTTGCTGTGCAGTGTTTTGAACTGTTGGTTGTGGTGCAGTGTTTTGAACTGTTGGTTGTTGTGTTGGTTGTTGTGTTGGTTTTGGTGCATGCCTGTGTCTGTGTCCATGTGACGATGTAAATGTTTTAGGTAGTCCTGGTGCAGGTGCTTCTCTTGGAGGGTTTGGTGGTATATAAGTTCCACCAGCTGGCACATATGTTCCATCTGCAGCATAATGTCCTACCTGACTTTTCGTTCTTAAGAAAGCATTTACTAGGTCTGTTTTGGTCTGTTGTAACTCTTTTTCTTGACTTTCCACAACAGTTGCTCTAACGGCGTCATAGGCACTTTGAACTGCCTGTCTCGTTGCTGCATCTGTTATTTTCGTCATATTTTGTGCTACTTCTCTTAACTCGTTGTCGAAACCTTCAGACTTCAGTTTCTTTCCAGATGAGAAGTCGTTCACTAGTTTCACCTTACTATGAAGAGCTTCGAAGGCGTTCTTAAAGTCAGCATTCATTAAAGCTTCATTTGAACTGTCTTCATCCGCTTGTATTTTTGTCCTTATTGACCCTATAAGTTGGGCTGCTTTAGCGTTGGCTTGGGCATCTAACCAGTCATTATTAGCTTTTATATATTCTGCGCTTTTCATTGCCTTTTGCATGGCTGCGTCGTTATTTTTACTTTCTTGTGCTAAGTTTTCATACTGTACGGTTTGGTTTTGCAACTGTAAAAGTTTTTCTGCCTTTACATTTGCTTCAACTTCTTTTTTATACTCATCGCTATCCATATATGTCTTCAGGGCTTTTTGTTTTATTTCTTCATCTTTCAGTACTTTATATTGAGTAGTATGGTTTTTCAAATTTATAACATCTTGTTCCATTTTTGCTACTTCTGCTGCTTTTTCTGACACTTTTTCGCATATTCCTCTGTACTTAGTTCTTTCAGTTGTTCTTCTTTCTTCTTTTTCTCTACGTTTAACTCATTGAGTTTCTTTGTGTGTCTGTCATATTCTAGTTTCTTTTCGTTTTCACTTATTTGTTTCTGTATGTCTATGTTTGACTTTTTGACATCTGTTATTTGATTTTTGAGTGAACTCAAATTCATTTGACTTTGAGGGTTATAAGCTGTTCCGTCTGCAGCTCCACCATAGCCTGCCATTTTCGCTAAAAGTGCCGCTCTTAAACCTCCACTCTGTGCACCAATAACTCGGCTTAAAAGCATAGGGTTGCTTGACATTTGTTGCAACATAGTGGGGTCATTCATCATTTGTTGTTGCAACTGTTGTTGTGGTGTCAGTTTTACTATTGTGTTTCAATGCTCCCTTCCTCTTACGTATATTCTTACGTAGCTTACGTGGCATTTTAAGTGAAGTTAAAAAGCGGTTTTTGACAGATGTTTATATGACACTATTTGTTCAGCACAAAAACTACTCGGTCAAAGTGTTGTCAGTTTTGTAAAATAACCGTCCTATCTCATTCTATAAGGAGAAAAGGCTTCTCAAAGTATACTTCCTTGGAACGCCCGTAACTTTTCCTGTAGCGACGATAGACCCTTACTTGTCCGGACAAAGTTATACTATTTTGAGTGCTCTACAAAAAAGTCAACGGCTGGTCGGCTGGGGTTCGGTCCTCCTCTTGGGTCTTGGGCAAAATTTCTTAGGGGCTAGAAGGGGCGCAGCCCCTGGAAGCCCCATTAACTTTTTTTTTTATTTTCTCCCCAAATATATAATACCTTCCTTATAAACGATCTACTTTCTTTGAATACAAGTATAATTTTACATTTTAGGAAAAAAATTTATTTTTTCAAATTTATCTTATAACAATAGAGATTTATATATATGTGTGTCAATATAGGCTTTAGTGGTATAAAATTGGGTAGATTTTGTTTTATTTTGAGTAAAAAATTCAAAAAATACTACCTCATTTTGCGTGCAAAGGAATAGTCAGAGCTATTTAATAACATTTTACGAATGAACTATGGAATTACTATAACTTTTGAAGAAATTTCAAAGTTAATAGAAGATTGTATTTTAGAAATCAGCTAAAAGAATGGTGTGCATGCATCAAGCGTTAAAGTATCCTAATCAGAATATAGTAATATACAATGATTAGCAAAGCAGATTTGAATCGGCAAGAAGAGTTGCTTAAAAAATCAGTTGAGTCTTCTCTAGTTTCCACACTGCCTATTCCTGTTTAAGTGCGGTTATTCCTATTCCAGTTTTTGGTGCTTTACTATGATAACCAAATTGATTTGGTTATCATAGAAAAGAGACCATTATCATGCTTAGAATTAATTATGTTTAGGGTCGGTTTATTGGAATAAGGAAGTTTATAATACGTGAACACTTGTTTCCTCATCGAAAAGTCATAACGCATAAAGTCGATGTTTCCTTAGTACAAAAAGTGACATATGACGCTTAACTCTTTATTCCAGATAATAACCATATTTATGGGATGAAAAAGTTTAGGAAGCTTCTCCCCAATTTCTGATACACGGTGTTGTATCGAAGTAAAAGAAAATTTTTGGAACAGAATTTGATCGAGCCAAAATTGTTCTTTTTGTTTGATTTGATTTGAACTCTTTTGGTAACTCAGTTACTGTCAATGTCTTGGATGTTTTATATTCTTTTATTTTTGTCCTGAGTGCTTGCTTTAGTTGAATAGATTCCAAAATCTCATATATTTTATTTTTGGAATAACTAGTCTTTCTACTGATTTCCTCTATTAATGTTTTCATTCTTAATTTAATAGTTATTAACTGTGGAATATCTTGAGTATTCATTGATTGTCGATATTCATCTAATAAATGAGCCCACAAACCAACTAGCTTAATTCTATTCTTGTCTGAATTCTTTTTAATCTGAGACAAATCAAATGTGGGATTGTTAATTTGATTAATCACTCTTTCAACAGTTTTTTGCTTATCAGTAACTTCTAATTTAGATATTTTGAAATCTACTTGATTCTTCAATTCGGAATTAATATGTTGATGCTCTTTTTGGAGAATATCTTTATCCATTGTGTAATGCATGAAAATTCGGTTCAATTCATTTTTGACACTTTACATATCGGATGTATTATCTAAGAATTATATTATAAAATAATAATTTTGTGTTTTATAAGTTTATTTGTATAAATTGATTCAAAAAAATGGAAAGACAAGAAGTGGATCTGCCAAATGAAAATCAGATTTATATTACGGCATATCTTGAATATTCTATTGGCAAAAAGACAGCAGACCAAGTTGCAAAAGATTTGCACATAGGTAGAAAAAAATTATTATTAAAATGGCAAGAACTTGGTTTAAATCCAAAAAAGCTCGGAAGACCAGAAACTCCTCTTAGAACAGATTTGTTACCAACCATTCACGAAATAAAAGCTAAGTACAATCTAGGTTATAAAAAAGTTTTAGAGAGTTACATACATGATGACACAGTTTCATTTCACGATATGCTTAAATTATACGAAAAAGAGAATCTTTTCAAATTTCGGCGAGATCCAGAAAAAATTGATGAACATCCAAATCAGTATGTTTCCCAATACGTAAATCAGCAATGGCATACTGATTTAAAAAGCTTCAAAGAAGAGACAAATGGTACCAAGCATACTTATCATTTAATTGCCTTTATCGATGACAGATCTCGTTTTTGTATTTATTACGAAATTCTTCCCGATAAAACAATGAAATCAACTTCAAAAGCTTTACAAAATGCTATCGACTCTATCAAAATTATTCCATACGAACTTTTGACAGATAATGGATGCGAATTTAGAGGAAAGGACTTCAAAAACGTTCTTCAAGTAAATGGCATTCAACACCATCGGACAGAACCTTACACACCACAGTTAAATGGTAAAATAGAACGTTTTTGGCAAACAATCTTTTCGGTTCGCCCAGATTTTATCGAAATAAGAGAATTTTTACCTCACGCAATAGAAGAATACAACACAGTATGGGTTCATACAGCTTTTAAAGATCTTTTCGGTGGAAAACCTACTCCAAAATCAATTTGGGACCAGGGTCCTAAATGGACAAAGGACTTAAACCCAAATCCTGAGTTCGAAATACAGCCTTGTAACTAAAAATAAAGTAAAAATACGAATAAACATTTTATTATAATTTAAATAATTTTTTTATTCATAAAGTAATACGATATATAGCTAAGCTATGTAAGGATATTCTGATGCTGAGAGTTTAAGAACTTTAAATTACGTATAGAAAAAAAAATTCATTTAATATTTTGTAACATTTTTTAAATTGATAGATAGTTAGATTTTGTAGGGAAGGTAAGATTCTTTGTGGTAATAATGGTCGTTGAAATTAAAATGAATGTAAGATTTGTGGAGAAATTGTATAAATTTGCATAGTGTTAGATTCAGAATAGGAGCATATGAGCCAGTGATTGTGTCTAATGTTTTTAAGGTGCTAATTGGAAGTAGAAAAGAAAAAATTTGTTGCAATAACATCATATTGCAAAAAAGTTTTTAAAATATGATGTATGAATAAGAGTATGATTGGTATAGATTTGGGTTGTATAAATGTGATTGAACAATTGTTAATGGAAAGTTCAAAAACTTGGGTGCAATCAGAACTGATTGCACCCAAGTTTTTGAACTTTGTATAAGGAATTGTTGGCTATGATGTACTGATCATGAATCAGTACATCATAGCAAAAAAAAAAAGGTAGTGGGGCTTCCAGGGGCTGCGCCCCTTCTAGCCCCTAAGAAATTTTGCCCAAGACCCAAGAGGAGGACCGAACCCCAGCCGACCAGCCGTTGACTTTTTTGTAGAGCACTCAAAATAGTATAACTTTGTCCGGACAAGTAAGGGTCTATCGTCGCTACAGGAAAAGTTACAGGCGTTCCAAGGAAGTATACTTTGAGAAGCCTTTTCCCCTTATAGAATGAGATCGGACGGTTATTTTACAAAACTGACAACACTTTGACCGAGTAGTTTTTTGTGCTGAACAAATAGTGTCATATAAACATCTGTCAAAAACCGCTTTTTAACTTCACTTAAAATGCCACGTAAGCTACGTAAGAATATACGTAAGAGGAAGGGAGCATTGAAACATCCAATAGTAAAACTGACACCACAACAACAGTTGCAACAACAAATGATGAATGACCCCACTATGTTGCAACAAATGTCAAGCAACCCTATGCTTTTAAGCCGAGTTATTGGTGCACAGAGTGGAGGTTTAAGAGCGGCACTTTTAGCGAAAATGGCAGGCTATGGTGGAGCTGCAGACGGAACAGCTTATAACCCTCAAAGTCAAATGAATTTGAGTTCACTCAAAAATCAAATAACAGATGTCAAAAAGTCAAACATAGACATACAGAAACAAATAAGTGAAAACGAAAAGAAACTAGAATATGACAGACACACAAAGAAACTCAATGAGTTAAACGTAGAGAAAAAGAAGAAAGAAGAACAACTGAAAGAACTAAGTACAGAGGAATATGCGAAAAAAGTGTCAGAAAAAGCAGCAGAAGTAGCAAAAATGGAACAAGATGTTATAAATTTGAAAAACCATACTACTCAATATAAAGTACTGAAAGATGAAGAAATAAAACAAAAAGCCCTGAAGACATATATGGATAGCGATGAGTATAAAAAAGAAGTTGAAGCAAATGTAAAGGCAGAAAAACTTTTACAGTTGCAAAACCAAACCGTACAGTATGAAAACTTAGCACAAGAAAGTAAAAATAACGACGCAGCCATGCAAAAGGCAATGAAAAGCGCAGAATATATAAAAGCTAATAATGACTGGTTAGATGCCCAAGCCAACGCTAAAGCAGCCCAACTTATAGGGTCAATAAGGACAAAAATACAAGCGGATGAAGACAGTTCAAATGAAGCTTTAATGAATGCTGACTTTAAGAACGCCTTCGAAGCTCTTCATAGTAAGGTGAAACTAGTGAACGACTTCTCATCTGGAAAGAAACTGAAGTCTGAAGGTTTCGACAACGAGTTAAGAGAAGTAGCACAAAATATGACGAAAATAACAGATGCAGCAACGAGACAGGCAGTTCAAAGTGCCTATGACGCCGTTAGAGCAACTGTTGTGGAAAGTCAAGAAAAAGAGTTACAACAGACCAAAACAGACCTAGTAAATGCTTTCTTAAGAACGAAAAGTCAGGTAGGACATTATGCTGCAGATGGAACATATGTGCCAGCTGGTGGAACTTATATACCACCAAACCCTCCAAGAGAAGCACCTGCACCAGGACTACCTAAAACATTTACATCGTCACATGGACACAGACACAGGCATGCACCAAAACCAACACAACAACCAACACAACAACCAACAGTTCAAAACACTGCACCACAACCAACAGTTCAAACACTGCACCACAACCAACAGTTCAAAACACTGCACCACAACCAACAGTTCAAAACACTGCACCACAAACAGAGCAAGGACATAAAAGAAGTAGAGAACAAGGAAACCAAGAATTCTTAAAAATGCTTAAGGAAATTATGGTTACCCAGATACTCTTGACTTTAGTGACAGATATAAAGAAGCTATTAGAAAGTTCAAGGAAGGAAATACTGACCCGAACCTATTTAGCTTTATGGTTCAGCACCAAATGGGATATAATTTCAAACCTGGAAAATACAAGCTCGCTAAGGGATATGATTTAATAGCATATCATCCAAATGACATGAATGAATTTACTCCGAGATATTTGGTGTCAGAGATAAATGATAATTCAACTATCTTCATGAAACGCGTAAAAAATAGAGACGGAACGAAAGAAGAAAGGGTTATGAATGCGGATGACTTAAATAGGGAACTTGTTAAAAACGGTCTCGGAATATATGAATGCCAGCAGATGAGGTACAAGAAACTCCACAGGAAGAAGTTCAGATACAACCAGACATGGAAGAAATAGTTCAGCAACAACAGCTAGAAGAGCCTGAAGGAAACAAACAAGTCCCTCCTTTGGAAACTAACTTCACAGAACTAGATGAAGATTTGGAACAGCCGAAAAATCTTGACCCTCAACAAGAGTATGCGGAGAATATGGAATCTTTCCAAGAGTCTAAGAAAAATTCAGCTGACATAGTAGAAGAATATCGAAAAATGTTCGCCGACATACAAAAGACTCCAACATCAGATGAAAATATTCAGCATAGAATGGAAGAACTGAAAGAAAGTGTACGCAAATACAACAATCCTTTTTACTTACGACCATATAACGTTCAATCTTTGGCTGAACTCGGTGAAAATAAAAGGTTAAATTTCAACAAAACATATAGAAATGAAACATTGTTTAAAGTTCATTCAGAACCTAACCAATATGGAAACAAACCTACTTTTGTTTCTGCAGACTATGGAACTACAATGAGATGGGGTCATAAAGCTAATCCGGATAGGTGGTTCATAAACTTACAACCACAATTCCAAGAAGTTGTAGACGCAAGGGAAGTGAAATGGTGAACCAGATATAGCTGGTATTTTCAGCGCGGCTTTAATGCCATTGAAAGATATGAAACATGCAGATATTTTGGACCAGTATGAAATGAACATGGCTGATGGAAATATAAACCTGACGTTCTAGAACATTTATCTCAAAGAACTACACAGAACCATAGAGATGGTATATTTGGTGAAGAGTTTAGAAAGAAAGTTAGGGAGATAGAAGGAAGAGAACCTATTGTACATGACCTTTGCAAACGAAAGTTTACAAAATGTCATAAAAACTTACTTTGCAGACAATGAACTGAGAAGGGATGAATATTTAAGAAAACTCAAATGGACAGTACCAAATGAAATGTTAGTATTGAAAAACATGTTCCTTGACAAAAATAAAACCAACTACAGAAATAAATGACGCAAGACTGAAACATTGGGTAAAAGCTTTCCCATTCACAAAAGATATTATTGGTAACATGGAAAGAAAACCAGAATGGCTACAAAAACATATATTTGGAAACGAGCTTATTCCATATGGACAAGCTCTGTTTGAAGAGCTTGAACCGGAAACTCAGGAAAGAGTCATGCAAACAATACGCGAAGACTCAAATACAAACTATGACAAAATCTTTCTAGATATAGGTTACCTGAGATGGGCGACCAGAGCCCAAAGGCAAAAAAGGACATGGGAAATTTACAACATACTAGGTGAACATGAGGCAAAGATGCAACAACTTGAAGCAGAGGGCAAGTTACCAAAAGCGACACCAAAGAAGAAGAGAAGAGTAGAACAAAGTGAAAGTAGTGAAGAAGTAACTTCATCTAGTGAAAGTAGTGGCAATGAAGGAAAAAGAAGAGTTAAAAACTCAGTCAGGAAGAAAGTAAAGCTTGGTACGAGTGGGTTCTATTATGACAAATAAATCCAACTATTCTATATTTTTACCCATATGAAATGTACGCCGCTCAGAATATAACGCCAACAGTTTTGGATGCCATGAACGGAAATGTTTCCGAATGGTATAACGAATGCGACAATGCCATTAGAAGGTCAGAAATAGTTCCTGGAACTTACGAATATACAACTGCTGTTTCTTATGGAAACGTAGGTGAGTTTGGAGAAGGTTCTTCAACAACAGTAGATATTGCTTGCGACAGGTTTCATATTATTTCTATTGACAACTCATTCTTATACGTGGAACAAGACATTGAAATAAAACCTTCTGCCAAGTTGTCTGACAAGAAAGGTTGCAATGGAATTTTCTATGTCGGATACCAATATGCTCCAGAAGTTTTCATGGGATATAAGATATATTCTAACTCTGACTTAGTTCAAACAGTAACATGGGCAAACTATGAATGGTTCGCTTTGAGAAACTCAGTACAACCACAAGCTAGAGAACAAACAGACCAGTATGCAAATATTGAGAAAATAAGAAGACTTGACCCTAACGTTCCAGGAGTTTATGTTAACCTTTCTGGTTCAGATGGAACTGCTGCACTAAAGTAAAACTGAAACTTAGAGTTCCTTTGTCATCTTTCCTCATCTTCAGGTTTTTAAGATACTTGCCAAACTGGGCAGGAAAAATTTCTATCGAACTTACTCCAAGCAAAAATAACTTAGTCATTGCACCAACACAAGACCCATTCACTCTTACAGACGTAAGGGAACAAATCAAACATCATTCGCCGAATTTTGCAAAGACAAAGTTGACTTAGACTTTGGTTTCTCAAACTTCAACAATGAAGTAAACTATTATTTCAATGCTGCTGGAACTGCTTGGGACCCAGTTAAGTTTACATGCGAAAAGTTTGAATGCAAGAGAATAGAAAGCAGACTTGCAGTCTATATGTTGGACCCAGATATTTCAAATGCTTTAGCTGCCAAATATATTGCAGTTCCACTTATGTTCCCTATACACAAATATCTGTCAAAGACTTTGCAGGTGAAGTTGGAAACCAAAGTGCTGACCCAGGTGCAAGAACAGATATTGCTTTAACAACTGCAATGAAACATGCAGATACTATGTTTGTACTGTTCAGACGAACTATAAATGACTATTCTTGTTTCTACAACCCCGGTATTAAATATCATATAAACATAGATGGCAAATATTATCCAAGAGAAGAATATTCTACAGTTGAGGATATGAGGTCATACAACTTGACATTAGATGCTATGAACTTTAACAACAACTTCACAACAACCATTAACCCTGAAATGCAAAGTTCTATTATGCCATATGTGAAAGTATGGACTCATACAGGAGGTCAAAAAACTCAATATACAAATGGAGACCGTTCAAACTTTTGGCTTGGCATTCCATTTGCTGACTCAGAAGACTTTATGGGTGGTATTTCAACTGTTGGTACTGTACAAATACAATATACTGGTGACAGAGACGGTCCAGATGAACTGAGAGCAAAGAAGTTTACAAAAACCAATAGCACTTTTCACGGAAGATGCTCTTTTGAAGATTCGTTCGATGAAACCTGCTGGGGCTCCTCAGATTGGCATAACGACAGCTTCCATCGAGCAGATTTTGGCAGCAGGTCAGTAAGTTGTTCTTGAACTGACTTCTCTCCGTCAAATATTGACAGTACGCCAGTTTTGACATAATATTGTAAGATAAACTTACCTTTAGAAATATCTGTAAGTTTTGAAGTTATATTTTTGTCTGCTTCAAGAACTTTCACCATTTCAGTTATACCAACTTTCTTTGCTTTATGAAAATATTTAGGTTCAGCAAAGACTGCTATTCTATAACATTTACCATTGTTTGTGTAAAGAACTATTCTGTCAATGTATTTGTATTGTTTGTGAGTATAAACTTTGTTCTGCTTCAATTCAATAAGATATCCGAATACGTCCATCTTTTTATTCTAAGTAAAATGTCATTTCCGAAAAATAGAAGCGTGAGTGTTTCAAAAGGTTTAATGGCGGTGGCAGATGTGAAGTTAAATTCACCAACTCAAACAAACAGTCAAAGTGTTATTGTCAATGTCAAAGACAGAGATGTTGAAGTGGGGAAACCATACGAGACGAAGATGGTATAACAATTGTTCCTGTAAAAGAACAACCAACATATCCTGAAGTTAGCAGAGACTTAAGTTCTGTTGCAGATATTCGAAACGACTACCAACAACTGAAAGACAAACTTCAAACTCAGGAGAAGATTTGTCAAGCTTTAAGTATAATGTTAAACTTGGTCGAACACAACCCTGTAAAAGTGAACTCATATGTCATTGCACCTCATGAAGTTTTGAAAGAACTATTGAAACTTTTGACAGAGGCAGACGATATAAACATCAAAGAAATAGAACCCGACATTAGTTGCTGTGGTGTTTCATATAATGTCATTGACAAGATATACGTTATGAAAGGAGGTGAAACGTTGAACTTAAAATATAGTTTCCCAGACGTTATAAAAATATTTGACGACCACAACATTTCATTAAAATTTATTTGCTAAGTAAATGGCAGAAGACATAATGGTTTATACTATTACGACTAAAAACCCTGAGTCATATAATTCTATAACAACAAACTTACAAAGTCCTCAAGGACGATATTGTAAACTAACCTTAAACACAATGACGACTAAAGCCTGTTTTGCTCTTTTGACACCAGAAGACTTTATTGTTGTGAATGGTAAAAAATACTCCTTTGAAGATACTTACTCAGATATACCACCAACAGGTTTTGTTGACTTATTTAATACTTTAAGTACGGTGTAACATGTGCTGCAACTAGAGCAGGTTTCATTATGTTTGGATGTCCGACTGAGTTTACTATAAACGATATGAGCTATAATACAAAACTTATTTCTGGTTTTTACTACCAACAGTTTCCTATAACAGGAAAAGGTGTCATACAAGGAATGTCTATTCCATTGACATTAAGCACACCAATCTTATATATTGTTTCAAACTTAGGTTCAAAGTGTTATTCGAATGTCGACAGAAACTATTATGACCAAAAGATACTTATGCGTATAAACAATACTTTCTCTGCTGGTTTGCCTATTGTTCATTCGAATGCAGAATTTTCAACCTTAGTGAACTCAAACACTTTGGCAAGTATAACGTTGACATTAGTTGACGCAAACTTTGTTCCTGTAAAACTTTTATGTCCTATGTATTTGTCAATGACGGCAGAAAGTTTCGAATTGGAAGATGCAACTGGTGAAAGTATTGTATTACAAGAACAACTTCAACAACAATAGCTCAAGAACAACAAATGCAACAAATGCAACAACAAAGTCAAGAATAAAAAAAAATATTTTTTTTATTTTTATAAAAATGTACAGAATAGATGTTTTCAGATTTTTATGACTTCCAAGCATTCAGAAATATGTGTCCATTTAGAGACTATAACAAAGCAGTCGAGAATTTGAAACGTTTAGTCATTTATGTCGACTCTGCCCCAGAATGTTATGTTATGAAAGAATGGGATGTAGTCTTTAACAAACCTAAAGCGACAATAGTTTCAGAACAAGAATGTAGACAGAAACTTAAGAAAATAAAAGTCGTACAAGTTGGCATGAAGATGTTAGATGCTTGGGATATCTTATTGTCAAGTTAGAAGATTTTTCAGTTCGAGGTATAAAGTTCTATACACCTTCTCCAAAACTTCTATTCTATCTTCACTGATATAAATATGAACAAGTAAGAATGGAAAGAAAATATTATAGAAGCTTGGTTAGACCATGTCAAAGAAATTATATGCAATGGAAACGAAAAGGTTTATGAGTATATCTTATGTTGGTTTGCAAACATCTTACAACATCCAAGTGCTAAAAATGAAACTGCTCTCATTATAATTGGAAAACAAGGAACTGGTAAGAACACATTCTTTACAGATATCTTATGCAAACTATTAGAGGGCTATTCGAATCCGAATATGACAAACTTAGAAAACATCTGTGGCAAGTTTAACTCCTCAATAGAGAAATATGAAACTTATAGTTTGCAATGAACTTCAAAGTATAGATACACAAAAGTTTTAAACTCAGATGCTTTGAAGAGTCTTATAACAGATAAAGTTGGAGTTGTTGAAAGAAAGTATAAAGACAAAGAGTTTGTGAAAATGTTGCAAACTTCATTATGGTTTTCAAACAATGCTGTTCCGATGAAGTTAGAAAGTTCTGACAGAAGATATGTAGTTGTCAGAACGTCCAGATTCTCATATGCAAGATACAGAATATTTTGACGACTTAGCAGAAACTTTGACATCTGACTTTTACAACCACTTGTTCTCATATTTTATGACATTAGATATTTCAAAGTTCAATCCAAGACAAAATTCCACATACCGAAGAGAGACAAACATTGTTAGAAGCAAACAAGAGTGTATATGAACTGTTCATAGATGAAACTGACTTTGTGTCATTAGATGAAAGGTCATTGTACGATTCGTATAAACAATATTGTCAAGAATATGGTTATATGACAGCGTCTAAACGAACATTCTTGGCAAATGTCAAAAGTCTTTTAGACGTACAGAATGGTGTATATACAAAGAAAAATTTTTATGAGTAAATTTTAAAAAAATATTTTTTTATCCGATAGAAAAGATGGCAAAATTCATCTCAGTAAACAAGTACATGTCAGGACTTAAAGAAGAACTAGACCCATTCACATATTTGAATGTTTACTTCTACCATTTTGAAAAGTCTTCATTCAGCAAAGTTTGGAACATCGAACCAGTTAAGTTTGCTATTGTGACTAAAAATGGTGCGAAATTTGAAGACTTAGACATAGAAGGTTTATTAGCAGTCAAAGAAAGTTTTGACAGAAGGTTCTCAAACCTTAAAGAAGGCAAAGCATACAAACTTGTTATACCTTATGAACCAAAGAAAGCAGACGACTATGAATATTATGAGTCTAAAGTTGTAGAAGTTCAAGGTAAATTGGGTAAAAAGATTTTAGAGTCTAAGCCAGTGTTTACTCCTAAAGAGGAAGAGAACATTGACATTGACCCAGAAATGTTCTAAAAATAAAATTTTATTTTTACATGTCAAATTTCTTTTTCTCTGGAACTGGTTCAGGTTCTTTCTTCTCTTCTTCTACTTTCTTTTCTTTCTTTTCTTTCTTCTTCTTTTCTGGTGGAGTTATGTCAAATTTGGCGCAACTATATTTATGTAAAAGTTCCTTGTCCTTTAATAGCTCTTCTATTCTGTTTTCTATTTCATCTTCAAGAACAGCGCATGTGTCTTCTTTGCATTCTAAGAAATTTTGTTGGACTTCATCTTTCCAAGAGGCGTCATCTCTGTCAACAAGTCTGTCATTGACAAATTTTAAGACTGCTCTGCTTAATGTTTTATGGTTCTTGTCATATTCCCAGAAACAGAACTTTAGAACAAATTCCCCTTTCTTGTTTACACTATGTAAGATTTTATGGTCGACAGATGTTTTGCTGTCAAAAAGTTTGTCTCGAATATAGATAGCGAAATCGCTAGACATTTTCTAAAAGATAAAAATTTTAATTTTTCTAAAAATATGTTAGAAAAAAAGTTTGCTGACATTGACAAGAAATTTGAGAATGTTTTAAATAAGAACAAGAGGAAGTTAGAAAATGCTCAGATAAAACCCATACATGACAAGTTCTTATTTGCTCAGAATGGTATAACAGGTCTAATTGCACCACCTGGGTCGGGTAAGACTTTCACTTATCTTAAAATGGCTGCACAACAACAAGAACTAGATGAGAAGAACCCATTCTATGAGTTAGTAGTCATTTGTAGTACTTCTGGTCAATTTGACCAAACCGTCAATTCGTTCAAAGATATTATAAAGAAGTCTAAGTTAGTATGTATAAAAGACTCTGAGTTGTTAGATTGGATAAAGAAGTACCAAAGAAGAGTTTTGAAGTATAATGCTATAAATGAGTATATAAATTCTAAGTTTAAAGACCCAAATGAGGAAATGCAGAGAATATTAGAGAAGAAACACTTCAGAAACAAACAGAAAGAGATAGAATACATTTCGAAGAAATTGCAATCTTACGATTGGAAGACATACCCTCATAGGTGTCTTCTTATCTTAGATGACTTTGCTTCTCATCCTTTGCTTAAGAATAGAGAACAAGATATGTGTCGAATTCTTAAGAAGCTCAGACACTTTAACATCTCAGTTGTCATTTGTGTACAGACAGCAAAGAGTTTAAGTAAGGATGTTAAAAGAATACTGACTGACATTATACTTTTCCCCGGATTGTCCGAAGACGATTTCATGGAACTTATGAAAGAGTCCATGGCAGGTAAGTTTGACAGACATGAACTATGGGAGAAGTACAAAGTCATACAAGACCCTCATACTTCTTTCAGAATTCATATCTACGCGAACAAAGTTCAAATTGTAAAAAGTCAAGCTTGAAAAATAAAGAGTTCATTTACCCTACTTGTTTGAAGTTGTCAAAATACTCTGTTATTTTTCACGATTTTCATGAGTTTTGGCGACTGGGGTTTTTTACTTACTCGCTGTTCTTCACTGTTTTCATACGGAATCTCTTCTCTCGGTTTTCCGAGGGAAGCAAGCATATGCCATTTTTTGACGAAGTGAAGGTTTGCACTTCGTCAAAAAAATCCCTGAAATCAAGAATTTTGTTGCTGAATTCAGCAAAAATAATGTTTAGGTGAAGAGGTGAGATCTCACCTGTTTTCTCACCTGTTTTCTCACCTGTTTTCTCACCTGTTATTTTATAAGCGTTTTACATGGTAAACGTTATTTTTTAAATTTTGTGAAAACTCAACGGTTTGACACATGCCCTAAAAATTATTTTACTCAGAATTTTCATACGGAATTCAGCAAAAATAATGTTTAGGGTAGAAGGTGAGATCTCACCTGTTTTCTCACCTGTTATTTTATAAGCGTTTTACATGGTAAACGTTATGAATTCGTGAGACTCTAAACAGTTTCGTAGCTTCTATTTCTTCTTTTAGTACATCGAATGTTTTAACGATACCGAAAGTTTCTTTATACTTCTTCTTGACGTCAGATAGAAGGAAATCTTCTGCTGTTGGATAGTTTTTGTTCAGAAATTCTAAAAAAAAAATAAAAAAATAAAAAAAAAATAAAACTAACTTTATTTTTTATTTCGGGAAAATTCATGAAAATTCAAGAGGTGAAAAAAGAGGTGAAAAAACAGGTGAGATCTCACCTTCTACCCTAAATTATATTTTTACTGAATTCAGCAACAAAATTCAAATTGTAAAAAGTCAAGCGTAAAAATAAAGAGTTTAGTCTTAGTAAGTAAGTCTGTTGTGGTGCTGGGGCTGTCGGTTCTTCTGGCTTTGGAAGGCATTCAGGAAGAGGAACGTCAGTCATCCGTTTGTGTCCTGTCGGATGGAAAAATTTTTCCTGTCGGATGGAAGAGTTCTTCCTGTCGGAAGGAAAATTTTTTCCTGTCGGATGGAAAAATTTTTCCTGTCGGATGGAAAATTTTTTTCTGAAGTTCGACCAAAAAGTTCTCAATTTTCGAAAATTTGAATGGTTTACGGACGGACAACTGGAAAAATTTTTCCTGTCGGATGGAAAAATTTTTCCTGTCGGAAGGAAAATTTTTTCCTGTCGGATGGAAGAGTTCTTCCTGTCGGAATGAAAATTTTTTCCAGTTGTCGGGAAAATATTTTCCTGTCGGATGGAAGGACTCGGAATGCCAGAAGGATTTGACGAGGCAATTTACCTTATAGAGCTACCTGAGCCATCTGAAGTCAAGCTTGAAAAATAAATGGTTCATTTACTCTGCTTGTTTGAAGTTGTCAAAATACTCTGTTATTTTTTCCTTCAGTAGCGGTAAGTCTTCTTTGAAGGTAAGTATTGTACAACCTTTCATATCATAGTGTGTTTGAGGTAACGTATCTTGAACTATTTGTTTCACATCTTCATTCGGTGTCATTGAAATCGGTAAGTTTTCGCGATAGAACCAATTTCTGTCAGATTTGTAAATCTTAGCAAGGTCGTAAAAGCTTTTGTTGTTTCTTCTGACTAAATGCAACATAACCATATCTTTATCTTCTTCATTTTCCATCTCTTCAGTATAAATCATATACTTATAGTTCTTTTCCTTTCCTTTTGGTACTGAACGTGGTATTCTTTTCTGAATGCTTTTGTCTTTTGCTTCAAGCTTGTTTTCCATCTCTTCACGTTCTTGTCTATGAATTTCGTCAAGAAGTCTGTAAATATTCCAAGCATAACGAGGCGAAGCCCACATTGCAACAGCATTTACAAGAAGTCTATGTACATAATATCCTCTCAAACCGTTTGGCAATTTTTCACGATTTTCATAGAGTTTTGGCGACCCAGAAAAAAGTCGGTCTCGCTGTGCTTCGCTCAAAAGTTCTTGTGTGCTTTGGTTCCTAAACCAGTCTTTAGGAAGCTTAGTATCTGGAGCAAAACATGCTGTCAAAATACTTTGCATCTGGTACATATCGTCTTTGACCGAACGAATGAGACGGAGTTGTTTGTTATACTGTATGTACTCATATTCTTCATTTATAGCTTCATGAACGATAGCAGTTGTTGTGTTCTCTGTTGTTGACATATCTGTCTTTACATACAAAATAAAAAAATATTTTATAAAAAAATTAGCGTTATTTTTTCTATCTTAAGGAAATTCACTGTTTTCATAGAGTTTTGGCGACTACGTTTTTTTACGTACTCGCTGTTCTTCACTGTTTTCATAGAGTTTTGGCGACTACGTTTTTTTACGTACTCGCTGTTCTTCACTGTTTTCATAGAGTTTTGGCGACTGGGGTTTTGTACCTACTCGCTGTTCTTCATGATTTTCGTACGGAATCTCTTCTCTCGGTTTTCCCGAGGGAAGCAAGCATATGAGGAAATTCATGAAATTTGGTCATTTTTCAGCAAAAATAATGTTTAGGTGAAGAGTGAGATCTCACCTGTTTTCTCACCTGTTTTCTACCCCAGTTATTTTATAAGCGTTTTACATGGTAAACGTTATTTTTACATTATGACACGAAGTGAAGGTTTGCACTTCGTCAAATTTTATAAAAAATTAGCGTTATTTTTACATTATGACACGAAGTGAAGGTTTGCACTTCGTCAAATTTTATAAAAAATTAGCGTTATTTTTACATTATGACACGAAGTGAAGGTTTGCACTTCGTCAAATTTTATAAAAAATTAGCGTTATTTTCTATCTTTCACAAAAGACCAAAAATAAACGCTTTACATGTATTTTTCAGCAACTTCGTCAAATAATTTTATAGCTTTATCTATCTCATCTACTTCAAACGTTTCTTTACCTTTTATGGGAGCACCATACATTTTCTCAAACTTTTCAAGTAGTTCTGTTTCTGCAGCTCTCATATCATTAGCAAACACAACCTTGACTCTATTGACTGTACTGTCATATCTTTGAGTTATATTATATGTTCTTCCTATCTTATATCTTTTTGTATTGAAGTCCTTCGGTTTCTGAACGATGTAAAGTAAGCCTTCACTGCAACGTTCCGTATCGAATGAACCATATGTTATGAAGTTATATCCAACAACTGGATCTAACCATAACAAAACTATTGGTATAAGACTTTTGTCTATAAGATATGCTGCAGTTCCATAGAATTTTACCGATATCATAAGCTCAGGATTTCTTGTCAAAATTTTCTGAGTAGAAGCATTTCTAACCCAGTCCTTTGCTTTCTTTCCAGATGGAGATATAATGTCTGACAAAGAATATTTGTTGTATTTCTTTGAGTATCTTACGTTTAAATCACCTATTCTAACCACTTTGGTGTCATTGTCTATCTTTCTAACTGTTTCAAACTCAATGTTTGTCATTTCTGTTCTTACATACAAAATAAAAAAATAAATAAAAATAAAACTAACTTTATTTTTTCTGTCTTAAGGAAATTCATGAAATTTGGTCATTTTTCAGCAAAAATAATGTTTAGGTGAAGAGGTGAGATCTCACCTGTTTTCTCACCTGTTTTCTCACCTCTTTTTTCATGAGCGTTTTACATGAATTGTACGATGTATATTTGAAATCTTAAACAGTTTCGTAGCTTCTATTTCTTCTTTTAGTACATCGAATGTTTTAACGATACCGAAAGTTTCTTTATATTTCTTCTTGACGTCAGATAGAAGGAAATCGTCAGCAGTTGGATAGTTTTTGTTCAGAAATTCTAACATGTCCATTTTATTTTCTGCTGGTTTTTCTGCTTCTTTCTTTAAATCTGCATAGTCGTTTCTCATTCTTTCTATCTCTTTGACGGAGTAGTTATATCTCCTCATTGCTGCTTTACATTTAGAACATTGCGGGTTCATTTTTGCGTTATATTCTGAAACCTTACCAGCTAAAACAACTAAAGCGTCAATTGCTCTCTTCATCTCAAACATAGCGGGTCTTATTTGTTTGTTCCATACTTTGCCTCTTCTATCTTTATCTCTTATCTGCCATACACATTCAGCAACTAACGAAACAAAGTTGTCGTAGGTCTTAAATTCTTCAGATTTATATATGTCAGAAACATTCTTATATACCATGTCGCAATCTTTGTCCATAACCTTATGGTTGCAATGAAATCCTAGAAACTCATAGTTTACCTTTCGTATGAACTTCTTTATTTCTACTGAGTCAGTTGCTTTGACTTCAATTTCGTCGAATTCAGGAATAGTGAGTTTTTGTTGTTGGATTTCAGGCAATTTGGGTAAATGGTCGATGAGGTCCTGCATTTCATAAAGATACTGTTCATTTGTTTCATCTTTCGCACTACAGTCTAAATTACATGTTAAAAGTTCTTGCTTTATCTTCTGGATTTCTGTTTCAAAAGTATATGAAGAAGGAATGAAGCTTTTCATCTCTACTAACATTGACGTAGGATTCATGACTAACGAGTTTGGTGCTGTTGTTTGAATTGTTGTTGTGCCGATTGTTGACATTTTATTTTTTTATACAAAATAAAAAAATAAAAAAAAATAAAACTAACTTTATTTTTTATTTCGGGAAAATTCATGAAAATTCAAGAGGTGAAAAAAGAGGTGAAAAAACAGGTGAGATCTCACCTCTTCACCTAAACTTTATTTTTGGGTCCTTTACACTCATTACGAAGAAGTCTTGACAAAACATTTACGAAGAAGTCATGAAAATTCAAGAGGTGAAAAAAGAGGTGAAAAAACAGGTGAGATCTCACCTCTTCACCTAAACATTATTTTTGCTGAATTCAGCAACAAAATGAACGAGGTCAGGATGTATGTAAATACATTTGAATTCATTCATAACACCCTTAGTAAGCTCATAAAATGCTTGTTTTGAGGTCGAGCCACTTTTGGCTCCACCGTATTCTTTCAACCAAAACTCAAGAATTTCCTGCATGAATTTTGTATAAAAAGCAACCGTCTGAATTCAGACTGTTGCTATATTCTTCACAAAACATTTACGCTCATTACGATGAAGAAGTCTTGACAAAACATGTACGATGAAGTCATGACAAAACATATACGAAGAAGTCTTGACAAAACATTTACAATGAAATCATGACAAAACATTTACCCGACATTCTCGTCAAATACAAAAAAATGAAAAAAATGACACTTTTTCATTAGATAACTGTTATTTTTTGACGAAGTGAAGGTTTACACTTCGTCAAAAAAATCCCTGAAATCATATCTTTACATACAAAATAAAAAAATAAAACTAAATTATATTTTTTTCTATCTTAAGGAAATTCATGAAAATTCAAGAGGGTAGAAAACAGGTTAGAAAACAGGTTAGATCTAACCTTCTACCCTAAATTATATTTTTGGGTCCTTTACACTCATTACGAAGAAGTCTTGACAAAACATTTACGAAGAAGTCTTGACAAAACATTTACGAAGAAGTCTTGACAAAACATTTACGAAGAAGTCTTGACAAAACATTTACGAAGAAGTCATGACAAAACATTTACGAAGAAGTCTTGACAAAACATTTACGAAGAAGTCATGAAAATTCAAGAGGGTGAAAAAAGAGGTGAAAAAACAGGTGAGATCTAACCTTCTACCCTAAATTATATTTTTGGTCCGGGAACAACTTTCTCTCAATTGGAGCTGTGGCATACTCTTTGCGTAAACGGTTCAGACCTTCTTCGAACTCTTGGTCTCTCTTCGATTTGGACTGAGATTGGAATTGCTGGGGTGGAGCTTGCTGGAACATCCAAGGGTTGGGGAAGTAAGGCATAGGCAGAGGAGGGTAGTTCGGGAAGCCTTGTGGTGGGTAGTAACCTTGAGGTGGAAATTCTACATAACCTGTGAAGGCGACATCCAACCAGTTCAGTAAACCTTAACGTTTAACTTCACTTTTTTATGTTTTTTGTGAAAGTGTCAAAAATAAATTGTTTTCATGAGTTTTCTACGATGTTAGAAAAAATGTTATTTTCTAATATCTTCACATTCAATACTTTTTCAGCACTTTTCCGTAGTTATATATGAAAGACAATTCGAGATAAAAGTCATAGTACAATGGAATAATATGTTGCACATCATTTGTTGTGAACCAAACTTGAAAGTCAGAGAAACTGTTACTAGGTGGTTCGTAGAATTTAGAAGCAAAGTCATAAAAGTCCTTACCAATACATAGAAAACTATTGTTGCTTGAACTGAAACTTGCATGACACATAACATTTTGAGGGTCAAACACGTTTCTATAAACTGTCAAATCTGCTGGTGGAAGTATAAATTTAAATGGACCATCTGGTGGTAATGGTTCGTTCTGGTTTAGTAACCGAAGAAATTGTGCCCAAGAACGTTTGTCTACTTTCCAAAATAAAAACTCTGTATCTCTTGGAGGGTTAATTTCAATCTTTTGAAATGAAACGGTGGAGTTCATCTTGTCATATTCTAGTTTCAGATAGTATGTTCCATTTAGTAAAGAGTCGTATTTTTTCTTGAAATTCCCAATAATATTTGTTCATTTGAGTTTGAAAGTCATTTAGAGTTTTCTCAAGACTTTCGTCTGAACGAACTGTAAAGATTCTCATTTCGTCAAATTTGTCTATTAGACCATCAGAACCTTTATACTGCCCATGAAAATATACTGCGAACATAAATGCGTTAGTTCTATTTGAAAACAAAACTCTTCTAAATCCTATTGCCTTTGCATCTGAAGGACTTTGAAGCCAACGAATTGGATAGTCAAACCTGTATACTCGGGATGAAATTTCTTCATCTGAAATAGTCCTACCAGCATTTGTAAAGATATAGTCTAACGGTTTTGTATCTGCTACTTTTGTTCTTTGTTTTTCAACCTGAAGCATTTAATATATGTAAAAATATATTGTTTTAAAATGGTATGCCATTTCATATTTCTCATCTAACAAACAAGTTTCCCAACTCTGCTTTTATTCTAGCAGACTCTGCTTTTATTCTAGCAGATTTTCTATCCATTCTATATGGGGGCATTTTTATAAAAATAAAAAAATATTTTTTTCTTTACTTAACATAACCGCCTGCTGCCATAAGTCTTTGACGCCAACCCATACCAGCTAATGAAGGTTGACTTGGTTTAGTTTCCAAACTAAACTTTGGTTTTGGTTTATCTTCAGTTTTTGGTTTTTCTTCTTCTATCGGTTTTTCGTCACTTTTCGGTTTCTCTGACTTTACTTCACTTGCAGGAACAGTTGTGTCGTCAACATCTTCATAAATATCATATGCCATTTGTTTTTGTTTTCCTTTCAACTTTTTGTGTTTGTTGTAAAGTTTAGAATATTTCGACTCTAAGTCAATGAGATGTTCTATAATGAACTGTTGGTCAGTGAAGTAAACTTTTCCATCTGTTGTCTCGAAAGCTCCTTCAGACTTCAATATTTTATTTGTGAGAGTCTGTTTCTTTTTTGAGATACTTGCCGTTCCATTTTTATGAAAAGTGACTTTGTAGTTAGGGTTTGTATTTCCAGACCTGGCACTTTCTATTATTGAATTTTTCTCTTCATCTGTAAGTTCTTTGACAGGTTTTGACAATGGTTCTGAACTTTTTGTTTGTGGTGTCAAATCTACCGTTTCAACTTCTTCGGTCATTTCATCTCAGTAAAAAATTTTAGTTTGGTTTGTTTTCAACTGGTTGTTGTTGTTTTTAAGTCGGTCTAAACTTCCTGAGGTATAGGAAGAACTTGACAAACACGTTGTGTAACTGCTGGAAGCCGACAAATCCATCTTGAACCCATTTTGTCTCAATGCTGTATTGTTCATTTCATCTCAGTAAAAAACTTTACATTCCCCACGTTTGAGGCGGTTGAGGTTGGTTATTGTTTACCCATTGTTGTGCATGGTTATATCCTCTGTTAAAGAATCTTTCACCTTGGTCCATATAGTGTCCTGCTTGGTTATAGTAGTCATTTGCTTTGTTATAATAGTTTCCTGCTTGTCTTCCTACATTGTCCATCCATCCTTGAACTTTTCCTCTTGTTTCAGGATTTGGAATAAGATTTGTTGCATCTCGTGCTACATCCCAACCTTTCTGTACAGTTTGTATAATAGGTTGTGCTTTCTCTTTAAGTATACCTAATGTACTCAAAATCTTCCTTCCAACTCCAAATACACCTCTGGCTATTGTTCCCACTGCGGGTAAAAATCTGGATGCAACTCCTGCTAATGCGCCAAATAAACCCATTTCTTATAGGATAAAAAATGACGAATCCAAAACAAGGACCCCTATGTTTCTAAAGCGACAAAAAAGCACTCATGATAAAAATCTTTAGTTCAAACACCAAATGCTTGGTTTATGGATATCTTGGAAAACATTCCGAGAGTTAGAACAGATGGACCACCATACTGGCTAATATTTGTTGGTCAAAAACAAGATACTGTGAAGCCATACCATTATGGTCCAAAAATATTTTAGATGTGAAAACTGCTTTGACAATATTCGTTGACAAATACCATCCAACAAAACTGACATCTGACTGTGAAAGTTCTTTCAAATCAGATGATGTAAAAAACTATCTGCGTTCAAAAAATGTAAACCAATATTTCATTGTCGACCAAAACCATTCTGCTCTTGGTGTCATTGACGGTTGTATAAAAATGTTAAGAGACTTAAACCAACCACAAGGTGGTGAAGCAAATGAAATGTCATATGACGACAAATATAGACACTTCTCCATGGCAAAGATGAGACAAGTTTTAAATATTTACAATAGCCGTAAACAAAAAGGTTTGGGAAACCACTCCCCCGAAGAAATGAAAAACAACCCTGACTTAGAGAAAGACTATATATTTAATAATTTAGTCAAAAGAGACAAACAAGAAAGAATGCCGGGCTTCAAACTTCAGAAAGGTGACAAAGTAAAAATATAGAAATACCTAAACGCGACCCATATGAAAATACTATTGACTATGACAACAATGGGAACCCGACAGGTACTCACATTCGTGTTCGTAAAAATAGAAGAAAGTATACAAGAGAATATTATGAAGTTTTAGGCAAACATGGCAAAATGTACACACTGCAAGCAGAAGATAAAACTACTATTGTCAGACCTCGTTTCAAACTTGTCAAAGTTCAAGGTGGTATACTTTCAAAGACAGTTCCTAACAAATATAAGACAACTCCTGACGAATATGCTAAAGAAGTTGAAAATGACGACTAAGCATTTCTATACCATGCGTAAACTGTCATGTAAGGTGGCATGTAGTCTTTACTTTGTCCCGTTGTTTGCGTATATCCTGAAACGCGATGTGTATGGTTTCCTCCTCCCTCAGTGTTACTCCAGAAACAATTTATAGCAAACTGAACGTTGTCTTTAACATCATATCCTTTACCTTTTGTCATTGCTGACCAATCCCAATATCTATGCTTATGCCAACCTGCTTGAGATGTACTTAAATCTATGTAGTGACTATGTGCAGGTAAATTTTCACCTGAAATCGTTTTACTTCCACCTGTTTCCTTTGAAGAGTTTGCACAATACAAAAACCTGTCGACTATTTGAGTCCAAGTTCCAAAACCCAGAACTGTTTCTGGATTTGTTGAGTTCATTGACGTATAAATAGAGCCTATAGGATATAATGTTTGAAGTATTTCTGTCTTTAATGTTTGAAGCTCTTTTTTGTCTGCTTTCTTGTCATATAAATCTTGAGCAGTGAATTTAATATTATATTCATCCTTCATGACATAAACATCTTTACATCTAATGTTTCTCATCGTCGTTATGTCGTCATCCGATGTTAAACCTTGTGGAAAGTTAGGAGGTTTACAATATAATACATCCCCACCAGTTACGTCAACCGTTCCTTCAATACTTTCTATAGCAACAGTTGTAAAACTTGTATGTGTATGAGTCTTATTTGCTTTCTTCTCTAACTCATCGTTAACATAAGTTTTATCTGCTTTAAGGTCTAAACATCCTGAAACCCATCCTGTATCAGCTTTAGTTTTAAGAATCTTCGATGTCCATCCATGATACCATTCAACCCTTTCTATAATTTCATTATCTTTTTCATCCACATATTCCTTATCTGCTTTCTTCTCTAACCTACTAGCCACACAATCCTTATCCGCTTTCTTTTCAAGGCTAACGTTTAAGTCTGTTATTTCAGATATAGAATGTGTATGAGTCTTTTTAGAATATTCGTTTTCAGCTCTTGTCACTTCACTTGACATTTTATTGTCAACATATGTTTTGTCTGCTAGTTCAGGATGAGTATGTTCTTTTGTTGCATAAGCATTGTTAGCTCTTTTTCTTCTTTTGCTATTGCATCGTCTACATATTCTTTGTCAGCTTTGTTGTCAAACATCTGCTTTCAAAAAGAAGTTCATTTATAGGTTTCTCGTTTAAAGTTCCTTTTGTTGGATTTATACAGACAGTATTGCTCTTCTTGTCTTGAAATAGAAACTCATCTGTTAAAGGGTTTAATGTCAGTTTTAAGTTTCCTTCTTTCAATGACTCAGATATCTTAGAATAGTTTGAAAAGTTTGTTGTGTTCTTATTTAGAGCTTGCATAATGAGTTGTCGTTGTGTTGTATTTCTCTCATGGAAGCAATATCTTTCGACATTTTTATTCTAGATAAAATATGCTTCCAATAGAAAAAGAAAATTCAAGAGTTGCTACAACTAAACCATTAGATGAACTTTTTACTAATGTCGGTCAAAAGTTTGAGACAGAGACCGTAAAGCATGAAGGCTATCGTTTTGACTACCCATTAAGATGGCTAAGAGACCCATCTGTCACAAAAGCTATTGGCTTTCGTAGAATGAAGTTTGTGTCTGTAGAAGATAAAAGTTTTCCATTTATTGTAAGGTTTCATATAGATTATATATCTGAAGGGAAACGAAAAATGTGGGAAGAAATTGAGCTAATACAAGTTGACCTTTCATCTTCTCTACAGACTGCGTTAAAAAATATAGAAGATAAAATAAATTCATGTTATGCAAAATATGCTGATGAATATGCAAATACCGAGAGCACACTTTATGTGAGAATTGTATATGACAAACAAAATTCACAAGTGTCATTTCAAATCTACGAAAACAATCCAAATAAAGACGAACAAATATATACAGAATTCACTGCAATGTCAATGGTATTATTTGCAAAGAATGTTAAATCAGAAAGTCGAACTTCCTTTAGCAAATATTTACAGTCGATATGCAAGAGATGAATATTTATTTAAAGTGTTTTCGACCCAGCTGCTATTATTGTTCATGCTTCATTTTCTGGCGCCCAAAACTCTCTTTTTATGCTTGGCAAATGACTTTTACGAAAAACCTACAAAGTTATACGAACCACCAAGTGGAAGTATTTCAGACTTTCAAGTATGGTTTACTACAGATGGAAGAAAAGAATAATTCCATTATACCATGTGTTTTACTTAGAACTTAGTTTCATATACAACTACTATCGAACGGTAAAAATAATTTTTTTAATACGGTTGAGGTGTTGGATTTGGTTGCCAACTAGACTGTGGTGCAGGTTCAGGCTGTTGTATAACAGGAGCTTGCTCTTCTGGTTCAGGGTCTTTAGGTATAATACCAACGAACTGACCTACTCTTTTACCAATATTTTTGACTCCGTTCCAAATTCCTCTTCCTACGGTTTTATTCCATTCCATATACCTCTTCCAACATTTCGAAAGAAGTTTATCTTACTGAAGAAACCCATTTTACTATATGTAAAAATCTAATGTCCGCCTAGTCTTTTGCGTTTCCTGTTGAGTTATAGCATTCTTTAACTGGAGCTCATACATTCTGTTTCTCCTCTGGTAGAAAACATATTCTGGGTCAACTCCTGTGTTCGCGTCATCTGCATAAAGTTGTTTATATCCACTTCAGGGTTTGTATAAAACTCTTTCCATCTCATATTTGCATACATGGTGGCAAACCTAACGCAGCGTCATTTGACATGGCAGTTTGCATTTGTACATCTGTTGGCACTTGACCATAGTTTGCCATTGCAGTTTGTATTCTAACTTCATTTGGAATTCTCTGGTTTGGTTGTCCAGGTTGCTGTGCATTCGCTAAGTTCTGTGCGTCCATTTAATATTAGATAAAAATATTCTTACGAGTACATATACTGAACATTTGCAGGCATTGGTTCATCTTCATATTCTCTGTACTTTTCTGCCACGTCAAAGAAATAAATGACACAATGGAAAAAACCTAAAACAAGTAGTCTATTTCAAACCACATTTACTTACTAATAAAATTTTTTGTTATGACACTTTCTCCGGTTTATAGGACCTCTCTCATATTCTATCTTGTCATATATAAACTCATAGTCATGTATGTCCTCTAACCATCTCATAACGGTTTCCAAACCACTTTTATCGGATGTAAAGTAAAAGCATGGATGGTTATGTAAAACGTCTAAAGTTTCTAAAGAGTCTCTCAAAGTCCAGTCTACTTGGTATTGAAAATCCATGTGTTGAACGGCGGGTCCACTATAAAGAAAACATTTTCCTTGTCTTTATATTTTTCATACAACTCTGTCCAATAACATCTCCCAAACTCTATACCCTCAATATATTTTTCTATGTCCTCTTTGAAAACATTTGTATAGTTAAGATATAAACTTTTGACATAAGTGTTTCAATGTCATGAACTCTTATAGAACCACTATATAATAGTCTAGCAGATATACTATCCCAGTCTATATATTCTGCTTTTTTCAAAACCTCTCTCACAATATTTTTGTTATCTAATGGTATACGTTCCATCTTACCTATAGGTATCTTTTCTTTTAACTCTTTCAATATATTGTTTGTGTCTGGTATATGTTTGAGACGGTCCATATAGTTGTCGAAGTCATTGCATATAATCTTTGAGTCTGGGAATATTGTATGGCACAAATGGGATATATAGAAACTTCCACCGAACAAATCTACAAATGTTAGACATTCGGTAGTTTCTTAAGTTCTCTCAATATAATATCTTTACATTTACTCTTATTTCCAAAGAACGGTAACGGAGGTTTTGTAAAATTCATTTATATATAATAATAAAAATGTTTTTTTCCTGAAAAGTGACAGAAAAGTGACAAAACATGAAAACATATATAATTTGTGAAAAGCGACACATTATATAATGTTTTCGACCCAGAAGAAGGCTTCTTCCCAGAAGCAATTGAGGAAGAAGAAGAGTCCTCCGAATTCACACCAGAAGACTAACAATTTTCCGAATAAAAACTTCATTTATACTAAACATCTTCGGGGCTAGAGGGCACGAAGTGCCTGGAAGCCCCACTACCTTTTTTTTTTTTTTTTTATAGCCAACAATTCCTTCGCAAACAGCGGGAAACTTTGTCTGAATAGTTTAACATTCAGACAAAGTTTCCCGCTGTCAGAGAGGGAATGGAAGGGTAAGAGGTATATATTCATAATGTATACCTCTTACCCTTTCATTCCCTCGAGAAAGTTCAAAAACTTGGGTGCAATCAGAACTGATTGCACCCAAGTTTTTGAACTTTGTATAAGGAATTGTTGGCTATGATGTACTGATCATGAATCAGTACATCATAGCCAACAATTCCTTCGCAAACAGCGGGAAACTTTGTCTGAATAGTTTAACATTCAGACAAAGTTTCCCGCTGTCAGAGAGGGAATGGAAGGGTAAGAGGTATATATTCATAATGTATACCTCTTACCCTTTCATTCCCTCGAGAAAGTTCAAAAACTTGGGTGCAATCAGTTCTGATTGCACCAAGTTTTTGAACTTTGTATAAGGAATTGTTGGCTATGATGTACTGATCATGAATCAGTACATCATAGCCAACAATTCCTTCCCAAACAACCCGAAATTTGTCTGATTCCACACTAATTTTATTAATTTATCTAAACTTTTATCCTCGTCTACAATTTAATCATCAATAATTATCTCTTGTTCTATTTCACTATTATATTATATATATTTATATGATTTGATTTAAAAAAAATAAATAAATAAATTAATAAATCATTTACTCAAATATATCAAAAGTTTTATTTTTATATATAAAGATAACTACTTTTAAAAAAAAATACCCTATATATTTTTGCCATGTAAACTTGTCATTTTTGTCAGAAGTGAAGTGAACCGAATTTTCATGCACAACATTAAGATATTGATAAAATTATCGATATTAGTGTCAGAATTTTGTTCTGGTTCTGGATCAAATATATCATAATTGATAACATTAATCAGATTTTTATATATCATGGGCATCAATTCTTCGTCTGGCAAACTTATATTACTATTCCTCATATTCAATAAATAAAGTAGTTCATTAAGAGAATCCGAAAATATCTGTTTCTGTCTAAATGTTCCTGGATATTTTGGATCTTTTTTACGAGAAATATTAGAACCACGTTTGAGGTTATTTGAACTTGTCTTTGTGTCACTTTTTGTAATCTTCTTTATGTTACTTTTTATAATCTTCTTTATGTTACTTTTTATAATCTTCTTTATGTCACTTTTTGTAATCTTCTTTGTGTCACTTTTTGTGGTTTTCTTGGTGTCACTTTTTGTTAAATTACAATTGTCACTTTCTGAATTATCCTCTGTGTCACTATCTGAACTATCTTGTGATGGATTGATATTTTGTGGTGGGGGTCGTTTATTTGAATTTTGATTGTTTTCTGGATTATGAGCATTTTTACGATTGTCCGCATGTTTCTTGAAACGATTTTCTCCATAATCACTATTTTGCTTTGGATTTATTTTGTCATCAGGTCTAGGTACATAATTCATTAATCCAATGTGTCCTTCATTGACAGGATTTGATCTATAATATTTCATAGTTCCTAAGGTCAATGAAATTAATTCATCTATAGTTGGTCGAGAATCTGGATTTGGATTTCTCATGAAATCAATCAGATAAATGACTGTTTTTGGAATAAGAGGTGTATATATAGAATATGGATAATTGTGATTGAACATGTAGTTGAGAACGCATCCAAGTGAAAAGATGTCTGATTTAACACCGTAACCAACGTATTTCGATTTGAAAAGGTTCTGCTCAACTTCTGGAGCCGTGTAAAACCTAGTTATTGTGAAATCATATGCTTTGTCGGTGTCAAACACTGAAACATCAAAATCTGCGTAGTGAGGTTTATCAAACTCGTCGAGGAGAATGTTGTCTGGCTTTAGATCTCTTAGTATAATGTGGTGGTTGTGAATGTTTCGTACGTCTAAACAAATTTGATAAAATTTTTCGAGTAATTCTAGGTTTGTGAGATTAGGATTGTTTTGTATATAGGCTGTTAATGTTCCTTTTCGATACAAAGGGCTGCTGGTAAAGTATTTATTAGGCACGGCCAAATTTGGATAATAAATTGGAATCCCCAGTATTTCTTTGATCTTATTTTCCACGGAAAGATCTAGTTTTGAGAATTTAAATATGTGTGAAGAGAAGAATTCATCGGAATGTAAAACGACACTATGAGCTCCATATCCGAGAACTTTGAAACCCCTTGGAACGAATGTCTCTTTGTATTTGGAAATTACAAGTTCTTTGTCATGGTTTATCGGGTCTAGTAGATAACATTTCAATAAAAATGAAAAATCATGGATACTCGTATAAGTTCTATCAAAAGAACTATCTAAAAGATGCGGTAAACTTACCCATTTGTTCTTTTCAAGGTTGGATAGACGTGGAAGGGGTGCAATTACTTCATTAAGATCGTTGATCTGAATATAATCCGGATGATACGAGTAACTTCTAGGATCATTTAGATATATCATGACCAATTGTCTGAAAATCTGATGTAAATCCAGTATGACTCTTTCAAAGTCTGGGTTACTATTTAAAAATCCTGATAAGGTATATGCTGTCATTAAAAATTTTTGTCACTTTTTTAAATTTGCCTCAATTCATAGGAACAAAAAAGTCGATTGAATAGCTAAGAAAAAAAAAGGTAGTGGGGCCTCCAGGCACTTCGTGCCCTCTAGCCCCGAAGATGTTTAGTATAACTTTGTCCGGACAAGTAAGGGTCTATCGTCGCTACAGGAAAAGTTACGGGCGTTCCAAGGAAGTATACTTTGAGAAGCCTTTCCCCCTTATAGAATGAGATAGGACGGTTATTTTACAAAACTGACAACACTTTGACCGAGTAGTTTTTTGTGCTGAACAAATAGTGTCATATAAACATCTGTCAAAAACCGCTTTTTAACTTCACTTAAAATGCCACGTAAGCTACGTAAGAATATACGTAAGAGGAAGGGAGCATTGAAACATCCAATAGTAAAACTGACACCACAACAACAGTTGCAACAACAAATTATGAATGACCCCACTATGTTGCAACAAATGTCAAGCAACCCTATGCTTTTAAACCGAGTTATTGGTGCACAGAGTGGAGGTTTAAGAGCGGCACTTTTAGCGAAAATGGCAGGCTATGGTGGAGCTGCAGACGGAACAGCTTATAACCCTCAAAGTCAAATGAATTTGAGTTCACTCAAAAATCAAATAACAGATGTCAAAAAGTCAAACATAGACATACAGAAACAAATAAGTGAAAACGAAAAGAAACTAGAATATGACAGACACACAAAGAAACTCAATGAGTTAAACGTAGAGAAAAAGAAGAAAGAAGAACAACTGAAAGAACTAAGTACAGAGGAATATGCGAAAAAAGTGTCAGAAAAAGCAGCAGAAGTAGCAAAAATGGAACAAGATGTTATAAATTTGAAAAACCATACTACTCAATATAAAGTACTGAAAGATGAAGAAATAAAACAAAAAGCCCTGAAGACATATATGGATAGCGATGAGTATAAAAAAGAAGTTGAAGCAAATGTAAAGGCAGAAAAACTTTTACAGTTGCAAAACCAAACCGTACAGTATGAAAACTTAGCACAAGAAAGTAAAAATAACGACGCAGCCATGCAAAAGGCAATGAAAAGCGCAGAATATATAAAAGCTAATAATGACTGGTTAGATGCCCAAGCCAACGCTAAAGCAGCCCAACTTATAGGGTCAATAAGGACAAAAATACAAGCGGATGAAGACAGTTCAAATGAAGCTTTAATGAATGCTGACTTTAAGAATGCCTTCGAAGCTCTTCATAGTAAGGTGAAACTAGTGAACGACTTCTCATCTGGAAAGAAACTGAAGTCTGAAGGTTTCGACAACGAGTTAAGAGAAGTAGCACAAAATATGACGAAAATAACAGATGCAGCAACGAGACAGGCAGTTCAAAGTGCCTATGACGCCGTTAGAGCAACTGTTGTGAAAAGTCAAGAAAAAGAGTTACAACAGACCAAAACAGACCTAGTAAATGCTTTCTTAAGAACGAAAAGTCAGGTAGGACATTATGCTGCAGATGGAACATATGTGCCAGCTGGTGGAACTTATATACCACCAAACCCTCCAAGAGAAGCACCTGCACCAGGACTACCTAAAACATTTACATCGTCACATGGACACAGACACAGGCATGCACCAAAACCAACACAACAACCAACACAACAACCAACAGTTCAAAACACTGCACCACAACCAACAGTTCAAAACACTGCACCACAACCAACAGTTCAAAACACTGCACCACAACCAACAGTTCAAAACACTGCACCACAAACAGAGCAAGGACATAAAAGAAGTAGAGAACAAGGAAACCAAGAATTCTTAAAAATGCTTAAGGAAAATTATGGTTACCAGATACTCTTGACTTTAGTGACAGATATAAAGAAGCTATTAGAAAGTTCAAGGAAGGAAATACTGACCCGAACCTATTTAGCTTTATGGTTCAGCACCAAATGGGATATAATTTCAAACCTGGAAAATACAAGCTCGCTAAGGGATATGATTTAATAGCATATCATCCAAATGACATGAATGAATTTACTCCGAGATATTTGGTGTCAGAGATAAATGATAATTCAACTATCTTCATGAAACGCGTAAAAAATAGAGACGGAACGAAAGAAGAAAGGGTTATGAATGCGGATGGCTTAAATAGGGAACTTGTTAAAAACGGTCTCGGAATATATGAAATGCCAGCAGATGAGGTACAAGAAACTCCACAGGAAGAAGTTCAGATACAACCAGACATGGAAGAAATAGTTCAGCAACAACAGCTAGAAGAGCCTGAAGGAAACGAACAAATCCCTCCTTTGGAAACTAACTTCACAGAACTAGATGAAGATTTGGAACAGCCGAAAAATCTTGGCCCTCAACAAGAGTATGCGGAGAATATGGAATCTTTCCAAGAGTCTAAGAAAAATTCAGCTGACATAGTAGAAGAATATCGAAAAATGTTCGCCGACATACAAAAGACTCCAACATCAGATGAAAATATTCAGCATAGAATGGAAGAACTGAAAGAAAATGTACGCAAATACAACAATCCTTTTTACTTACGACCATATAACGTTCAATCTTTTGCTGAACTCGGTGAAAATAAAAGGTTAAATTTCACCAAAACATATAGAAATGAAACATTGTTTAAAGTTCATTCAGAACCTAACCAATATGGAAACAAACCTACTTTTGTTTCTGCAGACTATGGAACTACAATGAGATGGGGTCATAAAGCTAATCCGGATAGGTGGTTCATAAACTTACAACCACAATTCCAAGAAGTTGTAGACGCAATGGAAGTGAATGGTGAACCAGATATAGCTGGTATTTTCAGCGCGGCTTTAATGCCATTGAAAGATATGAAAGATGCAGATATTTTGAACCAGTATGAAATGAACATGGCTGATGGAAATATAACACCTGACGTTCTAGAACATTTATCTCAAAGAACTACACAGAACCATAAAGATGGTATATTTGGTGAAGAGTTTAGAAAGAAAGTTAGGGAGAGAGAAGGAAGAGAACCTATTGTACATGACCTTGCAAACGAAAGTTTACAAAATGTCATAAAAACTTACTTTGCAGACAATGAACTGAGAAGGGATGAATATTTAAGAAAACTCAAATGGACAGTACCAAATGAAATGTTAGTATTGAAAAACATGTTCCTTGACAAAATAAAACCAACTACAGAAATAAATGACGCAAGCCTGAAACGTTGGGTAAAAGCTTTCCCATTCACAAAAGATATTATTGGTAACATGGAAAGAAAACCAGAATGGCTACAAAAACATATATTTGGAAACGAGCTTATTCCATATGGACAAGCTCTGTTTGAAGAGCTTGAACCGGAAACTCAGGAAAGAGTCATGCAAACAATACGCGAAGACTCAAATACAAACTATGACAAAATCTTTCTAGGATATAGGTTACCTGAGATGGGCGACCAGAGCCCAAAGGCAAAAAGGACATGGGAAATTTACAACATACTAGGTGAACATGAGGCAAAGATGCAACAACTTAAAGCAGAGGGCAAGTTACCAAAAGCGACACCAAAGAAGAAGAGTAGAACAAAGTGAAAGTAGTGAAGAAGTAACTTCATCTAGTGAAAGTAGTGGCAATGAAGGAAAAAGAAGAGTTAAAAACTCAGTCAGGAAGAAAGTAAAGCTTGGTCGAGTGGGTTCTATTATGACAAATAAATCCAACTATTCTATATTTTTACCCATATGAAATGTACGCCGCTCAGAATATAACGCCAACAGTTTTGGATGCCATGAACGGAAATGTTTCCGAATGGTATAACGAATGCGACAATGCCATTAGAAGGTCAGAAATAGTTCCTGGAACTTACGAATATACAACTGCTGTTTCTTATGGAAACGTAGGTGAGTTTGGAGAAGGTTCTTCAACAACAGTAGATATTGCTTGCGACAGGTTTCATATTATTTCTATTGACAACTCATTCTTATACGTGGAACAAGACATTGAAATAAAACCTTCTGCCAAGTTGTCTGACAAGAAAGGTTGCAATGGAATTTTCTATGTCGGATACCAATATGCTCCAGAAGTTTTCATGGGATATAAGATATATTCTAACTCTGACTTAGTTCAAACAGTAACATGGGCAAACTATGAATGGTTCGCTTTGAGAAACTCAGTACAACCACAAGCTAGAGAACAAACAGACCAGTATGCAAATATTGAGAAAATAAGAAGACTTGACCCTAACGTTCCAGGTTTATGTTAACCTTTCTGGTTCAGATGGAACTGCTGCCACTAAAGTAAAACTGAAACTTAGAGTTCCTTTGTCATCTTTCCTCATCTTCAGGTTTTTAAGATACTTGCCAAACTGGGCAGGAAAATTTCTATTGAACTTACTCCAAGCAAAAATAACTTAGTCATTGCACCAACACAAGACCCATTCAGCATTACTGTAGCTGGAACTGGTGGAGCCAAGTTCTGTGACTTTTGCAAAGACAAAGTTGACTTAGACTTTGGTTTCTCAAACTTCAACAATGAAGTAAACTATTATTTCAATGCTGCTGGAACTGCTTGGGACCCAGTTAAGTTTACATGCGAAAAGTTTGAATGCAAGAGAATAGAAAGCAGACTTGCAGTCTATATGTTGGACCCAGATATTTCAAATGCTTTAGCTGCCAAATATATTGCAGTTCCACTTATGTTCCTATACACCAAATATCTGTCAAAGACTTTGCAGGTGAAGTTGGAAACCAAAGTGCTGACCCAGGTGCAAGAACAGATATTGCTTTAACAACTGCAATGAAACATGCAGATACTATGTTTGTACTGTTCAGACGAACTATAAATGACTATTCTTGTTTCTACAACCCCGGTATTAAATATCATATAAACATAGATGGCAAATATTATCCAAGAGAAGAATATTCTACAGTTGAGGATGAGGTCATACAACTTGACATTAGATGCTATGAACTTTAACAACAACTTCACAACAACCATTAACCCTGAAATGCAAAGTTCTATTATGCCATATGTGAAAGTATGGACTCATACAGGAGGTCAAAAAACTCAATATACAAATGGAGACCGTTCAAACTTTTGGCTTGGCATTCCATTTGCTGACTCAGAAGACTTTATGGGTGGTATTTCAACTGTTGGTACTGTACAAATACAATATACTGGTGACAGAGACGGTCCAGATGAACTGAGAGCAAAGAAGTTTACAAAACCAATAGCACTTTTCACGGAAGATGCTCTTTTGAAGATTCGTTCGATGAAACCTGCTGGGGCTCCTCAGATTGGCATAACGACAGCTTCCATCGAGCAGATTTTGGCAGCAGGTCAGTAAGTTGTTCTTGAACTGACTTCTCTCTCCGTCAAATATTGACAGTACGCCAGTTTTGACATAATATTGTAAGATAAACTTACCTTTAGAAATATCTGTAAGTTTTGAAGTTATATTTTTGTCTGCTTCAAGAACTTTCACCATTTCAGTTATACCAACTTTCTTTGCTTTATGGAAATATTTAGGTTCAGCAAATATGCTATTCTATAACATTTACCATTGTTTGTATAAAGAACTATTCTGTCAATGTATTTGTATTGTTTGTGTGTGTAAACTTTGTTCTGCTTCAATTCGAAGAGATACTCGAATACGTCCATCTTTTTATTCTAAGTAAAATGTCATTTCCGAAAAATAGAAGCGTGAGTGTTTCAAAAGGTTTAATGGCGGTGGCAGATGTGAAGTTAAATTCACCAACTCAAACAAACAGTCAAAGTGTTATTGTCAATGTCAAAGACAGAGATGTTGAAGTGGGGAAACCATACGAAGACGAAGATGGTATAACAATTGTTCCTGTAAAAGAACAACCAACATATCCTGAAGTTAGCAGAGACTTAAGTTCTGTTGCAGATATTCGAAACGACTACCAACAACTGAAAGACAAACTTCAAACTCAGGAGAAGATTTGTCAAGCTTTAAGTATAATGTTAAACTTGGTCGAACACAACCCTGTAAAAGTGAACTCATATGTCATTGCACCTCATGAAGTTTTGAAAGAACTATTGAAACTTTTGACAGAGGCAGACGATATAAACATCAAAGAAATAGAACCCGACATTAGTTGCTGTGGTGTTTCATATAATGTCATTGACAAGATATACGTTATGAAAGGAGGTGAAACGTTGAACTTAAAGTATAGTTTCCCAGACGTTATAAAAATATTTGACGACCACAACATTTCATTAAAATTTATTTGCTAAGTAAAAATGTCAAAACTTCTTGAAAGATGTTTGAAGAAAAATAATATAGACTTTATTTCATGTAAAGGACTTTACACACTTTTGAACGATATGAAAGACCCTGTTTTGTTTGTTCGTGTAGACAAAGGAAAGTTCTATTCTTTACAAAATATTTGAACTTCTTAGACAGAGAACTTCAAGAAACGCCATGTGAAAGTTTAGATGAAGTTCTTCTCCACTTTCAGAAAAACTTTTAAATATATATAAATGGCAGAAGATATAATGGTTTATACTATTACGACTAAAAACCCTGAGTCATATAATTCTATAACAACAAACTTACAAAGTCCTCAAGGACGATATTGTAAACTAACCTTAAACACAATGACGACTAAAGCCTGTTTTGCTCTTTTGACACCAGAAGACTTTATTGTTGTGAATGGTAAAAATACTCCTTTGAAGATACTTACTCAGATATACCACCAACAGGTTTTGTTGACTTATTTAATACTTTAAGGACGGGTGTAACATGTGCTGCAACTAGAGCAGGTTTCATTATGTTTGGATGTCCGACTGAGTTTACTATAAACGATATGAGCTATAATACAAAACTTATTTCTGGTTTTTACTACCAACAGTTTCCTATAACAGGAAAAGGTGTCATACAAGGAATGTCTATTCCATTGACATTAAGCACACCAATCTTATATATTGTTTCAAACTTAGGTTCAAAGTGTTATTCGAATGTCGACAGAAACTATTATGACCAAAAAATACTTATGCGTATAAACAATACTTTCTCTGCTGGTTTGCCTATTGTTCATTCGAATGCAGAATTTTCAACCTTAGTGAACTCAAACACTTTGGCAAGTATAACGTTGACATTAGTTGACGCAAACTTTGTTCCTGTAAAACTTTTATGTCCTATGTATTTGTCAATGACGGCAGAAAGTTTCGAATTGGAAGATGCAACTGGTGAAAGTATTGTATTACAAGAACAACTTCAACAACAAATAGCTCAAGAACAACAAATGCAACAAATGCAACAAATGCAACAACAAAGTCAAGAATAAAAAAAATATTTTTTTTATTTTTATAAAAATGTACAGAATAGATGTTTCAGATTTTTATGACTTCCAAGCATTCAGAAATATGTGTCCATTTAGAGACTATAACAAAGCAGTCGAGAATTTGAAACGTTTAGTCATTTATGTCGACTCTGCCCCAGAATGTTATGTTATGAAAGAATGGGATGTAGTCTTTAACAAACCTAAAGCAACAATAGTTTCAGAACAAGAATGTAGACAGAAACTTAAGAAAATAAAAGTCGTACAAGTTGGCATGAAGATGTTAGATGCTTGGGATATCTTATTGTCAAAACTTGAAGATTTTTCAGTTCGTGGTATAAAGTTTTATACACCTTCTCCAAACTTCTATTCTATCTTCACTGGATATAAATATGAACAAGTAGAATGGAAAGAAAATATTATAGAAGCTTGGTTAGACCATGTCAAAGAAATTATATGTAATGGAAACGAAAGAGTCTATGAGTATATCTTATGTTGGTTTGCAAACATCTTACAACATCCAAGTGCTAAAAATGAAACTGCTCTCATTATAATTGGAAAACAAGGAACAGGTAAGAACACATTCTTTACAGATATCTTGTGCAAACTGTTAGAGGGCTATTCGAATCCGAATATGACAAACTTAGAAAACATCTGCGGCAAGTTTAACTCCTCAATAGAGAATATGAAACTTATAGTATGTAACGAACTTCAAAGTATAGATACAACAAAAGTTTTGAACTCAGATGCTTTGAAGAGTCTTATAACAGACAAAGTTGGAGTTGTTGAAAGAAAATATAAAGACCAAAGAGTTTGTGAAAATGTTGCAAACTTCATTATGGTTTCAAACAATGCTGTTCCGATGAAGTTAGAAAGTTCTGACAGAAGATATGTAGTTGTCAGAACGTCAGATTCTCATATGCAAGATACAGAATATTTTGACGACTTAGCAGAAACTTTGACATCTGACTTTTACAACCACTTGTTCTCATATTTTATGACATTAGATATTTCTAAGTTCAATCCAAGACAAATTCCACATACCGAAGAGAGACAAACATTGTTAGAAGCAAACAAGAGTGTATATGAACTGTTCATAGATGAAACTGACTTTGAGTGTTTAGATGAAAGGTCATTGTACGATTCGTATAAACAATATTGTCAAGAATATGGTTATATGACAGCGTCTAAACGAACATTCTTGGCAAATGTCAAAAGTCTTTTAGACGTACAGAATGGTGTATATACAAAGAAAAATTTTTATGAGTAAATTTTAAAAAAAATATTTTTTTATCCGATAGAAAAGATGGTAAAATTCATCTCAGTAAATAAGTACATGTCAGGACTTAAAGAAGAACTAGACCCATTCACATATTTGAATGTTTACTTCTACCATTTTGAAAAGTCTTCATTCAGCAAAGTTTGGAACATCGAACCAGTTAAGTTTGCTATTGTGACTAAAAATGGTGCGAAATTTGAAGACTTAGACATAGAAGGTTTGTTAGCAGTCAAAGAAAGTTTTGACAGAAGGTTTTCAAACCTTAAAGAAGGCAAAGCATACAAACTTGTTATACCTTATGAACCAAAGAAAGCAGACGACTATGAATATTATGAGTCTAAGATAGTTGAAGTTCAAGGTAAATTGGGTAAAAAGATTTTAGAGTCTAAGCCAGTGTTTGCTCCTAAAGAGGAAGAGAACATTGACATTGACCCAGAAATGTTCTAAAAATAAAATTTTATTTTTACATGTCAAATTTCTTTTTCTCTGGAACTGGTTCAGGTTCTTTCTTCTCTTCTTCTACTTTCTTTTCTTTCTTTTCTTTCTTCTTCTTTTCTGGTGGTGAGACGTCAAATTTGGCGCAACTATATTTATGTAAAAGTTCTTTGTCCTTTAATAGCTCTTCTATTCTGTTTTCTATTTCATCTTCAAGAACAGTGCATGTGTCTTCTTTGCATTCTAAGAACTTTTGTTGGACTTCATCTTTCCAATCGGCGTCATCTCTGTCAACAAGTCTGTCATTGACAAATTTTAAGACTGCTCTGCTTAATGTTTTATGGTTCTTGTCATATTCCCAGAAACAGAACTTTAGAACAAATTCACCTTTCTTGTTTACACTATGTAAGATTTTATGGTCGACAGATGTTTTGCTGTCAAAAAGTTTGTCTCGAATATAGATAGCGAAATCGCTAGACATTTTCTAAAAGATAAAAATTTTAATTTTTCTAAAAATATGTTAGAAAAAAAGTTTGCTGACATTGACAAAAAATTTGAGAATGTTTTAAACAAGAACAAGAGGAAGTTAGAAAATGCTCAGATAAAGCCTATACATGACAAGTTCTTATTTGCTCAGAATGGTATAACAGGTCTAATTGCACCACCTGGGTCGGGTAAGACTTTCACTTATCTTAAAATGGCTGCACAACAACAAGAACTAGATGAGAAGAACCCATTCTATGAGTTAGTTGTTATTTGTAGTACTTCTGGTCAATTTGACCAAACCGTCAATTCGTTCAAAGATATTATAAAGAAGTCTAAGTTAGTATGTATAAAGGATACTGAGTTGTTAGATTGGATAAAGAAGTACCAAAGAAGAGTTTTGAAGTATAATGCTATAAATGAGTATATAAATTCTAAGTTTAAAGACCCTAATGAGGAAATGCAGAGAATATTAGAGAAGAAACACTTCAGAAACAAACAGAAAGAGATAGAATACATTTCGAAGAAATTGCAATCTTACGATTGGAAGACATACCCTCATAGGTGTCTTCTTATCTTAGATGACTTTGCTTCTCATCCTTTGCTTAAGAATAGAGAACAAGATATGTGTCGAATTCTTAAGAAGCTCAGACACTTTAACATCTCAGTCGTAATATGTGTACAGACAGCAAAGAGTTTAAGTAAGGATGTTAAAAGAATACTGACTGACATTATACTTTTCCCCGGATTGTCCGAAGACGATTTCATGGAACTTATGAAAGAGTCCATGGCAGGTAAGTTTGACAGACATGAACTATGGGAGAAGTACAAAGTCATACAAGACCCTCATACTTCTTTCAGAATTCATATCTACGCAAACAAAGTTCAAATTGTAAAAAGTCAAGCTTGAAAAATAAATGGTTCATCTACCCTACTTGTTTGAAGTTGTCAAAATACTCTGTTATTTTTTCCTTCAGTAGCGGTAAGTCTTCTTTGAAGGTAAGTATTGTACAACCTTTCATATCATAGTGTGTTTGAGGTAACGTATCTTGAACTATTTGTTTCACATCTTCATTTGGAGTCATTGAAATCGGTAAGTTTTCGCGATAGAACCAATTTCTGTCAGATTTGTAAATCTTAGCAAGGTCGTAAAAGCTTTTGTTGTTTCTTCTGACTAAATGCAACATAACCATATCTCTGTCTTCTTCTTTCTCCAAGCCCCACTACTTATAGTTCTTTTCCTTTCCTTTTGGTACCGAACGTGGTATTCTTTTCTGAATGCTTTTGTCTTTTGCTTCAATGACTTCATCTTTTGCTTGAAGTTTCTTTTCCATCTCTTCACGTTCTTGTCTATGAATTTCGTCAAGAAGTCTGTAAATATACCAAGCATAACGAGGCGAAGCCCACATTGCAACAGCATTTACAAGAAGTCTATGTACATACCAACCTCTCAAACCATTTGGCAAATTTTTACGATTTTCATGAGTTTTAGGCGACCCCGAAAAAAGTCGGTCTCGCTGTGCTTCGCTCAAAAGTTCTTGTGTGCTTTGGTTTTTGAACCAATCGTCTGTATGTTTGGTATCTGGAGCAAAACATGCTGTCAAAATACTTTGCATCTGGTACATATCGTCTTTGACCGAACGAATGAGACGGAGTTGTTTGTTATACTGAACCCACTCATATTCTTCATTTATGGCTTCATGAACGATAGCAGTTGTTGTGTTCTCTGTTGTTGACATATCTGTCTTTACATACAAAATAAAAAAATAAATAAAAATAAAACTAACTTTATTTTTTCTATCTTAAGGAAATTCATGATTTTCATGTGTTTTATGCAAGACCGAAAAAAGTCGGTCTAGAGAAATTTCACTGTTTTCATAGAGTTTTGGCGACTAAGGTTTTTTACCTACTCGCTGTTCTTCACTGTTTTCGTACGGAATCTCTACCCTCGGTTCTCCGAGGGTAGCAATCTTATGCCATTTTACTCAGATTTTTGTGCTGAATTCAGCAAAAATAATGTTTATGTTAGAATGTTAGATCTAACCTCCTTTCTAACCTCTTTTTTTCACAAGCGTTTTACATGGTAAACGTTATTTTTACATTATGACACGAAGTGAACATTGACACTTCGTCAAAAAAATCCCTGAAATCATATCTTACATACAAAATAAAAAAATAAAATGACACTTTTTCATTAGATAACTGTTATTTTTTGACGAAGTGAACATTGACACTTCGTCAAAAAAATCCCTGAAATCATATCTTACATACAAAATAAAAAAATAAAATGACACTTTTTTATTAGATAACTGTTATTTTTTGACGAAGTGAACATTGACACTTCGTCAAAAAAATCCCTGAAATCATATCTTACATACAAAAAAATATAAAATAAAATGACACTAACTTTATTTTCTGACTTTCACAAAAGACCAAAAATAAACGCTTTACATGTATTTTTCAGCAACTTCGTCAAATAATTTTATAGCTTTATCTATCTCATCTACTTCAAACGTTTCTTTACCTTTTATGGGAGCACCATACATTTTCTCAAACTTTTCAAGTAGTTCTGTTTCTGCAGCTCTCATATCATTAACTAACACAACCTTGACTCTATTGACTGTACTGTCATATCTTAGAGTTATATTATATGTCCTTCCTATCTTATATCTTTTTGTATTGAAGTCCTTCGGTTTCTGAACGATGTAAAGTAAGCCTTCACTGCAACGTTCCGTATCGAATGAACCATATGTTATGAAGTTATATCCAACAACTAGGTCTAACCATAACAAAACTATTGGTATAAGACTTTTGTCTATAAGATATGCTCTTGTTCCATAGAATTTTACCGATATCATAAGCTCAGGATTTCTTGTCAAAATTTTCTGAGTAGAAGCAATTCCAACCCAGTCCTTTGCTTTCTTTCCAGATGGAGATATAATGTCTGACAAAGAATATTTGTTGTATTTCTTTGAGTATCTTACGTTTAAATCACCTATTCTAACCACTTTGGTGTCATTGTCTATCTTTCTAACTGTTTCAAACTCAATGTTTGTCATATATGTTCTTACATACAAAATAAAAAAATAAATAAAAATAAAACTAACTTTATTTTTTATTTCGGGAAAACTCATGAAATTTGGTCATTTTTCAGCAAAAATAAAGTTTAGGTGAAGTGGTGCGATCTCACCTGTTTTTTCACCTCTTTTTTCACAAGCGTTTTACATGAATTGTACGATGTATATTTGAAATCCTAAACAGTTTTGTAGCCTCTATTTCTTCTTTTAGTACATCGAATGTTTTAACAATGCCGAAAGTTTCTTTATACTTCTTCTTGACGTCAGATAGAAGGAAATCTTCTGCTGTTGGATAGTTTTTGTCAAGACTTCATTGTAAATGACCAAAAATATATTTTATGTTAGAATGTTAGATCTAACACGTTTTCTAACACGTTTTCTAACATGGTCTAAAACACACAAAACTCATGAATTTTCAAGACTTCATCGAACTTAAATGTTTTGTCAAGACTTCATTGTAAATGACCAAAAATATATTTTATGTTAGAATGTTAGATCTAACACGTTTTCTAACACGTTTTCTCACATAACTATTTACAAGCGTTTTACATGGTATATGTTGCGATGGTTCATGACTTTAAACAGTTTTGTAGCCTCTATTTCTTCTTTTAGTACATCGAATGTTTTAACAATGCCGAAGGTTTCTTTATATTTCTTCTTGACGTCAGATAGAAGGAAATCGTCAGCAGTTGGATAGTTTTTGTTCAGAAATGCTAACATGTCCATTTTATCTTCTGCTGGCTTTTCTGCTTCTTTCTTTAAGTCTGCATAGTCGTTTCTCATACGTTCTATCTCTTTGACGGAGTAGTTATATCTCCTCATTGCTGCTTTACATTTAGAACATTGCGGGTTCATTTTTGCGTTATATTCTGAAACCTTACCTGCTAAAACAACTAAAGCGTCAATGGTTTTCTTTAACTCAAAAGTTGCTGGTTTTATCTGTTTATTCCATACCTTCCCTCTTCTATCTTTATCTCTTATCTGCCATACACATTCAGCAACTAACGAAACAAAGTTGTCGTAGGTCTTAAATTCTTCAGATTTATATATGTCAGAAACATTCTTATATACCATGTCGCAATCTTTGTCCATAACCTTATGGTTGCAATGAAATCCTAGAAACTCATAGTTTACCTTTCGTATGAACTTCTTTATTTCTACTGAGTCAGTTGCTTTGACTTCTATTTCATCGAATTCAGGAATAGTTAGTTTTTGTTGCTGAATTTCAGGCAATTTGGGTAAATGGTCAATAATGTCCTCCATTTCATAAAGATACTGTTCATTTGTTTCATCTTTCGCACTACAGTCTAAATTACTTGTTAAAAGTTCTTGCTTTATCTTCTGGATTTCTGTTTCGAAAGTATATGAAGAAGGAATGAAGCTTTTCATCTCTACTAACATAGATGTTGGATTCATGACTAACGAGTTTGGTGCTGTAGTTGTTTGTATTGCTGTTGTGCCGATTGTTGACATTTTTATTTTTTTATACAAAATAAAAAAAATAAAAAAAATAAAACTAACTTTATTTTTTATTTCGGGAAAATTCATGAAAATTCAAGAGGTGAAAAAACAGGTGAGATCTAACATTCTAACATAAACTTTATTTTTGGTGTAAATTTCATGATTTTCGAAAGTTTTAGACCATGTTAGAAAACGTGTTAGAAAACGTGTTAGATCTAACATTCTAACATAAACTTTATTTTTGCTGTAAATTTCATGAAAATTCATGAGGTTAGAAAACGTGTTAGAAAACGTGTTAGATCTAACATTCTAACATAAACTTTATTTTTGGGTCCTTTACACTCATTACGAAGAAGTCTTGACAAAACATTTACGAAGAAGTCATGACACTTTTTCATTAGATAACTGTTATTTTTTGACGAAGTGAACATTGACACTTCGTCAAAAAAATCCCTGAAATCATATCTTACATACAAAATAAAAAAATAAAATGACACTTTTTCATTAGATAACTGTTATTTTTTGACGAAGTGAACATTGACACTTCGTCAAAAAAATCCCTGAAATCATATCTTACATACAAAAAAATATAAAATAAAACTAACTTTATTTTTTCTGTCTTAAGGAAATTCATGAAAATTCATGAGGTTAGAAAACATGTTAGAAAACATGTTAGATCTAACATTCTAACATAAACTTTATTTTTGGGTCCTTTACACTCATTACGAAGAAGTCATGACAAAACATTTACGAAGAAGTCTTGACAAAACATTTACGATGAAGTCATGACAAAACATATACGAAGAAGTCTTGACAAAACATTTACGAAGAAGTCATGAAAATTCATGAGGTTAGAAAACGTGTTAGAAAACATGTTAGATCTAACCTTCTACCCTAAATTATATTTTTTGGTCCGGGAACAACTTTCTCTCAATAGGGGCTGTAGCGTACTCTTTGCGTAAGCGGTTCAGACCTTCTTCGAACTCTTGGTCTCTCTTCGATTTGGATTGAGATTGAGATTGTTGGGGTGGAGCTTGCTGGAACATCCAAGGGTTGGGGAAGTAAGGCATAGGCAGAGGAGGGTAGTTCGGGAAGCCTTGTGGTGGGTAGTAACCTTGAGGTGGAAATTGGTAGTAATTTGGTGGAGGTACTTGCTGGAACTGAGCTTGCTGAGGAGACTGTTGTGGTTCTTTAGGTTCCTCTGGTTTGGGAATGGACTGGGTTGGTGGGACGTCGGACATTGTCTTGAAACAGTACAAATATTGTTCTGAAACAGTGCAAGTATTGTTCTGAAACAGTACAAGTATTGTCTTGAAACAATACAAGTATTGTCTTGAAACAGTACAAGTATTGTTCTGAAGCAGTACAAGTATTGTTCTGAAACAGTACAAGTATTGTTCTGAAACAGTCCAAGTATTGTTCTGAAACAGTACAAGTATTGTTCTGAAACAGAAAATTTTTCTCACAAATTGAGAGCTTTTACGGGAAATTTGTTCTGAAAAAGTTCAAGTCTTGTTCTGAAAAAGTACAAGTATTGTTCTGAAACAGTACAAGTATTGTTCTGAAAAAGTACAAGACTAGTTCTGAAACAGTACAAGTATTGTTCTGAAAAAGTACAAGACTAGTTCTGAAACAGAACAATGGACAACATCGAGCCATTAGATGAGGCAATTTACCTTATAGAGATAAATGAAGTTGTTAAGCAGTACTTGGGCAAGGACAAAGCCAACAAGTCCCTCGGCTTCTGGTTGTCTGGAAGGGCTGTCTTGAATCTCGAGACTTCGACCGAAATTCCAATTCAAATACCAGACGGGACAGCCTACGACGACATAAAGCAAGCAAAGAAGGAAGCCATTATAAAGTTCTTTGCCAAGCGTCCTTGGATACTACTTCCAAACAGAGAGAGTCCAATTCCACGAATTATACAAATTCTCAGAGCACTGTTCCACTTCTCGGGTCAACCATTCTACATAACCTGTGAAGGCGACATCCAACCAGTTCAGTAAACCTTAACGTTTAACTGCACTTTTTTATGTTTTTTGTGAAAGTGTCAAAAATAAATTGTTTTCATGAGTTTTCTACGATATTAGAAAAAATGTTATTTTCTAATATCTTCACATTCAATACTTTTTCAGCACTTTTCCGTAGTTATATATGAAAGACAATTCGAGATAAAAGTCATAGTACAATGGAATAATATGTTGCACACCATTTGTTGTGAACCAAACTTGAAAGTCAGAGAAACTGTTACTAGGTGGTTCGTAGAATTTAGAAGCAAAGTCATAAAAGTCCTTACCAATACATAGAAAACTATTGTTGCTTGAACTGAAACTTGCATGACACATAACATTTTGAGGGTCAAACACGTTTCTATAAACTGTCAAATCTGCTGGTGGAAGTATAAATTGAAATGGACCATCTGGTGGTAATGGTTCGTTCTGGTTTAGTAACCGAAGAAATTGTGCCCAAGAACGTTTGTCTACTTTCCAAAATAAAAACTCTGTATCTCTTGGAGGGTTAATTTCAATCTTTTGAAATGAAACGGTGGAGTTCATCTTGTCATATTCTAGTTTCAGATAGTATGTTCCATTTAGTAAAGAGTCGTATTTTTCTTGAAATTCCCAATAATATTTGTTCATTTGAGTTTGAAAGTCATTTAGAGTTTTCTCAAGACTTTCGTCTGAACGAACTGTAAAGATTCTCATTTCGTCAAATTTGTCTATTAGACCATCAGAACCTTTATACTGCCCATGAAAATATACTGCGAACATAAATGCGTTAGTTCTATTTGAAAACAAAACTCTTCTAAATCCTATTGCCTTTGCATCTGAAGGACTTTGAAGCCAACGAATTGGATAGTCAAACCTGTATACTCGGGATGAAATTTCTTCATCTGAAATAGTCCTACCAGCATTTGTAAAGATATAGTCTAACGGTTTTGTATCTGCTACTTTTGTTCTTTGTTTTTCAACCTGAAGCATTTAATATATGTAAAAATATATTGTTTTAAAATGGTATGCCATTTCATATTTCTCATCTAACAAACAAGTTTCCCAACTCTGCTTTTATTCTAGCAGACTCTGCTTTTATTCTAGCAGATTTTCTATCCATTCTATATGGGGGCATTTTTATAAAATAAAAAAATATTTTTTTCTTTACTTAACATAACCGCCTGCTGCCATAAGTCTTTGACGCCAACCCATACCAGCTAATGAAGGTTGACTTGGTTTAGTTTCCAAACTAAACTTTGGTTTTGGTTTATCTTCAGTTTTGGTTTTTCTTCTTCTATCGGTTTTTCGTCACTATTTCGGTTTCTCTGACTTTACTTCACTTGCAGAGAACAGTTGTGTCGTCAACATCTTCCATAAATATCATATGCCATTTGTTTTTGTTTTCCTTTCAACTTTTTGTGTTTGTTGTAAAGTTTAGAATATTTCGACTCTAAGTCAATGAGATGTTCTATAATGAACTGTTGGTCAGTGAAGTAAACTTTTTCATCTGTTTGTCTCGAAAGCTCCTTCAGACTTCAAATATTTTATTTGTGAGAGTCTGTTTCTTTTTTGAGATACTTGCCGTTCCATTTTTATGAAAAGTGACTTTGTAGTTAGGGTTTTGTATTTCCAGACCTGGCACTTTCTATTATTGAATTTTTCTCTCTTCATCTGTAAGTTCTTTGACAGGTTTTGACAATGGTTCTGAACTTTTTGTTTGTGGTGTCAAATCTACCGTTTCAACTTCTTCGGTCATTTCATCTCAGTAAAAAATTTTAGTTTGGTTTGTTTTCAACTGGTTGTTGTTGTTTTTTAAGTCGGTCTAAAACTTCCTGAGGTAATAGGAAGAACTTGACAAACCGTTGTGTAACTGCTGGAAGCCGACAAATCCATCTTGAACCCATTTGCTCAATGCTGTATTGTTCATTTCATCTCAGTAAAAAACTTTACATTCCCCACGTTTGAGGCGGTTGAGGTTGGTTATTGTTTACCCATTGTTGTGCATGGTTATATCCTCTGTTAAAGAATCTTTCACCTTGGTCCATATAGTGTCCTGCCTTGGTTATAGTAGTCATTTGCTTTGTTATAATAGTTTTCCTGCTTGTCTTCCTACATTGTCCATCCATCCTTGAACTTTCCTCTTGTTTCAGGATTTGGAATAAGATTTGTTGCATCTCGTGCTACATCCCAACCTTTCTGTACAGTTTGTATAATAGGTTGTGCTTTCTCTTTAAGTATACCTAATGTACTCAAAATCTTCCTTCCAACTCCAAAATACACCTCTGGCTATTGTTCTGCGGGCAAAAATCTGGATGCAACTCCTGCTAATGCGCCAAATAACCCATTTCTTATGGGTTAAAAAATGACGAATCCAAACAAGGACCCTATGTTTCTAAAGCGACAAAGAAAGCACTCATGATAAAAATCTTTAGTTCACACCAAATGCTTGGTTTATGGATATCTTGGAAAATTCCGAGAGTTAGAACAGATGGACCACCATACTGGCTAATATTTGTCGGTCAAACACAAGATACTGTGAAGCCATACCATTATGGTCCAAAAAATATTTTAGATGTGAAAACTGCTTTGACAATATTCGTTGACAAATACCATCCAACAAAACTGACATCTGACTGTGAAAGTTCTTTCAAATCAGATGATGTAAAAAACTATCTGCGTTCAAAAAATGTAAACCAATATTTCATTGTCGACCAAAACCATTCTGCTCTTGGTGTCATTGACGGTTGTATAAAAATGTTAAGAGACTTAAACAACCACAAGGTGGTGAAGCAAATGAAAGTCATATGACGACAAATATAGACACTTCTCCATGGCAAAGATGAGACAAGTTTTAAATATTTACAAATAGCCGTAAACAAAAAGGTTTGGGAAACCACTCCCCCGAAGAAATGAAAAAACAACCTGACTTAGAGAAGACTATATATTTATTTAATATTTAGTCAAAAGAGACAAAACAGAAAGAATCCTGGGCTTCAAACTTCAGAAAGGTGACAAAGTAAAAATAGAAATACCTAAACGCGACCCATGAAAATACTATTGACTATGACAACAATGGGAAACCCGACAGGTACTCACATTCGTGTTCGTAAAAATAGAAGAAAGTATACAAGAAGAATATTATGAAGTTTTAGGCAAACATGGCAAAATGTACACACTGCAAAGCAGAAGTAAAACTACTATTGTCAGACCTCGTTCAAACTTGTCAAAGTTCAAGGTGGTATACTTTCAAAGACAGTTCCTAACAAATATAAGACAACTCCTGACGAATATGCTAAAGAAGTTGAAAATGACGACTAAGCATTTCTATACCATGCGTAAACTGTCATGTAAGGTGGCATGTAGTCTTTACTTTGTCCCGTTGTTTGCGTATATCCTGAAACGCGATGTGTATGGTTTCCTCCTCCCTCAGTGTTACTCCAGTAACAATTTATAGCAAACTTAACGTTGTCTTTAACATCATATCCTTTACCTTTTATCATTGCTGACCAATCCCAATATCTATGCTTATGCCAACCTGCTTGAGATGTACTTAAATCTATGTAGTGACTATGTGCAGGTAAAGTTTCACCTGAAATCGTTTACTTCCACCTGTTTCCTTTGAAGAGTTTGCACAATACACAAAAACCTGTCGACTATTTGAGTCCAAGTTCCAAAACCCAGAACTGTTCTGGATTTGTTGAGTTCATTGACGTATAAATAGAGCCTATAGGATATAAATGTTTGAAGTATTTCTGTCTTTAATGTTTTGAAGCTCTTTTTTGTCTGCTTTCTTGTCATATAAATCTTGAGCAGTGAATTTAATATTATTTCATCCTTCATGACATAAACATCTTTACATCTAATGTTTCTCATCGTCGTTATGTCGTCATCCGATGTTAAACTTGTGGAAAGTTAGGGAGGTTTACAATATAATGCATCCCACCAGTTACGTCAACCGTTCCTCAATACTTTCTATAGCAACAGTTGTAAAACTTGTATGTGTATGAGTCTTATTTGCTTTCTTCTCTAACTCATCGTTAACATAATTTTATCTGCTTTAAGGTCTAAACATCCTGAAAACCCATCCTGTATCGGCTTTAGTTTTTAAAATCTTCGATGTCCATTCATGGTACCAGTCAACCCTTTCTATAATTTCTTTAATCTTTTTCATCCACATATTCCTTATCTGCTTTCTTCTCTAACGCACTAGCCACACAATCCTTATCCGCTTTCTTTTCAAGGCTAACGTTTAAGTCTGTTATTTCAGATATAGAATGTGTATGAGTCTTTTTAGAATATTCGTTTTCAGCTCTTGTCACTTCACTTGACATTTTATTGTCAACATATGTTTTGTCTGCTAGTTCAGGATGAGTATGTTCTTTGTTGCATAAGCATTGTTAGCTCTTTCTTCTTCTTTTGCTATTGCATCGTCTACATATTCTTTGTCAGCTTTGTTGTCAACATCTGCTTTCAAAAGAAGTTCATTTATAGGTTTCTCGTTAAAGTTCCTTTTGTTGGATTTATACAGACAGTATTTCTTCTTCTTGTCTTGAAATAGAAACTCATCTGTCATTGGGTTTAATGTCAGTTTTAAGTTTCCTTCTTTCAATGACTCAGATATCTTAGAATAGTTTGAAAAGTTTGTTGTGTTCTTATTTAGAGCTTGCATAATGAGTTGTCGGTTGTGTTGTATTTCTCTCATGGAAGCAATATCTTTCGACATTTTTATTCTAGATAAAATATGCTTCAATAGAAAAAGAAAATTCAAGAGTTGCTACAACTAAACCATTAGATGAACTTTTTACTAATGTCGGTCAAAAGTTTGAGACAGAGACCGTAAAGCATGAAGGCTATCGTTTTGACTACCCATTAAGATGGCTAAGAGACCCATCTGTCACAAAAGCTATTGGCTTTCGTAGAATGAAGTTCATTTCAGAAGCCATACATGGTTCCCATTTACGGTCGGTTTTGAAGTTCGATACTATAACAAAGAAAAACGTATGTATGAGAAATTTGAACAGGGAAAACTTTTACAAGTTAGTTTGCTTGTAAACTTAGAAACAACTCTTCAAGCTTTTCAAGAAAAAATAAACGATATCTATATCGAATATGCAAAACAGTATAACATTGACGAGGGAGAATACCATCTCGATATTATTTATGACAGAAAAATGCAACTGTTAAAATCAATAGAATAGAAGACCTTGGAGAAAACGTTTATATTTCTACAAAATATAACAACTTGGCATGGTATAGATTTATGAGGATGTTAAATCAGCCTGCAGCATATCCAGTACACCCAGACTTTTATGAAGTCAAAACCCTAATGGAACATATGAAAATGTTTTCGACCAAGATGCTATTATTGTTCATGCTTCATTTTCTGGCGCCAAAACTCTTTCTTATGCTTGGCAAATGACTTTTACGAAAAACCTACAAAGTTATACGAACCACCAAGTGGAAGTATTTCAGACTTTCAAGTATGGTTTACTACAGATGGAAGAAAAAGAATAATTCCATTATACCATGCGTTTTACTTAGAACTTAGTTTCATATACAACTACTATCGAACGGTAAAAATATAATTTTTTAATACGGTTGAGGTGTTGGATTTGGTTGCCAACTAGACTGTGGTGCAGGTTCAGGCTGTTGTATAACAGGAGCTTGCTCTTCTGGTTCAGGGTCTTTAGGTATAATACCAACAAACTGACCTACCCTTTTACCAATATTTTTGACACCGTTCCAAATTCCTCTTCCTACGGTTTTTATTCCATTCCATATACCTCTTCCAACATTTCGAAAGAAGTTTCCTATCTTACTGAAGAAACCCATTTTACTATATGTAAAAATCTAATGTCCGCCTAGTCTCTTACGTTTCATGTTGAGTTCCATAGCATTCTTTAACTGGAGCTCATACATTCTGTTTCTCCTCTGGTAGAAAACATATTCTGGGTCAACTCCTGTGTTCGCGTCATCTGCATAAAGTTGTTTATATCCCACTTCAGGGTTTGTATAAAACTCTTTCCATCTCATATTTGCATACCATGGTGGCAAACCTAACGCAGCGTCATTTGACATGGCAGTTTGCATTTGTACATCTGTTGGCACTTGACCATAGTTTGCCATTGCAGTTTGTATTCTAACTTCATTTGGAATATTCTCTGGGTTTGGTTGTCCAGGTTGCTGTGCATTCGCTAAGTTCTGTGCGTCCATTTAATATTAGATAAAAATATCTCTTACGAGTACATATACTGAACATTTGCAGGCATTGGTTCATCTTCATATTCTCTATATCTTTCTGCCACGTCAAAGAAATAAATGACACAATGGAAAAAACCTAAAACAAGTAGTCCTATTTCAAACCACATTTACTTACTAATAAAATTTCTTTGTTATGACACTTTCTCCGGTTTATAGGACCTCTCTCATATTCTATCTTGTCATATATAAACTCATAGTCATGTATGTCCTCTAACCATTTCATGACACTTTCCAAACCACTTTTATCGGATGTAAAGTAAAAGCATGGATGGTTATGTATAACGTCTAAAGTTTCTAAAGAGTCTCTCAAAGTCCAGTCTACTTGGTATTGAAAATCCCATGTGTTATAGAACGGCGGGTCCACTATAAAGAAAACATTTTCCTTGTCTTTATATTTTTCATACAACTCTGTCCAATAACATCTCCCAAACTCTATACCCTCAATATATTTTTCTATGTCCTCTTTGAAAACATTTGTATAGTTAAGATATAAAACTTTTGACATAAGTGTTTCAATGTCATGAACTCTTATAGAACCACTATATAATAGTCTAGCAGATATACTATCCCAGTCTATATATTCTGCTTTTTTCAAAACCTCTCTCACAATATTTTTGTTATCTAATGGTATACGTTCCATCTTACCTATAGGTATCTTTTCTTTTAACTCTTTCAATATATTGTTTGTGTCTGGTATATGTTTGAGACGGTCCATATAGTTGTCGAAGTCATTGCATATAATCTTTGAGTCTGGGAATATTGTATGGCACAAATGGGATATATAGAAACTTCCACCGAACAAATCTACAAATGTTAGACCATTCGGTAGTTTCTTAAGTTCTCTCAATATAATATCTTTACATTTACTCTTATTTCCAAAGAACGGTAACGGAGGTTTTGTAAAATTCATTTATATATAATAATAAAAATGTTTTTCCTGAAAAGTGACAGAAAAGTGACAAAACATGAAAACATATATAATTTGTGAAAAGCGACACATTATATAATGTTTTCGACCCAGAAGAAGGCTTCTTCCCAGAAGCAATGGAGGAAGAAGAAGAGTCCTCCGAATTCACACCAGAAGACTAACAATTTTCCGAATAAAAACTTCATTTATACTAAACATCTTCGGGGCTAGAGGGCACGAAGTGCCTGGAAGCCCCACTACCTTTTTTTTTTTTTTAATATTCGTTGAACATTGAGTAATTTTGATAGATTCCAATCACTGAAAGATTTTGCAGATGTTTACCTTTATTCAAGCAATTGCATAGACTATTTCAACACAAGATAAATATAATACTAATCTTTAAAATAAATATTGAGACAGAAATTAAAAATTTTTATTTTGAAAATAAACTTGAAATCATATTCTTCGCGTCTGTCGCTCAAAATTCGAGCGAATTGAAAGGTTTATACGCGAAGCATATGATTTCAAGTTTAAATAAATTTTTAAGGGTACATTTACACCCGTCTGACTCTAATTCAAAATTCTGACAACTGTCGTGAAGGATAATTGGAAAATAACATTAAAGAGCAGAATTGAAGATTATGCCCTACGGGCGTGAATGCACCCTTAAAAAGTACTAAATTATTGTGTTGAAGACGATTAAACCGTTTTATAAAAACGGTTTAATATATTTTTGTGAAATTGCTAATCAACTTAAAGGAATTCAAAATTGTATACTATCTAAGGTTTTCTGACACCAATGAAACATTGATACTCTCCCCTGCTTCTCTTACTCTTCCTTTTTTTTTCAGAGGCCTCGGGAGGAAACTAGTCAGGAAGAGAAATAAGAAGTAGGAGAGCCCGAGGCCTCTGTAATAAAATTAAAATCTCAAAGTTCTCATAGCCCAGCACCGACGGGCGGTTGTAAATAGGTATTATTACAAATTTCTGAACTGAGCTATGTACTATGAGATGAATCTCCGACAGGCAGTTGCTAAGTAGAAATTTTATAAAATTAAAATATATAATACAACATTCGTCTACAATAGTCCAGTCCCGACGGGCGGATTGTTATCCAAATACAAGGAACACGTTATTCCTTGATTTGGATGTAAATTGTTGTTTTCGAAATGATTTTCATAAAATTTGAGCTGAACTATATGTAGTGAGATGTTGCTCCGACGGGCGGTTATGATTCTAATCTCTTATCTTATGCATCTGCTGAGAATATGAGTTATAATGATTAATAATAACGGAATTAACCGTCAGAAATATTATATTTATAAATTTTGTCTCTCTGTAATGCAGAAGTATATGGGCTGAAGTTTAATATAGTGTGCTTTTGAAAAGAGAATAAAGAATGAGAAAGTAATGATGTGTATTACGACCAGAAAGACCGGAAAGGGGATCCTTTCTCAAGGTTAGGGCCCCCTTCTAGTCTTTCTGGTGCCGGAAGGAGTGGCCTTTGCCAGTATTGCCATTCCTTCCGGAATCATCTTCGCATTTCGCAAATGTCGCGGCAAGTGCATTCTGGCACCACAGGTGCACTTGCCGCGACATATAATTGCGAGTGTCTGCTGCTCCGCCTCAGATTCGCAGCAGACACTCGCAATGCGAAACAAAGTTCGCCAGAAAGACCGGGAAGGGGGTCCTTTCTCAAGGTTAGGGCCCCCTTCTAGTCTTTCTAGAGTAGTAATTTAGATGTTTTTCCAGAATCTCAGCGAGAACCGTCCGTGATTTGGAAGATCTCCTGAAAACGGCAAATGTAGTCTGTAAGCGAGGCACTTGTCTTTGCTCAGGCCAGATCCTGTATCTGTAGGTCTTTCAGGGCCGGGATGAGCGGAGATCGCCAATGATGTGGATGATCTCCCTCAAACTCGACCCTGAGGATTAAATGTGCAGGCTCTGGCCTGAATAAGGGCCAGAGCTTCATACTGTAAGCTTACCAGGGCCGAATCAGAGAAGCATTTTGGAAAACCGGCCCTGGTGATTTAAAACGAAGCTCTGGCCTTTGCTGAGGCCAGATCCTGTGTCTGTAGGTCTTTCAGGGCCGAGACGAGAGGAGATCATCAATGATGTAGATGATCTCCCTCAAACTCGGCCCTGGGGATTTTATTTGAGGGATCTGGTCTCAGAAAAGGCCAGAGCTTCTTATGGACGCTCTCTCGGGACTGGGTTCCTCTCCGGCCGCCCCAAATCAGGGCGGTCTTAGAGGACCCCGGCCCCGAGGATGGTTAGCGAAGCTCTGGCTTTTCCTGAGGCCAGAGCTTGTGATTTTCATTCAGAGCCAAGTTCCTCTCGGATCGAGCCTAATGAGGACGATCGTCGAGGAACTGGGCTCTGAGGAGATAAATTGCGAAATCTGGCCTTCATCGAGGCCAGAGTTTTTAAGGGAATGTTTTGATGGGATGAGCCAATTATCAGTAAGCTCATCCCATCAAAACATTCGTAAGGATTGAAAATAAACTTGAAGATGTTGTTATTACGTTACTTAAAAAAGTAAACTATATAAAGTTCTTGAAGTAGAACCTTTTAAATAAGCTCAATTAAAAATCTTTATTAATACCTTTTCTCTTTTTTAAATAAATATATTCTGGTTCATTTTTCAGAATATGTTGAAAAAAAAAGGTAGTGGGGCTTCCAGGCACTTCGTGCCCTCTAGCCCCGAAGATGTTTAGTATAACTTTGTCCGGACAAGTAAGGGTCTATCGTCGCTACAGGAAAAGTTACGGGCGTTCCAAGGAAGTATACTTTGAGAAGCCTTTTTCCCCTTATAGAATGAGATAGGACGGTTATTTTACAAAACTGACAACACTTTGACCGAGTAGTTTTTTGTGCTGAACAAATAGTGTCATATAAACATCTGTCAAAAACCGCTTTTTAACTTCACTTAAAATGCCACGTAAGCTACGTAAGAATATACGTAAGAGGAAGGGAGCATTGAAACATCCAATAGTAAAACTGACACCACAACAACAGTTGCAACAACAAATTATGAATGACCCCACTATGTTGCAACAAATGTCAAGCAACCCTATGCTTTTAAACCGAGTTATTGGTGCACAGAGTGGAGGTTTAAGAGCGGCACTTTTAGCGAAAATGGCAGGCTATGGTGGAGCTGCAGACGGAACAGCTTATAACCCTCAAAGTCAAATGAATTTGAGTTCACTCAAAAATCAAATAACAGATGTCAAAAAGTCAAACATAGACATACAGAAACAAATAAGTGAAAACGAAAAGAAACTAGAATATGACAGACACACAAAGAAACTCAATGAGTTAAACGTAGAGAAAAAGAAGAAAGAAGAACAACTGAAAGAACTAAGTACAGAGGAATATGCGAAAAAAGTGTCAGAAAAAGCAGCAGAAGTAGCAAAAATGGAACAAGATGTTATAAATTTGAAAAACCATACTACTCAATATAAAGTACTGAAAGATGAAGAAATAAAACAAAAAGCCCTGAAGACATATATGGATAGCGATGAGTATAAAAAGAAGTTGAAGCAAATGTAAAGGCAGAAAAACTTTTACAGTTGCAAAACCAAACCGTACAGTATGAAAACTTAGCACAAGAAAGTAAAAATAACGACGCAGCCATGCAAAAGGCAATGAAAAGCGCAGAATATATAAAAGCTAATAATGACTGGTTAGATGCCCAAGCCAACGCCAAAGCAGCCCAACTTATAGGGTCAATAAGGACAAAAATACAAGCGGATGAAGACAGTTCAAATGAAGCTTTAATGAATGCTGACTTTAAGAACGCCTTCGAAGCTCTTCATAGTAAGGTGAAACTAGTGAACGACTTCTCATCTGGAAAGAAACTGAAGTCTGAAGGTTTCGACAACGAGTTAAGAGAAGTAGCACAAAATATGACGAAAATAACAGATGCAGCAACGAGACAGGCAGTTCAAAGTGCCTATGACGCCGTTAGAGCAACTGTTGTGGAAAGTCAAGAAAAAGAGTTACAACAGACCAAAACAGACCTAGTAAATGCTTTCTTAAGAACGAAAAGTCAGGTAGGACATTATGCTGCAGATGGAACATATGTGCCAGCTGGTGGAACTTATATACCAGCTGGTGGAACTTATATACTAGCTAGTGGAACTTATATACCACCAAACCCTCCAAGAGAAGCACCTGCACCAGGACTACCTAAAACATTTACATCGTCACATGGACACAGACACAGGCATGCACCAAAACCAACACAACAACCAACAGTTCAAAATCCAGCACAACAACCAACAGTTCAAAACACTGCACCACAACCAACAGTTCAAAACACTGCACCACAACCAACAGTTCAAAACACTGCACAGCAACAACCACAAACAGAGCAAGGACATAAAAGAAGTAGAGAACAAGGAAACCAAGAATTCTTAAAAATGCTTAAGGAAAATTATGGTTACCCAGATACTCTTGACTTTAGTGACAGATATAAAGAAGCTATTAGAAAGTTCAAGGAAGGAAATACTGACCCGAACCTATTTAGCTTTATGGTTCAGCACCAAATGGGATATAATTTCAAACCTGGAAAATACAAGCTCGCTAAGGGATATGATTTAATAGCATATCATCCAAATGACATGAATGAATTTACTCCGAGATATTTGGTGTCAGAGATAAATGATAATTCAACTATCTTCATGAAACGCGTAAAAAATAGAGACGGAACGAAAGAAGAAAGGGTTATGAATGCGGATGGCTTAAATAGGGAACTTGTTAAAAACGGTCCCGGAATATATGAAATGCCAGCAGATGAGGTACAAGAAACTCCACAGGAAGAAGTTCAGATACAACCAGACATGGAAGAAATAGTTCAGCAACAACAGCTAGAAGAGCCTGAAGGAAACGAACAAGTCCCTCCTTTGGAAACTAACTTCACAGAACTAGATGAAGATTTGGAACAGCCGAAAAATCTTGACCCTCAACAAGAGTATGCGGAGAATATGGAATCTTTCCAAGAGTCTAAGAAAAATTCGGCTGACATAGTAGAAGAATATCGAAAAATGTTCGCCGACATACAAAAGACTCCAACATCAGATGAAAATATTCAGCATAGAATGGAAGTACTGAAAGAAAATGTACGCAAATACAACAATCCTTTTTACTTACGACCATATAACGTTCAATCTTTGGCTGAACTCGGTGAAAATAAAAGGTTAAATTTCAACAAAACATATAGAAATGAAACATTGTTTAAAGTTCATTCAGAACCTAACCAATATGGAAACAAACCTACTTTTGTTTCTGCAGACTATGGAACTACAATGAGATGGGGTCATAAAGCTAATCCGGATAGTGGTTCATAAACTTACAACCACAATTCCAAGAAGTTGTAGACGCAATGGAAGTGAATGGTGAACCAGATATAGCTGGTATTTTCAGCGCGGCTTTAATGCCATTGAAAGATATGAAAGATGCAGATATTTTGGACCAGTATGAAATGAACATGGCTGATGGAAATATAACACCTGACGTTCTAGAACATTTATCTCAAAGAACTACACAGAACCATAGAGATGGTATATTTGGTGAAGAGTTTAGAAAGAAAGTTAGGGAGAGAGAAGGAAGAGAACCTATTGTACATGACCTTGCAAACGAAAGTTTGCAAAATGTCATAAAAACTTACTTTGCAGACAATGAACCGAGAATGGATGAATATTTAAGAAAACTCAAATGGACAGTACAAATGAAATGTTAGTATTGAAAAACATGTTCCTTGACAAGATAAAACCAACTACAGAAATAAATGACGCAAGCCTGAAACATTGGGTAAAAGCTTTCCCATTCACAAAAGATATTATTGGTAACATGGAAAGAAAACCAGAATGGCTACAAAAACATATATTTGGAAACGAGCATATTCCATATGGACAAGCTATATTTGAAGAGCTTGAACCGGAAACTCAGGAAAGAGTCATGCAAACAATACGCGAAGACTCAAATACAAACTATGACAAAATCTTTCTAGGATATAGGTTACCTGAGATGGGCGACCAGAGCCCAAAGGCAAAAAGGACATGGGAAATTTACAACATACTAGGTGAACATGAGGCAAAGATGCAACAACTTGAAGCAGAGGGCAAGTTACCAAAAGCGACACCAAAGAAGAAGAGAAGAGTAGAACAAAGTGAAAGTAGTGAAGAAGTAACTTCATCTAGTGAAAGTAGTGGCAATGAAGGAAAAAGAAGAGTTAAAAACTCAGTCAGGAAGAAAGTGAAGCTTGGTACGAGTGGGTTCTATTATGACACATAAATCCAACTATTCTATATTTTTACCCATATGAAATGTACGCCGCTCAGAATATAACGCCAACAGTTTTGGATGCCATGAACGGAAATGTTTCCGAATGGTATAACGAATGCGACAATGCCATTAGAAGGTCAGAAATAGTTCCTGGAACTTACGAATATACAACTGCTGTTTCTTATGGAAACGTAGGTGAGTTTGGAGAAGGTTCTTCAACAACAGTAGATATTGCTTGCGACAGGTTTCATATTATTTCTATTGACAACTCATTCTTATACGTGGAACAAGACATTGAAATAAAACCTTCTGCCAAGTTGTCTGACAAGAAAGGTTGCAATGGAATTTTCTATGTCGGATACCAATATGCTCCAGAAGTTTTCATGGGATATAAGATATATTCTAACTCTGACTTAGTTCAAACAGTAACATGGGCAAACTATGAATGGTTCGCTTTGAGAAACTCAGTACAACCACAAGCTAGAGAACAAACAGACCAGTATGCAAATATTGAGAAAATAAGAAGACTTGACCCTAACGTTCCAGGAGTTTATGTTGACCTTTCTGGACAAACTGCAGCAGCAGTAACCAAAGTAAAACTGAAACTTAGAGTTCCTTTGTCATCTTTCCTCATCTTCAGGTTTTTAAGATACTTGCCAAACTGGGCAGGAAAAATTTCTATTGAACTTACTCCAAGCAAAAATAACTTAGTCATTGCACCAACACAAGACCCATTCACTATTACAGACGTAAAGGGAACAAATCAAACGTCATTCGCCGAATTTTGCAAAGACAAAGTTGACTTAGACTTTGGTTTCTCAAACTTCAACAATGAAGTAAACTATTATTTCAATGCTGCTGGAACTGCTTGGGACCCAGTTAAGTTTACATGCGAAAAGTTTGAATGCAAGAGAATAGAAAGCAGACTTGCAGTCTATATGTTGGACCCAGATATTTCAAATGCTTTAGCTGCCAAATATATTGCAGTTCCACTTATGTTCCCTATACACCAAATATCTGTCAAAGACTTTGCAGGTGAAGTTGGAAACCAAAGTGCTGACCCAGGTGCAAGAACAGATATTGCTTTAACAACTGCAATGAAACATGCAGATACTATGTTTGTACTGTTCAGACGAACTATAAATGACTATTCTTGTTTCTACAACCCCGTATTAAATATCATATAAACATAGATGGCAAATATTATCCAAGAGAAGAATATTCTACAGTTGAGGATATGAGGTCATACAACTTGACATTAGATGCTATGAACTTTAACAACAACTTCACAACGACCATTAACCCTGAAATGCAAAGTTCTATTATGCCATATGTGAAAGTATGGACTCATACAGGAGGTCAAAAAACTCAATATACAAATGGAGACCGTTCAAACTTTTGGCTTGGCATTCCATTTGCTGACTCAGAAGACTTTATGGGTGGTATTTCAACTGTTGGTACTGTACAAATACAATATACTGGTGACAGAGACGGTCCAGATGAACTGAGAGCAAAGAAGTTTACAAAACCAATAGCACTTTTCACGGAAGATGCTCTTTTGAAGATTCGTTCGATGAAACCTGCTGGGGCTCCTCAGATTGGCATAACGACAGCTTCCATCGAGCAGATTTTGGCAGCAGGTCAGTAAGTTGTTCTTGAACTGACTTCTCTCCGTCAAATTGACAGTACGCCAGTTTTGACATAATATTGTAAGATAAACTTACCTTTAGAAATATCTGTAAGTTTTGAAGTTATATTTTTGTCTGCTTCAAGAACTTTCACCATTTCAGTTATACCAACTTTCTTTGCTTTATGGAAATATTTTGGTTCAGCAAAGACTGCTATTCATAACATTTACCATTGTTTGTATAAAGAACTATTCTGTCAATGTATTTGTATTGTTTGTGAGTATAAACTTTGTTCTGCTTCAATTCGAAGAGATACTCGAATACGTCCATCTTTTTATTCTAAGTAAAATGTCATTTCCGAAAAATAGAAGCGTGAGTGTTTCAAAAGGTTTAATGGCGGTGGCAGATGTGAAGTTAAATTCACCAACTCAAACAAACAGTCAAAGTGTTATTGTCAATGTCAAAGACAGAGATGTTGAAGTGGGGAAACCATACGAGGACGAAGATGGTATAACAATTGTTCCTGTAAAAGAACAACCAACATATCCTGAAGTTAGCAGAGACTTAAGTTCTGTTGCAGATATTCGAAACGACTACCAACAACTGAAAGACAAACTTCAAACTCAGGAGAAGATTTGTCAAGCTTTAAGTATAATGTTAAACTTGGTCGAACACAACCCTGTAAAAGTGAACTCATATGTCATTGCACCTCATGAAGTCTTGAAAGAACTATTGAAACTTTTGACAGAGGCAGACGATATAAACATCAAAGAAATAGAACCCGACATTAGTTGCTGTGGTGTTTCATATAATGTCATTGACAAGATATACGTTATGAAAGGAGGTGAAACGTTGAACTTAAAGTATAGTTTCCCAGACGTCATAAAAATATTTGACGACCACAACATTTCATTAAAATTTATTTGCTAAGTAAATGGCAGAAGATATAATGGTTTATACTATTACGACTAAAAACCCTGAGTCATATAATTCTATAACAACAAAACTTACAAAGTCCTCAAGGACGATATTGTAAACTAACCTTAAACACAATGACGACTAAAGCCTGTTTTGCTCTTTTGACACCAGAAGACTTTATTGTTGTGAATGGTAAAAAATACTCCTTTGAAGATACTTACTCAGATATACCACCAACAGGTTTTGTTGACTTATTTAATACTTTAAGGACGGGTGTAACATGTGCTGCAACTAGAGCAGGTTTCATTATGTTTGGATGTCCGACTGAGTTTACTATAAACGATATGAGCTATAATACAAAACTTATTTCTGGTTTTTTACTACCAACAGTTTCCTATAACAGGAAAAGGTGTCATACAAGGAATGTCTATTCCATTGACATTAAGCACACCAATCTTATATATTGTTTCAAACTTAGGTTCAAAGTGTTATTCGAATGTTGACAGAAACTATTATGACCAAAAGATACTTATGCGTATAAACAATACTTTCTCTCTGCTGGTTTGCCTATTGTTCATTCGAATGCAGAATTTTCAACCTTAGTGAACTCAAACACTTTGGCAAGTATAACGTTGACATTAGTTGACGCAAACTTTGTTCCTGTAAAACTTTTATGTCCTATGTATTTGTCAATGACGGCAGAAAGTTTCGAATTGGAAGATGCAACTGGTGAAAGTATTGTATTACAAGAACAACTTCAACAACAAATAGCTCAAGAACAACAAATGCAACAAATGCAACAACAAAGTCAAGAATAAAAAAAATATTTTTTTTATTTTTATAAAAATGTACAGAATAGATGTTTCAGATTTTTATGACTTCCAAGCATTCAGAAATATGTGTCCATTTAGAGACTATAACAAAGCAGTCGAGAATTTGAAACGTTTAGTCATTTATGTTGACTCTGCCCCAGAATGTTATGTTATGAAAGAATGGGATGTAGTCTTTAACAAACCTAAAGCGACAATAGTTTCAGAACAAGAATGTAGACAGAAACTTAAGAAAATAAAAGTCGTACAAGTTGGCATGAAGATGTTAGATGCTTGGGATATCTTATTGTCAAAGTTAGAAGATTTTTCAGTTCGAGGTATAAAGTTTTATACACCTTCTCCAAACTTCTATTCTATCTTCACTGGATATAAATACGAACAAGTAGAATGGAAAGAAAATATTATAGAAGCTTGGTTAGACCATGTCAAAGAAATTATATGCAATGGAAACGAAAGAGTCTATGAGTATATCTTATGTTGGTTTGCAAACATCTTACAACATCCAAGTGCTAAAAATGAAACTGCTCTCATTATAATTGGAAAACAAGGAACTGGTAAGAACACATTCTTTACAGATATTTTGTGCAAACTGTTAGAAGGCTATTCGAACCCGAATATGACAAACTTAGAAAACATCTGTGGCAAGTTTAACTTCTCAATAGAGAATATGAAACTTATAGTTTGCAATGAACTTCAAAGTATAGATACAACAAAAGTTTTGAACTCAGATGCTTTGAAGAGTCTTATAACAGACAAAGTTGGAGTTGTTGAAAGAAAGTATAAAGACCAAAGAGTTTGTGAAAATGTTGCAAACTTCATTATGGTTTCAAACAATGCTGTTCCGATGAAGTTAGAAAGTTCTGACAGAAGATATGTAGTTGTCAGAACGTCAGAAGCTCATATGCAAGATACAGAATATTTTGACGACTTAGCAGAAACTTTGACATCTGACTTTTACAACCACTTGTTCTCATATTTTATGACATTAGATATTTCTAAGTTCAATCCAAGACAAATTCCACATACCGAAGAGAGACAAACATTGTTAGAAGCAAACAAGAGTGTATATGAACTGTTCATAGATGAAACTGACTTTGAGTGTTTAGATGAAAGGTCATTGTACGATTCGTATAAACAATATTGTCAAGAATATGGTTATATGACAGCGTCTAAACGAACATTCTTGGCAAATGTCAAAAGTCTTTTAGACGTACAGAATGGTGTATATACAAAGAAAAATTTTTATGAGTAAATTTTAAAAAAAATATTTTTTTTATCCGATAGAAAAAGATGGCAAAATTCATCTCAGTAAATAAGTACATGTCAGGACTTAAAGAAGAACTAGACCCATTCACATATTTGAATGTTTACTTCTACCATTTTGAAAAGTCTTCATTCAGCAAAGTTTGGAACATCGAACCAGTTAAGTTTGCTATTGTGACTAAAAATGGTGCGAAATTTGAAGACTTAGACATAGAAGGTTTGTTAGCAGTCAAAGAAAGTTTTGACAGAAGGTTTTCAAACCTTAAAGAAGGCAAAGCATACAAACTTGTTATACCTTATGAACCAAAGAAAGCAGACGACTATGAATATTATGAGTCTAAGATAGTTGAAGTTCAAGGTAAATTGGGTAAAAAGATTTTAGAGTCTAAGCCAGTGTTTGCTCCTAAAGAGGAAGAGAACATTGACATTGACCCAGAAATGTTCTAAAAATAAAATTTTATTTTTACATGTCAAATTTCTTTTTCTCTGGAACTGGTTCAGGTTCTTTCTTCTCTTCTTCTACTTTCTTTTCTTTCTTTTTTTCTTTCTTCTTCTTTTCTGGTGGAGTTATGTCAAATTTGGCGCAACTATATTTATGTAAAAGTTCTTTGTCCTTTAATAGCTCATCTATTCTGTTTTCTATTTCATCTTCAAGAACAGCGCATGTGTCTTCTTTGCATTCTAAGAACTTTTGTTGGACTTCATCTCTCCAAGAGGCGTCATCTCTGTCAACAAGTCTGTCATTGACAAATTTTAAGACTTCTCTGCTTAATGTTTTATGGTTCTTGTCATATTCCCAGAAACAGAACTTTAGAACAAATTCCCCTTTCTTGTTTACACTATGTAAGATTTTATGGTCGACAGATGTTTTGCTGTCGAAAAGCTTGTCTCGAATATAGATAGCGAAATCGCTAGACATTTTCTAAAAGATAAAAATTTTAATTTTTCTAAAAATATGTTAGAAAAAAAGTTTGCTGACATTGACAAAAAATTTGAGAATGTTTTAAACAAGAACAAGAGGAAGTTAGAAAATGCTCAGATAAAACCTATACATGACAAGTTCTTATTTGCTCAGAATGGTATAACAGGTCTAATTGCACCACCTGGGTCGGGTAAGACTTTCACTTATCTTAAAATGGCTGCACAACAACAAGAACTAGATGAGAAGAACCCATTCTATGAGTTAGTTGTCATTTGTAGTACTTCTGGTCAATTTGACCAAACCGTCAATTCGTTCAAAGATATTATAAAGAAGTCTAAGTTAGTATGTATAAAAGACTCTGAGTTGTTAGATTGGATAAAGAAGTACCAAAGAAGAGTTTTGAAGTATAATGCTATAAATGAGTATATAAATTCTAAGTTTAAAGACCCAAATGAGGAAATGCAGAGAATATTAGAGAAGAAACACTTCAGAAACAAACAGAAAGAGATAGAATACATTTCGAAGAAATTGCAATCTTACGATTGGAAGACATACCCTCATAGGTGTCTTCTTATCTTAGATGACTTTGCTTCTCATCCTTTGCTTAAGAATAGAGAACAAGATATGTGTCGAATTCTTAAGAAGCTCAGACACTTTAACATCTCAGTTGTCATTTGTGTACAGACAGCAAAGAGTTTAAGTAAGGATGTAAAGAGAATACTTACTGACATTGTACTTTTCCCCGGATTGTCCGAAGACGATTTCATGGAACTTATGAAAGAGTCCATGGCAGGTAAGTTTGACAGACATGAACTATGGGAGAAGTACAAAGTCATACAAGACCCTCATACTTCTTTCAGAATTCATATCTACGCAAACAAAGTTCAAATTGTAAAAAGTCAATAAAAATAAAGAGTTCATCTACCCTGCTTGTTTGAAGTTGTCAAAATACTCTGTTATTTTTCACGATTTTCATGAGTTTTAGGCGACCCAGAAAAAAGTCGGTCTCGCTGTTCTTCACTGTTTTCATACGGAATCTCTTCTCTCGGTTTTCCGAGGGAAGCAAGCATATGCCATTTTTTGACGAAGTGAAGGTTTGCACTTCGTCAAAAAAATCCCTGAAATCAAGAATTTTGTTGCTGAATTCAGCAAAAATAATGTTTAGGGTAGAAGGTGAGATCTCACCTGTTTTCTCACCTGTTATTTTATAAGCGTTTTACATGGTAAACGTTATTTTTTAAATTTTGTGAAAACTCAACGGTTTGACACATGCCCTAAAAATTATTTTACTCAGAATTTTGTTGCTGAATTCAGCAAAAATAATGTTTAGGGTAGAAGGTTAGATCTAACCTCATTTCTACCCTCTTTTCTACCCCAGTTATTTTATAAGCGTTTCACATGGTAAACGTTATGAATTCGTGAGACTCTAAACAGTTTCGTAGCTTCTATTTCTTCTTTTAGTACATCGAATGTTTTAACGATACCGAAAGTTTCTTTATACTTCTTCTTGACGTCAGATAGAAGGAAATCTTCTGCTGTTGGATAGTTTTTGTTCAGAAATTCTAAAAAAAATAAAAAATATAAAAAAATAAAACTAACTTTATTTTTTATTTCGGGAAAATTCATGAAAATTCAAGAGGTGAAAAAAGAGGTGAAAAAACAGGTGAGATCTCACCTTCTACCCTAAACATTATTTTTTGGTGTAAATTTCCTAAACTGACTGACTGACGGCACAAAGTGGCATAACGAAAACATTAATATATATAAAATTCATGAAAATTCAAGAGGGTAGAAAACAGGTGAGAAAACAGGTTAGATCTAACCTTCTACCCTAAATTATATTTTTACTGAATTCAGCAACAAAGTTCAAATTGTAAAAAGTCAAGCTTGAAAAATAAAGAGTTCATTTACTCTACTTGTTTGAAGTTGTCAAAATACTCTGTTATTTTTTCTTTCAGTAGCGGTAAGTCTTCTTTGAATGTAAGTATTGTACAACCTTTCATATCATAGTGTGTTTGAGGTAACGTATCTTGAACTATTTGTTTCACATCTTCATTCGGTGTCATTGAAATCGGTAAGTTTTCGCGATAGAACCAATTTCTGTCAGATTTGTAAATCTTAGCAAGGTCGTAAAAGCTTTTGTTGTTTCTTCTGACTAAATGCAACATAACCATATCTTTATCTTCTTCATTTTCCATCTCTTCAGTATAAATCATATACTTATAGTTCTTTTCCTTTCCTTTTGGTACCGAACGTGGTATTCTTTTCTGAATGCTTTTGTCTTTTGCTTCAAGCTTGTTTTCCATCTCTTCACGTTCTTGTCTATGAATTTCGTCAAGAAGTCTGTAAATATACCAAGCATAACGAGGCGAAGCCCACATTGCAACAGCATTTACAAGAAGTCTATGTACATAATATCCTCTCAAACCGTTTGGCAATTTTTCACGATTTTCATAGAGTTTTGGCGACCCAGAAAAAAGTCGGTCTCGCTGTGCTTCGCTCAAAAGTTCTTGTGTGCTTTGGTTTTTGAACCAATCGTCTGTATGTTTGGTATCTGGAGCAAAACATGCTGTCAAAATACTTTGCATTTGGTACATATCGTCTTTGACCGAACGAATGAGACGGAGTTGTTTGTTATACTGTATGTACTCATATTCTTCATTTATAGCTTCATGAACGATAGCAGTTGTTGTGTTCTCTGTTGTTGACATATCTGTCTTTACATACAAAATAAAAAAATATTTTATAAAAAAATTAGCGTTATTTTTTCTATCTTAAGGAAATTCATGATTTTCATAGAGTTTTGGCGACTACGTTTTTTTACGTACTCGCTGTTCTTCACTGTTTTCATAGAGTTTTGGCGACTACGTTTTTTTACGTACTCGCTGTTCTTCACTGTTTTCATAGAGTTTTGGCGACTAAGTTTTTTTACCTACTCGCTGTTCTTCATGATTTTCGTACGGAATCTCTTCTCTCGGTTTTCCGAGGGAAGCAAGCATATGAGGAAATTCATGAAATTTGGTCATTTTTCAGCAAAAATATATTTTAGGTGAAGAGGTGAGATCTCACCTGTTTTCTCACCTGTTTTCTCACCTCTTTTTTTCACAACCGTTTTACATGGTAAACGTTATTTTTACATTATGACACGAAGTGAAGGTTTGCACTTCGTCAAAAATTAGCGTTATTTTTACATTATGACACGAAGTGAAGGTTTGCACTTCGTCAAATTTTAGCGTTATTTTTACATTATGACACGAAGTGAAGGTTTGCACTTCGTCAAAAATTAGCGTTATTTTTACATTATGACACGAAGTGAAGGTTTGCACTTCGTCAAAAATTAGCGTTATTTTTACATTATGACACGAAGTGAAGGTTTGCACTTCGTCAAATTTTATAAAAAATTAGCGTTATTTTTACACTATGACACGAAGTGAAGGTTTGCACTTCGTCAAATTTTATAAAAAATTAGCGTTATTTTTTCTATCTTTCACAAAAGACCAAAAATAAACGCTTTACATGTATTTTTCAGCAACTTCGTCAAATAATTTTATAGCTTTATCTATCTCATCTACTTCAAACGTTTCTTTACCTTTTATGGGAGCACCATACATTTTCTCAAACTTTTCAAGTAGTTCTGTTTCTGCAGCTCTCATATCATTAACGAACACAACCTTGACTCTATTGACTGTACTGTCATATCTTAGAGTTATATTATATGTTCTTCCTATCTTATATCTTTTTGTGTTGAAGTCCTTCGGTTTCTGAACGATGTAAAGTAAGCCTTCACTGCAACGTTCCGTATCGAATGAACCATATGTTATGAAGTTATATCCAACAACTGGGTCTAACCATAACAAAACTATTGGTATAAGACTTTTGTCAATGAGATATGCTGTAGTTCCATAGAATCTTACCGATATTATAAGCTCAGGATTTCTTGTCAAAATTTTCTGAGTAGAAGCAATTCTAACCCAGTCCTTCGGTTTCTTTCCAGATGGAGATATAATGTCTGACAAAGAATATTTGTTGTATTTCTTTGAGTATCTTACGTTTAAATCACCTATTCTAACCACTTTGGTGTCATTGTCTATCTTTTTAACTGTTTCAAACTCAATGTTTGTCATTTCTGTTCTTACATACAAAATAAAAAAATAAATAAAAATAAAACTAACTTTATTTTTTCTGTCTTAAGGAAATTCATGAAATTTGGTCATTTTTCAGCAAAAATATATTTTAGGTGAAGAGGTGAGATCTCACCTGTTTTCTCACCTGTTTTCTAACCTCTTTTTTTCACAAGCGTTTTACATGAATTGTACGATGTATATTTGAAATCCTAAACAGTTTTGTAGCTTCTATTTCTTCTTTTAGTACATCGAATGTTTTAACAATGCCGAAAGTTTCTTTATATTTCTTCTTGACGTCAGATAGAAGGAAATTTTCTGCTGTTGGATAGTTTTTGTCAAGACTTCATCGTAAATGACCAAAAATATATTTTAGGGTAGATGGTTAGATCTAACCTGTTTTCTCACCTCTTTTCTAACATGGTCTAAAACACACAAAACTCATGAATTTTCATACGGAATTCAGCAAAAATATATTTTAGGGTAGATGGTTAGATCTAACCTCATTTCTAACCTCTTTTCTAACCTCTTGAATTTTCATGACTTCTTCGTAAATGTTTTGTCAAGACTTCATCGTAATGAGTGTAAAGGACCCAAAAATATAATTTAGGGTAGATGGTTAGATCTAACCTGTTTTCTAACCTGTTTTCTAACATGGTCTAAAACACACAAAACTCATGAATTTTCGTGAATTTCCTTAAGATAGCAAAAATATATTTTATGTTAGCATGTGAGATCTCACCTGTTTTCTCACCTCTTTTCTACCCCAGTTATTTATAAGCGTTTTACATGGTAAACGTTATGAATTCGTGAGACTTTAAACAGTTTTGTAGCCTCTATTTCTTCTTTTAGTACATCGAATGTTTTAACGATACCGAAGGTTTCTTTATATTTCTTCTTGACGTCAGATAGAAGGAAATCTTCTGCTGTTGGATAGTTTTTGTTCAGAAATTCTAACATGTCCATTTTATCTTCTGCTGGCTTTTCTGCTTCTTTCTTTAAGTCTGCATAGTCGTTTCTCATTCTTTCTATCTCTTTGACGGAGTAGTTATATTTCCTCATTGCTGCTTTACATTTAGAACATTGCGGGTTCATTTTTGCGTTATATTCTGAAACCTTACCTGCTAAAACAACTAAACGTCAATTGCTCTCTTCATCTCAAACATAGCGGGTCTTATTTGTTTGTTCCATACTTTACCTCTTCTATCTTCATCTCTTATCTGCCATACACATTCAGCAACTAACGAAACAAAGTTGTCGTAGGTCTTAAATTCTTCAGATTTATATATGTCAGAAACATTCTTATATACCATGTCGCAATCTTTGTCCATAACCTTATGGTTGCAATGAAATCCTAGAAACTCATAGTTTACCTTTCGTATGAACTTCTTTATTTCTACTGAGTCAGTTGGTTTCACTTCTATTTCATCGAATTCAGGAATAGTGAGCTTTTGTTGTTGGATTTCAGGCAATTTGGGTAAATGGTCGATGAGGTCCTGCATTTCATAAAGATACTGTTCATTTGTTTCATCTTTCGCACTACAGTCTAAATTACATGTTAAAAGTTCTTGCTTTATCTTCTGGATTTCTGTTTCAAAAGTATATGAAGAAGGAATGAAGCTTTTCATCTCTACTAACATAGATGTTGGATTCATGACTAAAGAGTTTGGTGCTGTTGTTTGAATTGTTGTTGTGCCGATTGTTGACATTTTTATTTTTTATACAAAATAAAAAAATAAAAAAAAATAAAACTAACTTTATTTTTTATTTCGGGAAAATTCATGAAAATTCAAGAGGTGAAAAAAGAGGTGAAAAAACAGGTGAGATCTCACCTCTTCACCTAAACATTATTTTTGCTGAAAAATGACACTTTTTCATTAGATAACTGTTATTTTTTGACGAAGTGAAGGTTTACACTTCGTCAAAAAAATCCCTGAAATCATGTCTTTACATACAAAAAAATACAAAAAATGACACTTTTTCATTAGATAACTGTTATTTTTTGACGAAGTGAAGGTTTACACTTCGTCAAAAAAATCCCTGAAATCATGTCTTTACATACAAAAAAATACAAAATAAATAAAATAAAACTAACTTTATTTTTTCTATCCTAAGGAAATTCATGAAAATTCAAGAGGGTGAGAAAACAGGTGAGATCTCACCTCTTCACCTAAATTATATTTTTGCTGAATTCAGCAACAAAATGAACGAGGTCAGGATGTATGTAAATACATTTGAATTCATTCATAACACCCTTAGTAAGCTCATAAAATGCTTGTTTTGAGGTCGAGCCACTTTTGGCTCCACCGTATTCTTTCAACCAAAACTCAAGAATTTCCTGCATGAATTTTGTATAAAAAGCAACCGTCGGAATTCAGACTGTTGCTATATTCTTCACAAAACATTTACGCTCATTACGATGAAGAAGTCTTGACAAAACATGTACGATGAAGTCATGACAAAACATATACGAAGAAGTCTTGACAAAACATTTACGATGAAATCATGACAAAACATTTACGCTCATTACGATGAAGAAGTCATGAAAATTCAAGAGGTTAGAAAACGTGTTAGAAAACGTGTTAGATCTAACCATCTACCCGACATTCTCGTCAAATACAAAAAAATGACACTTTTTCATTAGATAACTGTTATTTTTTGACGAAGTGAAGGTTGACACTTCGTCAAAAAAATCCCTGAAATCATATCTTACATACAAAAAAATACAAAATAAAACTAACTTTATTTTTTCTATCTTAAGGAAATTCATGACAAATTCAAGAGGGTGAAAAAAGAGGTGAAAAAACAGGTGAGATCTCACCTCTTCACCTAAATTATATTTTTGGTCCGGGAACAACTTTCTCTCAATTGGAGCTGTAGCATACTCTTTGCGTAAACGGTTCAGACCTTCTTCGAACTCTTGGTCTCTCTTCGATTTGGATTGAGATTGGAATTGCTGAGGTGGAGCTTGCTGGAACATCCAAGGGTTGGGGAAGTAAGGCATAGGCAGAGGAGGGTAGTTCGGGAAGCCTTGTGGTGGGTAGTAACCTTGAGGTGGAAATTGGTAGTAATTTGGTGGAGGTACTTGCTGGAACTGAGCTTGCTGAGGAGACTGTTGTGGTTCTTTAGGTTCCTCTGGTTTGGGAATGGACTGGGTTGGTGGGACGTGGGACATTCGTTTGTGTCCTGTCGGAAGGAAGAACTTTTCCTGTCGGAAGGAAGAACTTTTCCTGTCGGAAGGAAGAACTTTTCCTGTCGGAAGGAAGAACTTTTCCTGTCGGAAGGAAAATTTTTTCCTGTCGGAAGGAAAAACTTTTTCTGTTGGAAGGAAAAACTTTTTCTGAAGTTCGACCAAAAAGTTCTCAATTTTCGAAAATTTGAATGGTTTACGGACGGACAACTGGAAGAGTTCTTCCTGTCGGAAGGAAAAATTTTTTCTGTTGGAAGGAAAATTTTTTCCAGTTGTCGGGAAAATATTTTCCTGTCGGATGGAAGGACTCGGAATGCCAGAAGGATTTGACGAGGCAATTTACCTAATTGAAATTAACGAGCTTGTTAAAGACTACTTGCGCAAGGTCATGAAGCCCAAGGTCAAGTTCACCACTATTTCTGGAAGGGCTGTCTTGAATCTCGAGACTTCGACCGGAATTCCAATTCAAATACCAGAAAACACTCCTTTCGACGACATAAAGCAAGCAAAGAAGGAAGCCATTATAAAGTTCCTAAACAAACGTCCTTGGATAAAAATACCAAACAAGGAGAACCCCCTACCCCATATGAAATTGGCAATTCAGTCTCTCCTTCGCTTCTCGGGTCAACCATTCTACATAACCTGTGAAGGCGACATCCAACCAGTTCAGTAAACCTTAACGTTTAACTGCACTTTTTTATGTTTTTTGTGAAAGTGTCAAAAATAAATTGTTTTCATGAGTTTTCTACGATGTTAGAAAAAATGTTATTTTCTAATATCTTCACATTCAATACTTTTTCAGCACTTTTCCGTAGTTATATATGAAAGACAATTCGAGATAAAAGTCATAGTACAATGGAATAATATGTTGCACACCATTTGTTGTGAACCAAACTTGAAAGTCAGAGAAACTGTTACTAGGTGGTTCGTAGAATTTAGAAGCAAAGTCATAAAAGTCCTTACCAATACATAGAAAACTATTGTTGCTTGAACTGAAACTTGCATGACACATAACATTTTGAGGGTCAAACACGTTTCTATAAACTGTCAAATCTGCTGGTGGAAGTATAAATTTAAATGGACCATCTGGTGGTAATGGTTCGTTCTGGTTTAGTAACCGAAGAAATTGTGCCCAAGAACGTTTGTCTACTTTCCAAAATAAAAACTCTGTATCTCTTGGAGGGTTAATTTCAATCTTTTGAAATGAAACGGTGGAGTTCATCTTGTCATATTCTAGTTTCAGATAGTATGTTCCATTTAGTAAAGAGTCGTATTTTTCTTGAAATTCCCAATAATATTTGTTCATTTGAGTTTGAAAGTCATTTAGAGTTTTCTCAAGACTTTCGTCTGAACGAACTGTAAAGATTCTCATTTCGTCAAATTTGTCTATTAGACCATCAGAACCTTTATACTGCCCATGAAAATATACTGCGAACATAAATGCGTTAGTTCTATTTGAAAACAAAACTCTTCTAAATCCTATTGCCTTTGCATCTGAAGGACTTTGAAGCCAACGAATTGGATAGTCAAACCTGTATGTTCGGGATGAAATTTCTTCATCTGAAATAGTCCTACCAGCATTTGTAAAGATATAGTCTAACGGTTTTGTATCTGCTACTTTTGTTCTTTGTTTTTCAACCTGAAGCATTTAATATATGTAAAAATATATTGTTTTAAAATGGTATGCCATTTCATATTTCTCATCTAACAAACAAGTTTCCCAACGGTCTTCTCCAACAAACTCAGCGTACATTTCAAATAAAATAAAAAAAATGTCACTTTTTTTAAAATAAATTTTTTTATTTCATGCAATGTTTAACACATCGAAAGGCATGTCCATAAGACGTTCTTCTTCTAACCTCTCTAGTCTGTTTGGATAATTTGCACGTGCTGTTTCCAAATCCATTTCGTAGCGAAGACCAGACAATTTGTCATAGACTTTTATGGGTCTTCCCTTCCTATATTTAAACTTCTTCGAAACTCTCCAACCATATCTTTGCAACTCTGCTTTTATTCTAGCAGATTTTCTATCCATTCTATATGGGGGCATTTTTATAAAAATAAAAAAATATTTTTTTCTTTACTTTACATAACCGCCTGCTGCCATAAGTCTTTGACGCCAACCCATACCAGCTAATGAAGGTTGACTTGGTTTAGTTTCCAAACTAAACTTTGGTTTTGGTTTATCTTCAGTTTTTGGTTTTTCTTCTTCTATCGGTTTTTCGTCACTTTTCGGTTTCTCTGACTTTACTTCACTTGCAGGAACAGTTGTGTCGTCAACATCTTCATAAATATCATATGCCATTTGTTTTTGTTTTCCTTTCAACTTTTTGTGTTTGTTGTAAAGTTTAGAATATTTCGACTCTAAGTCAATGAGATGTTCTATAATGAACTGTTGGTCAGTGAAGTAAACTTTTCCATCTGTTGTCTCGAAAGCTCCTTCAGACTTCAATATTTTATTTGTGAGAGTCTGTTTCTTTTTTGAGATACTTGCCGTTCCATTTTTATGAAAAGTGACTTTGTAGTTAGGGTTTGTATTTCCAGACCTGGCACTTTCTATTATTGAATTTTTCTCTTCATCTGTAAGTTCTTTGACAGGTTTTGACAATGGTTCTGAACTTTTTGTTTGTGGTGTCAAATCTACCGTTTCAACTTCTTCGGTCATTTCATCTCAGTAAAAAATTTTAGTTTGGTTTGTTTTCAACTGGTTGTTGTTGTTTTTTAAGTCGGTCTAAAACTTCCCGAGGTATAGGAAGAACTTGACAAACACGTGGTGTAACTGCTGGAAGCCGACAAATCCATCTTGAACCCATTTGTCTCAATGCTGTATTGTTCATTTCATCTCAGTAAAAAACTTTACATTCCCCACGTTTGAGGCGGTTGAGGTTGGTTATTGTTTACCCATTGTTGTGCATGGTTATATCCTCTGTTAAAGAATCTTTCACCTTGGTCCATATAGTGTCCTGCTTGGTTATAGTAGTCATTTGCTTTGTTATAATAGTTTCCTGCTTGTCTTCCTACATTGTCCATCCATCCTTGAACTTTTCCTCTTGTTTCAGGATTTGGAATAAGATTTGTTGCATCTCGTGCTACATCCCAACCTTTCTGTACAGTTTGTATAATAGGTTGTGCTTTCTCTTTAAGTATACCTAATGTACTCAAAATCTTCCTTCCAACTCCAAATACACCTCTGGCTATTGTTCCCACTGCGGGCAAAAATCTGGATGCAACTCCTGCTAATGCGCCAAATAAACCCATTTCTTATAGGATAAAAAATGACGAATCCAAACAAGGACCCCTATGTTTCTAAAGCGACAAAGAAAGCACTCATGGTAAAAATCTTTAGTTCAACACCAAATGCTTGGTTTATGGATATCTTGGAAAACATTCCGAGAGTTAGAACAGATGGACCACCATACTGGCTAATATTTGTCGGTCAAAACACAAGATACTGTGAAGCCATACCATTATGGTCCAAAAATATTTTAGATGTGAAAACTGCTTTGACAATATTCGTTGACAAATACCATCCAACAAAACTGACATCTGACTGTGAAAGTTCTTTCAAATCAGATGATGTAAAAAACTATCTGCGTTCAAAAAATGTAAACCAATATTTCATTGTCGACCAAAACCATTCTGCTCTTGGTGTCATTGACGGTTGTATAAAAATGTTAAGAGACTTAAACCAACCACAAGGTGGTGAAGCAAATGAAATGTCATATGACGACAAATATAGACACTTCTCCATGGCAAAGATGAGACAAGTTTTAAATATTTACAATAGCCGTAAACAAAAAGGTTTGGGAAACCACTCCCCCGAAGAAATGAAAAACAACCCTGACTTAGAGAAAGACTATATATTTAATAATTTAGTCAAAAGAGACAAACAAGAAAGAATGCCGGGCTTCAAACTTCAGAAAGGTGACAAAGTAAAAATAGAAATACCTAAACGCGACCCATATGAAAATACTATTGACTATGACAACAATGGGAACCCGACAGGTACTCACATTCGTGTTCGTAAAAATAGAAGAAAGTATACAAGAGAATATTATGAAGTTTTAGGCAAACATGGCAAAATGTACACACTGCAAGCAGAAGATAAAACTACTATTGTCAGACCTCGTTTCAAACTTGTCAAAGTTCAAGGTGGTATACTTTCAAAGACAGTTCCTAACAAATATAAGACAACTCCTGACGAATATGCTAAAGAAGTTGAAAATGACGACTAAGCATTTCTATACCATGCGTAAACTGTCATGTAAGGTGGCATGTAGTCTTTACTTTGTCCCGTTGTTTGCGTATATCCTGAAACGCGATGTGTATGGTTTCCTCCTCCCTCAGTGTTACTCCAGAAACAATTTATAGCAAACTGAACGTTGTCTTTAACATCATATCCTTTACCTTTTGTCATTGCTGACCAATCCCAATATCTATGCTTATGCCAACCTGCTTGAGATGTACTTAAATCTATGTAGTGACTATGTGCAGGTAAATTTTCACCTGAAATCGTTTTACTTCCACCTGTTTCCTTTGAAGAGTTTGCACAATACAAAAACCTGTCGACTATTTGAGTCCAAGTTCCAAAACCAAGTACTACTTCTGGTCTGGTAGAGTTCATTGACGTATAAATAGAGCCTATAGGATATAATGTTTGAAGCATTTCTGTCTTTAATGTTTGAAGCTCTGTTTTGTCTGCTTTCTTGTCATATAAATCTTGAGCAGTGAATTTAATATTATGTTCATCCTTCATGACATAAACATCTTTACATCTAATGTTTCTCATCGTCGTTATGTCGTCATCCGATGTTAAACCTTGTGGAAAGTTAGGAGGTTTACAATATAATGCATCCCCACCAGTTTCTTCAACCGTTCCTTCAATACTTTCTATAGCAACAGTTGTAAAACTTGTATGTGTATGAGTCTTATTTGCTTTCTTCTCTAACTCATCGTTAACATAAGTTTTATCTGCTTTAAGGTCTAAACATCCTGAAACCCATCCTGTATCAGCTTTAGTTTTTAAAATCTTCGATGTCCATTCATGACACCATTCAACCCTTTCTATAATTTCATTATCTTTTTCATCCACATATTCCTTATCCGCTTTCTTCTCTAACTTACTAGCCACATATTCCTCATCCGCTTTCTTTTCAAGGCTAACGTTTAAGTCTGTTATTTCAGATATAGAATGTGTATGAGTCTTTTTAGAATATTCGTTTTCAGCTCTCGTCACTTCACTTGACATTTTATTGTCAACATATGTTTTGTCTGCTAGTTCAGGATGAGTATGTTCTTTTGTTGCATAAGCATTGTTAGCTCTTTCTTCTTCTTTTGCTATTGCATCGTCTACATATTCTTTGTCAGCTTTGTTGTCAACATCTGTTTTCAAAAGAAGTTCATTTATAGGTTTCTCGTTTAAAGTTCCTTTTGTTGGATTTATACAGACAGTATGGTTCTTATTGTCTTGAAACAGAAACTCATCTGTCATTGGGTTTATTGTCAGTTTTAAGTTTCCTTCTTTCAATGACTCAGATATCTTAGAATAGTTTGAAAAGTTTGTTGTGTTCTTATTTAGAGCTTGCATAATGAGTTGTCGGTTGTGTTGTATTTCTCTCATGGAAGCAATATCTTTCGACATTTTTATTCTAGATAAAATATGCTTCCAATAGAAAAAGAAAATTCAAGAGTTGCTACAACTAAACCATTAGATGAACTTTTTACTAATGTCGGTCAAAAGTTTGAGACAGAGACCGTAAAGCATGAAGGCTATCGTTTTGACTACCCATTAAGATGGCTAAGAGACCCATCTGTCACAAAAGCTATTGGCTTTCGTAGAATGAAGTTTGTGTCTGTAAGTTAGTATACAAGTCTCGTGTATGGTGGCACTGCGTTTCACATTACCCAATACTTGTGAATTTGACACTTTACAAAACTGCTAACGTATATTTTACAACACAAACGACAACACTAACTTAACCTTAAATATTTATAAAGCCGCCAACCACTTCACCTCACTACTGTAAAAAATAAACGTTCTCACTTACAAAAGTATTGCAACTCTTCCCATTGCTGTGCTTCACACAATAGTTCATATTCTTCAGTATCACTGCTGTCGCTCCAATCGTCAGAGTCAAAGTCACTGTCAAAATAAATGTTAGTAAGTTTTGACAAAGCTAATGAAACACGCTTACCGTTTGTATCGTATGCTTGTATAAACTTTCCATTCTTCATTCCTTCATAAACGCTCAAACTAACTTTACCCTTTCTCCCTCGTATCTGATAGAATGTATTTTCACGAGGAACGAAGAACAAATTCTTGAACTCATGACCGTTGTAGTTTGTTATCTCAATAGTTTTCGTCATTTACCTCCAAAATAAAATAAAAATAAAATAAAAAATAAACTTAAAATTAATGATATCACCACCCTCACACGTATGAAAACATAGCACAAAAATAAATTTAGGTGAAGAGGTGAGATCTCACCTCTTTTTTCACCTGTTTTTCACCCACTTGAATTCATTGCTTTATAACTCTCTTCCTTTCTCCAACTCTTCTAACTTCTTCTTAAGTTCAGCAATGTTGTCCTCATGAAGTTTAATCTTTCTCAAAATTCCTTCTTTATCTAATGGTTGCTTTATCTTTCTAAACTGAACTCTACCATCCTTCATAGTATGAATGTAAAAACCTTCTGGAATAGTTCCTGATTTAATGTATTCTACCAAAAACTTTTGTTTCATTGCTTCAGTGACTTTAGTCGTCATTTTACTCTAAGGTGAAGCTAGCACAGCGATAATGGATTTCATGACTTTTTAGTATTTCATGCAATCTTAACAGATAGCCTTACAAGTACTTCCAGTGTCCCTAGCTGTCCCTCCTTTTTCTATAACTCCATGACATTTATAATCTCGCGAAACTTAACAGGTAGCATAACAGATTAAAATCAGATGAGGTTTTGAACCAAAATTTCTAAGCAACGTTGTCAAGGATTTTGAGGAACTAGGGACAGAGTGTGGCAAAGTCCATGATTTAATTTATCTTCATCTGTTTCATCAGCTATCTCATCTAATATGCCAATATTTTATTCATAACTCGTGGCAAACTCACTAACTTTCATTATGTTCATCTGCATGCTTCATCTGATAGAAAGTATGACTTTCATTAACTCTGTGAGATAATGAAAACTACTAGGGACAGAGACCATGACAAAGTTTATGACTTTCATTATTTCCAGAACTTAATGAAAACTACTAGGGACAGAGACCATGGCAAAGTTCATGATTTAATTTATTCTCTCACTAACAACAAACACAAACTCCAACACTAACGACAAAAATAAATGTCCTCACTTCTTAACAAAGTAATATGTGCTTCTTACACCACCATAGCTCAAACGTTTCTTTTCAAACATCGATTGAAACTTATTTTGAGCCATTGGCTTTAGTCTCTTTTTCTTCAAATACGCCAAGAAATCTTCTTCACATCTTTTCACTTCATAGCCTTCTTTAAACTCCTCCTTGTTAAGTTCTATGAAATCCTTTATCTCATTCTTTGTTGCAATGGCTTCTTCACGAACGACATCATGAACTATTTCATCACTGTTCTCATGAACGACCTCCTCACTGTTCTCATGAACTATTTCATCACTGTTCTCATGTATGACCTCCTCACTGTTCTCATGAACTATTTCATCACTGTTCTCATGTATGACCTCCTCACTGTCTTTCATAAGCGTTTCAAAGTCTCCTTTACTCATTACTTCAATCTCATGCTGTTCACAGTAGTACTTAAACTCACTGTATATGTCTTTGTTGTATGTTATATTGCTTCCCATGTACTCCATGAATTTTTCAAGCACTTCCTCATAATTCACTGTTTCTTTCTTTCCACGACCTTCTAATATCATACTTGCTTCGTAAATATAACTTCTTGCAGAACCGTCTCGCTTTCTACTTCTCTTCACAAATTCTCTCATCTTGCCACCAAATACATTTGAACTACATGCAAAGAATTCATTCTCCTTCGCAAATTCTTTATATCTTCTGTAGCACTCTGTACAATTCCATCCGGATACAAACTTTTCATAGAACTCCTCGTAAAACATTTGGTAAGGTGTTTTGTTCATTTCGATGAGTTCTTGTTTAGCCCTGGTGAATGGTATCTTCCTTACATCAAATTCACTTAAATCTTTCTCATGAAGTACGTCAGTAAGTTTGAATAAAACTCTTCATTAAAGCTTTCAATGAGATTTGAGAAATATTCGTAATTTCCTTTGTATCTGCTGCTTACGTCAATGACAACAAATCTTCTGTCGTCTTTGTCAATCTTTACTGAGTTGAAGTTGTTAGATATCATGATGATATTACAAACATTCTCTATCTTTCTTACTGGCTGACACTTCTGATTTAAGTCCAACTGAGTCTCTGTTACTATTGACTTTAGTGCGTCGTGGTTCATGACCTTAGACGTATCGCATGAGCTTAGTTCATTGCATACGATGAGCTTCATGTTCTCAATAGCAGCATTGAATCTACCAACCACATTCTCTATTGCCGTTATATTATTGTTGGCGTACTTGCTAATGAGCTCGCATAGAACATTACTAAGTACATTCTTACCAGTTCCTTGCTTTCCTATTAACAAAAGTACTGTTCCAGTCTTTCCACAAGGATTTTGAACGATGTAGGCGAACCAGTTCAAAACATACTCATAAAGCTCTTCATCCTCATTACATATGACATCGTGAACATGTTTCAAATATCCTTCAATAACGCTCATCTACTTCATTCAGTACCTCATACTCATATCCTCTGAAATAGCTGTAAATGTCATCTCTTTCGTCAAAGAATCTCATGCCTGACTTCATAAGATAGTTCTTGTTCTGACCCGCTTCATAAATCATCAGTGCGTTCACATCCTTCTCCTCAATACGTCCTACATAAACACTCTTCATGAGCTTATTGAATTCCTTGCTATCTACTGACACAAGTGTTGTTGTGTCTCGTATTCCATCATAATCTTTCACTAGATATGTCATACGTGCTCCGTCAATAACGACAACACATCTTCTTAAGTCATTTATAACACTAGCTATGTCAATACCTTCTTCACTCATGTACTTATTTTTCCTCAAGTCCTTTAGTGTGAAAGTGTCTCTAAGTTCTATTTCAAGCAATTCATTTACACATCCTTTGCAATACTTCTCTATAAAATATTTCTGTCGTTCTTTACTAAGTTTCTTAACAGCTCTGAAGAACCATGTGTTTTGACTCAAACATCCTTCACAACTTCTCTCATTCATTCCTAGTTCTTTCATGTCATTATCTTCAACCTCTATGGTCTCATTGACTAAGGTCAAAGGGTTCTTAGTCATTGCTGGTCTTATCTGAAACAATGTTTGTGCAACAGGTTTAACTAGTTCAGCAACGTCCTTCCTTAATATGAATAGCTGTTTCCACTCATCTTTGCTAACAGTTCTTTCATAACCACTGACAGTAATGATTTCATTTGCTGACCTTAGACACTTATGTTCTATCATTTGTATTGCTTTTGTGTAAGGCTTTCGTGAGCATAGGTTGTATATGTCATTCCTGCAATGTTCATTCATGCCAATAGTACTAAATCCTTTCTTTGCTGTTGAGTGCATAATATCCATTAGTTCCTGTGTTCGTATTGCTGTCTCATAAAATACAACAAGACCTTTGTCATCTATGACGTACTTACCGAAAACATTGCTTATATTCTTTAACCATGAAATAACATCCTCATTCATGCTGTCAAACATGAAGTAAGGTCTTACATACTCTTCACTTATAAGATACTCCACAAAGTACTTGTTAAGCTCTATGTCCTCGTGAGCGATTTCATTAGGTTTGATATTAGTTCCTTTTGTCATTGTTATCATGTACTTCACTCTCATAGTTCCTTTCAATAGCGTAAAAGTACTTCATTGTTTCATAACTGCTCTAAATTCTGTTCAAAATTCGTACAACATAACTTTTTAACATTAGTGAAAGAACATGAGCGAAACAACAACATCTAACATTACAGAAGAAGTCAATGACAATGCCGATGAAAATATTACAGAAGGAGCTAGTGAAAATATTGACGAGTTCAGTGAGGAAGAAGATATTGAGGACGTCAATGAGAACGTTAGTGGGGAACAAACTCAATGGGAAACATTGAGAAATCATGAAGATTATGAGATTTGTACGACATATCCTTTTACTATTCGTCGAAAGAAAAACAAACATATTAAGAGTGAATGCTTAAATAATCATGGTTATATTGAGCTTAGTTTAAACAACAAAACGCATTTAAAGCATAGAATTATTGCAGAACAGTGGATTGAAAATCCAAACAATTTGAAAGAAATAGACCATATAAATCATGATAGAACGGACAACAGAATCTCAAACCTTCGTTGGTGTTCTAAATCTGAAAACAATAGAAATAAAAGCAAGTATGGCGATATAGTTTATGAGTTCGTTGATGAAATATCTGACGAAGCTGTTGAAATAACAGATTATGGTAAGCATTCGTTTGAGTTCTACTACTATGTTGAGAATGAGGACGCATTCTATTATTATACAGGTCTTAACTATCGAAAACTTCATATAAACTTTACAAAAACAGGTGCTGCTTATGTTTGTATGATAGATACAGAAAACAAGAGAGTAATCTTATGCATAAACAAATTCAAACGCTTGTACGGCTTCATGTAGGACAAACATTATTTTTCAACACTAACGCCAACACGTAGGACAAACATTCATGACTAACATTACTGTATAACATAAATGATTTGTCATGATTTAATCGTATATGTTTTGTCATGATTTAATCGTATATGTTTTGTCAAGACTTCTTCGTATATGTTTTGTCATGATTTCATCGTATATGTTTTGTCATGATTTCATCGTATATGTTTTGTCATGATTTCATCGTATATGTTTTGTCAAAACTTCATCGTACATGTTTTGTCATGATTTCATCGTAATGAGCGTATATGTTTTGTCATGATTTCATCGTATATGTTTTGTCATGATTTCATCGTATATGTTTTGTCATGATTTCATCGTATATGTTTTGTCAAAACTTCATCGTACATGTTTTGTCATGATTTCATCGTAATGAGCGTATATGTTTTGTCATGATTTCATCGTATATGTTTTGTCATGATTTCATCGTATATGTTTTGTCATGATTTCATCGTATATGTTTTGTCAAACTTCATCGTACATGTTTTGTCATGATTTCATCGTAATGAGCGTATATGTTTTGTCATGATTTCATCGTATATGTTTTGTCATGATTTCATCGTATATGTTTTGTCATGATTTCATCGTATATGTTTTGTCAAAACTTCATCGTACATGTTTTGTCATGATTTCATCGTAATGAGCGTATATGTTTTGTCATGATTTCATCGTATATGTTTTGTCATGACTTCATCGTATATGTTTTGTCATGATTTCATCGTATATGTTTTGTCATGATTTCTTCGTTTATGTTTTGTCAAAACTTCTTCGTTTATGTTTTGTCATGATTTCATCGTAATGAACGTAAATGTTTTGTGAAGAATATAACAACCGCCGGAATTCAGACGGTTGCTTTTTATACAAAATTCATGCAGGAAATTCTTGAGTTTTGGTTGAAAGAATACGGTCGAGCCAAAAGTGGCTCAACCTCAAAACAAGCATTTTATGAGCTTACTAAGGCATTTATGAATGAATTCAAAGGTATTTGCATACATCCTGACCTCGTTCATTTTGTTGTTGAATTCAGCAAAAATAATGTTTAGGGTAGATGGTTTTTAGGTGTCACTACGTCACCATGTCACCAGGTTAATTAACTTCTCTTAAAATTACTGACAACATGACATTTAGACAACAGTCCAGGAAATAAACTTCATCGTAAATGTTTTGTCATGATTTCATCGTAAATGTTTTGTCATGACTTCATCGTATATGTTTTGTCGAAACTTCATCGTACATGTTTTGTCGAAACTTCATCGTAATGAGTGTAAATGATTTCATATAATTGCTTACCTCGGAAAACCGAGAGAAGAGATTCCATATGAAAATCGCAAGAATTTGGCTCCTGGTTTGAAATATTATTATGTTCATAGACTTCATCGTATATGTTTTGTCAAACATGAGCGTATATGTTTTGTCATGATTTCATCGTACATGTTTTGTCATGATTTCATCGTATATGCTTTGTCATGATGATTTCATCGAAACTAAACGTATATGTTTTGTCATGATTTCATCGTACATGTTTTGTCATGATTTCATCGTATATGTTTTGTCAAGATTTCATCGTAATGAGTGTAAATGAACCAAAAATAATGTTTACGTTCATGTTTGACAACAACACAGGAGGATGGCAGTTATGAATTATTTTTGAAGAACTGAAGGTGCTACCATGTTACCATGTGCTACCAGGTTAATGAACTTCTCTGAAAAAGTGTGACAACATGACATTTTGACAACAACACAGGAGGATGGCAGTTATGAATTATTTTTGAAGAACTGAAGGGGTCACCAGGTCACCAGGTCATTTAACTTTTCTGAAAAAATGAGACAACATGACATTTTGACAACAACACAGGAGGATGGCAGTTATGAATTATTTTTGAAGAACTGAAGGTGCTACCATGTTACCATGTGCTACCAGGTTAATGAACTTCTCTGAAAAAATGAGACAACATGACATTTTGACAACAACACAGGAGGATGGCAGTTATGAATTATTTTTGAAGAACTGAAGGTGCTACCATGTTACCATGTGCTACCAGGTTAATGAACTTCTCTGAAAAAATGAGACAACATGACATTTTGACAACAACACAGGAAATAAATGTTTACGTAAATGTTTTGTCATGATTTCATCGTAATGAGCGTAAATGACCCAAAAATAATGTTTAGGTGAAGAGGTGAGATCTCACCTCTTTTCTCACCTCATTGAATTTTCATGATTTCTTCGTAAATGATTTGTCAAACATGAACGTATATGTTTTGTCATGACTTCATCGTAATGAGCGTAAATCAGACAAAAATATATTTTAGGTGAAGAGGTGAGATCTCACCTCTTTTCTCACCTCTTTTCTCACCTCTTTTCTCACCTCATGAATTTTCATGACTTCTTCATCGTAATGAGCGTATATGCTTTGTCAAACATGAACGTAAATGATTTGTCAAACATGAACGTAAATGTTTTATCATGATTTCATCGTATATGCTTTGTCAAACATGAACGTAAATGATTTGTCAAAACTTCATCGTATATGTTTTGTCATGACTTCTTCGTACATGTTTTGTCATGACTTCTTCATCGTAATGAACGTATATGCTTTGTCAAACATGAACGTAAATGATTTGTCATGATTTCATCGTATATGCTTTGTCAAACATGAACGTATATGCTTTGTCGAAACTTCTTCATCGTAATGAGTGTAAATGTTTTGTCATGATTTCTTCGTTTATGTTTTGTCATGATTTCATCGTATATGCTTTGTCATGATTTCTTCGTTTATGTTTTGTCAAACATGAACGTAAATGATTTGTCAAAACTTCATCGTATATGCTTTGTCATGACTTCTTCATCGGAATGAGCGTAAATGTTTTGTCAAGACTTCTTCATCGTAATGAGCGTACATGTTTTGTCATGATTTCATCGTATATGTTTTGTCATGATTTCTTCGTTTATGTTTTGTCAAACATGAACGTAAATGTTTTGTCATGATTTCAGCGTATATGCTTTGTCAAACATGAACGTAAATGATGTGTCATGATTTCATCGTAATGAGCGTAAATGTTTTGTCATGATTTCTTCATCGGAATGAGCGTAAATGTTTTGTCAAGACTTCTTCATCGTAATGAGCGTACATGTTTTGTCATGATTTCATCGTACATGTTTTGTCGAAACTTCTTCGTATATGTTTTGTCATGACTTCATCGTAATGAGCGTAAATGATCCAAAAATAATGTTTATGTTAGAATGTTAGATCTCACCTCTTTTCTCACCTCATGAATTTTCATGACTTCTTCATCGTATATGCTTTGTCAAACATGAACGTATATGCTTTGTCATGACTTCTTCATCGGAATGAGCGTAAATGTTTTGTCAAGACTTCTTCATCGTAATGAGTGTAAATGTTTTGTCATGATTTCATCGTACATGTTTTGTCATGATTTCTTCATCGTAATGAGCGTATATGCTTTGTCAAGACTTCTTCATATATGTTTTGTCATGATTTCTTCATCGTAATGAGCGTATATGCTTTGTCATGATTTCTTCATCGTACATGTTTTGTCGAAACTTCATCGTACATGTTTTGTCGAAACTTCATCGTACATGTTTTGTCATGATTTCATCGTATATGTTTTGTCAAGATTTCATCGTAATGAGCGTATATGCTTTGTCAAACATGAGCGTAAATGTTTTGTCAAGACTTCTTCATCGTATATGTTTTGTCATGACTTCTTCATCGTAATGAGCGTATATGCTTTGTCAAACATGAACGTAAATGATCCAAAAAATAATGTTTAGGGTAGATGGTTAGATCTAACCTCATTTCTACCCTCATGAATTTTCATACGGAATCTCTTCGTAAATGTTTTGTCATGATTTCTTCATCGTAATGAGTGTAAATGTTTTGTCGAAACTTCATCGTACATGTTTTGTCGAAACTTCTTCATCGTAATGAGTGTATATGCTTTGTCATGATTTCTTCATCGTAAATGTTTTGTCATGATTTCTTCATCGTAAATGTTTTGTCATGATTTCTTCATCGTACATGTTTTGTCATGATTTCTTCATCGTACATGTTTTGTCATGACTTCTTCATCGTAATGAGTGTAAATGTTTTGTCAAACATGAGCGTAAATGATCCAAAAAATAATGTTTAGGGTAGATGGTTAGATCTAACCTCATTTCTACCCTCATTTCTACCCTCATGAATTTTCATACGGAATCTCTTCGTATATGTTTTGTCATGATTTCTTCATCGTAATGAGTGTAAATGACCCAAAAATAATGTTTATGTTAGAATGTTAGATCTAACACCTTTTCTAACATGTTTTCTAACATGGAGGATTTCATTAGATATACACATTCTTCCCTAAACATTATTTTAGTTAAAGTCCATCAAATATTTTTAGGATACTTTCACTAAATAATGTGTATATCAGATGAAACAGTAAAGTATTATATCTATTAAATCGTCTATGATGTAAATTGTGTATAGAATGAAATGAAGGAAGAATGTGTATATCTAATGAAATCCTCCATGTTAGAAAACATGTTAGAAAAGGTGTTAGATCTAACATTCTAACATAAACATTATTTTTGGGTCATTTACACTCATTACGATGAAGAAATCATGACAAAACATATACGAAGAGATTCCGTATGAAAATTCATGAGGGTAGAAATGAGGGTAGAAATGAGGTTAGATCTAACCATCTACCCTAAACATTATTTTTTGGATCATTTACGCTCATGTTTGACAAAACATTTACACTCATTACGATGAAGAAGTCATGACAAAACATATACACTCATTACGATGAAGAAGTTTCGACAAAACATGTACGATGAAGTTTCGACAAAACATTTACACTCATTACGATGAAGAAATCATGACAAAACATTTACGAAGAGATTCCGTATGAAAATTCATGAGGGTAGAAATGAGGTTAGATCTAACCATCTACCCTAAACATTATTTTTTGGATCATTTACGTTCATGTTTGACAAAGCATATACGCTCATTACGATGAAGAAGTCATGACAAAACATATACGATGAAGAAATCATGACAAAACATATACGCTCATGTTTGACAAAGAATATACGCTCATTACGATGAAATCTTGACAAAACATATACGATGAAATCATGACAAAACATGTACGATGAAGTTTCGACAAAACATGTACGATGAAGTTTCGACAAAACATGTACGATGAAGAAATCATGACAAAGCATATACGCTCATTACGATGAAGAAGTCTTGACAAAGCATATACGCTCATTACGATGAAATCATGACAAAGCATATACGCTCATTACGATGAAGAAATCATGAAAATTCAATGAGGGTAGAAATGAGGTTAGATCTAACCATCTACCCTAAACATTATTTTTGGGTCATTTACGTTCATTACGATGAAGAAGTCATGACAAAACATTTACGATGAAGAAGTCATGACAAAACATATACGAAGAAGTCTTGACAAAACATATACGTTTAGTTTCGATGAAATCATGACAAAACATATACGATGAAGAAATCATGACAAAACATATACGATGAAGTTTATTTCCTGGACTGTTGTCAAAATGTCATGTTGTCTCATTTTTTCAGAGAAGTTCATTAACCTGGTAGCACATGGTAACATGGTAGCACCCTCAGTTCTTCAAAAATAAGTCATAACTGCCTTCCTCCTGTGTTGTTGTCAAAATGTCATGTTGTCTCATTTTTTCAGAGAAGTTCATTAACCTGGTAGCACATGGTAACATGGTAGCACCCTCAGTTCTTCAAAAATAAGTCATAACTGCCTTCCTCCTGTGTTGTTGTCAAAATGTCATGTTGTCTCATTTTTTCAGAGAAGTTAAATGACCTGGTAGCACATGGTAACATGGTAGCACCTTCAGTTCTTCAAAAATAAGTCATTATTGAATAACCTAAAAACCATCTACCCTAAACATTATTTTTGGGTCATATACGCTCATTACGATGAAGAAATCATGACAAAACATGTACGATGAAGAAGTCATGACAAAACATATACGCTCATTACGATGAAGAAATCATGACAAATCATTTACACTCATGTTTGACAAAGCATATGCGTTCATTACGATGAAGAAATCATGACAAAACATGTACGATGAAGTTTTGACAAAACATTTACGTTCATGTTTGACAAAACATTTACGTTCATGTTTGACAAAACATTTACGATGAAATCATGACAAAACATGTACGATGAAGTTTCGACAAAACATTTACACTCATTACGATGAAGAAATCATGACAAAACATTTACGTTCATGTTTGACAAATCATTTACGAAGAAATCATGAAAATTCATGAGGTGAGAAAAGAGGTGAGATCTCACCTCTTCACCTAAACATTATTTTTGGGTCATTTACGCTCATTACGATGAAGAAATCATGACAAAACATTTACGTAAACATTTATTTCCTGTGTTGTTGTCAAAATGTCATGTTGTCTCATTTTTTCAGAGAAGTTAAATTACCTGGTGACACATGGTGACGTAGTGACACCTTCAGTTCTTCAAAAATAATTCATAACTGCCTTCCCCTGCTGTGTTGTCAAAATGTCATGTTGTCTCATTTTTTCAGAGAAGTTAAATTACCTGGTGACACATGGTGACGTAGTGACACCTTCAGTTCTTCAAAAATAATTCATAACTGCCTTCCCCTGCTGTGTTGTCAAAATGTCATGTTGTCTCATTTTTTCAGAGAAGTTAAATTACCTGGTGACACATGGTGACGTAGTGACACCTTCAGTTCTTCAAAAATAATTCATAACTGCCTTCCCCTGCTGTGTTGTCAAAATGTCATGTTGTCTCATTTTTTCAGAGAAGTTAAATTACCTGGTGACACATGGTGACCTGGTGACCCCTTCAGTTCTTCAAAAATAATTCATAACTGCCATCCTCCTGTGTTGTTGTCAAAATGTCATGTTGTCACACTTTTTCAGAGAAGTTCATTAACCTGGTAGCACATGGTAACATGGTAGCACCTTCAGTTCTTCAAAAATAATTCATAACTGCCATCCTCCTGTGTTGTTGTCAAAATGTCATGTTGTCACACTTTTTCAGAGAAGTTCATTAACCTGGTAGCACATGGTAACATGGTAGCACCTTCAGTTCTTCAAAAATAATTCATAACTGCCATCCTCCTGTGTTGTTGTCAAAATGTCATGTTGTCTCATTTTTTCAGAAAAGTTAAATGACCTGGTGACCTGGTGACCCCTTCAGTTCTTCAAAAATAATTCATAACTGCCATCCTCCTGTGTTGTTGTCAAACATGAATGTAAACATTATTTTTGGTTCATTTACACTCATTACGATGAAATCTTGACAAATCATTTACGATAAAATCATGACAAAACATATACGATGAAATCATGACAAAACATATACGAAGAAGTCTTGACAAAACATATACGAAGAAACCTTGACAAAACATTTACGATGAAATCATGACAAAACATATACGTTCATGTTTGACAAAACATATACGAAGAAGTCTATGAACATAATAATATTTCAAACCAGGAGCCAAATTCTTGCGATTTTCATATGGAATCTCTTCTCTCGGTTTTCCGAGGTAAGCAATTATATGAAATCATTTACACTCATTACGAAGAAGTCATGACAAAACATTTACGTTCATGTTTGACAAAACATTTACGTTCATGTTTGACAAAACATATACGATTAAATCATGACAAAAACATATACGATTAAATCATGACAAAACATGTACGATGAAATCATGACAAAACATATACGATGAAACCTTGACAAAACATTTACGAAGAAACCTTGACAAAACATATACGATGAAGTTTATTTCCTGGACTGTTGTCAAAATGTCATGTTGTCAGTAATTTTAAGAGAAGTTAATTAACCTGGTAGCACATGGTGACGTAGTGACACCTAAAAACCATCTACCCTAAACATTATTTTTGCTGAATTCAGCAACAAAATGAACGAGGTCAGGATGTATGCAAATACCTTTGAATTCATTCATAAATGCCTTAGTAAGCTCATAAAATGTTTGTTTTGAGGTCGAGCCACTTTTGGCTTGACCGTATTCTTTCAACCAAAACTCAAGAATTTTCCTGTGTGAATTTTGTATAAAAAGCAACCGTCTGAATTCAGGCGGTTGTTATATTCTTCACAAAACATTTACGCTCATTACGATGAAGAAGTTTTGACAAAACATATACGATGAAATCATGACAAAACATATACGATGAAATCATGACAAAACATATACGATGAAATCATGACAAAACATATACGCTCATTACGATGAAATCATGACAAAACATGTACGATGAAGTTTTGACAAAACATATACGATGAAATCATGACAAAACATATACGATGAAATCATGACAAAACATATACGATGAAATCATGACAAAACATATACGCTCATTACGATGAAATCATGACAAAACATGTACGATGAAGTTTTGACAAAACATATACGATGAAATCATGACAAAACATATACGATGAAATCATGACAAAACATATACGATGAAATCATGACAAAACATATACGCTCATTACGATGAAATCATGACAAAACATGTACGATGAAGTTTTGACAAAACATATACGATGAAATCATGACAAAACATATACGATGAAATCATGACAAAACATATACGATGAAATCATGACAAAACATATACGATGAAATCATGACAAAACATATACGAAGAAGTCTTGACAAAACATATACGATTAAATCATGACAAAACATATACGATTAAATCATGACAAACATTTATGTTATACAGTAATGTTAGTCATGAATGTTTGTCCTACGTGTTGGCGTTAGTGTTGAAAAATAATGTTTGTCCTACATGAAGCCGTACAAGCGTTTGAATTTGTTTATGCATAAGATTACTCTCTTGTTTTCTGTATCTATCATACAAACATAAGCAGCACCTGTTTTTGTAAAGTTTATATGAAGTTTTCGATAGTTAAGACCTGTATAATAATAGAATGCGTCCTCATTCTCAACATAGTAGTAGAACTCAAACGAATGCTTACCATAATCTGTTATTTCAACAGCTTCGTCAGATATTTCATCAACGAACTCATAAACTATATCGCCATACTTGCTTTTATTTCTATTGTTTTCAGATTTAGAACACCAACGAAGGTTTGAGATTCTGTTGTCCGTTCTATCATGATTTATATGGTCTATTTCTTTCAAATTGTTTGGATTTTCAATCCACTGTTCTGCAATAATTCTATGCTTTAAATGTTTTGTTGTTTAAACTAAGCTCAATATAACCATGATTATTTAAGCATTCACTCTTAATATGTTTGTTTTTCTTTCGACGAATAGTAAAAGGATATGTCGTACAAATCTCATAATCTTCATGATTTCTCAATGTTTCCCATTGAGTTTGTTCCCCACTAACGTTCTCATTGACGTCCTCAATATCTTCTTCCTCACTGAACTCGTCAATATTTTCACTAGCTCCTTCTGTAATGTTTTCATCGGCATTGTCATTGACTTCTTCTGTAATGTTAGATGTTGTTGTTTCGCTCATGTTCTTTCACTAATGTTAAAAAGTTATGTTGTACGAATTTTGAACAGAATTTAGAGCAGTTATGAAACAATGAAGTACTTTTACGCTATTGAAAGGAACTATGAGAGTGAAGTACATGACAGCAATGACAAAAGGAACTAATATCAAACCTAATGAAATCGCTCACGAGGACATAGAGCTTAACAAGTACTTTGTGGAGTATCTTATAAGTGAAGAGTATGTAAGACCTTACTTCATGTTTGACAGCATGAATGAGGATGTTATTTCATGGTTAAAGAATATAAGCAATGTTTTCGGTAAGTACGTCATAGATGACAAAGGTCTTGTTGTATTTTATGAGACAGCAATACGAACACAGGAACTAATGGATATTATGCACTCAACAGCAAAGAAAGGATTTAGTACTATTGGCATGAATGAACATTGCAGGAATGACATATACAACCTATGCTCACGAAAGCCTTACACAAAAGCAATACAAATGATAGAACATAAGTGTCTAAGGTCAGCAAATGAAATCATTACTGTCAGTGGTTATGAAAGAACTGTTAGCAAAGATGAGTGGAAACAGCTATTCATATTAAGGAAGGACGTTGCTGAACTAGTTAAACCTGTTGCACAAACATTGTTTCAGATAAGACCAGCAATGACTAAGAACCCTTTGACCTTAGTCAATGAGACCATAGAGGTTGAAGATAATGACATGAAAGAACTAGGAATGAATGAGAGAAGTTGTGAAGGATGTTTGAGTCAAAACACATGGTTCTTCAGAGCTGTTAAGAAACTTAGTAAAGAACGACAGAAATATTTTATAGAGAAGTATTGCAAAGGATGTGTAAATGAATTGCTTGAAATAGAACTTAGAGACACTTTCACACTAAAGGACTTGAGGAAAAATAAGTACATGAGTGAAGAAGGTATTGACATAGCTAGTGTTATAAATGACTTAAGAAGATGTGTTGTGTTATTGACGGAGCACGTATGACATATCTAGTGAAAGATTATGATGGAATACGAGACACAACAACACTTGTGTCAGTAGATAGCAAGGAATTCAATAAGCTCATGAAGAGTATTTATGTAGGACGTATTGAGGAGAAGGATGTGAACGCACTGATGATTTATGAAGCGGGTCAGAACAAGAACTATCTTATGAAGTCAGGCATGAGATTCTTTGACGAAAGAGATGACATTTACAGCTATTTCAGAGGATATGAGTATGAGGTACTGAATGAAGTAGATGAGAACGTTATTGAAGGATATTTTGAAACATGTTCACGATGTCATATGTAATGAGGATGAAGAGCTTTTATGAGTATGTTTTGAACTGGTTCGCCTACATCGTTCAAAATCCTTGTGGAAAGACTGGAACAGTACTTTTGTTAATAGGAAAGCAAGGAACTGGTAAGAATGTACTTAGTAATGTTCTATGCGAGCTCATTAGCAAGTACGCCAACAATAATATAACGGCAATAGAGAATGTGGTTGGTAGATTCAATGCTGCTATTGAGAACATGAAGCTCATCGTATGCAATGAACTAAGCTCATGCGATACGTCTAAGGTCATGAACCACGACGCACTAAAGTCAATAGTAACAGAGACTCAGTTGGACTTAAATCAGAAGTGTCAGCCAGTAAGAAAGATAGAGAATGTTTGTAATATCATCATGATATCTAACAACTTCAACTCAGTAAAGATTGACAAAGACGACAGAAGATTTGTTGTCATTGACGTAAGCAGCAGATACAAAGGAAATTACGATATTTCTCAAATCTCATTGAAAGCTTTAATGAAGAGTTTTATTCAAACTTACTGACGTACTTCATGAGGAAAGATTTAAGTGAATTTGATGTAAGGAAGATACCATTCACCAGGGCTAAACAAGAACTCATCGAAATGAACAAAACACCTTACCAAATGTTTTACGAGGAGTTCTATGAAAGTTTGTATCCGGATGGAATTGTACAGAGTGCTACAGAAGATATAAAGAATTTGCGAAGGAGAATGGAATTCTTTGCATGTAGTTCAATGTATTTGGTGGCAAGATGAGAGAATTTGTGAAGAGAAGTAGAAAGCGAGACGGTTCTGCAAGAAGTTATATTTACGAAGCAAGTATGATATTAGAAGGTCGTGGAAAGAAAGAAACAGTGAATTATGAGGAAGTGCTTGAAAAATTCATGGAGTACATGGGAAGCAATATAACATACAACAAAGACATATACAGTGAGTTTAAGTACTACTGTGAACAGCATGAGATTGAAGTAATGAGTAAAGGAGACTTTGAAACGCTTATGAAAGACAGTAAGGAGGTCGTTCATGAGAACAGTGATGAAATAGTTCATGAGAACAGTGAGGAGGTCATACATGAGAACAGTGATGAAATAGTTCATGAGAACAGTGAGGAGGTCGTTCATGAGAACAGTGATGAAATAGTTCATGATGTCGTTCGTGAAGAAGCCATTGCAACAAAGAATGAGATAAAGGATTTCATAGAACTTAACAAGGAGGAGTTTAAAGAAGGCTATGAAGTGAAAAGATGTGAAGAAGATTTCTTGGCGTATTTGAAGAAAAAGAGACTAAAGCCAATGGCTCAAAATAAGTTTCAATCGATGTTTGAAAAGAAACGTTTGAGCTATGGTGGTGTAAGAAGCACATATTACTTTGTTAAGAAGTGAGGACATTTATTTTTGTCGTTAGTGTTGGAGTTTGTGTTTGTTGTTAGTGTTTGTCATTTGTGCTGAGGTTAGTACTTGTCGTTAGTGTTGGAGTTTGTGTTTGTTGTTAGTGAGAGAATAAATTAAATCATGAACTTTGCCATGGTCTCTGTCCCTAGTAGTTTTCATTAAGTTCTGGAAATAATGAAAGTCATAAACTTTGCCATGGTCTCTGTCCCTAGTAGTTTTCATTAAGTTCTGGAAATAATGAAAGTCATAAACTTTGTCATGGTCTCTGTCCCTAGTAGTTTTCATTATCTCACAGAGTTAATGAAAGTCATACTTTCTATCAGATGAAGCATGCAGATGAACATAATGAAAGTTAGTGAGTTTGCCACGAGTTATGAATAAAATATTGGCATATTAGATGAGATAGCTGATGAAACAGATGAAGATAAATTAAATCATGGACTTTGCCACACTCTGTCCCTAGTTCCTCAAAATCCTTGACAACGTTGCTTAGAAATTTTGGTTCAAAACCTCATCTGATTTTAATCTGTTATGCTACCTGTTAAGTTTCGCGAGATTATAAATGTCATGGAGTTATAGAAAAAGGAGGGACAGCTAGGGACACTGGAAGTACTTGTAAGGCTATCTGTTAAGATTGCATGAAATACTAAAAAGTCATGAAATCCATTATCGCTGTGCTAGCTTCACCTTAGAGTAAAATGACAAATAAAGTCACTGAAGCAATGAAACAAAAGTTTTTGGTAGAATACATTAAATCAGGAGCGGTTCCAGAAGGTTTTTACGTTCATACTATGAAGGATGGTAGAGTTCAGTTTAGAAAGATAAAGCAACCATTAGATAAAGAAGGAATTTTGAGAAAGATTAAACTTCATGAGGACAACATTGCTGAACTTAAGAAGAAGTTAGAAGAGTTGGAGAAAGGAAGAGAGTTATAAAGCAATGAATTCAAGAGGTGAAAAAACAGGTGAAAAAAGAGGTGAGATCTCACCTCTTCACCTAAATTTATTTTTTCACCTCTGACAACGTTTATTTTTATTTTATTTTTAAGTTTACTGAAAATTTTTATTTGGATGTAAATGACAGAACAAAAGCAACTCATACAAATCGAAAAATATAACAAACATACATTTAAACATTTATTCTTCCTTCCTGAGCATAACATGTTCTTTCAAATACATCCGAGACCAGTTGACTTTTCATTGACTGTGTATAAAGATAGAAATAGTTATATCATTAAACCATACGATGACGAAGGTAAGTTATGTAAATTGTACGTTAAGAAGTTAGAGAAAGTTTATGGCTTCAAGTATGACTACAATAGGGTTAACACTGATGATGAAGATATTGAGGAAAATTTATGAGAACATTAGTGAAGTCGTTAGTGAGAACGATAGTGAGAACGTTTATTTTTTTACATTAGTGAGTTCGTTAGTGAAGTGAAGTGGGTGGTGGTTTTGTAAATATTTAAGGTTAAGTTAGTGTTGTCGTTTGTGTTGTAAAATATACGTTAACGGTTTCGTAAAGTGTCAAATTCACAAGTATTGGGTAATGTGAAACGCAGTGCCACCATACACGAGACTTGTATACTAACTTCTGTAGAAGATAAAAGTTTTCCATTTATTGTAAGGTTTCATATAGATTATATATCTGAAGGGAAACGAAAAATGTGGGAAGAAATTGAGCTAATACAAGTTGACCTTTCATCTTCTCTACAGACTGCGTTAAAAAATATAGAAGATAAAATAAATTCATGTTATGCAAAATATGCTGATGAATATGCAAATACCGAGAGCACACTTTATGTGAGAATTGTATATGACAAACAAAATTCACAAGTGTCATTTCAAATCTACGAAAACAATCCAAATAAAGACGAACAAATATATACAGAATTCACTGCAATGTCATGGTATTATTTGCAAAGAATGTTAAATCAGAAAGTCGAACTTCCTTTAGCAAATATTTACAGTCGATATGCAAGAGATGAACCATATTTATTTAAAGATGTTTTCGACCCAGCTGCTATTATTGTTCATGCTTCATTTTCTGGCGCCCAAAACTCTTTCTTATGCTTGGCAAATGACTTTTACGAAAACCTACAAAGTTATACGAACCACCAAGTGGAAGTATTTCAGACTTTCAAGTATGGTTTACTACAGATGAAGAAAAGAATAATTCCATTATACCATGCGTTTTACTTAGAACTTAGTTTCATATACAACTACTATCGAACGGTAAAAATATAATTTTTTAATACGGTTGAGGTGTTGGATTTGGTTGCCAACTAGACTGTGGTGCAGGTTCAGGCTGTTGTATTAACAGGAGCTTGTTCTTCTGGTTCAGGGTCTTTAGGTATAATACCAACAAACTGACCTACCCTTTTACCAATATTTTTGACACCGTTCCAAATTCCTCTTCCTACGGTTTTTATTCCATTCCATATACCTCTTCCAACTCTTCTGAAGAAGTTTCCTATCTTACTGAAGAAACCCATTTTACTATATGTAAAAATCTAATGTCCGCCTAGTCTTTTGCGTTTCCTGTTGAGTTCCATAGCATTCTTTAACTGGAGCTCATACATTCTGTTTCTCCTCTGGTAGAAAACATATTCTGGGTCAACTCCTGTGTTCGCGTCATCTGCATAAAGTTGTTTATATCCCACTTCAGGGTTTGTATAAAACTCTTTCCATCTCATATTTGCATACCATGGTGGCAAACCTAACGCAGCGTCATTTGACATGGCAGTTTGCATTTGTACATCTGTTGGCACTTGACCATAGTTTGCCATTGCAGTTTGTATTCTAACTTCATTTGGAATATTCTCTGGGGTTGGTTGTCCAGGTTGCTGTGCATTCGCTAAGTTCTGTGCGTCCATTTAATATTAGATAAAAATATCTCTTACGAGTACATATACTGAACATTTGCAGGCATTGGTTCATCTTCATATTCTCTATATCTTTCTGCCACGTCAAAGAAATAAATGACACAATGGAAAAAACCTAAAACAAGTAGTCCTATTTCAAACCACATTTACTTACTAATAAAATTTCTTTGTTATGACACTTTCTCCGGTTTATAGGACCTCTCTCATATTCTATCTTGTCATATCTAAACTCATAGTCATGTATGTCCTCTAACCATCTCATAACGGTTTCCAAACCACTTTTATCGGATGTAAAGTAAAAGCATGGATGGTTATGTAAAACGTCTAAAGTTTCTAAAGAGTCTCTCAAAGTCCAGTCTACTTGGTATTGAAAATCCCATGTGTTATAGAACGGCGGGTCCACTATAAAGAAAACATTTTCCTTGTCTTTATATTTTTCATACAACTCTGTCCAATAACATCTCACAAACTCTATACCCTCAATATATTTTTCTATGTCCTCTTTGAAAACATTTGTATAGTTAAGATATAAAACTTTTGACATAAGTGTTTCAATGTCATGAACTCTTATAGAACCACTATATAATAGTCTAGCAGATATACTATCCCAGTCTATATATTCTGCTTTTTTCAAAACCTCTCTCACAATATTTTTGTTATCTAATGGTATACGTTCCATCTTACCTATAGGTATCTTTTCTTTTAACTCTTTCAATATATTGTTTGTGTCTGGTATATGTTTGAGACGGTCCATATAGTTGTCGAAGTCATTGCATATAATCTTTGAGTCTGGGAATATTGTATGGCACAAATGGGATATATAGAAACTTCCACCGAACAAATCTACAAATGTTAGACCATTCGGTAGTTTCTTAAGTTCTCTCAATATAATATCTTTACATCTACTCTTATTTCCAAAGAACGGTAACGGCGGTTTTGTAAAATTCATTTATATATAATAATAAAAATGTTTTTCCTGAAAAGTGACAGAAAAGTGACAAAACATGAAAACATATATAATTTGTGAAAAGCGACACATTATATAATGTTTTCGACCCAGAAGAAGGCTTCTTCCCAGAAGCAATGGAGGAGGAAGAAGAGTCCTCCGAATTCACACCAGAAGACTAACAATTTTCCGAATAAAAACTTCATTTATACTAAACATCTTCGGGGCTAGAGGGCACGAAGTGCCTGGAAGCCCCACTACCTTTTTTTTTTTTTTTTGTTGTGATGTGGACATCATGAAATATACCAGTCAAAATTAATTAAACTAATAATCTAAAATATTCAAATCCAATAAGGGGAAAAAGATAAATCTTGGAACAAACACCAAAAATAAATAATGTTTATAATTCCAAAATTCTTTTATTTGGCAAATTTGCATATAAAATTTTTGTTTCTTCTTTGGATTTTTGAAATTTTGAATTTTTTTTTGGAATTTTAAATGAAGAATTGAGAAACCTAATATAGTTGGTTATTATCTCATATATGAATATGTTTGTCTTATTTCACAATTTGAAATTTTCTCATTCTTTATGATGAAATTGAATATCTATCTAAGGTTTAGATAGCATATCTAAGGACAGATTGCATGAATTTATATTTATATTATTATAGTATATTGAAATTGAAAACGTTGAATATGACAATATCTTTCTTAGGATACCAAACATTTTCAAATTTCCTGAAACTACAATTTCTGTAGTTACTTGTCAAATAAGGGAAATAACTCACAAATATCTAGTAGATGGTATATCATTTGTTACATATTAAGTTCTGTCAAAATGTAAGCTATTGATTTTTTTGAGAGGGAAATAATCGTCGAGGAAGTAAAAGGTGACGCTTTAGGAAATATTATTAAAAATATGATAATAAATATATTTGGAAAAATATGTTTTTTTTCAAAAATTGAAATGTTCATAGAATATTTTGAAATATGTAGAGAATTGAATTCGGTAATATATGATAAACAGGATTTTTAAATTTCAAGGAAAAATAGCTTTTGTGAATACTTTTGAGAACTCTTCTCAAAGATCATGATTCAAATATATTAAGGAGCCAAAATATTAGAGATGAGTTCACAATCAAAATTTTCTCACTTTTCTTCCAAATTGACATCCTGACTCACCACTTTCAAGTTTTTCATACATATATCTTACCCATTCATTTGGAATACGAGGTCTCGAATTTTCGTTCATTTTTTTTACTTTACAAAACTGTTTATTTTTCAGAATTCTTAAATTTGAAAAAATCCATTCTATATCTGATAAATAATATATTATTTTTCAATCAAAATATTTTGATTATCATCTCAAAAGTGTTCTCAAAACCTAGTTTTTCTTATTTTGGATAATCTTAATATTTATATTATTATAAACTAATTCAACACCATATGTTTTTGTATACTTTTACAAAAAAATTGATAGATTTGTGATACTTCCCCCGACGATAGAATTGAATAGCTTACATTTTGACAGAACTTAATATGGAACACATTTTATCTCGTAAAATGAGTATCTTAGGAAAAATTCTCGATTTTTTTTCAAAACTTACAATAACACAAGATCTATTCTGTAAAACCGATTAACAGTACAAATATGTTTATTTGCAGATCAAACAGTCTAATATATCTTTTAATAATTTTATCTCGAAATTGCTCTTTTCTTCCATTCTTCGTCCATTAGTCATCGAATATCTAAATAGTCGGAATCCATTACCAAAATCAAGAAAGTATCGATACTATTTTGTGGAATTAAGGGTGCACACGAGAGGATCATGTAAACTTCAGAATTTAGAACCTTATTTTTAAGCATTATCTTGGCTACCTATTTAGGCTCGAAAAGCAAAAAATATCAAAAAATACAACTTGACTCCATTATGACCCTTTCATGGAGGTAGTTTTTATCCGCTAGTATTTTCCCTTTGAATCTCTTTACAATTCGAAATCAAATTCAAAACTCAGTAGAAGAAAGGAAGAATCGACTTACTACGGTTGTAATACGAATAAATACATATATTTAATTATTTTTATTTACATAATAATTGTTTGAAGCTCATATTCCATCAAATTTTTAAATAAAAACATTAAAATGTTGAAAATGTTCATATATTTTAATAGGGTTTTGGCACTTTATTGAGGAATTACTACATACATAGTCGAACTGAACTTGATATTTTGAAATTTAAATTATTTATCAAAATTAAAATTTAACTTGAAATTTATAATTATTTAGTCATATTTTGCATAATTCTAAGTAAATTTTGTAAAAAATCAAGAAAGAAAAATTTTAAGGGAGGCTTCCGACCAGAAAGCCCTCTCAATTTTTTTGTGATGTTTACACCAAAAGTGAGATTCGTTAAGCGTTTTTCTCGTTGAATATTGAGTTTCCCGGATTTTAAGTTATTCATAAAGCTTCTCTATATTATACCCTATCTACTGATATGATTATTTTTGAAAAATCTCTTAAATCGACCTGCACTGAATTTTTTAGGGAAAATTCGAAATTTAATAGGCGTTTTCTGTAACGTTTTTTTTACGGAATAAAATCCGAAAAATAATTTTTTGAAGAATCATTTGGGTAGAATACTTATCGAAAATTATATTTATTATAATTTTGGTCGATAAAAATAAGCGGATTCAAAACTGGCAAAAACCCTTTCGGCAATTTGTGGACGATTCCGAACCCCCTCATTTTTGAAATTTAATAAGAAAAATAGAATCTTTATTAAATATAGATTTTTAAAAACTTGGTTATAAATTACGAAATTTTCTCACTTGGGCTAAAAAGTGACAATTTGGTCGGAAGCCACCCTTAACGTGCTTTATTTTTCTTTTTTATAATAATACATATTATTATATAATTAACATATTCATAATGTTTCACCCTTTCAAAAATATAATCCTCCTCCTCTCAAATAAACGTACATACGGGTGGCCTCTTTTTTCAAAAAATTAAAATTTGAAATTTTGGGCTCAAATATTAGAGATTTTTTCAACCTTCAACGATATATGTTGTCTATATCAGACCTCCTTTCTTTTTGATACTTAACATTGTTCCTAAATCTTAGCCGTTAAGGCTCTTCTGAAAATATTTTTTTTTCGAAAAAATTCGAAAAAAATTCTTAAAATTCAAAAATCCCTTAATTCCTGAGGATTTTGGAAAAAAGTTTTTACATGAACATCTGTATATTATATGAAGTATATTGATAAGGTAAAAATCAAATTTTATTGCATATTCATCGAGAAAATAAACTAACGAATCCCTCAAAATTGAGAGGGTAATCCTCCTCCTCTCAAATAAACGTACATACGGGTGCGCCCTTAATATTTTTTTGTTTATTTTATTATAATGACACTTTTTCAACACCATCAACAAAAATCATAAAAACATTTAAATTTGCCATTTTGGAAATTCTTAAAACCTTGCAACGTTGAATTGAATATGCCAATTTGAAATGACGGCAGAACGATAAAATAAAAATATAAAATCAATTCTATGGGAGAATCATTCAGTACGAATAGTTACTGGCTTTGTTTTAAGAAGAAAGGAAATGACATGGCAATTTCGATTGAGGAGACTGGGGCTCCCGACGAAAATAAGTATACGATTGTAGCGAAATCACCAAATAGAGAGGATCTAACTCAGATTTGGGTTTACAATGCAGAATCTCAAAGGTTCGTTTCTCTTTTTTACCCATTTGTTAGCTTTATTGAAGAAAAGGTCGATGACCAACACAGTAAGCTGGCAATAGCCGAAATTGACTATGGTAAGAACGTTAATCAAACGTTTTCATTTTACTCGGGCTTTATAGCAAACAAAAATCTCGAAAAATTCATAATTCCTACGGAAGATCCAGACGATCCTTTCATATTATCTTCAAATATACCAGATGATATAACAATGGAGATACACACAATTGACATTTCCAATTACTGTATTCCATATCCAATACCCGAAATACCATGTGCAATTTTATTTTCAATTGCAGCTGAAGAATATGCATTAACGCTGGGACCTGTCTTATCAGCCTATGATAATGCCAGAAAGTTAACATTCACACCATTTAAACTTGATGAAGATCCAAATCAGTTTTGGTATTATTTTCCGAATCATAATTACTCATTTTATTCCTGCGCAGAATCTGACACTGTCATCAAAACAGTTAATGATAATGGTTCCATTGATATAATTATGTCAAGTTCAAATACCAAAAAGAAAAATCAGAATTGGAAAATCTTTAAGAGAAGTATTTACTCTTCCAAGTATGATGCATTCCTTTCTATTAATGAAAAGCGCAAGAATTTTGCTCTTTGTAATGATGAAAATAAAATTGAAGAAAATCAATTTTATTATTACCCATTATTCGAACACAAGACAGGCATTCTTGCTAGAAATGAAGTAATATCTCCAAATGATGACATGAGAGATATGAGTTTATATAGCTCAGACTTTGATGAATACGATGAAGAATCTAGATATTACGCTTCGGATTCAGATCCCCTTCTCGATAATTTTAATATGGTTGATGAACTGGATCTCTACCAATAACGATTATATGTAATATTTGTTTGTAAAATAAATATTGTTTCCTTTTGTAGTGAATTACATTATATTCATACCTATTTTTAGTTATTTTAGAATTTCAATTTCATTAATTTTTATTAGCACTAACTTACTTGAAGATATATAGTGTTTATTTGCATATAATGATTGCCTTTCGATATCAGAATAATTGTAAGGGAATTCAGATACATTTCATCAAATTTTTTTTTTATCTACAATTTGCTAAATGACTAACATTCTTTAGGGCTTATTCTTAAGGTGAAAGAGTTAAACATACACTCATATAAATAAAAACATAAATTAGTCATATAAAGTACAGTTTTTATTTCAATTATAGAAAATTATAATTCTCTGTCAAATCTATGAGATCTCTTCATTCTAGCTTGTCTATCTTCTGCTTTACGGCAGAATGGATAACATTGTTGAAGAGAATTTTTAGATTTTTGGAGATTATTCCAGAACTTTCCAGTATTATCGGATTCAATTCGAGAACATAATGCAGCAAACGTAGAGCGTGTTGTGGTGCAAAATCTTTTAATAAATTGCACTTTGTCAGTAACATTGACCATAATTGAGAAATGATATAAAAATCTGCACGGATAACATAATTCTCCAGTAAATTCTTTTTGAGAAAATGAAACACAGGGTGAAATGATCTCGCAAGCATTTCTTGGGATTTTATTTTTGAAAGTAGCGTTAATATCTGATGTTATATTTTTAATAAGTCCACAATATGGATTTGTAGTTGAACTGTCTGCGCATTCTGTATTATTTTGAGGAAGAAGATCATTTATTTCTCCTTTTCTGAATTTATCTACAACCAAATCGCATACTTCGCAAGCCGAAACAAGCATATCTTCAGATGCGAATTGACTCCAGTCTGTGGTTATTTGGCGATCAGCCAGAAACAAAATCCAAAACATTGACAAATTGACAAATAAACTTGTCAAATTGTAAAACTAATATTTCGTATGTAAAAAATCATGCATATCAGGTAACATAGGACATGCAAATTATATTTAATTGGATAAATTTTGTGGAATTGATTATTTCAATTTTCCATTTTTGAAATTTGGTTCCAATTTCTTCTTGGAGGGGTCCAATATTCCAATAATATTTATTGGACTAAAAAGGTTTTGTCCTTACGTTCCATACTCGCAAAAATTATTTGTCATTTTATAAGTCCGTTGTCAAATTATCTCACAAATTTTCTCAGAAAATTGAGAGGAGGAGTTAACTTTATTTTATGATTGCTGCTCACGAGGAAAAAAGTTTCGTCGGCTGGATGCGTGAAAACAGCATGATGTTCACTGGTGATGAATATCATTTCAGGTTAGGTGTTTGGTTATCAAATAAAAGATATGTTCAACAACATAACGCCGGAAATTCCCATTTCATTCTTGCAATGAACAGATTATCACATTTAACACCAAGTGAATACCATTCGTTGCTTGGTTACAAGAATTCTGGAAGGAATCATAAGTATTCCATTATTAACGAGAAAAACGCAGGCTCACATCCAGATTCATTCGATTGGAGAGATCACCCAGGAGTTATTGGTCCAGTCAAAGACCAAAATGACTGTGGTTCTTGCTGGGCTTTCTCTACAATCTTTGGATTAGAGTCAAATTGGGCTGTTAAACATAATGCCGCCTATATATTATCAGAACAAAACCTTGTTGACTGCTGCAGTAGTGCAGCTGGATGCAATGGTGGTTTTCCAGCTGATGCATGGGATTGGATGATTGATGAACAAGGAGGCAAGACAATGCTAGAAGTAGATTACCCATATACATCTCAGGAAGGAACTTGCAAATGGAACAAGAAGAAGGCCGCTCCACCACAAGTTAAAGGATACGTCGAAGTTGCCGATTGTGATGAAAACGATTTAGCAGAGAAGATTGCAAACTTAGGTCCAGCAAGTATTGCAATTGATGCTTCACTTTATTCCTTCATGATGTACCAGTCAGGAATTTATGATGATCCAAAGTGCAGCTCAATGAACTTAGATCATGCTGTTGGTTGCGTTGGTTATGGTGTTGAGAATGGCGCTAAATATTGGATTGTTCGCAATTCATGGGGCGAAATGTGGGGCGAAAAAGGTTACATTCGTATGGCAAGAGACAAACATAACCAATGCGGTGTTGCAACAGAAGCATTCATCGCTCAGGTTAATTAATTTCTTTATAACTTAGTATTGATAAAATAAGCTTTATAAATTTGCAATTATTTTGATTCATTTTGATCATATTTCATTATCCATCTAGTCTAGTTCATGAATATTGAAGTATTAAACTTAAGAGTTATGAGAAGTGAGAACAAAAAAAAATTTTTTTTGAGCTTTGAAAAATTTGTTGCTTAATATTTATTGACTAAATACATAAGTTTTATTTTGACCGATATTTTCTTCAAAATTTACCTGTGAAAATTTTTTTTGTTATAATTCAAAGTATCATCAATAGTATACATAAAAATATTTTATTGTAAATCATAATTTGAATACATCTTCACAAATCTTGAAAATTTGTGAACTCAACTTTACAAAATGCTATTGCAAGCGCAATAAGCTTTAATATAGTATTTATAAGCTTAAAGGAACACAAATTGTTCAACAAGTTCAAATAATTTTTCTTCATTTTAAATATTGGCGATCGGATTGAACAAACTCTCTTTTATCTGAAAGCCAATTTCATGTAAGCATTATTTCTCACTGGAACATGATTCAAACCATATTATCAAAATTCTTGAACGTCTTGAAATATTCGGAATCATTGTATCGAACTCAAGCTTAATTACTTTGAATGACTCATTTGTACTCTTTTGCTATGCCAAAATCAGATTTGATCATGGGTTTCTTTTGTAATTAAGGCTGGAATTGAAATTTTATTTAATTTATATTATTTCGACAAACAACACAAATTTCTTCATAATTCTCGAAGCAAATCATTACAAAAGATTCATTTACATGTAGAATTCATGAAATTTAAAAATTTCTTAATACATTCAGCAAAAACAAAGAAATCAAACACAACATAGGTTCATTCGCGCAGGTTAGTCTAAGACCATTGCAAACAACTCCATTTCTCAAAAAACAAAAAAAGACCAAATCAAATTTCGAAACATAAAATATATTTAACTCATTATTTTGAAAATACATCAAAAGACAAATATAAATACATCAAAAACAAAATCAGATCCAATACCGTATAATATATTTTAGGGGGTGACTTTTTGAGAAGAATATATTTTTTACCCCCTGAAATTTAAGATTTTTTTTATATCTGTTGAAATTTTTTTATAATAGTTTTAAATGCCTAAAACCTTATCAGATCTCATCGGACCAATTGGCAAACAAGATAGGTTTCAGTCATTTCATACATTACTCTATTCCATTGGGGATAAAATGAAAACTTTAAATGTTTTAATATTTATAGGTCATCTCCTCTTTGGACTACAGTTGAATTTCATGTACTTGTTCAACTCATCGAAGCTCAGCTGGAAATCTAACAAAGTTCACGATACAGTCCTTTTTTTTACTCCTGGCATAACTACGACAACTCATTTAGATTATTTGGTCATATCTCTTCTAGTATTCGTTGTTACTTACTTAATTATCATTTCAACTTTATTTATATTTTTGAAATATTCAACAGATTATCAACTGGATAACGTATATCCACTCGGCATTTGCATCGTAGGACTCCATGTATTATTAGTTCCCGCGTGTTACTCAGGTGTTACGTATGCATTTTCAAATGAATTCACAAGTCATTACGGGATGTTAATTCTATCGATATTTGTCATCCTTTGCTCATACGTGTCAACATATATCGAGTATTTCGTACAATACGGCATCCCAAAAAAAGATTCAATTTATAATTCGAAAACGATCATTTTTCGGTTTTCCTATTCAATAATTTTACTCACAATTCCGATCTTTAACTTCTATATTACGAATAGAATCGCAATTTTAGTGATTAATCTTATTATGCTTATATTGTCGATTGTTTACATAACTCAACAGTTCAGACTATCATCTCCGAGGATGTTGATGAGTTATACACTGTCCTGCATCGTTTTCAGCCTCCTCAATTTGATAATTTTGATTTTTGATTTGGATGGAGAGACGTACGTCTCAATTTACATCATCGCGTTCAATATCGGGTTCCTCCTGAGCCTGCTGATATCGTATTTCACCAAGGAATACAATTTACTCCCTTTTAGAGAAGTTATTCAAACTCATGATTTCTCGAAATTCGACAAACACTCGATGTTTACACTCGAGAACATCATGACAGCGGCGAGTTCGCAAATAGACATCCCAAACGAGATCCTAGATTACTTGGCGTTGAGAAATCCTTCATCTTTCGTATTTAATGAAATTATCTTCCTCCAATCAAAGGAATACGGCAACGAGGAGCGAATGAAAGTTGCTCTCAACGCAATGCTTGAAAGGAAAACCGTAGATTGGATAAGAGAAACCAGAATTTGCGCATTTGAAAATTGCGTAAGGCCAACGTTCTTAACTATACGTGCAAACAAGGCCTTGAGTGACTATTCCAACACTCTGGGTATGTTTTGGAACGAAATCATCAATGATAACACCGACCACTTAATTTCCTTAACAAACCAGGTTGCATCGTCATATATAACGTTAACAGGATTGTTCAAGCAGTACGGAACCGCTGGACAATTGAGTTCTCCTTATAATAAATTTTGCCAAATCACAAATTACAACACAGAAAGCCAGAATACCAATTTTGCGTATGCGCTTGTATCCAGATCTGGCAATAAATGGGAATCCTCGTTCACATGTTCTCATTTGACCCAGAATCTCTTTGTATATATGGCAATTTGCTTATTAATCATAAATATGTCGATAAACTTATACATGGACCTGAAGATCAATCAGATGTGGAACGCCTCCATCGATGCCTTCAAGATTATTCAATCTGTTGCAGCTGGATCTTTCGTATCAACAGTAATTCAGCTGAAACCTTCCTTAAGGGTGCACCCGTATGTACGTTTATTTGAGAGGAGGAGGATTACCCTCTCAATTTTGAGGGATTCGTTAGTTTATTTTCTCGATGAATATGCAATAAAATTTGATTTTTACCTTATCAATATACTTCATATAATATACAGATGTTCATGTAAAAACTTTTTTCCAAAATCCTCAGGAATTAAGGGATTTTTGAATTTTAAGAATTTTTTTCGAATTTTTTCGAAAAAAAAATATTTTCAGAAGAGCCTTAACGGCTAAGATTTAGGAACAATGTTAAGTATCAAAAAGAAAGGAGGTCTGATATAGACAACATATATCGTTGAAGGTTGAAAAAATCTCTAATATTTGAGCCCAAAATTTCAAATTTTAATTTTTTGAAAAAAGAGGCCACCCGTATGTACGTTTATTTGAGAGGAGGAGGATTATATTTTTGAAAGGGTGAAACATTATGAATATGTTAATTATATAATAATATGTATTATTATAAAAAAGAAAAATAAAGCACGTTAAAATTTTTCTTTCTTGATTTTTTACAAAATTTACTTAGAATTATGCAAAATATGACTAAATAATTATAAATTTCAAGTTAAATTTTAATTTTGATAAATAATTTAAATTTCAAAATATCAAGTTCAGTTCGACTATGTATGTAGTAATTCCTCAATAAAGTGCCAAAACCCTATTAAAATATATGAACATTTTCAACATTTTAATGTTTTTATTTAAAAATTTGATGGAATATGAGCTTCAAACAATTATTATGTAAATAAAAATAATTAAATATATGTATTTATTCGTATTACAACCGTAGTAAGTCGATTCTTCCTTTCTTCTACTGAGTTTTGAATTTGATTTCGAATTGTAAAGAGATTCAAAGGGAAAATACTAGCGGATAAAAACTACCTCCATGAAAGGGTCAGAATGGAGTCAAGTTGTATTTTTTGATATTTTTTGCTTTTCGAGCCTAAATAGGTAGCCAAGATAATGCCTAAAAATAAGGTTCTAAATTCTGAAGTTTACATGATCCTCTCGTGTGCACCCTTAACTTTGTGAACTATTCAACAAAAAATTATTACTTTCTTTTATTATCTGATTAATAAATCATCTGTTTGATTGGTTGTTACTATTTCTAAAGTGTATTTTGTAGCCTAACTCCAGAAAATGAGAAACAATATCTATAATTTCTCTGATTTCATATGAATTATTCGAATAACTTATTTGCACATACATGGTTAAAATATATTTTTGTTTCAATTTGGTTGAATCCATTGTAGTCATGAAGATATCACTGAAAAATCTTAATATCTAATTTTGTATGAAGAAAAGTGTTAATCAAATCATAAAACAGATTTTGGAACAGAATTGATTGAGTCGTAATTTCCAAAATTTTTGAAAAAATTTTAAAATAAAATTCAAATTTAAGAAAATTATTATCAAAAAATAAATTTTGAAAAAAATTTGGAAAAAATCATATCATTCACTTATATTTATTTTAGTTATTTAATAATATTTTTGTGAAATAAATCTCAAATTCTCTATAATTAAAAATTCAAAATTATTATCCTTTTAAAATTGGCTTATAAAGATATAAAATAGAGTCTATATGTTCAATAGATCTATTTTCAAGAATTTAATTTTAGTATTTTGATCGATATGTAAACAGATGTAAAAAAATTTCAAAAATGATGTTCTTTAGCTACCAGAGTCGGCCAGAGCCAGCTCCAAAACAGATTATTGAGCTTGAGGACATTGAACCAGAAGAAGAAAACAACGTTGTTCCTAATAGACCACCTCCTCAACAGGTTAATCAGCCACCTGCGAATATTTACAACGAAAAGAAAACGAAAAAGCATTTAAATGCCGCAGCATTGATGATAACATCCGAAAAGCCAAAAGTTAAACCTGAACAAAGGGAGTTACCACCAGATATTGCAACTCCAAGTCAACAAGAAGAAATACCTGTCAAAGTTTCAATCCAAAGACCAGAAACAGATCTAAAGATTCCTTCTCCCCACAAGCCAAAGTTCCAAGGTAGATTGCTTGGAAATTTGACGAGTTTAGCACCTATTGCTAATAATATTTTGAATTCAGATAAATCAATTCCGACAAATGTACCAGAAAGGAAGCGAGCGTTCCAGCCACAAAACAATATACCACAAATTGACAGCACAAACGGAATTCAGCAAATTCCAGCTCCGAGAATTCCAAATAGAAAAATTGAGCAACAAGCAGAAATGTTCCAAAACCAAGATATGGCAAATCTACCTGAAGCTTCTCATCAAAAACCTAGAGGAAGACTACTCGGTTCTCTGTTGTAAGGAAAATTTGTAAAGTTATCAAATTTTTTTGATAACGGATTTTTTGTAATCCAGATTCAATTGGAATTACAAAGAGATGATAGAATACATCATTTTAGAGTCGAAATTTCAGAATTTTTTTCGAAATTTTCATGTCGAACAAAAAAATTATTTACGAAATCCTTCGTTTCCACTCATTATATACCTTTCACTGATATGTTAATAATGGAAATAACTTGATATTTCAATACAATACTTTATTTCTTCTCGTTTGCGAGATTCTTTGTTTGTTATTTTTATTACTTGTTACTTTACATGCAGTTTTGTTACTTATCTATCCTAAAATTAATAGATATTTTAATGGAAATCCCTATTTTTTTTATTTTCATCATTTCGTTAAGAGAGATCATATATATACTTTCTAACATAAGTTTTCGAACATAGTATATCCAAAAAATCTTTATAGTTCATGAATATTTTTCAAATCATTAGGAATAAATCGTACATTCATCAGTAAAAATCAAACCATCTTGTTTCACTACCACATCAAATTATATACAAAACATAGTCAAGATTATTTCTTCGATAAGATGATTTTCCATATTTTTTTTTTCGACCACTGACTCGTAGATGAACGGAAAGAAACCAAATCCAGAAACAATTTCAAGATCTAGGTATAGTCTGATTCTCCAATCAGATCGATGACATATTTCGATTTCAATAATATTCCGTTTATAGACAAAAATTGAATACAATTGAGATGTTTACACGGAAAAGTAAACAACCACTAAATTTCCTATTATGAGTGAATCCTTTTCTCTTGTTAAACAACCAGTCGAACCTCGATTCCAACCATATATGGACATCGAGGACCTGATATGGAGCATTAATGAAGAGAATTGCCTCACCACTATCAATAAAATTGTCGAATTAGTTCCAGCAGAAAATAAACATCTATTCCTTTTCGCCTTGTTTACAGCGTCTAAGGTATGGAAAAGGAGACCGAGGCAAAGATCTCCCATCAATGTTCTTATAGAATCATTGCAAAAAAGTTCATCTTTCGAATTTTACAAAGATTTCGTTCAGGAATTACGAAAAGCTCTACAAAATGTTATAAAGTTGGAAGAAAAGGAAAATTCCGACCAAGTGATACAGTTTATTAAACAAGATAACACTGCTTTATTTATTGTAGCGACAAGACTCATGAAACTCGAAGATCTTAGAAGCTACTTGAAATACGCGATAAGATACGGCTCGGCAAACATATTTAAATTCATTGCTTCGAACTGTGGATCGATTAATTTATCTGAGTATTTAAAAGACGCAATTAAAGGTGGAAACCAAGAAATTGTTACTATTGCAAAGGGAAAAGATAGTTGTCTCAAGCCTTACTTGAAAACTGCGATAAAATATCACCAAACTTGGATTATCGATAAAATTTTAACAGACAATCAAATAAAAGAATACAAAGACATCTCCATTGCTCTTTGTATCGAAAATGCATACCTAAGAGTCGGATATTACTTAATGAATCAAGGATTTGATTTGGAAGAAAGTTATCGTGACGAAAAACATTTGACTATCTGCTGTCGAATTACCATTCATCCAATGATCGAGATTCTACTGGAAAAAGGCGTAAAAGCGTCAACAGAAGCGTTATCAGACGCAGCTCGTCGAAATGACATACATATCTTCAACAAACTACTGGAATATGGTGCTGATCCGAATGAGGCTTTGATTACGGACCAATACCTTCCAAATCCAATTTGTTCTTGCATAGAAAAAAAATACGACAAAATTTTAGAGAAAGTACTCGATACATACGATCCAAATGTCAATAAATACCCAATTACACCTATTTCATTGGCATTTGCTTACTCAAATCAAGAAGTTTTGGAAAATATTATTTCTAAAAACTTATCTGTTAAGCCTGCTATAGATGATAAGCCAGAATTCGAATATCCAATACACGTAGCTGCAAGAATGATAGATTTGAAGTACGTTAATATGCTAATTCAAAGAAAAGTTGATATCAACGTTGTAAATCCTGTAACTGGTGAAACTCCTTTGATCGCCGCAATCTCATTGATGCAGTCAAACACAGCAGAGATACTTGTAAACAATGGCGCCGATCCAGAAATAATCGCGAAATATACAAGACACTCTGACTGGCCATCAACAGCATTATCGATTGCTTTTGACATGTCCAAGCACAACCTTATATCCAAAATCCTCTCTGTTTCAAACAATTTCAATGCAATTGATTTTTGCGCGATAACTAACCAAGGAGATGCTTCCGCTCTGCAAATCATCACAAGTAAGTTCGATGGAATGAATGAAGTTGTTAAAAAATCTAGAAATTTATCCGAAAATACTTATGAAAACATCAAAACTCCATTTACCATGGCTCTTGTTCATAACAAATACGCATTTGCTAAGAAATGCATCGAATTAGGTGGTGATGTCACTACAAAAAGAGGCGGATTAACTCCATTAGGTTTCTGCTGCATGTACAACTTCATGGAGTCATGCAGAGCACTTATTGATAGTGGTGTTCCAATTTCCTCCCTTTCAGAACGCGTTCCAGGCTATTTCGAGTTCCCAATCGAAATCTCCGCCGCTCAAGGATACACGCAATTGTTCCAATACCTTTGTGGAGTGTACGTAACAAAATGTAGAGCATGGGAAGTCAAGAATCCGAACATTTTCCTTCAGGCAATCGCTGGTGGCCACTTAGAACTGATCAGAATCCTGATTCTCCTCAAATTCGGCATGAATACTGTATCCAAACATGTTTTAATCAGAGGAAAACCCTTCGATAACCCTGTAACTCCTCTTTTCGTCGCAATTAATTTTGATAATTATGATATTGCGAGACTTCTCATTGCTTTTGGAGCTACAATGGATGAACCATGCGTTAATCTATTGAGACAGAAGGGTAAATCAGACTTTATATCGACAATTAACGAAAAATTTATTATGTCTCAAAGAGAAAAGGTCACATCAATGCCATTGAACATCCTTCTGAGTCAGAAAGATCTTTTGGCCCTCCAGAATGCCAAAATTCCATTCAAATTCCCCAAAGATATTTATGATCCAGAAATCATGAGAAAAGAAGTTCAATCTCGTGAAGAAAACGGAAATAATGATAAAGAAGATCCAAATGACCAAGAAACTGACGAAAATATCATTCCAGAACCAAAAATTTTGGAAGAAATCAAACCGAAAAGTTCTTCTAAGTCCAGATCGAAGAAATCCAAACAAAAAGCAAGCGAAAGTGAAGAGGAACAGAAGCCAAAACCAAGAAGAGGCAGAAAACCAAAAATAGTTCCGAAATCTCCTTCAGAAAGTTCAGAATCAAGTCCAGAAGAGCAATCTTCATCATCAGAGGAAGTAGTTGAAGAGGAAGAGCAGGAAGAAGCTGAAGAAGAAGAGGAAGAAGAGGTTAAATACGTTGATAAGTTAATTGAGTCGGGAACTTCGGATTCAGAGGATTACGAAGGGTCTAAAGCTAAACCTAAGACAAGAGGAAGGAGAAAGAAAGCTGTGGAACCTCAGGAAACAGAAAAACAAACTAAATCTTCCAAATCAGAAAAAACTACACTAGGACACTACATTCCTGCTGAAATCAAGTCACCTGATGAGTTCTTTAAGCATAACGGCTGGTCTCTTAAATGGCCTCGCGATCAAAAATTACGAACTTTCGTTCATGATCGATTTTTATATTAGTAATTATATTTTTTTGTATGTAAATAACTATCTTTTTATTTGTAATATCTTTTACCTAAACATCAATTTTTGTAATTATTCATGGCTTGAATTCTGCTGTTAACAACACTTAGCAATTGGTTGTATCAAGTTATTAAGAACAATTTCCAACTAATGCTTGTCTATCTTTTTCATTTTTAGGCAGAAATCCTGATATCATGAATGAATGTATGAAACATCAAAAACCAGAATTAAAATGCATGGAATATGCAATCATCACACACAGGATTGATTTTGTTACATTGTTGACAAATGATTACGATTTTGAGATCGATTTAGATCATTGAAGAAAACATAATCAGCATTGATTTATATTCCCTCTCATTGGGGATATTTCCTTTCACAAGGTGGGCTTGATAATGGAAGGGTATATGGGACAACTCTTCATTTTGCAGCAGAGAAAAATAATATAGAAACAGCCAAATTTCTTCTTTCATTAGCAGCAAATATCAATATAAAAAATATGTATGGGAATACAGTTCTTCATAATGCAACAAATTGTAAATAAAAATAGACGAACTTCTTCCCTTGCATGAGGCAGATACAAAAATAAGAAAAATGAGAGCTGTTGAGCATAAGAGGAAACAGACTATAGCAATATGCACCTATAAAAATGGGGCGTTTTGTGAATATGCTTTCATTGAATGAAAGCAAAACTCTATCAATGAGAAAAAAGGAATTTTAGAGCCAAATGTTTTTGATAAATGTAAGAAACCTTCCCAATAGTAAACATCTCATTATTTCAAAGTTTATAACCATTCAATAATTTTTTTTTCTGTTGAAATGAATTCGAACAACGTTAGTGACCATATGAATATAAATAAGAGTTACATAGATACCATGAATGCAATTTATTGTCTTAATACATTCGATGAAGAAAAAATTGACCAAATATTTCTCGATATCAAAAACAAAATAATCGAAACAAAGATTTTAACACCAGAAAAAGTTCTCATAATCCTTAACAATGCTTCAATGTTTAGAAATCGCTATTTGAAATCATACATATACATTTTCAAAAGAATTTATTACGAATATATACAAAAACCAATGAAAGAAGTTCGTGAAATTTACAATTATCTTTTATATAAAGAGTATGAAATAATTTATGATGATAAGCATCAAGAAAATTTCAAAAAATATGAAGAGCAAAATTATTCTTGGGATGTTCACAAAAAGGATACAATTTTCTGGGCTATCATGAATGATGACAAAAAGTTATTTGAAGAATTTCTTGCAAGAGACGATTTCAATGCAAGTATCATGATATATAATGAATTATATCAATTTCCTCAACAATCTTTAATCTCATTATGTTGTTACCATGGTGCTGCCGAATGCGATCCAGAAACTACAGCTGATTGTCTTCAATTGTCATTTTATGGAGGAGATATCGACATAATAAATAAATGCTTGAAACATCAAAAATTGGAACAGCAACACATGAGAGATTTAATATTCATGCACCACAATGACTTTCTTAATTTGTTTTTACCAGAATTTGATTTATCAAAACCGTATTTGCTAGAAAATTATTTATTAACATGTACACAATACAACAATCTTGAAGCTTTTATAAGTTATTTATATAAATCAAATGATATCAATACATGCTTTATTTATTCTTCAGCTTTTAATCTTCCTTCCCTTTGTGAATATCTTATTAAAAATGGTGCTGATATAAATGCAAAAGATAAAAAATAAACAACTGCTCTTCATATTGCTGCAATGTATAATTGTAAACAAGCTGCTGAAGTACTTATTTCGCATGGAATAGATATCAATGCATCAGATATTACTCATAAAACAGCTCTTCATTATGCTGTATTTAGAAATTGTCAGGAAACAGCAGAATTACTTATTTATAGTCGTGCAAATACAAATATAAGAGATAATTCTGGAAGAATAGCTCTTCATATGGCAGCCATATTTGATTTTAAGAAAATCGCTGATCTTCTTGTTTTGAATTATTCAGAAATTGATATGAGAGATAATAATGGAAAAACTCCTCTTCATGTTGCAGCAGAACATAATTCTTTTCAAACAGTAAGTTATCTAATTTCTCGTGGTGCAAACGTCAATAAAATTGATGATAACAAAAGAACCCCTCTTCATTATGCTGCAGAAATGGATAGTTATGAAGCAGCAAAAATTCTTCTTACTCATGGTGCAGATTCGACAATAATTGACAAAGATGATCAGTCTCCTCTTGATGTTGCAGTTTTTTATGAAAAAGAAAAAACAGCAGAACTTCTTCTTCTTAATACTGAGACACAAAGCAATATACAAGTGATTAATTGATAGTTGAAATATCATAATATCTTTTGATTAACTTCATAATAATTATTTTTGACATAAAAATAAACTTTATCTTTTTGATTATATTACATCTGAGTTAATAAGTAGAATGTTAATACTTTTATGAATTTCGATAAAACCAAATGGCAATCAAAGAATTTGAATAACCATCTGAAGGTTTTTGATAGAATCTTTTTATTGAACACAGTATGGAATATATCTTTTCAATATCCTTTTTCCAAAATTCAACATATTGAAATAAAATCGTTGGATTTTTGCCATTTTATATTGGATTGAGTTAATTGTGGAGGAAATAACATAAATAAAACGCGTAATATAAATGATATAATTGATAAACGTATGAAATCAAGGATAATTAACTCGTGTATAGAAAGAAATTATTTGCAAACTGTTATAGTACACCAATTAATTTAGGTTTTGTTTTTAAAATCACAGGAATAGCAACCAAAAATCCAAGATCCTATCTTCATTGGGATATGCTAACAATCGCATGCTAGGATCACTTATGGGAATGAGCAGAGTTACCTTGTTGAACATGCAGTCATTATACTTTAAAAAGATTCCTCGAATTAGATAAACTTGTATTCAGACAATGTTCAATTGTTATGCAATCCAACAATAGATGATTTGTATTTTGAGGGATTATTACAATCTTCAAAGGCTATTGTCTAACTATATTTCTCAATAATTTAATTGCAAGCTAATTGAAGGTTTCTTCTTCTTATATCATGCTTTATGTCTTATAAGGAACATTAAATATAATAAGTTTTATCATAAGAATAGTATTGACATGACCGTACTTTCAAAATCAGACTAAATATGAGTATATGCTTTGGGTAATATGTAAAATAAAAATATATACGTAGTACTACAACATTTTACTGAGTAAGCATGAAGATTAGTAAAGAAATATTTGGAAAGATATTTTATGCGATAACTAAATTTTGCTTCTAGAGGGAGGTATATGAATTTTTGGATTTGGAACAAGTAATGTACTTTGGTCACTGCATGGAAATTGACCATCGTTAATTATGATCTCTCGATATTAGGAATGTATCGATTTGAACTTCGAAATTGTAAAAGTTGGCAAGTAAATCGTAGAGATTTTGTGGGTTAAGCATAATGCAAATGACATAAGATGAAAATGTTTGGTGCATGAACATTAAGAGATGCGATATCTCCCAATAATAATCATTTCTTCGTATTCGGTGATGTTTTTCGGTAACAAGTGATGTAAGTGCGTTACATAGTCTCATCAAGATAATGATTCCGACCTTCTAGAAAGTGACCAATTGTTGTAATTTCCACGAATTATGCAGGAGAATGACGTTTTTCATCGAGAAATGGGTTCTTCTGTTTGGATGCAGTCACATCCTTGCAGTATCTCGTGAATTCAGTGAACTTGACTATTTGAAGAATCGCACTGTTAAGCTTGAATCAAAAACGTGACACCCTTTTGAATTGATTGTAATGAAATTGTGGCACCATTCAAAATATTGAGGCAGTATATTTTTATTCAATTCATTATTTTAAATTTACTATTGTATTATGCTTGTTCACGGTAGTATCAACCTATTGAATAACAACCAAACCGTCACAAAACAACTACCCGCAGTGCGAAAAGTCGTTGTCATTCACCAGAACGAGAAAGCCTTAACTCCAATTACAATATCAAATAAGCCAGAAACAAAGATGATAACAATCAATACTGCGGACCTTCTTGTCTCGAAGCCATCATCAGGCATGGCATCTTCCTCAAGTCTAGATTCTTCTCCGAGGGTGTTATCACAACCAGAAACCCCGACTACAATAAGAATATCTCCGAACGCAACAGTAACGCCATCTTACCAGCCGAAGGTTACCACATTCGTACCTCCCCCAATTCAAAAAACAGATACTCAAGATATCAACTCCTTGCATGTCATGAGGAATTGGGCAGATCCATATGCCTCTCAGTATGTGTATCAATCACTCATGGCACAGCAATCAATGCAGCAGCAAGTTATTTCAAATTCATACCAATACCAACAGTCCTCTCAAAATTCCGGATGGGCATTTCAATATTCTGCATACAATTATTTACCGAACAATGGATATTATTACCAATATCAACAGTATCCACAAGTTCCGCTTCCATCAAAGCCGAAGAAAGATGTAAACTATTCAATTGAGAGATCATCAAGAAACAAGCAACCGGCCCGAAAGGTAAAGGCCATACCAGTACCACAGCTTGTAACTGTCGACGTAAAGACATGTGACAAGCCGTTGGACAAAATTCCTCATTTCCCATATCCGAATAGAAATTATGTCGAACGACCAGAGCCAATACAGTTCATGGATACATGCGGTAACGTCCACAACCTTACTTGCACTTGCAAGTCCCAGGCAAACGAAGGAACGTTGATCGAATGCAGAATGTGCCACAATTTCATGCATTTGACATGCGTTAACATAGCAAAAGAAGATGACAAGCACCCATTTGTATGCCCATTCTGCATGAGAAAGAGAATCGATTGCAGCTGTAACGAAAATTTGAATTATTCAATTCCTTTGATACAATGCACAGGATGTGGACTCTGGGTCCATAAGGCTTGTGAAGGATTATCGTTCGGACGCCTCCCGACCGATTTTAAATGCAAGAAATGCGGATCTGGCAAATATTCATTGCCCCTTCCGAAAATTGACGATAGCAAGAATATAAGGACATCAGCAGGCTGCGATACATTCGAGTTGATATCTGCAGTACCAGATGGAAACTTCAGACAATCACTCGTCGAAGATTTGAATTCATCAGAATTAGATTTCGCAAACTTCATTGGAAAATACGTTAATCAATACATAGATCTGTTTATGTCTGGAAATACAGAGTTCTGGAATGTATTTATCGATGTTGCAGTGCATCTATTTCAAGTTGACGCAGATTACATCAACGAAATGATAGATTCGGCCGTATTCAGTATGCTCTACGGTCCACAGAAAATATTCGAATACTCATTTACACCTTTTACTTTCAGTGAATCAATATCAGAATTTATCGAATCTCTTTCAGTTACAGAGTACGATAGTCCGAAGCAGGAAGTTGGTATTTACGTAGATCAAATCGATGGTTACGTAAAAAGTCCGAAATCCCTCAACGAAAACGATTTTATTTGCGATTTACCAGGATTTATCGTTCATACAGATGAAGTTGATGCTGATGAAGGTATTCCACCGAATGTTGTTAATATTCAGGATACAGATGTCGTTGTAGGTCTCAAAGGAAAAGATGCCGAACTTGTTTCAAAGATTAAACGCTCTTTGCGTCCGAACTGCGTTGCAAAGTTCTACAAAGTCAAGGACCAGCTCAAGGTTGGCCTGTTTGCCGCTAGAATCTCTTCGCCAATCGAAGATCGACCTCCTCGCGACGGAATTATCAAATCGCATGGAGAACTCAGACTCCTACTTGATGGTGAATTGCCTTTCCCAACACCTAAGATACAGTGGAGAGAGAAAAAGGTAAGAAAATCTAAGGATTCCAAGTCAAAGAAGCAAAAATCTTCAGAAATATCGACATCGTCACTTTCCTTGTTATCGTCTTTCCTTGACGATGAAGTTCCCTCAATTCCGATCACTCTCACTGTCTCGAAAGAGGCGACTGAGAAGAGAAAACAATACCTTAATTGTATGTAAACATTTTTCTTATTTGTTTTCATTACATTCGCAGATTTTTCACTGACATTTCTTCAATTTCAAATTGTTGTCATATACATCAATTAATTATAACCATCCATTTGACTGTTTAAGCTTATATGCTTTATACTTTCATAATTGTTAAGGCTTAAATCACTAAGATTGTTAGAATTCTGATTTGAATTTCCTGTTTCCATGTTCATAAATGGAGTAACATCCATTAGAATAAGATTGATTTGATGTTGATAGACATAATACATCTTTATATTATATATAAAGGTTATAATATTTCATCAAATTCAAAAACAATATAAAAACATGATAATTTGAGAGAAATAGTAAATAATTTTTACATAAAATATATAGAGATAAGTACAAAAATATAAAAATCCTTACTGTTGATCTAAATTCAGACTTGAACTCTTGGTTCTCCAGGTTTTCTGCAGGAATCACTCATTATATGTTTGATAAACGGCATCAACGTGACAATTACAACAATTGAACAGACTCCAATTGTAAATCCAGCGAGTAATCCAATGATAATTCTCTTTTGGTTGCAGCTTGGAACAGAGTCAATGAGGATGGAAGGATCCATTTCCGGTGGTGGTTCAATATCCAGAACGTGGAGAATAGATGCAGCGACGTTTCCGATGTATGGAACTTTGCCTGTTTTTTGTGGAGCCAATTTTACACCGGAGGCGGTTGTAATGAAAGGTACGTTATTAACTGTGTGACCAATTTGTCTTGTTCCGTCGAGATTTGTATTTTCTTCTGCATTTCCGTGGTCAGAAGTAATAAACAACGCGTAATCATGGGCTTTGCATAGTTCGAATATTTTCAGTATGATCTTGTCGATATATTCTACAGCAAGACGAACAGCCGTGTTATTTCCGGAATGACCGGTCGCATCGCAATTTGCAAAATTGACAGCGACAAGTTTGTATTTTTCAGATTTAATGGCTTTCTCGACTGTATCAAAGACAAGCGATGCATTCATTTCTGGGAAATTTTCGACAATTGTTTCTGATTTACTTGTAAAGTTGATTACGTCTTCTTCTCCTTCGAATTTAGGTTGTGTGATGCCACCACTGAAGAATGTAGTTATGTGATCTTTCTTGTACTGCTCGGCAATTCGAATTTGTCGATAACCTTTTTGAGATAACCAGCTTCCTAAGCTGTTTTTGTAGGTAATTGAAGGTAATATCGGTTCAAATTCTTTGAGAGATGGGTGGTATAAGATCATTGGCGTTGTTTTGACGTTCTTTGGTAAATTAACACCTTTCATGACAAGAGTTGCAACTTGGAGGCTCTGTTCTTCACGGTGGTTGAAGAAAATGATGGAATCACCGGATTTAAGATGGGCATCTTCAGTTGGAGTTAAAATAAAAGGGTCGTAATCGATTCCTTTCGCTTGGAGCTTGTCGATTTCAGAGTATATGTCTGATGCTTTGATCGTCTTGGCGGTTCCGGCAATGATTGCTTGAGCTGTTACGTTGGATAATCCCCATCTCTTAAATTTATCGAGAGATGTTAATTGGGATGATATTGTAGCAAAGCGGGCTTTAATATTTTTAGGAAAACCTTCCTCGATTTTCCTTAAAAATCTCGATGGATTCGGATCTGCGTGTGTAAAGAAGCAATGGACTAGAATTTCAGATACATTTTGATCTGCTGCGGCTTCAAAAAGAGGTGGAAGGAATTTGATATGTGAGAAAATGCCCCAATCAGTGCATAAACCAGCAAAATGTACGCGGCCATTATTCTTCTTAGCATGTTGTATAGTTTCCTTTAATACTTCGTTGTTTTTGATGTAATTTTCTGATTTAGGGTTCATAGAACTTTCTAATTTTTGATAATAACTTGGAGTGATCCTGCCGAGGCCTAATGTTTGATGTCCAACTGAAGAACTCCCAGGCTCTCCACGAATGAGACCTACAGGCTGTTGTGCAGCAACGAGAGGAGTATAAATGTAATGAGATTTCAAATAATCGAGATTTGGTGTTTTTGCATCTTGAATACCATTACCTTGAGGCCAAGCACTCTCACCAAATCCATCAATTATAGTGAGAACAGCTCCTCGAGGTATATGGCGCGCAAAAATCAAAGGAAACATTCAAAATTTTTATCTTTGATCAGTGGATTTGAGATTACATTTATATAAATCTTTCATAGTTAAATCAAAATTCTTTGGAAAACATTCAAAATTTCAAAATTTGAGGTAAATTTATAACCAATTTTCAATATCTCATCACCCAGAAAGAATGTTTCATCATAAATCAACAAAATAAATATAATTTGATTTACTCTGGTTAGCTTGTGCTTATATTTCAAATATTTTATCAAAGAATCATGCTTTTTAATGTTAAAAAATCCATAAAATTAATATAAAATACACAAAAATTTACAAAACAATCTATTGGTTAATATATTCCGCAACAAGTTCGATTAATAATCTTCTACCGGTATTGACAGCAAAATCAAGTGCCAACAGAGAAGATTTATTAATAATAGAGGCATTTGCACCTTTTCTGAGCAAATATTTTGCCATTGCGTAATTTCCGCAAGAAATCGCTTCCATAAGAGCTGTATTTCCTTCTTTCGATACTTTATTGATATCTGCACCTAATTTTATCAACATCTTGGCAACATTCATGCTACTTCTTTGAGATGCGATCATCAAAGGAGTTAAACCAGAATCAGAGCTTTGATTTACATCAACATCGTTTTCTATTAATAGCTGTGCAACGTTGATGCTGTTATTATAAGAAGCGATGATCAAAGGAGTATATCCTGCAGAATCTCTTGCAGAAACATCTGCATTGTGGAGAACAAGTAATCTAGCAATCTCCAATGAATCATCAAACGCGCATTTCATCAATGGAGTGAATCCAAGGTAGTTTTGGATTTCAATATCAGGATTATATTGAAGCAAGAAGAGAGTCATCTCATAGTTCTTTGCAGCAACAGATATATACAATGGTGTCTCTCCCAATGTACTTTTCGCGTTAATATTCGCTCCATTATCTAATAATAGTTTTACAGCAGGAGTCTGATCCCATCTAACAGCATACATCAAAGCAGAGTATCTTTGTTTATCAATTGCTTCGATATCAGCGTTGTTCTTGATTAATAATTCCATAACCTTAAGATTACTCAATTGGGAAGCAATCATCAATGGAGTTCTTTGGTTTTCATCTCTCATCTCTATATTTGCGTTGTTCTTTAGCGGGAATTGAAGACTTTCGACGTTATCTTCAATTGCCGCATTTAATAACGCTGAAAAACCACTTCTATCCATTGTATTTATGTTTGACTTATTCTTCAAAAGGTACTCGCAAACATTGAACCTCTTCAGACTGGAGGAAGCTATCAAAGCCGTTTCTCCATTGAAATCTCTTTCGTCAACAGATTTTTGTTGGAAAAGTTTTTCGAAGAAAAATCTGTAGTTGTATGTAGAAAGAGAAGTCTTCCAAGAGTAATCAACATTGTACTTCTGCTTGAGATAGTAGGAGGTTTCTGTATGATGGGAAAGGATGGAGTTTTCAAGACATTTTGAATCAACCTTTAATTGGCGTTCGCAAATATGAATGATTTCATAATTGTTGCCAATAAATGCATGATGTAATGCCTTTTTATCAATACTCCCACTGTTCATGAATAAGAATTTGAAACAGTTCACTGATCCAAATTTTGCGGATTTTGCGATTAGAGACGAACCATCAACATTTGTATTCGTATCGAACATAGGATTCGAGTAAATGGTCTGAAGTTCATCCAAATCATCCCAGAGTAATGCGTGTTGCACTGAACCTTTTTCATAAAATTCAAAAATGTTTTCTATGGCATTATTCTCAAATTTTATGCCGTATTTGTTTGGAATAAGCTTTTTGTAAACTAATGCTGATCTGAGACGTGAGGAGTTAAAGTATAATTTCTGAATTTTATTGTTACCGGTTAAATTTTGGAGGAGAGCTTGACAAATATCGGTGTAAATACGTATCTTTTTAGGCCTATATAGACATATTTTGTCAATAAGTTCAATGATGCTGCTTAATTTAAGATTTCCTTGTTGGATATCGGAGCAAATTTGGCATATAATGCTATCCTTCTCTTCATCTGACGCATCCCATAAAAGGTCGCTCTTTTCGATGAAATTTGAAAAGTCCTGCGGTATATTAGAAGCAAAATCAAACATCTATTCTGAAAAAATCAAATGTAAAAAAATTGAGAAAAGTTCTTTCAATTTGTTGCTATCAAAAATGCCTTTAATTGAGAGAGATAATTTAACGTGAAAATATGAAAACTGCAAAATTCTAATATATGACTTTTGCTAAATATAATTATTAGAATTTTCATTGATTTGCATTTCAATTTGTGAGTTCAGTTGGCGTAATCCACAAAAATATCACCTTTTTGAGCAGCATGCAATAGCAGAAAATTCATACTTTTTCGGAGAGTAGGTGCCAAAAGTGCTTACTCTTAAACAACCATCGGATTTCCGGGTGAAATCGTGACACACTTTCGTCTTTCGTAGGCAGTGGTGGTTGTTACAAAAGGTAACTTCGAATGTAGCGTGAAATCTGCAAAAAAAATTCTGAAATTTGAATGGAGAACACAAAAATTGAATAGTTTACGTCTATAAAAAAGAGAAAAATGAAGCCAATGTGTCTCGAACCTATAACTTAGAGCAGCAATCCTACTGTTTATCCCATTACACTACATGCATCTCTCACCTCAGTGAATGAGATCAACTATATGATAACTTTTTCCCCATTAGATTCTTGTGGAAAAGTGACAAATAGCAACTTTGACCCTCTCTCCTTTTTCGGATGTAAGCCCACTCGATGATTTTTGATTGTAAAATCAGAAACTAATCGATCTTTTTTGGTCAAAATATTATTAACTATTAATGTTGCAGGGCATAAAAGCACAAATTTTCCCAAAATGACATTTAACGTGCAAAACATCAAAAATGTTTTAATCATTATTACATGTAATTGTTTCATTTAAAATATCATTGTTCAAAATTGAAAGGATTTTTAGGTTTGCTGTAAAATTTTGACAGAAATATGTGGCAGTTTTTGTTTTTTTGAATAGATATCGTTTTGTTAATAACCCTATATATTTAATACGGTAATAAAACTAGATAATTTTTTTTTGTTCGCATTGAACTTCTATTGAACAACAATTCGCAGAGACGAATAAAGGATATTTGTTTTGGAGCATTGGATTATTAATTTTCAACAAAATATCTTAAATTTAATTACAGTTTTCTCTGATCGAAATGAAAAAACCATGATTTTTCAAGCAACAAGAAAATTATAAGCTAATTCGTTGCATGTTGCATATATTGTGCCTAATAAGGGATTCCTTAATTCATAAGGTTCACAATCCAATTTCTTAATTGTTGAAAAAACTTGTTCATATTCATAAATAATCATCTAATCGAAAGATTACAATAATGTTGGATTGTTCACAAAATAATTTTTATTTTTTTGAGAAATCTAGTGTAAATTCAAGATTGACCAAATAAAATCAGTTACATATAGCTCACATATTAATTTGACCACCTAATTATTCAATTAGAGCTTAAATAATTTTTGGAAAAAAAATATTTCAGCGTAAGACAATTATTTTTTATTAAAATATTGGTAGCTTATCAACGTGTAATCATAAAATACTAACCATTTTAGTCTATATCTAATCTTCAAAAAGTAGTAGGATAGGATGGGTTTTGTGACTTTTTTTGTAAACGTAAGAATTCATACATTATTGAACAATTTTGTAACATTTTTTTTAACATATGAAGTAAAAAATGTATGATTCTTACAGTTTTTATTCTTACGTTTTAGAATAAATCAAGATTTAAAAAATTTTCAAAAACGTAAGACATTTACACTCAGCCCATACATAATGAAATAAAAAATAATTTTTTAAAAAATAAACACATTAAAAAATTAACATTAATTTTAAAATATATTTATTTATAAATCATTAAAAAATTAACATTAATTTTAAAATAATTTATTTTATCTTTTATAAAAGAAGCTATATATAGATGATGTCAGATATTCCGCGATTAATTAAACATCATTTAAATCCTGAATGGGTTAAACTTCAATTTAAAAATAAACTTTAAAAATTCATGTCTTACGAAAAATTAAAACTTAGTTATGTTTATTATTTTATTTTTTTATTTTGTATGAAATGAGCGTCAAAACTAACAATGTTAAAAAAATGGGATTCACAAACGAGGAAATAAAGGATATATTAGAGGAGGCGGGTTATGAAGTTAATAAATATTATTTAAGAAATTGTCAAAAATTTGCCGAGTTATTAAATGATTTAGATTATGATGGAAAAATGAATAAAGATGATGTTATAAATTTCTTATATCCCACATCTGAAGAAGAAAAACCTAAAGAACCTGATGTTTTCCCTGAATATTATGAAGAACGGATTAAAGATGATGAATATGATGAAATTGAAAGACTGGAAAAAATAAGAGATGAAATAGATGAAAAAATTAAGGAATTAAGAGAAGTTGAAAAATATAATGAGAATGAAGTAGAGGGTTTAATGAATATCCCAGCTTCAGAATCAGAAGTTCAGAAATCTCATGAAGAAAGATATAAAAATTACTTTTTGGAATCTACTAAAAATTTATTAGATGGTGATATTGACGAAACACTTTCAGAAGAAGGCACAAAATTTATTCATAAACATAAGCTTCAGTTTATTGACGATGAAGAATACCCCTGTATATTACTTTCACCTCCTCTTGATTCTGAAAAATTCAAAAAAGCATTGAAAAATGTAACATATGCAACAAATACGATTAAGAAAGAAGACCATGATATTTACACAAATTATTATTTAAATAAATGCACGGGTGTTGATAAAGTTTTTGATTTGTTAGATAAAATATCAAAAGAAACAATTGGTACATATAAAATTTTATGTGATTGTGGTTTCATTATTGAAGATACCAATAATGTTTCATATGAAAGAACAGCACCGAAGGAAGACGAAGTGGAAAGGTCTATACCATTCGTTATTAAGAATATAAAAGATATGAAAACTTATAAGCATTATATTTATTCATTTATTTCAGAAAAAATGGAAGCAACCCATAAAACATCTTCTCATCATTTTATAGCTATTCATACATTCCTTTTCAAAGTTGTGAAATTAAATAAGACAGGAATTAGATTTAATGTATCAGGGTACGCATTCTTGAGTAAATTAAAATGTATTCGTCACGTCGCAGATGATAAAAATTTATGTGTTCTTAATTCATTTTATGGACTTTAGCCCTGGACTCTCTGAGTCTCGGACTTTAAAAAATAAACTTTATTTTTATTTATTTTTTAATTTTTATTCTTACATAAATGAACAAAAATGGAACAGCTAAAATGAATGATAATCAAATTAGAGCAGAAGGTAGAAGGTTATTTAAACGCTTCTATAACATTCCTGATGGTGTTAATCCTAAAACTCGTAGAAGTTATTTAAACGAAGCAATAGATGCATATGAAGGGTTTGACATTTCATCAGAAAGTGAGAGGTTAGCAAGAATGTTAAACATTAATATTGATTTTTATTATTGTGACCCTCAACCAGAAGACGTGGACATAAATAAGGTAGACTTTCCATTAGTGGATTCAATAATGATAGATCCAGAATTTGAAACAGTAAATATTTTATTAACACAGAGTCCATGTGGAAAACTTCACGCTGACAGAATAACAGACGTTGAAGCACTCACCGGCTATAGAGTTTGCCCCTTTTGCAAAGAAGAAGTATATTCTATCCGTGATGATCCAGAAAGGAAAAACCAAAGAAGATTTTTAAAACATTGTGAGAAATGTAAAGAAAATAATGGAAGATTAATTCAAGACGTTCAATTGCAAAACACACAACAACCATATGCACCACATATCACGAAACAGAAGATATATCAATGGCTATTAGCACATAATTTGCAGGAATATTATAAACCAACAAGATATTATATTACTTTTGACTTCGAAACATTAGAGACTAAAGAAGAACCTCAACTTTCTGAATGTGCAACTTTGAACGCTTACTTAAAACCATTTATGGTATCATCAACTGTCAAAATAAAGCCGCAAAGCGGTGAGGTCGTAGACCGTGATAAAACATATACGAGGAATTTTTGCTTAACTTCAAGTGATTCTTTTATTTCTGATTGGATTGAATTTTTATTTTCAACCTGTTCATTAGTTGCTAAATCAAATATTGAACAATATGAAGAATTAATGAAGTCACAAACATTAAATGAAAAACAGAAGGAAGTATTTAAAGAACTTTTAGATGAGGAATTCAATAAAGTGAATATCATAGGTTTTAATTCGGGAAAGTTTGATTTAAATTTAATTCTTCGTGATTTAAACACTGCAAAATGGAAAATAAAATCAATGCTGGGTTCATCTTCACAATTTAAGCAAATCATTGTAAAGAAAACAAACGTTCCATATGAATTGAGATTTATTGACATCAGAAATTATATAGCGGGTGGGACATTAGACCAATTCACTCGAGATTTCGGAAACAATAAATCACGTGTTAAATCCTTTTTCCCTTATCAATTCATCACGTGGGAAAATTACGAAGAAGAATTATATAAAGAGGAACCATTCACGAAAGATTCATTTTATTCAGCATTAACTCAAGAAACTATATCAGATAGTGATTATCAAATATATCTCAATGATGCTAAAAATTTTAAGAATAGATTAGAATATTTTATTCATTATTGCAATAAAGATGTTGAAATTATGATTGACCCAATTGATAAAATTATTGAAGAAACATTTGTTTATAAAATTGACATGCTTCATAATCTTTCTTTATCATCGAATGCATCAATGATTCGTTACGCTTTAGCATATAAAGACTTTAATCCTAACGAAAAATATCCAGAAGAAGAAAATGTGGAATCAAGTTTTGAATTAACGAAAAAGTATTGGAAATATAAAATTGAATCATATAAGAAACAAGATGAAAAAGCAGAAAGAGATACTAAAAATAATGTTTCAATGGATGATTTTCAATACTATCACGATTTAATCCTTTCATCTAAATGCAAAATGTGTGGTAAAGCGTTTACATATGCAAATAAACCAACATTAGATAGAATCGATAATGAAAAACCACATACCAAAGAAAATTGTCGGTTAATGTGTTGTTATTGCAATGTCGTAAAATCAAATAAAGATGAAGATGTTCAACGTTTAAGAATCAATTTAAGAAATTATGCATTAAAAAATAATTTACCAATGACTTTAGATTCAGTTGAAGCTTATCACATTCTCCGTAATGGAATTACTGGTGGTCTATCAAATGTTCAACATCGTGTTAATCTTAAAGGAATCACGCACATTAATAAACTTTCATATAATCCAGAAACTAAAACTGTATCAAATGAGGACACCACCAACATTATGACTCATTTTGTTGGAGTTGACTTTAATTCATTATATCCTTCATCATTTTCATCTAATCCTCATGATTTCATTAAATATACTGACCATAAAATGTATATGCCGGGAAGATTGAATGGTGTTATCATTTGTGATACAGCAACAAAGAAAGCAAAAGCATTGGGAATAATTAGAAAGAAAAATACTTTATTCGTGGCTGAAGTAAAGGGTCACATTGATGAAAAATACATTAATGATTACATAAACTTTTTACCGATAATAAGAAACTTAGATATTATCACAGATGAAAAAACAATTGGCAGTTTTATGTATAATTACATGAAATCAAACAATCTACCAGTTGACCAGAAACAAAGAAAATTAACTCAGTTAGCATCAACACACAACCAATATCAACCATTTTCTTCTTATTATCTTTGATTTGAAATCCTAAACAATTTCGTAGCTTCTATTTCTTCTGTCAGTATGTCAAAACATTTACGTTCATTCGGTAAGCCCAGACCTTTGGGTCAAGCACATTCATTGAACTTCGTTTGTTTCTGGTCAACTGGTAGATTGTTTGATTTCATGTAATTATACATAAAACTGCCAATTGTTTTTTCATCTGTGATAATATCTAAGTTTCTTATTATCGGTAAAAAGTTTATGTAATCATTAATGTATTTTTCATCAATGTGACCCTTTACTTCAGCCACGAATAAAGTATTTTTCTTTCTAATTATTCCCAATGCTTTTGCTTTCTTTGTTGCTGTATCACAAATGATAACACCATTCAATCTTCCCGGCATATACATTTTATGGTCAGTATATTTAATGAAATCATGAGGATTAGATGAAAATGATGAAGGATATAATGAATTAAAGTCAACTCCAACAAAATGAGTCATAATGTTGGTGGTGTCCTCATTTGATACAGTTTTAGTTTCTGGATTATATGAAAGATTTCGCATTTATTTAACATCTTTTTGAAGACCGGCAACTGGTAGATTGTTTGATTTCGCATTTGTGTCATGTTTAACATCTTTTTGAAGACCGGCAACAATATGAACTAATTCTTTCATTCCGTCTGGAACTTTCATAGTTCTATTATATGCACCCCTTTTGTTTGTCCCTTGTTTTAATGGAACCTGTAGAAGATTTGCTATTTCTGTCATGTTTAATTATAAATAAAAAATAAAAATTAATTATAAAAAGTTAATCAAATTTAACACCTCCTTTATTTAAATCAACTATTATTTTTCCATGTTCACCTAATTGCTGATATTGTGTGTAAAGTTCATTAATGCTCATTGGTAAATTCACTTGATAAAGCATAACGTTCAACTGTTGACGACTAAAACCACTGAAAATGAAAAGGGTTGATAGATTTGATTTAATGTTTGTGCTTAATGCTTTGAAGTATTGAACAGCCATAAAGAATGAACACTGAATGTGTCGACATTGAGTTAATAACTGATTAAAATATGATTTCTCATTAGTTATTAGTTTTGATTTCACCGCATCATCTAGAAAAATTAGTGAATGCAAAAATTCTCTATCAAAATTTGAAATAGAAAGTGTTTCAAATAATTCATCCCGTTGTTTATCAATAATTTTATCCTCTAATCCTTGCTTCTTGATTGTATTATATAATTCTTTATACATTAAAAAGTTTTTTAAATAATCTTCTGCTTCTTCTTGTGATAAATAAATAATTGGAATTTTGATTAAATGCTTTAAAGATTCAAATGTATCATCTGAAGGTGAACCTGAACGGTTGATATAAATTAACACATGTGAATGGGGGAAGTGTTAGCAATAATGATAATTTGTTTTAATATCGTTAATGTTTTACCTTTATTTTGTTTACCAATTGCTGCAGTGATTGAATTTAAGTAACATTCAGAATATGGAATTTTCATTAATTTTTCCTTAGATAGAGCATTTCTATTATCACTCAATGCTTCATTAATCATATCATCTACGTATGTATTATATACTCCCGCTAATTCTTCATAAGGAGTGGATGAATTTAAATCCATTTAATCAAAAATAAATTTATAATTTTAAACATTTCTATTCATCAATATTTCATCATATGAACTTCTATACTGCGGTGGTGTACCTGTTGGATGATATTTCAAACCTTCATCCGGTGTCCATGTCCAATATGTAGTCCTAGTAAACCAAACCTGAGGAGGATTTGTCACTTTTGAACAGTAAGTGTCATTTTCACCCTGAATGATTGGATAGGCTTTCACTTGTACTGTAACTTGTGAATTGAAAGTTTCTAATCCATCAAAGAATATACCCGCTCCATCACGTTGAACTGGAATAGTGCATAAGAATGAAGTTTGGTCTTTCCATGTTCTAGCTAATGGCGTGCCATTATCATCATTCAGTGGTCTAGTTAATGAGTCCTCGTATTCTTCCGTGCATTCATTCACTCCATCTAAATCAGAAGCTTGAAGCATACGTGTAAAGAATATGTCACCCACTGTGGTCATCGCTTGATCGGGGAAGTTTCTGGAATCTATAGTGACCTGAAGACCTCGAAGCATTGGATTTTCTAAAACTGTTCTTTGCATTGCATTCTTCGGAAATGCTAACACAACATCTGTAACATTATGAAGAGCGTATGAGAAATCCGAGCTGATACCTTCAGGAGTGATGCAACCTCCATTTAGTGAACGAACGTCAATATGTTGAGCTGGAATCATGAATGGATCTTCCTTACTGAATAAACGTGGTATTGCTTTAACTGATTCTTCAATTAAACCATATCCTGGTGTAATACATTTATCCTCTAAAACTTCCATCTTTGTGCATGAAATAATAACGTCTTCAACTGTTGCGTCAGCAGATGTAGCGACTAAGCTTGTAATTAATTTGGCAGGAAGTCCGATTTGTTGGAATTTGCGATCATATTTATAAACATGATTCATAATCTTTTCATAATTTTCATCAGTTATCTTTTCATAAACATAATTTTGTAAATCAGCAACTCTTAACGGGTCAACCTGACAAAATACTAAAGTATCCCTGAAAACATAATATTTAAGAATGATTTCACCAAATGATTTAGGATAATCATCGAACGCCTGAAATGCTAACAAATCATTTACCGGAATAATCATATCAAAAGTGATATCAACTTCTTCATTTGCTTTCTTGAAAACTTCTGAAGGGTCAATATATTTACCACATACTGAGTTATCATATTTTTGAACATTATTATATAACGAATGAACAAACTTTTTAACTTTCCTTTCTGATTTTGGTTTATATGTTGCAAATGCGAAAGATTCACGGGCGCAATCCATCTGAAGATAACCGGCATCACCTCTTTCGGTTTCTACTTCTAATTGTTTAAAGCTTTGATTTGATGATTTGTAACCAACGAATAAACGCATGCATTTAAAAGCGGCATCACATGTGAAAGCTTTATTTGAAACTAGAGTTGCTTTAACTTTGCGTTTAATATATGTGTCACCTAATTGATTCACATCATGAGCCGGATTTGTAATTCTTAAATGAGTTTGTTTATCATCAAAATATGGAGCATCAGAGTCATAGCATGAACTTTCAAGTTCTCTATAATATCTTCTACCATCATTCTTTGCGAATATTTCATTTATCTTTTCGAATGAATGAAACACATTTCCATTAATCGGTTTAGTGTTTGGCACCAAATAGTTAGTCGTCATTTATTAATAAATAAAAAATCAAAATTAAAAGATGAAAATGAATTTTTAATTTTAATGAAATAATCAACTATGGCTGCAGGATTCTTTAAGAAACTGTGGGATAAAGTAAAAAGAGGAGCGCATAAAGTTTGGGAAACAATGAAGAAAGGAGCAAATTGGATATTTAAGAATAAAGAAGCAATTAGTGACGTTGCTGAATCAATAACACCAAAAGCTGCCCCAATAAGAGAAATATTAAATAAAGGAGAAAAAGTTTATCAAAGACTACAACCAATACTAAGATAAAAATAATATTTATTTATTTTTCCACTATCTACCTCCTATTTTATTAAGTATTCCTTCAGCAATTCCACCAACTGCGTTACCTGCTTGTGCTCCCATCGCCGGATTACCTGCTTTAGTACCTAATACCCCACCTATGATAGTTCCTGCCGTTTTCGCTACTGGTGCCAAAAAGTTTGCAACAGGTTTAATAACCTTTTTATAAACCCAACCTGCAGCTTTCTTAATTCCATCCCATAATTTTTTAAAGAATCCTGCCGCCATTTCTGATTTAATATTAATTAAAAAATATATTTCATCACTTATATTCTAATTTTTATTTAAGGATACCCTTACATTGCGTAGTTAGAAAGAGAATATGATATTGTCATGATTGCTAAAGTTTTAGGCTCCAGAAATGAATATACATCAAACTGAAACAATTGATAAATTGAATGAACTTTTGAGAGGTTCTCAAATAAAAAAAATTATCTAATTTTTTACAATATTACTATTATTTTATCCACATATGTATATATAGTAATTTGAGAAAACTTTTAGGAAAAAATAAGTTTAATAAAAATCTGAATTTTACTTGTTGTGGGATTGTTATTAATTGACACTCCAGACGTATTACTAATAGTTATGCGTATGCAATTAAAGTATTTCTGATGGACAAAATGTGAGATTTATATCAGATAATTCATTTCTACTATTAAGTTATTCATTTATGAGTTTGCACTTATTCGCACTAAATAAATAACTATTAAAAATTGTTTTAATTAATTGACACCATATAATAGAGTGAATTTTGTTTGATCAAACAACAATAGATGATAGATATAAAGCCAAGAAACTTGCTATTAATATGCTCTACTTGCTATTTCAATGTAAGTATGATATTTTCTAAATGTTTCGTTCAGATAACTTAGATATATTAGTCAAAATTTGAAATTTTAATAGCACATATATTAAAAATAATTATTATTCATAAAAGATTAATGAAATAGTAAAAAAAATCAATCAAATTATAAAAATACAACATTTAGAAGAATTCTTATTATCCTTCAAAAAGTCAGTATTTCTGCTGTAATTTTCTACAACATTGTAGTTATTGCACTTTGTCTATGGATTTGTATATATGTTATATATAAATTATATATCTAAACTGCCCATAAGTGCAATTTTTATATAAATTGTTTATTTCTTTAACAATTTCATATGAAATATGCTTTTTTAAGCGTATCAAAGCTGTGTTCTTAATGTGCATGGATATATCAAGAAAAATGTCGAAAAAAATGTGAATTCACAAATTCACTGAATTTTCACCGTTTTTTGAATTTTGCTACAGCACTAATATTAAATAATACTAAAATCTTCTGTCTTTGTAAAAGAATAAATTCTGACAAAAAGTGCTCGTTTAAATTTAATGATCATCTGTATGACTAAGTGGTAAAAAGTGTTTATGACCAAAAAAGGGTTACATGCTTAGTCTATTTTTCTGACAGGATACTCTAGATTTACATGATCTCTATTTCATATCTCCGTTTTTAGATTCTTCGACAGATTTTATGATAGAAAACCAAGATTAACAAATTTCCGGCATGTTAATGAAGAAATCTGCAGCTACCCTCAATATTATTTCAATAATCAGTATCGTTTCTCTTACAATTTATTTTTTTCTCAATAATTTAACAAGAAATAACAATACACACTTGGTTTTACGTATAAAAGCTAAGTGTCGAACTTAATCAACTTTACTTACTTAGCAAATGAATATTTTTGTGGTTGCGAGTTCTGAATGCTGAAGTTTTAGATTTCTCTATAAATGATATCATTGCACTTACAATGTTGTTCCAGCCTATCGCATAAATCATAGAAAATCCAAAAAAAAATAATATAAAGAAAATTCATGTCATGAAGTTCAAAAAATACCGTGTAACATTAAAATTTGTTATGCATAATACATTTTAGCTATTATTGATTTTTTTTAATTTTCGAGAAATTGAATGGTGAGTCCGATAGAGAAATTTTTAAAAATCCTAGTGCCTCATAGAAGTAATTTCCCTCGTCTCCCATACTTCCAAATATATGCATATGACATAAACTTTTATGCATTACACAAGTGGCCAATAATATCTATAGAGTAAAAAATTAGAAATTTAATTTTTTTATATGATAGTTATATTTCAGATTTGCGAGCGTAACTTTTTCTCCATGGCATACTTGTTTTAAGAGCAAATGATCAAAATCGTCCTTCAATTATTGAAGGAGCTGATATCTTTTGAAAATTGAATTGAAAGGGTATTCAATTTTCAAATTTCCTCTCAATTTTGGAAACATATCAACTCTATGAATTAACAATTATGTGCCTTCACAGTTTATCAGTCATATAAGGTGCTTATAAAGAAAAAAGTTACGCTCGCAAAATATGTTTTTATATAGATTTCACATAAAATAATTATGTAATTTCTAAAAAGAATATTTTTGTTCTTGAATATTAAAGTGTATTGTAGTTTAAAAAGTTTTAAATATGTTGCTAAAATTTCAGGTTTATAGCTCATGTCTAGCATGACTTCTTCGTATGCGCAAAAAATCTGACACGTAAGGGTATCCTTAATGATAAATGAAACCGATTTTAAAAATAAATGAAACAGAGGCGGAAGAAATAAATGAAAGTGAAAATGTTCAACAAAAAATAAACGTTGTTAAACCAATTACTGAAATAAAAATTTTTTCATCTGTTGAAGAATTTAATGACTATTATGCTAATAATAAAAAATTATTTGAAGAATTGACAACGTGTAAATTGAATAAAATGTTTAAAGTTGATGGATTCAAAATTTCAAAAATAAAAGGAGTGGTTAGTTTGAAATCTATTCCTCAATCAAGAATCACATCATTAATGAAAATAGATGATTTAACAAAAAGAATAGAAGAGATTGAAGAAAGAATGAATCAAATAATTGATATCATAAATCATGACTCGTTGAGCCCGGGTCCTTAAAGCCCATCACTGAGTTCAAGGTTATATTCATCAAATATTTCATTATTAAATGCAACTTCTGCTAGTTTATTTATTTTTTCAATATGATCATTTGAAAGTCTATCGTTTAATTTTTTCTGAAGTTTTTCATTTTCTAGTTCTGAAACTTTATTTGGATGATATGTAAATTCATGAAATTCTTTGGCCTCGGTTTTGATCATTAATTTACAAAGAACTTTTGTGGTTGGAATTCGTTTAAACCATTTATTAGTTATATTCGTTATATATTCAATATCTGGAATTAATTCCCAAATTTTTGCATTTTCAATTAATTTATTATCAAATGCAAAAGCAATGGGTTTAATATTATGTTTACCTTTATAATATAAACTTTCTACATAATCATCGAAATAAACATCTACTTGTTTAACATTTTCAAGAATTGGTGAAAGAGCATCCATTAATTGATTGACGGTTACGAATCTTGATCCACTCATTTTCTTACGAAATAAAAAAATAAATTATTCAAAAATGTAAGACATGAATTTTTAAAGTTTATTTTTAAATTGAAGTTTAACCCATTCAGGATTTAAATGATGTTTAATTAATCGCGGAATATCTGACATCATCTATATATAGCTTCTTTTATAAAAGATAAAATAAATTATTTTAAAATTAATGTTAATTTTTTAATGATTTATAAATAAATATATTTTAAAATTAATGTTAATTTTTTAATGTGTTTATTTTTTAAAAAATTATTTTTTATTTCATTATGTATGGGCTGAGTGTAAATGTCTTACGTTTTTGAAAATTTTTTAAATCTTGATTTATTCTAAAACGTAAGAATAAAAACTGTAAGAATCATACATTTTTTACTTCATATGTTAAAAAAAATGTTACAAAATTGTTCAATAATGTATGAATTCTTACGTTTACAAAAAAAGTCACAAAACCCATCCTATCCTACTACTTCAAAATTTCAAATTATTAATCTCATTTTGCCAACAATTCACAAAGAGAAAAATCATTACAATTATATGTGAAAATATTTTAATCTGTCTCAAAAATTGAATTAAATTTTGTAATTGTTTGTTATCAGATTTAAACCATTCAACGGAATCCAAAGATCCTGACAATACATAAAATAAGATATGAATGATTAAATAAGATTGGAATGAAGTTTTATGTTATAATACAAATAATTATAGGTTTTGCGAATATAAGTCAGGATATCACGATATGAAAGGGATGTAAATAAGCTGTCGAGTTTTATTTCATAGTGTATTTGCTAAAATAAATCGAATGAAAGCAATGGGCAAATGATTTAAAGGAATAAAGTGCAAAAAAAGAGAAAATTCAAATTGTAAAGAATAACATTATTTACTCCAAGACCACACTGGCCTAAATTACATATTCAAAATGCATTGTGATGAAAACTCTCAATAGCCAATTGTAATTTAGAAATATTATCTTTGAATGATATAAGCACTAACACAACAAAAAACAATGACACATATAAGTTCACATTATCCTATCATACTACCTGAATTCTCCGATTCAAAATATGATTGCGAGAGATTAAGCGAATCTTAGCTTGCTGTGCTGACATCATACCATAAAATGACTTTGTTCTATTTTAAATATAACTTATTATTATTGAACTCTATTTGTAAGTGATTTCATTTTCCCAAAATTGATAAATAGACACTGATGAAAGGAATTTTTTTTGAAATGTTTATTTTAAAATGTAGTTTTAAATATCTATCTCATCCTCAGATCTTTCCCATTTGTATTGGACTTCTACTGTTTCTTCTTTACTATTATTCTTCCTCTTATAAATTATAAATCCAATAACAGAAGCAGCTGCAATAGCAATCAATGCAACAAGTACTCCGACAATTATTCCTACAGTATTCTTTTTATTTGGTTTGTCTCCATGTAGATTGTCTTTTGGCTGTTCTGATGTTGGATTATTGTCAGGGATAGAAGTTGTCGTAGAATTTTCATTTGGCTCTTGTTCACTATTGTTTCCTGGATTAGGGTTTGGGTTTTTGTTGAAGTCTGAAGATACAACGGATTTGTATTCGCTGTTTTCGGTGATAAGATATGATTTCTCAACTGCGTATGGATTATCAATACTAATTGTGAAAGATGATTCACTCTTTGTGTCAGTTGGTTTAATTTTAATCATCATTGGATCTTCAAAATATTCTCCAACATCATTTATTATTCTGGTAGCATTTGGCTCAAATATATTCTTGTATTTCAATGCGAAATTTGAATTTTCTGGAATACGAATTTTGGTATCTTTATAAGAGAAGAAAACATATAAATCTTGACATTCTCCATCCTTAATTTGAATTTGATCCTTTCGAGGATTTCGAGAATTTGCAAAAAATGATAAATTTAAAGTTCCAAAGACAATTGCCATCACACATTCACTATCTTCTTTCTGGTAAAAAACCAAAAATGCATACTTTGATTTAAAACGGCCTTCATAACTTAGAATTAGTAATCCATTTTCCTTATATTCAATATTCATGATTCCACTTTTCAGTAAATTCACTTCAAATTTATCAAATTGGGAAACTGCTTCAATACCGCTAAAATCATCACAATTTATTAAAACAGATGTACCTGCTTCAATATCAATGATTCTTTTTTCTTCTGTCAATCTTATGAAAAATTGACCATATTTAGGATAGTTAAATTCTTGATACTTGGGTTTTGGCACATAGTCTATTGATTCAGTACGAAGTATACCTTGCCACATAATTTTGAAAAAGTTATATTCATTCACTGCTGGATTTTGGATATATTGATTAACTACCATCTTGAAGTCATAGAACAAAGATCTTATGGGTTGTGCGATAACGCATCTGACATTTTCGATTTTATCGAGTTCCTGATAATGAATGAGATCTTTTTCATATATTCTCATTTTTTCATTGATTTTTATGGTGGAGTTGAATGGATTTATGACTATTAATAAATTTGTTGAATATAAATATTCCTGATATCTAACTGTAATATAATCATCTTTAACTTCTGAGAAATAATTGATAATAAACATTGGCATCATTTTTCCCCAGAATGGCAAAAAGAAATAGCGAAGTTGATGATGATCATATTTTCTGTTTGGATTTCTTTTTATTTTGAATGTCCTCACTTCTTCTAATTTGTACCAAGTTCTAATATCTGTTGAATTTTCATCAACAAAGTTTTCTTCATTGGCAAATATAACATATCCATATTTGAATGTAATTGTTGATATGCCTTCAGATGGAACATCAAGAAAACCTTCATAAGAAATATATTCGCTGCATTCCAATATATTAGCAGATCTAGATTGATCTACAGAAGTGAGATCTATATTTTGTTCCTTAATATCTGATGAAGAATAGAAATAAAATCCGTATCTCATAAAAACAACAGCTTTGCACGATTCAGAATAAAGATAATAATGATCACCCCAAATTTGTTTATATCCATACATTCCTGTATTGGAAGGGATGATGGGAACTATGCAGACCGTTTTTTAGAATCTAATTCCTTGTTTAGATAATAAATTTTAGTACCTGATAAATCAATGAAATCAATATAATCAACATCACGAACTGCATTATAGCATGTTATATTTATTAAATAATTGGATCTGTCTTCCAAAAAAATTGGTGAATTCTTGGATATTGTTATTACTTTCTTGTCAGCATATGTTGATAATAATTTATTTCCAGTTTCATCAATAAATTTATCATGATCATATATGAGGACTGGAACAGTATCATTGTTTGAACTAATAAGAATATCTGTATCATAATCTTTATAAATCTCTAATGTGTTATTTCGTGCATATTTTACCGTCAACTTATAGGAATAATAATAAATATCTTTCTCGATATTTGTAATAACTTTTTCGGTGATCATGTTATTTTCACTTAATTGAGTCTGAATAAAACCAAGTTCATCACTATTTTCCTTAGTAATACAAAGATAATACCTAATATCAAGAATTGATGGATTGAGTACAATCTTTTTAAGTCTAAATCCGCAATTCTGTAAATCTACTGGATCGAGTGAACTAATCATTATATAATCTTTCTCAAATGGACCTTGTAAATAGAAAATGGAAAGGTTTGTAATACTGTAATCGAAAGATCGGTGATCAATAGTTATATTATTATTAATTGTATTATAAATAATAATATATTGTTGTACATCTGTAATATCAATCATTGCGAATTCTAATACTCTAACATGATCTGAAGATTTAATGATAATATCATGATCTAAGTTTTCAATTTGGGAATCAATTTTTTGATTATTTTCATCGAAAAATTCTTCTTTGTTTAATATAAGATAATATAGTTTTCCTGCTTCTGGTCTGATGATTGTTACTTGTTGATCAGGTGGAATGTATAAGGAATTGAATCCAAGATCAGATTTGAAAATATTTTTATCGTTTGCAAAATAATTTCCTTCTGAAGTGCCATACAATCCTCTTCTCAATATATTATAAAATGAGTTTTGATCATTTGGAGTGGCAGTAAATGAAATATGATGATTAGATCGAACCATCGAAAAGAATGTAACATCAGTAAGTGTTGTTGATCCTTGTTCTATTATCTGGGGATTTCCATTGATGTTAACTTCTAAATTTGAATAAGATTGCAGATCTGGCTCATATATTTCAATTTTAAGTGTCACACTTTCATCAAACATAAGTGAAACTGGTTTATCTTTCAAAATAAATTGTTTTTCAATCGAATTTTGCCATACAATTCCAGGATTGGAGACAATTTTTATGGGATGAGGCATTCCATCAGCTGATTCCAAATAAAGCTTTTCTAATTTGCTGATAACTTTTAGCGGATGAAACCAATTGAAATGAACAAAACTCATTGTATCACTGATAAATACTCTTGAGCTAGTGCTTATATCCAAGTATACTTTATCAGTATTTGCTGTGTAAACATCATCAGATTGGAGTATAGTTGGCGTGCATCCAATACATGATCCAGTTTCAACCAAAGGAGGTAATTCAGGAACGCTAAAAATTTTGGGAGTTTCTGAAGTGACTTTTTCAGTATTAACAGAAATAACACCGATTTTATATTTTTTAGGATCATATCCCCTCCATAAAATATTGTTATCTATTACATATTCTGTTGTGTATGATGTTTCTCCATAATATCTATTCTCATATTTATTACGTGAATTAAATCTTTGTGTCGGATATACATTTCCATCATCAGTTGAAACTGTAATTGTATGAGAAAAGTGTTGGAATGAGATCAAACAAAATGAAGATGATGGAATATTAGTTCTTGACCAATAACTATATCCACCAGCATTGTATAAAATTGAAAGATATCTGCATCCATCTGCAGCAAAAGAAACTATTTCAATTGTTTTATTCGGACCATCATATGTGAGTCCTTTTCCAGTCCCTACAAAAACAAAATTCGATATATCTGTTCCATTATCCTTAAGTCCTTGTGTGTCTGAAAGATACAATAAATAACTTTTTTCTATTAGGCTGCTAAAATAGATACCTGGTGGTGCTAAAGCTACTTCGGTGAATTCTCCAAGGTTAGGAATATTAAATTGGTAGTATTTTAGACCTGTGTATTCGCCTTTTATTGATCCTCCAATATCGAGCGAATGAAAGATACCAGGTTGATACCCATCTGGTTTTGGAATCTGATTTGTACTTTCATATTGTTTGAAATATACTCCGAAATAAGACTTGTGCAGCATGTTAAGATATCCAAGTTTAACTCTCAACCAAACATATCTTGTGTTTGAAATTGATCTGTAATATTCATTTCTCCCTTGAATTGTTTCATGGTGTTCTTGGTTAACTTCATAAAATATATAACAAAAGTCATGACCACCATTAAAATCAACCATTTCCGAACCAAAAAACTCAAAGCTGCAATTTGTATATGATAAAACAACTAGATCCAATCTTGTTATACTTTTATCAACTGTTGAAAAATCCATCAAGTATTGTTTATTTGGTTCATCAAGAACTACAAATGAAAATCCAGAAGATTTTGTAAATGGTGCATAAAATAAATATAATGTTTTTGTTCCATAATGACAAAATACTTCTAAGGTTTCAATATCACTATAAAGTGAAGATATGAATCTGTATCTTTCATCTTGAAATTTGCCAGGATTTAAAAAGCATATTTCTTTTCTCCCGTCAGGATTTTTAAATCTAAAAAATGTGCCTTCCCCCGAAATCGGAAAGGCATACATTCCTCTTTGTGTAAGTGTAACATAAGTGTAACATAATGAAAAGGATAAAAACAGAGAGAGCATTTAAAAGTTTGTGATTTGTGAACTTTTTGAATTTAAATCCCAAAGTTGGAGGCATTTATTTATGTATTTTTGAATATGTTTTGCCGCCAAAATCATATTTTGTAATTTTATTGCAAAACGTATATTTTTGTGAGCACATTGAAATCCTTTCAAGTGTTTTTTCACAAAAATACACCTTTTGAAATAGAATGACATCATTCTTGCATTTTTTGAATTTCATTCAAAAAGTGCAAGAATGATGATAATTTTCAATTCAATTTTTTTTCTATCCCGGGTCGTAATTTTTTAAAAACGTATTTTTCTCACATTAATTAGTGCTTTCAAAATCATTGTACGAAATTTTCTGAAGCTTATTTTTACAATTCAAAGATGTTATGAGGATTAATTGATTATTTTGTAGATACATTCAATTTCTACATTATTTTATCTTGCGACTAAAAATTTTTGAGATTTCAAATTTCTGATTTTTAAGGGTGCACTGTAGTCGGTTTGCCAAAGCCCTCAATTTCGATCAATTAGGGTTTAAGGCTAAACTTTTTTTCTTATATTTCCATATTGAGTAAATATTTTTTAAATATTTTGATTGATCATATATCACTATATGACCATATATCATATCCATAAAAATCATGGAAAAATATCTCGAAACCAAGGAAAAAAAGTGGGAGTGTCAAACCGATTACAGTGCACCCTTAAACAAAATCTTTTTATTTTAAACATACAATTATTATCATTAAGGATTTTTTTTCTAATCAAAAGCTTTGAATTGCGACTGGATTGGAAGCAATTCAAGCTGACATATTGAATTCGTCCATTTCGTTGGCTCGTCCACTTACATATTCAAACCATTGATGAATGTTTATTGAACAAGATATACAAAATAGGAGAATTGATTACTAGTTAGCTCAATTTATTTTAGACTACAATGAAAGTATACATAATATAAATAAAAGTCTAAATGCTGAATGTATGTCACAAAAATTCATTAAGAAATTTATAAAATATTTCAAAATTGTATTTTGGCAAATAAAGTGCCTCAAAATTAGCTAAAAATTTTAGGAGTTGCTAATGGCAGAAACAAGAGAGTTTGATGGAAATTATCTGAGAATATTACCTGAGATTAAGACAAAACCATATGGGTAAACACGGAATCACACATATGATTCAATATTGAAGTCTTGAATCAACATCACTCTTGAGCCAATTCATTTAATTTGAGTGTCAAAAAAAATGCTCATTTTAGATGGGGGCGATACCCAAAACTACCAGATTTTTTAGCAACAAAGAGGAAACATTAGTATTAATGTATTCAAGCTTTTACTGGACTTGTTCCCACTTATTCTTAAAAATCACCTATGGATTGATTGGAATCAAGCACTTATCTCTAACAATACAATCAATAAGATTTGAGAAGCAATAAAAATGTCAAGATGTCACTTTTTATTAACGTAACGATGAGTAAAAACGGCGAATTTTTCGATGATCTGAAGAGAATATTCGACGTATTAAACTCACAACAAAAGAAAGCAGATGAGTCTAATCAAAAAACAAAGGAAGATAAAAAAGATTCATCAAAATCAAAAATTAAATCGAAAAAACAGCAAAACACGAAACCAAAACAAGTTAAAAAGAAACAACAAAAGCCAAAACATCCTAAATCTAATGAAGAAAGACTTCCAGCAGAAGATATTACAGCATCAGTTATCACCCATAACTTTGCTTTGTTTATTGCTGAAAAAAATTGTTTGCATGCACTAAACACATTACAGCTTAGAAGAACATTCAAACTTTGGAAGTCTAACCTACGCAAATCGTTAATTCAAAAAACGAAGCAAGAAAAAAGATCAAATCAAGACAAGACCAGTGCAACTACGAATAAGAAGCAAAGGTCACAACAAATGACTAGGAATGATAATCATAGAAATGCGGAAAAGACAGATAATTTAGAATACGGTGAACAACAAACTAAAGAGAGACAACAAGTTTCTAGAAAGACACAACAATCTACAAAGGCAAATGTTGAACGCGTAGACATCGATACAGAAAGGAATCAAGGAGAAGTTGATGATACTGTTAATTTCCTTATTCAAGCTTTTAACAGACTTCACTCTCTTTCAGAGTCTGGCGAGTCCACCAATACAATGGACGACACAACTTCAGAATCAACAAATCAAAAATCAATTTCAACTCCTTATCAAGGAATTAACACAACAGATACTTTTGGAGAAGAATATGACTCTTCCAAAGCTGTAACTCGCCTTGAATCCGATGATATTGAATTTTCTCACGATTCTGCTCCAGAATTCGCTTTTGAAGACTCTAGTAGTAACATTACGATTTCAGGGCCTTTACACTTTGATTCATCTCAGATTAATTCATCTTCTCAGTCAAGTAATTCGCCTTTAAATCAAAAATACCAAAATTCAAATGAAAAAGTTAAGAAAGTATCAGCTCAAACACAGTACTCAGTTCCAGGTCTTTATGATACCGTTGATTCACCAAATTCTAACAAATCCAAAGAATCAACTCCTAAATCTCAAAAATCTCAAGAAGATTCTTCACCACAAACATCACCAATAGTCAAACAGTTATTTTCCCCAACTCAGAGGAAGAGCAGAGTCGACGAACTCAATAAAATAATTGAACAAGAAAATAAAGCCAAATCCAAGCAGAATATCAAGCCAAAACAAGATGTCAAACAAGATAAAACACCAAAGGAGGAAAAGAAAAAGCCAGAAGCCGTTGAGGAAGAAGAATCAAATGAAGAAGAAGAAATTTCTCATGAAGAAGAGGAAGAACCTAAGCTTATCACATCAAGTATCTCAACTGATGACCTTTCATCCGAAAATGCTGATCAAAGCGAGACACAAAATGAACAAAAAGAAGATGAAGAAGAATCTGAAAAACTTTATGATACAGATGACATAACATTTACAGATACAGTAACAGATTCAATCAATACATCGGACTTAAGGTTTTCACAAGTCGATTCTACCTCAGAAAAACCACAAGAAACGAAATCCAACAAAAAACCGTCAAAATCCTCTCAAAATGAAGAAGAGGAATTTTTTGAGGAAGATGAAGACGAAAAAGAGGATACAGATAATTTAGGAACAACCGAACACATACTTGAAGATACTGTCAACATAGAAGAGACAGAAAATCAAAATGAAGAGGAAGATTTTGATGATTCATTTTCTTTCACATCCTCAGGCACTGAAGAAGAAAACAACGATCAGAAAAAGAAATCTAAGTTCGTAGATCCTGTTTTATGCAAAGGAAAAACAATGGAACAGTTTGCATTAGACGATTCGGGATTTACCAACGATTATTCTATTTCTGAGGAAACTGACGAAACAAAGAACAAACAAAATCAATCAAATATGAACAAAAAAGAGAAAAGTCCTTTAATTATCTCTGAATCTGACGAAAACAAGAAAGTTTATGAAACGACCAGCGACGATTTCGTTCCGAACTATAATAATTTCTTGAAACCAAAGTCTCATCATCAAAAAGTAGAAGAAAATAAAGCTGAAGAAGAATCAATTAATGATTCATTTGAATTTACATCTTCTGATAAATATGAAGAAGAGGAAGAATATGATGTCTTTTAGATGTTAACTTTGTAATAGTTAATTTATGTTTTTTATATATTTTTATGTTGTTTATTAAATTATAAAAAAAAATTAATGTTTTGAACTATTTTAATATGCGGATGCTATATAAAGAACTATACCCAAAACATCATTAATAGTTTAAAAGAGAGAAATTGCTTTTTCGAGTATATTTTAAATAAGGATTTCATATTTTCTTGATAAATTTCATAATTAATGAAATAAATCAATTTAATATAGAGATATATTTCATAGATTCGGATTCGATTTTGTTGTCATCCAATTTTTGCAGTTTACTTTTTGATGTTTTCAAATTGAATAAAAAAATTGAGAGTGTTTTTACAGCCCCAAAAAATATTACAATTAAGCCTATTTAAACACAGTGAATAGAAAATAAAGTACGAAATGCTTCATCGTTATACATCGATTTCGTTTCGTTTATTCTTTGAATTAACAAAGTTTGATCTACGCAATGAATGTATACGATACAATTCCACATATGGATTCCAAGAAAACTTGCATTTGATGTATTGAATATCCATCCATTCCAAATCATTTCAGTTATTTTCTAGAAGTTTAAGAGGAGGTCATACACAGGCCTTAAATACTACCTCATGCAAAAGAATTCAACAAATTAATAAATTTCTGATTCAGATTATTATTTTCGATAAGAAGAATAAGATTATGCATGGAGCTATCATAAATGAACACTTACCAGTCAGATGGATGCAATTCCGCATTGTTTTATTTTATCCCCATCATGTTTCTTTTCCCTATACAATGTTCGAAATTTCAATCATTATATGGCCAATCAATTATATTTGTAAGGGTACTTTATAAAGCAATATTGTATCGACAATATTTTTCCATCAATTTCGGAATAAGAGGTGTGAAAATTTTTCATCTACAGTAATCCATATAAATCCTTTATTACATCTGTTGATGCCAGATAAAGTGGAGAATTGAGAATTTCCAATTTATCCAACGTAATTTTCGGGTTTGAAAGTGACGATAGGTTCCATATTGATGGGTAATTTGTGCGATTCCGATTTCTGAGATATCTTAACCAACAATGAAAATGTGATCTTTTTTAAATCAATTTTTAGCATGGTCTCTATCGTGATCGGCCATAAATTTTTCGTTTGGTCGTCCGATATTTGAGAAATCTGTGATATAATAATAGGGAAGGGAAGTTACTCGAACACATACAGACGATTGCATTTCCATTGAATTGAAATATATCTCTTTTCCTTCTCAAATTTTCACAAAACTTTTCAAAAATAAAAAACGAACTTCATTGCTAATCTAATATTCAGCATTATTATTACATATCTTTCTATGATTGTATTCAATTTTTTGTATAAGTTATTCAATCCTCATGAAAATGAATTTTTGAATAATAGATAAATTTCATTTCAAAAAAAGAAAATGGATTCCGGATTTGGTGACCCATCCCTTTCCTCAACCCAGTTAAGACAAAAGGCATACACAGTCATCAAGAACAGTGACAGGCCTTTAGCAAGCTGCGAGATCGAAAAATGGATTCGCAACAATGATTATGACCTTTGGTGCAAGGTTTCAGCCAAATGCAAGGATTACGTAAGAGTAATCTTGAGTCAGACACGCGGCAAGACAATTGCCAAGTTTAAATCTCTTAAGCCAATCCCTGGCATCGATAAGAGATCTACTTTCTATGGCATTTATGGCCGCGCATATCCATCAGATTCATGGGTTCCTACCTCAGATGATGCCCGTGTAAAGGTTCGTAAGCATGATGACGACGCTTACGATGAGGAGACAAATTATTCTGCTTCCAAGGAAGAGTCTTCTCAATCAAGCGATGAAAGCGCAGAATCATCCCCAAAGATTATGGCTATCCCAATTCATGAATCTCCAAAGCCAGTCGAAAAGAAGGAAAGAGTTTTATTACCACCTCTTCCTCCGTTCAGATTACTTTGCGGAACAAATCCTATCTTCCCATCACTTATCACAAACAGTCCTATCTTATTACAGGCCGACCTTGATCCAATTAATTTATTATTGAATTAATTTAGTTGTGTATATGTAAACTTATGATATCCATGATTTCTCAATAGATATCTCTTTTTCTTTCATTAATTACTCCATCTTTTTTTCATAGTTTTAACAGTTCAATTGAAATGATTTCTGAAAATTTTATATTATATTTGCTCTATTTCTTATGTAGATCAATATTCTAAAAATTTCGTATCTACACTTTTTCTCCTTCTCATTTCGCCAAGTTTTCAACTCAATTAGCTTTTGATGGCGCTCATACAATATTTTCAATTTGATTTTTTTTATATTTTTATTCGGCGTTTGTGAAATTTATATTGTTGGTATATCATACAACCAATATATTTCCGATATATTTTTTCTGAAGATATTTAGCCAATTTGGATCGGCCTGCTTTTTATACACTATATTTAATATATATTAAAATTATCATCCCCATCAATTGCATCTACCCCCATTCAAATTCCGAAAAATTTACGATTAAAAATTCGGTTTACTAATAAAATGGGAAACAATAGGATATTCCAGATTTCAGAATTTTTCTAGATATTGTTCCTTATTGCCATTAATTTATTAACTAAAAGATAACCTTTCGTATTTTATGATCGATGACACTGTCATTTATTACTATTTTTTAGGCTTAAACTATGACATATGAATATAAATGCCCGTGCAATTCACACTTAAAGTATTCGAAAACAGTAACTCTTATGTTTCGGAGATCATATTTCATTGGCTTAGTTATGCATTGTAATTTTAAATTTTAGAGCTATAAGACTTTTATGATGCATTTTATATCAAATAAAACTCTTTTATTGATATGAAATGTTGATTGCTTGATATTTTATTGGTGAGTCGCGCCGATAAGTTTACAATATTTTAATGATTTGTATCTCATGATTAATAAATCGTTAGATTTATGTATCAATATTATATTCACAAAGATTATAACATTATATATCATGAACAAGATTATAGGTTTTCCTTTGTAATATTATATGAAATTAGAAATTCATGGTAAAAACACAATTTATAGGACATACATGGATGAGGACTTGGAGGTATATAATTCATTCTCAGGTGAAAAGGTGAAATAAAGAACTAAAATATTGACATGAATTATCATTTTAAGTTTATCATTAGTTTAATTATTTGCTACAATGGATCTCCCAATTAACAAATTGTTGATTGCAATTAAGCAATCGCAAAAAATCTTATACCATTCGTTTTTGGAAATAGTTGTCGATGTCTTGATAAAATCCATAATATTGACAAGAAATCAATAAATTAAAGGATTGTTTTGCAAAAAATGAAATGCATTAGAAAAGAGCTTTAACTATGATGTCGATTTGTCTTGAAGTTACAGATGATTCGATCAAAATCCTTCTTATATTCTTCATATTTTGATGATTAAAACTTCACTTATTGATAGTTTTTAGTACATGAAGTTCTTTAGAATATTGGAAAAACTCTCCTTTAATGTAAAACAGAGTACAATATCTTTCTTTCTCTCATGAAACATATATGAATACAAATGATTTGTTTGATTATATCATTTTCGCATCTGGATGTGTTATATTTCCTTGATTAAATAAGCTCTTGATTATATTATTGAGAATAGGGATTGGATATATTTTGCTATATGAGGCATTTTATTGTATCACATTAGTTACTTCAAGTATTGTTATATGAGTAAATATGGAAATGATAAAACTTTGCTTTGTTGTTCAGCTGAAAAAAAGATTATAGAAATGATGAAATAATTTTGGAAGGTATAGATATCAGCTAAGAGGTTAATTCTGGAAATATAACAACCAGCTCTTAATAATTTCAAATAAATATAAGACATCATTAGGGAAATCTTTTTAAATCCTTCAATATATGAATTTTTTTCTAATAAATAACTATTTTGGTAACTGTAAACGCCCGAAATTATTAATAACAGCTTAATTAGGCTCAAGCATCAATTTGAAATTCATATCAATTTGATTTAGTGGAATATTTCTATCCAAGAAGAATATAAATCGTTATAAGGGAGTTTTGCATTGTAATTACAACATTTCTATTTAAATTATAGCAATATCTCTCATAAAATTTTTACTCTAAAAGTGACAATTTTCTCTCTCAAATTTTTGAATGTTTAGATTTTTTCGTTCTTAATTTATTATACGCTATAATTATGCATCGATCGCATATAAAATCATATAACCTTATTTTTATTTGGTTTCAAAACTTTTCAATTTTTATCACTTGTTTTTGGAATAATTACTTTCAAATTGATGCACCAAATTTATTTATATTGCATAAAAATTTTATGTCAAATTATAAATGATTGGGATTGCATTTTCATTCTTTTATTTTCTTGGAATTTTGACGCTTATCCATTCAATATCTCAGATATTTAGATCTATTTATGGAAATTTTGGAAAGAAAAAAGACTTTAAAAAACTTTTCGGATCAGATTGGGTATTAATTACAGGATGTAGCTCTGGCTCAGGGAAATATTTGGCAGAAAATCTAGCAAAAGATGGTAGAAATATAATAGGTACAGGTCATAATGATCAAATTTACGAAATTCAAAAAATATGCACGAAACTCGGTGTTGAATTCATACCAATCATTGCTGATTTTCGTAAAAACGAATCAATTAATGATATTATTGAAGTTTCTAAGAAAAAAGATATTGGGGCTTTTTATTTGAATGCTGGATATCCAATATTCAATGATTTTTGGAAATTCAGTGACCATCAGCTTTTTAATATCCCTCAAGTTGCTACAATATTTTATATCGCTTTTTCTCTTTCACATAACCTATTTTTAAACGAACCATTGCATAATACAGCCATTATTCAAATATACTTAATCTTCAAATCAAATTATTGAGATCTGATGAAATTGTGAGCGGTCAAATAGGAAATAATATCAAAACGAAAAATTAATAAGCATCAAACATAATTTATCAATAAATTAAATAACAAACAAAATAATTTAAATTGGAAATTCAGTGTGTTGCTGGCTTTTAACAGGCACAATGGGCGGAGGAGGCTGTGCGCTTGATCGAGGAGGTCTTTCGATTTTACTGTCATCCCAAACTCCTTTTCTATTCATAGGTAATTTCGGAGGTACAATTCCTTTCTCATCATATTTAACTTTCATCTGCAATTTCGGAGGAATTTGGTTTACTGATGGATCTTCGTACATCATAAAGTAAGGATTCCTTGCTGGAGGAGATCTTGGATACATTTCGGAAATATCTTCTGCTGGCATCATCATTTGGGACATCATTGACATTGGTGGCGTCATTGGCTGCATTTGATTCATTTGTTGCTGCATTTGCGGCATAATTTGAGTAACAATTTGAGGATTGGCTTGGCTTTGAGATACATTGTTATTAGAGTTAGGAACCTGAATAATTCCCTTCTGTTTCTTCATTGACGCGTTCATCTTATGAGATATGATAATTGTTTTTTGGCTCTGTTGAGTTTTTGGCAGCTGCTCTGTTTCAGATCTCCTCTGCTGAAGACTTGGCATGGAATCTTTCGTTGTTCCAAGTGGGTCAAATACTTCAATTGAAAGTTTAAGGTAACGCTGAACAGGATTGACACCTCTATCATCTGTTTCAACCTCTGTTTGGACCATTTTAGTATCAACATCATTCAAAAAGTACTCAAAAGTGGACAATGTACATAATGAAAGAGTTGGCTTCGAAATAGGAAGATTTGGAGGGGGTGACGGGTCTCTATCAAGCATAGTATCAATTTCTAACGGTCTCTTCTTAGAATGCGGCGATCCAACGTTCGGACGATGAGGAATATTTTGTCCAATAGGGGGAGCAGGGGGACCTTTAACAGAATTCGGAGAGGTATTCTTCTGAATGGTAATTTCATCATTGGCATCATTTTCATTTTCGTTATTTTCCGATTTGGACTTTTCATTTTCTTCGATTTCGGTTTCTTTTCCTTTCTCTTTCGAAGATTCATTTTCAACAGATTTTTCTCTCTCCTTTTCTTTCTCTTCTTTCTTTTCTGTCACTTTTTCTTCCTTCCTTTCTGTCACTTTTATTCTTTCTTTTTGAGAACTTTCTTTACGAATAGAAACTTCCTTTTCCTTACGATCAGATTTTCTTGGCGGTTGTTCTAATTGGAAATCGAATATATTATTATCATCCAGTGTGAAAACTAAGTCATCATCCGAGCTACTTGACGAGATTTGGACTTTTGGAGGTTCATGTTTTTCTTCTTGAGCCTGGGCTTTGATGGCCATGAGTACATTGTCTCCAATAAGACGAGTAATTGACGTTCTGACCGGTGGTTCGCTGTTCGGCTGGCTCTTTTCTGCATCATCGGAGTTTGTTCTCTTTTTTTTTGTGACTTTTATGCCTCTCTGCTTTCTCAAATCGTTCTCCAGCTTCTTGGGGATCTCCATATCATCTCTGGAAGAGCTTCTTGGGCTCCCAATGTCTTCTCCTTTGAATTTAATATTCGGAGATTTAGATCTGTTGCCTTTGGGACTTTTAATATGGGTTGTGAGATGGTCAAGCCTCGCTACAGTTGAAAAACTGCATGAAAAGCATTGGCAATCGCTTCCCCATAGAACTTTCGCGTCAAATACTGGTTCAACAAGTCTTTGCGATTTTTTCTTGATTGATTGCATGAAGGATTTATCGTAAACATAATTCGCAATCTCATCTCTCTTTTTCATAATGCGATCCGAGAAATCTTCCGATAACGGATCGTATTGTAAGCCGTCGAGTGTATCAAATACAGCGTACTTAAAGCCACGCATTAGTAGAGTACTGCATGACGAGAAATTTTTGTAAGCGCATGACATAATTTGATTTAATGATTCGACAAGTTCTGGTTCGTCTGTAATTGAATTTTTTATGATGTTGACAAGGTAGTTGGATAACATGTTGTTGTGATTTGTTTGGTGTAGATATCTGTAAAGCATAATTTGTAAATCATCGGATTTCATTTTTATCCCTTTTGCCGAAATATATTGCATTGCGCTCTGTAGAAGAGGAGTAGCTTGCATCGAGCTGTTGATTACGCTAATTGCGGATTTAGCAATGGCATCGTTTTTATCTAAAAGATTTCCAAGAAGGAAAACAAGCTTTTTCTCAGTTTCATCGGACGCATCTGTAAGAAATAGAGGTATTGATTGAGTTAATATTTTCATGAAATCATATTGATTTGGACATGTCTTAAAAAACTGAATTAAAAGCTCAATTGCTTTGCAACGCTGTGCTGCGTTGATGCGGGTATAATCATTACGCTGCCAGCGTATATGAAATGGACGAATGGCGCCGGGTCCATGCTCATCCATGATGCAAAGATAAATAAACCATGGAAAGGCTTCTTGTTCTGGAGATTTAAGTAGGTTTGTCGAAATAAAAGCGAATACTGGGAGTTTTTCAATATGTGAGACTAACCTAGGAAGAATTACATCGGACGATTCAAATATAGTTGTCATTTCTTGAGGCCAATAGTTAAATGCTGACGATAAAATTACAGTAGAGGTTACCAAACGAGGATTATACGGATTTACTTCGTTCGCTAGGAAGTCAAGTATTTTTTCAGTATAAATTTTATCGAGAGTGAGGAATTTAAGTAGCGACGTATTTGTTGATGTGAACAATCCAGATATATTGCATAGAATATTTGGATCGATTGTTTCTTGAAATACACGAATAATTGATAACAATGATTGCTCATTAACAAGAAAACTCATCACATCCTTCGTTTTCATACGGTAGGCAGATATTAGATCGTCGCAACGGAGAATTTGAAGCATCTCGGGATTCTTCTGCCGTATAATCGCCGAGATGTTCATAATCTCACTCATCGTTATAAATTTATAAAAACCTCATTTTATTAGCAATCATGAGGATGATTTATGCGAAAGATATATTCCTTAAGCAATTATTTAAGGTTTGGTATGAAAAAAGAGCCGCAATGTATTCTATTTTTTTGAAAAACAACGAATTTTCGTGATTTCATGATCAAAAGTACAGCTAACAAAAAATAGTTACCGCAGTTCCATACAAACCCATACGCCTACACTATTCTCCATTCAGAATGAAAAATGGAAAAGATTCAAATCAAAGTAAAAGTTGCATTTGCTTAGATCGCACTAATTTTGATGGGAAATAGTTGTGCAACTAGAAATGCAGAAACCCAGATATTTTGAGCAAAATCTTAACTTATTTTGCTGGATATCTTATTTGGAAATTACCTCAATAAAAATTAATGCAAAAATTCAAAATTACAAAGGGAGTTGATATAGGCCTTGAAAGATGAACTTCCGATGTAAAGAATAAATATCAAAACTTTGTTTTCTACCTGAATTGTTGATCGAGCACTCATTTTCGAACGAGATATCGATCAATTGAATAATTTTTAAAATATTGGCAAAGGATTCGAAAATTATTTCAGAAGGAAAAATTTCATGATTATGAGGATTTTACTAATCGAAATTCAAAACAGTTTCGATCAACATAAAATAAATATGGCCCGGATTTAGTACGACTTTACCAATTGAAATCAATGGAAAGGTGACCAAACTATTTTTTGAAAGTCCGCCATAACTTTAATGGTACTATTTCAGCGTGTACAATGAATACAAAAATTCTAAGAGTGCCACATAAAATAGTACTTTAGACTTGAGTTAATGCTACCAAGCAAATGTTAAAAAGATGACTTTAGTGTTTTGATAATCAAAGATTAAAATCATTATTGTCTAAATCAATAATCATAACGACAGAAGTTAATGTTTTTTCATCAGTGCTTTAAATCCACTTTTAAAAGTATACCTCAAAAATCAAAATATCAAAAAAAATTGGCCGATAGGTTTGGCTTTAATTTTTGTCTGCTTTTATGATTTGATATGGATGTTATAATTTTAAAAGTTGAGCCAAATTCACCAATAGATTTTTGAGATTTGCAAATACTCAATAATTTTCAGCGTGTTATCTTTTATTAAAAGAACTATTTGGTTTCAGTATCATATAAATTGATATTTACTTTCTATTTGAACCTTCATTTAGCTAATGATTTAATAATACAGATTTCATCTAGTCCTTATAAGAGAATTTTGAATTTGTTATAATAAAAAAACAAACAGATATAGCTTACACTTCTATAATAAAGATACCTTTTATAGAAATCAGTATGAAATGTGTTTTGGCTTATTGGAAGCATATCAGACATAATCGCCATAATCAAAAAATCTATATACCCAATAAGTAATAAATTTGTCGATATAGATTTTCCATAAAATTAGTTTTTAGTCTGATCTTAAAATAAATTTAATTTTTTATAAAAAAAATCACATTTAAAAGTACTTTTTTAGTAGCTCGAAATCCTGTTGGTGGATTTGGGGCGTACTTCAAAATTAGCTTTTCTTCTACATATGCAAGCTATATTTTAAATATGGGGCAAATCGGATCGGCGAAAGGAGTTTAGTTACCTTTATCAATGGAAGAATTTGAGTAGCGATATCTAATTTTATATGCTTTGATTCTTTTATATTTTTCAAATTTAATTATGGTGCCAAAATATAATCGAATTTCAAATAGAGCAATTGGAATCAATAAAAATTTTCCTTGTCAGATGCATAGATAACAAACTTATTTCGCTATAATATTATATCCACTGAAGGAAAAACAGCTAATTAGCCTGATATTGTAGATTTTTTAATTTTTCGGTTTTTTCTGAGTGGGTATCAATTTCCGAAAAATTATAAATTTGATATCTATTTTAAACACACTCGATGATTTGATTATAAATTGTAAAGATTGAGGAACATTTAAAAAAATTTACTATTAAACGAATTACCTAATCAATAACTCTAACTTGTTTTCATAAATCCTCTCAAAAACTGCAATCGTTGAGTTTTCAATTACCGCTAACAAAAATTGAAATGTGATATCATATTTCCAAATTTTTAGTTCATAATTCTACTTCAATATCAATTCTAGACTTGGATAGAACCGTTGGTCAATTCTCAATAAACTTCAGTTCAATTGTGATAAAATTGGAACATCAATAATTTCTGATTAAATCAAGAGGATATTTAATGAATACTGATATTAATTTGAATCAATAAAATCTTCAATCAATCAAAAATCTCGCATAATTTAATTCGTATTAATCTTCTATCACAATTAATCATTTATTTTAATTTTAAATTGAATTCAATTTTTGAATGCATTCAATCCATAAACGGTTATTGTAAAGAGTTAATTAATAATTGTCAGACATCAAAAGAAAATGGACCCAAAAGCAGTTATAAACCAGTTCAATCTTAATAGTACTGACAGTTACGGGTTTTACGAACACTCTAGCTTTATTCCGGACAGAGAATGGGAAGCAGAAGAAAATTTGCGACTCCAAAATTTTCAAAAAGTTCCCACATATATTCCAAAGTTCAACGATAAGATCAAGAAACTAATTAGATACGGGGTTCCATTGAATTATAGGCGAAATTTCTGGTTCCAAGCTTCCGGCGCTTTCGATTATTACAAAACTTCCAAAGTGAAGTTCAACTGGGAGAAAATCATGACTAGAGCAATGTCACAACCAATGACCAATGCATCAAATTTTGGATCGTCCGTAGATATTTTGAACTTTTTACCTGAATCGAACGTAAAACAACTCAAAATTTTCCTTCACATTGTTTGGGTATCAAATCCACAAATCATATTTGCTCCTCTCATACCGACAGTTGCAGCATTGCTCCTTATGTACTTAGAACCTCCACTTGCTTATCTTACGATCAAAGCAATGATAGATAGATCAGCTGGCAACGGAAATTGGTACTTCACAGTCGACCAAAAATGCTTTTACGCGTCAGCAGAATCAATTTCAGATCAGTTAAAGAGATTTTGCTCAGACATCGACAAACATGCGACACAAATCGGAGCTTCCATTACAAAACTCGTCATGTCATTGTTTCCTACTTTCTTCTTACCATTTTCGACATTACCTGCCGCATTAACTTTCTTTGATTCATTTGTTCTTGAAGGAAGGAAAGTTTTGCTTCGCTTTTGCATAGGATTGTTTTCTACAAACAGGCAGCAGCTCTGCAAGTCCAAAACTCCAGATGAATTTTATGAAATCGTTGTCAACTCGATTCGCGAGCTAAATACCCCTGCAAAGATCAAATCCTTGATCAAAGAATCATTTGTCTTGTTTATCAGCCGCGAAAGGCACATTATTCCCTCAGAAACTGCGATTACTTCAGATGAGAAGCCAATTGAAGAATTAAACTACTTCAATGCCTACAAATCGTATCCAGACTTCCTTGACAAGTCGCCTGCCTACAACTCCGGCGGAATTAAGAGTTGGAGATCATCAATGGGAATAGAACTGATGTCTTCCCTTTCTCCAGCGAAACTTGGCAAAGCTGAAGAAGATCTCGACGTAATGAGCATACTTGCGAAGCATACTCCTGAAGTTTTGGGAGGAAATTTGCTCGCGAACTCATTATACTACAGATTAAGAGAGTATTTGCCTCCATCATGCAGATGCTATTCCCCGCAGTTGGTATACAAGCTCTCTTCCGATGGAACAATGTTCCAAACCCTTTATTCAAAGGCGGAAAAGAAAAAACCACATCTTCTTATCGTAAAAACCGACAAAAGTTTAGTCGGAGCTTTCTTTGACGACCATCCTCATCCTGGATACAAAGGGAGTACCACGAACATTGTTTTTTCATGCGACAACTACCAGTTTTATAGAACAGCCAGACCTTCCAACGGATTATACTGTTCCTGCACGACAAGCACAATAATGGTCGGTGGACTAAAGGCGTCGTTGTATTTCGAGGACGGAATGCAGAAACTTTTCTCAGATCCATCAGATACTTTCGATTCTCCATCGCTGTTGAACGGGGATAAGAATAACGAGAACATCCTGGATATAGAATTGTATAAGCTGTTCCTCAAAACATAACAATATTTGTATTATATTTGTTTGTATATTATTTTTGATTTTTTTGTGATTGAAATAAATACATATAATCACCATGCGTTATATTAAAATTTTACATGTTTTTGGTCTGTAAAACTTCTTTAAAAAGCAGTTTTTTTATTCAAATTCTGAAATTCATAGAAAACATCTCTTATCTCTAGAGACAAATCTAATCAGAAAATGGAGTGGAGAAGTATTAATAGCTCAAATCATGAAAAACAAGCTATTTTTAAAATAATAGATTAAAAATTGGGTTATTGTTGATATCGTACTATCAAAACCATTGCCATGATAGATTGATGCTGATCAAAACATAATGTATATTTTTTTTGTCCAATTTATCAAATTCTTATCAAGTGCATTTCGAGCAAATCACTTAACTCTTTGGCCAATTGATCTACAACCATTTGCAGCTTTTGTGATGACTACTAGATTGGTGATGAAGTGTCAGATTTTTTATAAGTTTGATCGATTTACATCAATCAAATGATTTGAAGAAATGTTGAAAATATTAAATATTATGACTGTTTAAAAATTATTCCATAAAAATAAAATATGTAAAGTGGTCAATTCACTCGAATAAAAATGGGTGGATAATGTTTAATTACTAATTGCTAGTTACATTTTTTGTTAAATCCATTTTTCAAATTCAATTGAATTTTTGGAGATCCGACGTTTATGTCGTAGTTTTATATTATTCCTTGCTATTGTATATCATATGAAAGAATGATCTGACCTAAATGTCACAATTATTTTTATTTGAATTTAGAGTCTGGCAAATGACAGCGGTTATGACAGTTGCTCGTTAAATTCTCATATAAAAGTTGTCGAATATTACATGCTAAACAAATATACAAAATATTCTTTTTTTTCCTTTCAAATTTTGATTGCTCATTGAAATAAAAATCAAAATGTTTTTTGCTTTATCAGCACTAGGTCTGTCCTTTGTTCGTCCAATTCAAAGGCCCATCCATTTCCCTCCACCATTCCTTCCAGAACTTGCACAGGAAGAAAATAGCAGATGGACTCATTTCCGTGACCGCATTCTTAAGCCTGTCATAATCCAAACTCTTCTCTCACAAGAAGAAGAAAAGAATGGACCATTCAGACCAATTCCAATCCACCCACCACCATATTTCCAGGAAGAAAACTTCCGCATCAGACTTCCAAAGATTCCAAAGATTCCAGGAATCCCAATAAATCCAAGAATTCTACTTCCAATTCCAATTAAACCAATTCTCCCACTAGTACACCAAGAAGAAAACTTCCACTGCAGAATTCCAAGACCAAAGTTCCCAAGAATCCCAATCCCAATTAAGCCAAAGATTCCATTCCCAATCCCAATCAAGCCAACAATCCCACTTCCACTTCCAATTAAGCCAATCCTCCCACTTGTACACCAAGAAGAAAACAGCCGCTGGACACACATCCGCGACAGATATCTTAAACCAATCCTCATTTCTACACTCACAAATGAAGATGATAACAGCAGATGGACAGATATCCGCGACGGTGTTATTAAGCCAATCATCATTGACATCCTCAAGCAAGAAGATGATGAGAACTCCAAATGGACAAAAATCCGCGATCGTGTTTTAAAGCCAATCATCATCGGCGCTCTCCAGAATGGTGAAGAAGATGATAACAGCAAGTGGACAAAAATCCGTGATCGTGTTATCAAGCCAATTATCATCGACATCCTCAGAAATGGCGAAGACGTTAACAGCAAATGGACAGAAATCCGCGATAAGATCATTGTTCCAACAATTATTGATGCCATCTCAAAGTAAATTCTCACTCTGCCGAAAGAGTCAGAATTTTAGTGACTTGAGTAAAGATTTTTTTTCCTCGAGCGGAATTTAAAAAAAATAAGATTTTTTTATTAAAATAACAAACAAAAAACATAAAAATACAATAAAAAGAATAAAATAAATGAATTGATATGAGCGTTAAAGCAAATAAGAATTCACAGATGATATCATCTTCGGTATCTGGTCAAAAAATCCAGTGAGTTGCAGTGCATGGTATGAAACTTTTAGCATTTTAAACCTGATTCTGCTTTGGATCCATTTTTCTAAATTTCATATTTTGAAATTGAGACAAAATAAGAAATCGCTTGGCCGTAATAACTATATATGGGATTTTGGCATAGTTCCTTATCAAAACCCCCATATACTATTTTTAAAATATAATTTTTTTTGTAAAAAAGCAAATTCGGAACTTAGAACGATCAGTGTGATCCTAAGAAGTTTAGCAAGCTCTGGAATTTCATTTGTTGTCCTGATAAAAAGTTAATTAAAGTTGGTTGATCAACCCAATCATTTGATTTTGCATGTTGGATAGTTCCATTGGTAATCTTGAGAGGAATGTTCGCTTCTGTATCATTTTTGATAATCAAATTGGCAGAATCAGGTTCAAATTTCAAGGATTTCAAAACAAATGGCCAATCGATTTTTTCTGGTATCAAAACATTAAAAAGAGAAATAATCGTTGACCAATATGGCTTTGTCAAAATTTTGAGGATATAATCGCACATAATCAGCTGCAATTTTGAGTTTCTGACTCGTTTTAAGAAATTCATCGAGAACTCTGTTGCAATGTCGTTACCTTGGAATCTCATGTAGATCATTGTCGACAAGTAAATTGAGATCAAATTATTCGGAGTTGTACCAATGAAATCAGCTCCTGTGAGAGTGAAATTACAAATATTGTAAGCAACACAAAATTTAAACAAGGCTGAGATTTTGTGCATCATAAGTCTTAATTTTTCCAGTAATGATAAGTCAGAAGCGAAAAAGTAGCAGTCTGAGCGCTTCTCTACATTAACCTCAAGGAGACTCAATGGCTTTAAGATGAAAGTTGAGAATCCTGTCAAAGAAATAAATCCGTGAATAATATGTCGAGGTTTTAAGTGGATTTTCAAGGTCAATCTCTTCAAGTATGTAAAGATAATTTCATCTCCAAATAGTTCTGTCATCGCTGTCCAGTTATCGTCGCTTCCGAAATCTCTTAATATTTTAGAAATGTAAGGGAGGAGTCCTTTGAGGATAGCGATGCTTACTTTTGTATCAGAAAACTTATCGATTATGTTCGCACTGGAAAGAATGGTCGGGGCGTTGAAAGATAAACTTGGAGCAATGAAATCATAGACTTTTATCACATTTAAGTTGAAAGTAGGCCTGAGCATGTCATTCATATACTGATTTATTAAGCCAAAATCGATTGACAAGTCCAGATGAGGCACTTTAACATTAAATCTCAAAGCATTTAACTGAGTTAATGAAAAATCATCTGGATTGATGGCATGATATGATCTCAACTGATACACGATAGTAGAAAATCTCATATAAGATTCAATTATATGGACAATATACTCGGAAAATCTTGTGCATCTGGAATTTCCGGTAATTTCAATACAGTTAGCTGAATTTGGCAACTGGTTTGATGGAACAATTTTAATAACCCATCTCATGTTCGGATATAATGTAAATTGAAGGACATGAGATGGGGAAATTATGCATTGAATGGATTTACCCATAATTGATGTAGCAAATCCGAGTTGTTTGAGATAATACTCAATATCTTTGAGGATTAGAGCGATCGCAGAATCAACAATTGCAAATTCAATATTTTCTTTACAAATTTTGAGTCTAATTACAAAGTTAATCAGGCCAGGAGTTAAGAATATTGCACTCCTATCGGCATCTGTTATCAAAGGCTTAGGAATTGGAGCGTTATAAAGGATTTGAACAAAATAATGAGTTGCAAATGAAAAATGGAAAGAAAATAATCCTTTGTTGAAAAATGTAGAATTAAATAGTACAGCATGAGTCCTGAAACCAAACAAAACTGACTCAACCATTTGTAATCTTGATTCTGTGATATAATAGTAAAGAGAATCGGCCAAATCATGTGTAATGCTGGATGCATTAATAAGATTAACAATAATCTTGCCTGAAAAGTAATCTAAACTGATTTTCATTTCATCAACATTTTCTACTCCGATTATAGCGTAACAGTTCTCAGCATTGCTATCAGGAATATGGAATGAACACGTAGGCATTATTTCAAGCTTTGTAGATAACATAGTAACAAGATATTCCCAAAGATTATAACATGCAGTGAAATGTATTATATCATGGATCTCGTTAAGTGCACATTGTATATCATTTTCACTAAGAATCTCTTTGAGATATATCTTTTTCGTAAAATACTCATTATTGTTCAAATTTCGATCTAATTTTTGTTGTGCGGTCTCAACAAAAGGAATTTGCTTGGGAAATTCTAATATTGGCGTTGATGAGGTTATATAAATAGAACCGTTAAGTAGAACAAGTTTGAATGAAGAAAAAAAATCTTCTGAATAAGGAAATAGAATTTCCGTAATGCCATGATTATTTTTGACTTGAAAATTGTATTCTCCGCTGAAATTATTAATAACTTTTGAAAAATTCAAATATTTTCCAATTTGAATAAAATTATAGATCTTAGAGTCAAGCTGGTATAAAGCATTGATTTCTCTGTAATGAAATGGATGAATTGTCTTCGTAAATTCAGCCATTAGTTCCCTTGCAAAATTATGAATATGAATACCATAATCAACACAGTTTAACCTCAAATATTTTAGTATACAGTATCCATCTTCATCGAGATGAAAGTTGGCTTCGTAATATGGGAAAGCATTAATAAAAATCGAATTGTTCCTAATTTTGGCAGATTTAATACGACGTGGTAACTTGCTTTGGAAAATACCAGATAGGACAAGCTGAATTTTTGCTTCAGGCTGATCGCTTATAATATTGACATTATTCTTTGAAAAAATGCGGCTTATAATTGGAGCAATTGAAGGAGCCTTATATATTTTTGTAATATTTTTGATACCTTGAATTTGTTTGATTGTTTCAACTGCATTTGAAGGTTTAATATTTGCTTGTTGTTTTTCAATCGAAGCAATTAGATTTCTCGACCTTAATAAGACAAGATATCGGCCAAACATCACTTTAATAGTGAATAGCTTTTGCATTAGCTCAGATTTTGTCTTGTATCGAATTTCAAAATTTTTTTGCTGGAGCGTTGAAAGCAAATGTGATGCTTGCTTAAGTATGGATGAGAGGACTACTGAAAGTTGAACTTCATTGCCATCCTCATTATCCATACTTAGTGCAAATTTAGTTTGATGTCAAAAATCGAATTAAAAATGGTTTTTAAGGAATTTCATATTCATGTGAGTTAGCTCATATTTTCATTGTTTCAAGTATAAAATCGATCACAAGTGTCAATTTTTTTCTTTGGTTGGCTGGATGTAGGGTTGTTAAAAATATCAAAAATTAGCGTTTTGAAGACACCATGGTGTCTTATAATTTTTCCTTCCTTATTGGCGTGTAGAAATAAATGCGCCAATAGATTGAAGAAGAAGAATTGTTTTTCTCTTAATAAACTTTAATCCTTTTGATATAAGAATATTAAAAACATTAATATAATTTCGATTTCGGAAATTAAATTTCCAAATTTTTTGTCGATTTCGGAAATAACAGGATCCCGCATCCAACACGCAACAACAAAACACAAAACACACTTTTTGGTTCTTTCATCGTTTTAATCGTAATTTATGTAATACATGATTTGGATAAATTTTACAAAAATAGAACCTATATTATATTCTTTTCAAAGATTCTTGCAAATCATCAAAAATAATTGTATTTTAAAAAACGATCAAATTATCCTTTCATTATTTTAAACTTAAATTAGTTTTTATGATTGACTAAAGCAATCATATTTATTCATCATTAAATAAACAAAAAAATAATATTTGAGAGTTATTTCAAAAAAAACACATTGAATTTATTAATTTGTCTCAATTTCAGTATTATAAATTTTTATAATTTCAATATTTTGAAATACACTTTTTAATATTTCAATATTTATGATATTTCACTGTATTAAGTGGTCTCAAATTGAGCTTCTCAAATATAAGTTGGCCTATTCAAATAATAAAATTAAATAATATTTAAAATAATAAATAAAAGTGATTGAGGTCATAGCAAAACGGCTGTTTCAGTCATTAATTCTTAAAAATAAAAAGGGTAAAAACTAAATAAAATGGGTAAAATTCAATAGTGTCTGTGCTATCGTTCAATTTGAAGGTGTCTTTTGAAACCGCAAGACACATTGAATTTTTGAATAGTGTATTATGGTTTGACAGACACCAATGAAAAAAATAAAATGATATTTATTTTAAATATATAAGATCCTTATATAAAATATAAATATTTTATCGTTTTATTTTCTTGTTTTAGAAATGTTTTTTATTGAAAAATCAATAAAACTAACTCCAAAATAAAATTTTTGATTTAAAGACACTATGATGACACCAGGCAAATCTTCCAAGACACCTATCGTCGGGAATCTAACAACCCTAGGCTGGATGGCTAAAACTTTAGTATGGAATCCTAGTGAGCACTCCTGTATAATAATTTATGCTAATATATAAGAAATTCAATATCCTTGATGCTAACAGCTAAAAATTCAAATTTTTCAAATCAAATTTCGGCAGTAGCCTGTAAATAATGGATACTCATTACAGATTATTTATGTGAATATTGAAAATCAAATCAAATTTATTAGCTAATCGTTAGGTACGAATATGAAAATTAATTTAACGTTATTAATATTTAATCAATACAAATCGAAAAGGTTAGAATATTTTAATAAGAGTAACATATTTGTAACCCTGGGAAACGAAATTTCTAAATTTTCAAGCATTTTATCACAAAATAAGACCTAGAGAAAGATCAAAACTGAAAAAGAATTTGGATGGTTAGACAAATTCATAAAAATATTTAGAATGACAAAATATTTCTCTAAATTTCTTTTCAAACCAAGTTGAAAAGTGGTTCGTTGAGTAATTCTGGTGTTGTTGAAGCAATTGTTACGGTTTGTGCATATCTTCTAAGGGCTGTTGCAAGTCTCTTCTTGCACTCCAAGGCAGACATGTTTGGTTCTGTCTTAAGAGCCTTCATGAGGTTGTATGTAAACATACCTTGCTCAACTCTATCAGCTACTGTTTGTTTTGCTGTCTGTTTATCATTTGCAGCAGAAACGGAAACAACTCCTGCTGGAATCTTTCTTCCGTTAATGTTCTTGGACTGCAAATCCCAGACAGTTCCTGAATGGCAGCAGTCAGAAATCAAAATAAGCTTGTTGTCAGGGTTTTTGTTAGCTTCTAATGAAGCAAGAAGATCATCATCAACTATGTTACCATCTACGAAGACAAGAGCTTCATCTTGGCCATCATCTTCATCTCCATTAGCATCAGCAACATTTGTACCGTGGCCAACATAGAAGAAGGCTAATTCACCAGTGGCATTTCTTAAGAAGAAGTCGAACTTGTCGAGGAAAGCTTGCCTCTTTGAATCAAGAAGATAATAAACTTGGTAGCCATATCTTTTGAGACATTTGGCCATGTTATATCCATCATTCATCGGACCATCACCAAGGGAATATCTTGTTCCTATGTAGCAGTTGATTACAACGAAGCCGACACGGTTGAGATTCTTGGGAAGCTTAGAAACCGGGACATTGGTAATATCTGTTCCATACTTCTTGATGTTTGTTTTAGCACTCATAAGTGAGAAATGATATGGTTTTGAAAACCTTCACAAAAAATCAATAAATTTGAGAGGGATGTTCGATAATTCTGAAGTCTCATCACACTTTTCAATGCTCGATTTTTAAAAACTGTTTAAAAATGGAGCTTATATTGAAATAGTGTAGAGACTAAAAATTACCACAGACTATTTCAGAGGATTGAGTGGCAACTCAATCCTCTGAAATAGTCTGTGGTAATTTGCAAAATACCTTATTTTTCATCGTTAGTTGTTATAGAATTTATATATGTTTCTAGTGAAAAAAAGATATGCCTTAAGATCAACAAATTATCTAAACCGCTAACTTTACGCATAAAATTTTATACAAAAACAATTCATGTCTTATGTATTCTAATTTTATATAATAAAAACCAAAAATCTTAATCAATTCAATTCCGTCACTTTTTAAATTTGAAGATCATAGCACGTTAAATTAAACAGTTCTCAAAAATTTGTGAAAGTAATGATCGCTTCCCAATCGAGATAATTAAATATATCAAAGATCTCTGAAAATGAGCCGTTTATTGATTTGAGGGAAGTTTTACGGAAGAGAAGCTTATATTTGTAGCAATTAATAGTAAGAAATTTATTTTTATTGCATAGGAATGCCTAGAAAATATAATAATTTTGAGTTTTGTCATTATATTTATTTTGAATATATATTGCAAGCTAACTAACCTTGCGAGATAATAAGAACTTTGATTTATTACAGACTGTTTATAATATATTGATGAAAGGATGGAAACACAATTCAAATATGATTCCTTTTGATAAAAATTCATTACTTCTTTTATTAGCTTTTGATTTTAGTTTTTCAAAGTTTAATAGCAATGACCTGCTCTATTTAGTAGGAATCAGCTTTTTTGTAAGTTGTATTTTTCTTTTGAAACAATATGATAAATTTGAAAGATTTTCTCTATACCATGAGGCTAATAACATTACAATTGCAGTATTATCCAAGAAAAATATATTGTTATCATTGAAAAAACACCTGTTTATGCCATATAACCTTTTTCAATTGAAATTAATCGGCAAAATCACCCATCAGTCGCCACTTTATATAAGTAAAGACAAAAAAAATAGTTATTTCAATCCATTTATTCCTTTTATGCCCCAATATTGGAAACAATTGCATTTGATTTTTCAGTGAAATTTGATTTTAGAAATTGAATACTAGATTGGTCCAATATCTCTCAGAAAATATGTCAGAAAATAGATTTTATAAAAATGAAAAACTTAGTATTTTTATTCATATGATCTGAACACAAATCATCATATCAAAATCAACTTACAGGTTTTTATCCTTATTCACTCTCAAATTTATTGCAAGGTAACAAAATAATGCATATAACAACGTTCTTATTGTTTTTAATTTTTATTATCCAAAATTGAGAGCTTTTATTGAAATTAAATCATCATTTTTATAACATATGGAAGATCAACATGAACCACAAGTTGTTCAAGTAGAGGAAGAAACAACATTAGACTCCTCTAACTCATATACTACAACAGAAGAAACAAAATCAGACTCTTCTGAGAAGAAAAATCCAGAAAATCCAGATGCCTCCTTGGATAATGAGAAGGAAGATGAAGAATTTGAAAGACACAGAGTAGGACGTTTCGCCACAGTTATCAATCTTTTGAACTCATTACTTGGAGCAAGTATCTTTTCCTTACCAGGAAAATTCAAAGAAATAGGAATCATCCCATCAGTTGTACTCCTTGCAGTTGCAGCTTATATATCTTATGTTTGTGCTAATATTCTTGTTCGTCTTCAAAAGGAAGTCAAAGGAACAGGATTAGATGACATCTCATTGAAAATATTCGGAAGGGTTGGCCAAATCATTGTTTCCATCATATCCTTAGTCTTCTGCACATCAGGCGTGGTCGCATTCATTGTCATCGCATGTGATGTAATTCAACAATGGTTTGTTCTCAAAGGAATCAAAGTTACCTACATGATCCGTGTTGCAATCACATTCATTTACAGTATCTTACCAGTTTCATTGGCAATTCCAAGATCTTTGAAATTCTTATCGTATTTCTCTTCATTGACAATCCTTATTATGTTGTTCTATGTTTTGGTTGTCATCATCAGATCGCCGAAGATCATCCCACACCAAAACTTTAAGGATCCAAACTTCTCAATTGGCAAATTTGGTTTTGGAATCTTCTCAGCCTTGTCTGTCTTCTTCCTTAACTTCACATTGCCAATTACTACACTTCCAATCATTGAGAAGTACAACAAAGACCTCAAGAAGAGAAGTATTGCTTTGGAATTCACAAGTGTCGCATGCTTTGCTATACTTGCCATACCAGGAGTTCTTGGATACATGATGATATTTGATGTTGGAACATCAGAATTGATCTTTTCGTATGAAAAGTTCCAGAAAGATGTATTATTCAATATTGTCAAGGGAGGATGCTTAATCGCTGTATCATGTTCTTATCCTATATTCGTTAAGCCGATTGTTGCCACATGGTCGCAGTTCTTCTTCAGAGAAAATGACGCATATAACCTTTCAATTCCAAAATTGGCAATTGCACATGCAATCGCACACATAATTCCTGTTTGCGTTGCAGCATTTTATCCAAAGGTTATGACAATTCTCGATTATTGCGGATCTTTCGGCGTTTTAATCAATATTACTGTCCCAGGATTGCTTTATTATATGCATTTCAAGCCAAGGCTTAACTCTATATTATTCTGGTGGTCATGGCTCATTATTATAATAGGTATTTTTGTTGCTATTGCAACTATTATTATCAATGTTAAGAGTGCAATCACTTCTCATTAAGATAGAATAAATATTATATATTATTGTTTGCGGTTAAATACTATATATGATTTTTTAGCTCATTATATCTATGAATCTATCAAAACTTCAAGATAATGATGTAAAATTAATGGAATTTACACACTGGAATCCGAAATGAAGTGACTTCTGGATTCACACAAAGTTAATGCTAGTTATTCCTGATAAATTTCAGAAATGATATTTATTTTGTTCCAATTTTCCAGGTATAGATTGAAAAACCTACAATATCTTTAAACCTCATGAAATTTCAACTATTTACACATATTATATCGTTGAGTAACTCATTTTTTATTAAAGCTTTTCCAATTCATGTCTAACACTCAATACTATCATATAAGTTATTAAATAATTCAAATTATAATCTGAATGTAAGTGTTAATAATGTCACAAAGACATATACATTCGATTATCCATGTCCGACAAATTCAGAATGCACCGAATATGTCATTGAATTACATCCTGGTGTCTATAAATTTGAGCTTTATGGAGCCCCTGGTGGTGCATATGCAGGAAAAATGTCGTCACACATTGATGAAGAAGGCAATTGTACAAATGAAGCATACGTTGCTATTGCCAATGGCAACACAAAATGCAACAAAGTAGGAAGTCGTGGTGGTGCCGGTGGGTACATATCTGGAATTATTAAATTATCTAAGCGTATCACTGCTTATGCTACAATCGGCGGCCGAGGAATATACGCGTTTAGTGTTCTTTATCCTTCTTTTGATCGCAATGATATGATTAAAGGCGGTTATGGAGGAGGAGGTTATGCTTTTAATTACTACGATGGCGGCGACGCTGATGGTGCGGGAAGTGGCGGAGGTCAAACCGCTGTCAAATTCCTGGCAAATGACCTTTGGCACTGAGTAATAGTGGCCGGTGCCGGAGGTGGTTTTGACAACGCATTTACATATGGTATTACTGATGATGGTTCTGGAGGTTCTGGAGGTGGCTTTACTGCCCAAGGTTATTGGGATGATGGTGTCATGAACTCTTCTAGATTGGCTAATTCTACATTTGGATTCACATTTGGATCCGGAGAATCAGCTCAAAAAGATGGGTCGAAAAATCCATATGGAGTTCAAAGTGGAAGTGGTTATCAAGATAGACCAGGTTCAGGAAGTGGTTGGTTCGGTGGATTTGCAGGTCACAACGGAAATGGAGGCTCGGGAGGAGGAAGTTCGTGGGCACTCTCTGCCAACGCAATCATCCCTCAAGGAAACATTACAGCAACAGATAGCTTTTACAACATAAATGATAGTCGTCCATATTCATTCAGTCTTGATGATGGATATCTTTTTAGTGATGTCAAGACATATCCTGGCATCTGGGAAGGCAACGGTCGTCTTATTATCACAATTCTGGACAGCATCATCTATCCTTCTTGTGTTTCTATCAATCGCTCACACTTTTCATATTTCCTTTTATTTATTTTATTTTTCGAAACTCACTCATAACAATAATAAACAAACAATCATATATCGTTACATTTATTTATTATTTTTTTCGAGACTTTCTTCTAAATGTAATAACCAACTATAATATTCGTAAGTGTTTCATGGACAATCTCGCTCATTATTTCTAGTAGATATTAAAAGATATTTAAAATCTTCATATTATTCTGGTATTATAACTCAACAAATGTTGCCGCTTTGGTTAGAAACATAATGCTTCTATTAAGCATCAAAAATGCAGATAATTCTTGAATAAATTTAAATTTAAACTCATTTTCCTACATAAAGTTTCCTTATGGTACTACATCCATCAATATTGAGTAAACACCTCTCAAAAAATTTGAAAAAGAGACTTTATTAAAGAAAATAAGTTTACCCTCTATTTCCAGGAATTACCGTCACTTTTTGTTTTAGTAATCAATTTCTTATCCTTATCATTTTTGCAATTGGGATTATTCACTTCATAATATAAAAGTTCTAAAAATGTCAAAAAGTATTCATTTTAGGAATAAAAGACTAAATTTAATATATATATATAGTGTTTAAGTGGGGAACTTTGATATTTTTTCCATACCATAGTAGTTTCACTTTTTGCATATGAACTCTATATTAATTCTGGCTAGAAACTAGAGAAATTAAAAATTTTCAATTTTTGGCCCATTAAAAGTACCTTTATGAAAATAAAAAATATTATTATTAATTATGTGTGATTCTTGACATATATTCATAAAATCAGGTGATTTGGAGTGATTGGCAAAAAAATCTTGTTTGAAGATAATCATCTGGATGTAAATCTTATTGATTTCGACTTTCATATTGTTATTGTGTCATTTAATACATATGATATGATCTTAATTAAAGTTCATAATTTTATTTCCGAAATCTTTGTGATCATTGATTTCCAAATGTCTAAAACAATATTTATTTATTATAATGACTTTAAAAGATATTTATATGTTAATATGCAAATTTGTCATTTAAAAAAATTATTAATGTCCGACAAAGACATTCATCCAAATAAATTCAGCGAACTTCGAAGTATCTACAAATACTACATTGATTCATATAATGCGTTATATCAGCTGAAAACTGAAAATGAAGAAGATTTAAACTCAATTTACAAACTTATCAAAACAGAATTGATTGATTCAAATAAACATCCTCCACAAATAATTATTCGAGACATTTTACGTATCATTCCGTATAATAATCGCTATACAAAGTCATATTTATCTCTTGCCAAACACATATCTGATGATTACCATGTCACAGATGTCAGAAAAGTTGAATCTGTTTCAAACTTCCTGTTTTACAAAGAATATGGAATTAAATTAGACAAATCCAATGATTTTGAAAAAATTAACTCAAGAAATCTGGATATTCATTCAGAAGATACAGTTTACAGAGCAATTATGTATAATAACTTAGAAAGATTCATCCAATTCACTGAAAGAGATGAATTTGATAAAGATCAAACACTTGAAAGCAGATTATATCCAATTGATTTTTATCCTAGAAGATATTCATTACTTGAATTATGTTGTTATCATGGAGCAGTTGATTGTTTCAAGTTATTAAGAACGAAATTTCAATCAGAAATAACTGAAACATGTCTTAAATTTTCATTTTTAGGAGGAAATCCAGAAATCATGAGCGAATGTTTGAAACATCAACACCCGAATGAAGGATGCATGAAATATGCAATTATTTCACACAACATAGATTTTGTTACATTCTTGATGAATGAATACCATTTAAAGATAGTTTTAGATTATTGTGCACAGTATAATAATATTGAATCATTTTTAGTTTATTTCGATCAAACTAATAATGTTTACAAATGCTTTATTAATTCGGTGATATTTAATATTCCATCTCTTTGTGAATATTTTCTATCAAATGGTATAAATATCAATGAAAAATATGAATATGGACAAACTGCTCTTCATTATGCAGTAAGATCTAATAGTAAAGAAACCGCCAAACTTCTTATTTCTCATGGAGCAAATATCGAAGAAAAAGATATATCCGGAGAAACCGCTCTTCATATTGCAGCAACTCATAATAGTAAAGAAACTGCCGAACTTCTTATTTCACATAGTGCAAATATCAATGAAAAAGATAATTTTGGAAAAACTGCTCTTCATTATGCAGTAAGATCTAATAGTAAAGAAACCGCCAAACTTCTTATTTCTCATGGAGCAAATATCGAAGAAAAAGATATATCCGGAGAAACCGCTCTTCATATTGCAGCAACTCATAATAGTAAAGAAACTGCCGAACTTCTTATTTCACATAGTGCAAATATCAATGAAAAATATGAATATGGACAAACTGCTCTTCATTATGCAGTAAGATCTAATAGTAAAGAAACCGCCAAACTTCTTATTTCTCATGGAGCAAATATCGAAGAAAAAGATATATCCGGAGAAACCGCTCTTCATATTGCAGCAACTCATAATAGTAAAGAAACTGCCGAACTTCTTATTTCACATAGTGCAAATATCAATGAAAAAGATAATTTTGGAAAAACTGCTCTTCATTATGCAGTAAGATCTAATAGTAAAGAAACCGCCAAACTTCTTATTTCTCATGGAGCAAATATCGAAGAAAAAGATATATCCGGAGAAACCGCTCTTCATATTGCAGCAACTCATAATAGTAAAGAAACTGCCGAACTTCTTATTTCACATAGTGCAAATATCAATGAAAAAGATAATTTTGGAAAAACTGCTCTTCATTATGCAGTAAGATCTAATAGTAAAGAAACCGCCAAACTTCTTATTTCTCATGGAGCAAATATCGAAGAAAAAGATATATCCGGAGAAACCGCTCTTCATATTGCAGCAACTCATAATAGTAAAGAAACTGCCGAACTTCTTATTTCGCATGGTATAAATATCAATGAAAAAGATAATTTTGGACAAACCGCTCTTTATTATGCAGCAAAAAATTATTGCAAAGAAGCCGCCGAACTTCTTATTTCACATGGTATAAATATCAATGAAAAAGATAATTATGGTCAAACCGCTCTTCATATTGCAGCATATGAAAATAGTAAAGAAATAGCTGAACTTCTTATTTCACATGGTGCAAATATCAATGAAAAAAATAAATGGGGAGATACCGCTCTTCATATTGCACGATTAAGTAATTGTAATGAAACAGTCGAACTTCTTATTTCACATGGTGCAAAAGCATAATATCATTATATAAGAATAAAAATATTTAAAATAATATTATTTAAAATTAAACAATAATCTTTATTACTTTTGTATAAATTTGAATTGTGAAGAGATATCAAAATTTTGAATTACCCAGATTTTCCTTACTTTTACCACTCCCCATGTAATTTCTGGGGAAAACGATAATTCATTTTTTTTATGGATGAATAGATCGTTTTCCTAGAAAGGACCTCATATCTCTGGCTAAAAAGAGTGTCAGATCCTAAATAGATTATTGATCTAGTGTACAAATCCAATAAAAAGCCTATTTTTTTGGCTTTTTTGGTGCTCATTTTTTCGAAGATCTACATGAATATGGGGAAACCATCGGATTTTTTTTGTTAACCCACATCTTCATGTAGTCTGGACTATCTTTCCTCGAAGGACCTCTTTACGGGTGTAAAAACTCATAAAGTTCTCAAAAGATTCATTCTCGATCTCCATGCTGAAAGAATTTACAATAAAAAAGAGATCTACGCATCAAACTACAGCCATAAATGAACTGAACCCCTAAAGCTCAGCTCTTAGTTTATCAAAAACGTCGAAATCCTTCTCATTGCAATCAAATTTTCTCAATAACTCATAAGAAAAATCGAATTTTGATTAAGCCGATGTTATAGGTATCACAAATACTACAAACTTGAGCAATATCGAAATTGCCAGCAAAAGTTTGAAATTGCATTGCTCATATTTGTTTTGTAAACTAAAAATCTGCTTATATTATTCATTAATTTTTTATATATTATTCATATACTTTAATAAAAACAATACTATTTCACCTTAAAAATGAATTTCATAAGTCAATATTATTTTTTTGAAAATGTATCAATTTTCGATTAAAACAACATGAGAATAAAATTTACGCAAAATTATTTTAAAAAATGGTTTTAAAAATTTACAATTGATTAAGAATAAGATTGCAAGAAGTTTTGAAGTTTAATTTTAAGAAAAAAAATTCGGATATTATTCATGGATCTAAGTAATCTGATATTTGAGTATCGGCACTATGCATAAAACATATATTTATAGTTTTTGGATTTTTATGATTTTAAATATATTCAAATTTGGCAATCCAATAGATTTTTAAAAAATAGGTAAATAAAGATAGATTACATATGCAGCAGATTTAGAACATGAAACAAATCTTATAGTGACCCAAAAAAAAATTCATGATCCAAAAAAGAAAAAATTTGGCTAAATGGGAATCAAACCTTGGCATAATGAATCATTATGTCGGATGTTTACACTACACTACACCAGCAGCTCGAAAAATACCCTTGGTGGTTCTATTTAATAGCTACTCCCAACGATAGGCGGTGTCCCCAGCTTTAGAGAGGTGGTAAAAGTAAGGCAAATCTGGGTAAAACTCTGAACTGAGTAAAATTAATGGTGCACTTCCCACTTTCTGACATATAATGAAAAAAATCAATATATCTTTATTTTAATAGCCGAAAAGTATAGCAGCCATATTATATACTATGTAGTGATTTATATTTACTTTATCCTGATCAAAAATACTAACTTTTTGACCTTAGAATATTGTGATAGAATGCTCGTGTGTCAAAAAATATCAGTATTTTGATATGATACCACATATATAAGGTATGATTAGAAAGCTGAAATCAGCTTTTTCAATTTTTCATCAGTGAAAATGTTTGATACCTCATACCTATTAAAATAGCCTAATTTCAGTCCCATCCCTCTTGCATTCGTTGAGATAAGGAGATTTGAAATTATGCAATTTCGACGCCGTTACCCTCTCCATTTGCCACAAAAATGTAAGGGATATATAACACTGTTGTATAAATTAATATTTTATTGTTATTTTTTAAAAATAATACTTCAATCATGCTAAATGGATTTTTTTATGCAAAAAAATAACCTTAAACGGTAATACATGGAAATAGAGGGTATTCGATTAAATTTAGTATAAAAACAGACCCAATTTTGTATTATTATATGAAATTTCAAATTATGATATTTTTATTGATTGATTAATCATTTTTATAAAAGTATTTTCGAAATTGTGACTGATTTCCAATTTTATCATATAAGTTATTAGATCAATCAAAATATAATACAAATGTGAGTGAGAATGATGTCACAAAGACATATACATTCGATTATCCATGTCCGACAAATTTCGAATGTACCGAATATGTCATTGAATTTCATCCCGGCGTCTATAAATTTGAACTCTATGGTGCATCAGGAGGCGCAGCTGCTGGCCATACATCATCACACATTGATGGAAACGGAAATTGCATAAGTGAAGATATAGTCAATCTACACAACGGAAATACTAAATGCCGTAAAGTTAGTAATCGCGGTGGTGCAGGTGGTTATATTTCAGGTATAATTAAACTTTCTCGTCGGACAACCGCTTTTGCGACGATAGGTGGTCAAGGAAATTTTACATACGTAAACAAAGCAAATAATTATGATGCTAATTCGATGTTTAAAGGTGGTTATGGTGGCGGAGGTTCTGCTTTTAGTTTCTATGATACTAATCTAAGTTATGGTTCGGGAAGTGGTGGTGGTCAAACCGCTGTCAAATTCCTGTCAAATGACCTTTGGCATCGTGTGATTGTAGCTGGCGCTGGGGGTGGTTCTGATAATTATTATTATATTGATGCATATAATACCAACGATGATGGATCAGGAGGATCAGGCGGTGGCTTTACAGCCCAAGGGTACTGGGAAAATGGGATTTATAATTCAGCCAGGTTAGCTAATTCAACATTCGGTTTTACATTTGGATCCGGAGAATCAGCTCAAAAAGACAAATCCAAAAATCCTCAAGGAGTTCAAAGCGGAATTGGTTATTCTGATAGACCAGGTGCCGGAAGCGGCTGGTTTGGTGGATTTGCAGGTCTCAACGGAAACGGAGGTTCAGGAGGAGGAAGTTCATGGGCACTCTCGAAGAATGCAATCATCCCTCAAGGAAACATTACAGCAACAGATAGCTTTTACAACATAAATGATAGTCGTCCATATTCATTCAGTCTTGATAATGGATATCTTTTTAGTGATGTCAAGACATATCCTGGCATCTGGGAAGGCAACGGTCGTCTTATTATCACAATTCTGGACAGCATCATCTATCCTTCTTGTGTTTCTATCAATCGCTCACACTTTTCATATTTCCTTTTATTTATTTTATTTTTCGAAACACAATCATAGTTATCGATAATAAACAAACAGAAAGTTCTCTTTATCAATAAACATAAACATGACTAATATTATTTATTGCATGATCATGGTCGGTATCTCCATTTCCACTTTTTTCCCCATCGATATTTGCACTATGTGATAGAAGAAATCAAATAAATTCTTTATGATTATGATATGTTGTATGATGAAGAGGTGGTTAAAACATAAATAGAGTACCCGAAAAAAGTTGTATACGGTGAAAAAGTTGTATACATCTTCATACAGACAGTTTAGATATGGAATTCTATGGGAGAATATATTGCATATATGGGATAGAACATGCTAATTTGTTATAATGGCATCTGACCCAATTCCGCGTGATATCGATTCAATCTTAACAATGAATAACTATTTTAGACTAAACAATTATAATAAATTAAATTATTGTGTACATAGACCAATTTTAAGTTATTAATTTAATCAATATTCCATTTAATTTGTAAAATTTTAATCAAAACATAAGTTGTTGAAAATAAGAAAATTTATTTTGTTAGTAATTATCATTATGTTTGCAAGTAGAAAAAAAAAGGAAATGTATACAATTGCCGTTTAAAATTTATGTTTTCGTTTAAATTTTTTTCATTTTTCATCTGTGCCTAGTTATGTGGTTGATTACCACCAGCATCATTATAACTAACTCTAGGTTACTTCATTGACAATGATGTTTAAGCTTAGTGCACTGAATTATAGGATTCTTTAGCTCATTTCACAAGATTCCAAGACCTCTACAATTCAGTCTTCCAATCCTGATGTAAATGAATCAAAAGTTGTTGTATAGGCGATTATTGTATAATTACGTATCCTATACCATTTGTACAAATGCAATCTTTACAAAGATTAAAAACTGAATGAAGTCTTTGCCCAAGGAATAAAATACACATTGAAGATAGATACACAGGAAGATGATACAATTCTACCTATAGAAGGTCAAAAATTAAATTTATAAATTTTATTCCAATTTAAAACAAGTATGTATAATGAATAAAGCTTAATTATTAGTTAAATTAATTAAACAAACCAGTTTTATTATTATTTAAATAAATTTCTATCAAATCGTAATTTGATATTGGATGCTTTTTGCTAAAACATGAATTTAGCATGCGATATGATCCTTTGTGTTGTTTCCAACAATTTTGCATTAAGAAATTCCCCGTATACAACTTATTTCAGCGTCTACAACTTTTTTCGGGTACTCTATTTTTCATTGTAACTTGTCCAATGTGAAAAATGCATTTCAGCCATTTCTTTGTAACCTAACTTGCTGCAATATGAAGGGCAGTATGACCATATTCTCCTTTTTGATTAATCTTTTTTTTTGATTCAATGAATTCTTTATTGTTTTTATTGAGTGCATTGCATTGCTTATTTTTATCTTTTGTATTGGCATCGAGTTAACTCCATGGAAATATTCTCATTGGGATGAAATATTAAACATTGTTGAATAAATAAAACAATTATTGAGGTCGTTAGTTTGATCGAAATAAACTAAAAATGCATCAAGATTATTATACTTTCGCAATCTTATAAATCGATCTTATTATCAATTTCATTCGTAGAAATAATTATTGTTTTCTCACTTTGTTATGAAACTTCAATCATATCATCAAATATATTGAATTCCATGTATTTTGTGAGCGAATTCAGGATAACTTTTGTATTTTGTATGCAAATATATAATTCTTTGGCATTAATAGTTGATGAAGATTATTTCAGGAGATTTCATGAATGTATTGATAATTCCGATCTCAAACGTATCAAAAGAAGTTTTCACTCTTAGTGTGATCGCTGATACGAGCTTCAATGCATTCGAAATTAAGATTCTTGCTCTGATACATTTTTGAAAAATCGTAACTTTAATAAAAAACAAGAAAAGATTTGGTATTATTATATGAAATTTCAAATTATGATATTTTTATTGATTGATTAATCATTTTTATAAAAGTATTTTCGAAATTGTGACTGATTTCCAATTTTATCATATAAGTTATTAGATCAATCAAAATATAATACAAATGTGAGTGAGAATGATGTCACAAGGACATATACATTCGATTATCCATGTCCAACAAATTTCGAATGTACCGAATATGTCATTGAATTTCATCCCGGCGTCTATAAATTTGAACTCTATGGTGCATCAGGAGGCGCAGCTGCTGGCCATACATCAACACATATTGATGAAAACGGAAATTGTATAAGTCAGGACATTGTAAAATTTCTTAATGGAAACGCGAAATGTCATCAAGTAAGCAGCCGTGGCGGCGCTGGTGGCTATATCTCAGGTATAGTAAAAATTTCTTCATCTCTAACCGCATTTGCGACGATAGGTGGTCAAGGAGCATTTATATACAATCCGAATGCAAATAATTTTGATGTTAATATGATGATTAAAGGCGGTTATGGAGGAGGAGGTTCTGCCTTTAATTACTATGGTTCTGATAAAGATTATGGCTCGGGAAGTGGCGGTGGTCAAACCGCTGTCAAATTCCTGTCAAACGATCTTTGGCATCGTGTTATTGTAGCTGGTGCTGGAGGTGGTTCTGATAATTATTATTATATTGATACATATAAGAAAGGTGATGATGGTTCAGGTGGTTCAGGAGGTGGATTTACTACTCAAGGTTATTGGGTAGATGGCGTCCTGAATTCAGAGAAAATTGCTAATTCCAGCTCTGGGTTTACATTTGGATCCGGAGAATCTGCTCAAAAAGATGGTTCGAAAAATAAAAATGGAGTTACAAAAGGTGATGGAGGATATGATAGACCAGGTGCAGGAAGTGGTTGGTTTGGAGGATTTGCAGGTCTCAACGGAAACGGAGGTTCAGGAGGAGGAAGTTCATGGGCACTCTCGAAGAATGCAATCATCCCTCAAGGAAACATTACAGCAACAGATAGCTTTTACAACATAAATGATAGTCGTCCATATTCATTCAGTCTTGATAATGGATATCTTTTTAGTGATGTCAAGACATATCCTGGCATCTGGGAAGGCAACGGTCGTCTTATTATCACAATTCTGGACAGCATCATCTATCCTTCTTGTGTTTCTACCAATCGCTCACACTTTTCATATTTCCTTTTATTTATTTTATTTTTCGAAACACAATCATAATAATAATAAACATAAATATAATAAACGTGATTATTTTACTTACTTATGGATGTGTTCTTATCACATAAAAAAGTGCCAATAGATTCAATTTTGATGTGCTAAAACGTGACAAAATTAAATTAAAAATAAAATAAACATAAATGATTTAAAGAAATAAAATACACATATAAAAATATATAAAATAACAAGTTAAATAGGTACAACAACAACCTTTGATTTCTTTCCGAAGCAAATAACGCAATTAATATCTTTGACGAATTCGATTTTCATCAACGGGAAATTCCCGTAAAACAAAATTTTTGTCTGTTGCATCAAATAAAAAAGTTCGAATGTGAAAACTTTCCATTTCTGTGTCAAACAGATGCAGAAGTCAAATCCATTTCTATCTGAGTACAAAACAATGTCTTTGATCTGATCTGTCATGACAGAAGATCTAATTAACTCTCCGTTCATCGAATAAAGGCGAAACTCGCTCTCTTCGCCCCTCACGACGTAAACAAGGACAAATCCCCAGCCAGGACTGATCTTAAGAAGTGAGATTTTGCCTTGCAAATAAACAGTTCTCAGAATCGACTGATGATGAAGAGAAATGAAGTGTAATGAGCCTAATTCTGTGCTGACAACTACTAAATCAAATACAGAATTAATATCAATCAAAATAGGAGAATCACCATAGGTACTCAATCTGAAAACCGTTTGTAAAGTGTCAGAATCTAAAATTAATATTGTTCCGTCGTCACTAGCCACAGAAACATAATTTCCATCAGTGGATAAATTGTTAACAAAACCGTAAAGTTGCTCTGAATTTTTGACGGTTTTTTTGAAATAGTTAAATGAGGAAATTGTATTGTTTTCTATGTCATAAGTGAAGATTTTCTCGAAGGACTTTGCAGCCATGTGCTCGAAATTCTTTACAGGTGCTTGGAATCTCTCTTCTACGTCGAAATCTGATGTTCCGAGGTTAATCTTGTAGAAAATGTCCAAATTACTATTAGAGAACATTATTACTTTGAGAGACAATTTACTGTCAACTTGCTGTGACACGATCCATCCTAACGATTGCATTTCGCCTAAATTTATCGAAATTTCCTTCAAAATCTGGAAGGAATTCTTTACTACGTTCCTCTGCTTGTGAGGCTCGAAGAACATCTGCGTCGGAATCTGCCCAACTTCCTTTCTAACGGTCTCTGTATGCAATTTCAACGCGATATCTGAGTCTTTTACGACAAACGTCTCGTACATACTTGGATCGAACACGTTATCTGCTTCTATCGCCTTCTGGCCGTTCTGTTTGTATCCCCAGATGAGATCTATCCAGTTATGTAAGTTTGATGATACGAAATCTGATTCCAGGGCCTTTCTATTCAAATAGATGAACTCGTAATCTGTTTTAGACCAGCTAGGAAGCTTAACATTGCCTTCATCTCCTGTTCCGAGGTCGAAATGTTCTGAATTCGTCAGAAATTCAGGCGAAATGTAGAATTCGGGGGTCAATTCGTAGAAAGACTGCAAGTTATGTGTGCAATTCTTGAAGCACTGCTGTATTGACTTGAAAATTCGGCTGGAATTGTCGAATTTCCCTCCTTGGAACTGAATGTGCATAGAAGTGAATGGTTCCAGCCTCACGAAGTAGCCGTAGACCTGCATTGGACATATTGGACCTGTTCCGTACAAGAACCAGTTCTCTTTTGGAAGTCCAACGTTTCTATTGTCTGCATTTTTCTTCAAAATCTCCAATCTATCGTTATCTAACGCTCCAACCGGTTTTGACATGTTCCTGTAAAGTTTTTTATCGTTCAAATCTATTTTTTCTGAGTCATAGTCTAATATGACCCACGGCATCATTGGATACTGGGCTGGATCGTTGAAGGAACGTCCGGAGTATTTGTTTAGAGCGATGAGATACTCGAAATTAGTGATTTCGCCGCTGATCCACTTATCTGTGAAATCTAGACTTGAAAACACAACTTTTGGCAGTTTGTTGTCGACAACGTTCCTTGGTATGACCTTCTCGAAGTACTTGAAGACATTATTAAGAACTGAAATGTCGAAATTAAGGAAATAACTTACATAATCAAGGAAAATCTCCAAAGCTGTTGGTTTCTGTAAGAATGTTCTAAGGTATATGGCTTGTACTTCTTCTTTCTCAAACGAAATTGTTGATTTCGCTGTCTTAATCGATATAAAAAGTCCAAATTCAAGTTTACATTCTTCTACGCCCGTAACTGTCACTTTTTGACAGTCAAATGACTTTTCTTTGATTTTATCTTTCTTTGAAGGGGAATTCGCTTCTTTTTCTGAATCGAACTTAGGAATTTCGATTCCGATAGGAATGATCTTCTTCTTATTAATGTTCTGTTCTTGTAATAGTCTTTCTTGCATTAATTTCTCAGCTTCCTTCTGTCCGCCGGTATCTCTGATCAGGGAGGCCATCAGATGGTCATCGAAGTTCGAATTCATGATTAATTTGCATGGAACACCTTTAACAATCACATCATCGCGCATTAAATGGGTTTTACGTTCATTTTCAGGGACAAAGTACTGATACCATGGAGCGTGCTTCTGAGTGAACTCTCTTAACAACTTCTTCCATTTAATTTCATATGATTTCGTCAAATCTTGGAAAGAATCGAAAGTTTTAGAGTTTTCCGCGTAATATCCATCAATGAACTCATCAGCTTTCGTCATCTGCATATTCTTATTTACAATATCTTCTTGATTTGTTAAGTATTCGTGTAAATAAGTGTAAATCTTTCCAACTTTCTTTTCGTAAGGGAATTCAATGGTCTCGAAGTACTTTATTATCTTCGGCATCTGTATATTTGCTATATATTTCTCGGAATGAGTGAAATTGAACCTAAAATAGTCCGCAACCATCAAAACCGTCGGATCTTTGAGTAAATGAGCGAAACTTTCGTCTCCGCACCTTACCATTGTAAGAATAAGAAGGTCTTTGAGGTTTTCGTCGATTGGGAAATTGTCTGTTTTCGTTTGCTCCTGAAGAGCCTTATCTAGAATGATTTTGGCCAGGTAGTGGTCCATCCATTTATTATTCTGATCTAATCGGATGTAATAAACGTAGCTGGGATTGACTTTGACCATATTCAAAATTTTTTCTTCTAATGGTATGAAAATTTTGGCTCTTTTCTTCTGTTTGCTGAATGGGCTGTTCTGGTAGGCCTTGTAGAAATTTTCCGATATGTTTTTCTTGCACGTAAATAAAATCATCGAAATAATTTCATCCAAAGTATAGTTTGTGTTATTTGTTTGCATCAGATGTAACGCGTATTCACTTGTAAGGAATATTTCGAATATCTCGTTCGCCTTCAATATCTGTAAAGCGTTGGGAACAAACTTATCCAGAAATTCAAAATATTTTGTGAGCGAAGATTTATCGGAATAAAAGAAAAGCTCGTTAACGAAGCTGACTAATTCAATGGAAGAGAAGGAATCATTCAATTTTATCGATTTTGCGGCAGAATTTAGTGCTTCTTGGCCAATTTGAGACGCCATCTTCACCAAAATACCAACTAACTCGCTAGTGCAACTCGTCTTGGCCGAAATGAGATTTATGGCGTTCATTGAAAGCATTTCTGGCAAAATCATCCGTTGAACAATTGTTACGTGGTAAAATAAAGGAATTGTATCAAAAATATGGCGTGTATGGGCTAATATGATGCAATCAAGTATCATTATTAATAAGCTTTCATCGGGAATTCGTAAAATTGATTGTAACAAGAAAAAGCAGGCTTCTTTATCGCGAACATGGCTTTCCGCAATGTGTTCACTCGTTAGAACAGATTGGAGAATAGTATTTAGCATAATTGTTTGTTGAGCCGTTGATGATGAAACAATTTCTCCAACTAAGCATTCAAAGTTATAACTAGTGTTCGCAAGCAAGATCATGTTGGACGCAATTGCCGAATAATTGGAAATAATGGGGATACAAGGCTCTTCTAGGGAAGATTGTAATCTTATTTCTCTTAAAACGGCAATTAAAGGGATGGCGTCTTCAAACAATGGATAAGTTTGCTTGGTGAGTAAGGAAATCCACTGGGAAGTCACGTGAACTAAAACATTTTGAGGAGCTGTTCTCCAAATAAGAAAAGAAAGCAAAACGTTCTTAAATACTTCATTCTTGAGTTTTGTATAATGCAATGCAAGTGAAAACTCTTTGATCGTTGTAAATAATTCTATTGTTTTTTCATGATTCATCAAAAAGTAGCATAAAACAGCAGTGCAGTCTCCTTTGAAGAAGTAGAACTCTAATCTAGTATAAGCCTGAAACAATCTTGTTAATCCTTTCAAGATATGTATTAATAAATTTTCAATTTTTCTCTTATTCACGGCCTGCATGTTTTCTTCCGCGAATATAATGGAGAAGAAACGAAATCCAACAGTGTGCGCGAAGATACTTGGGAATGCAGAGCTTCTAATGTTAGTTGGCCCAACTAATTTTATTGTTTCGAAGGGAGATTTGAGGTTTATCCTTCTGTTCTTCTCGGATAAAGTGAAATAAGCGATATGGTTATCATGGTTTTTGAAATTCAATGGTTGTTGGTCTGATTTTGAAATAATTGCATCCGAAATGTAGGCAATTGGCACTTGATTGTTCTTTGGATTGGACGGACCGACTGTAATGATGATATCTTCGTTGTTGTACTCGAAAGGAAATACAATATCATCAACATTTTCGTCAATAAATTTCAATCTTATTAAATTAGGTTCAAAAGAGATCAATACGTTCAACCAGAACCAATATCCCATATTCTGTTTCCTTATATTCAATGATTGTAAGTTGTTTTTGAAGTTAAAACTGAAAACAAACTTCAAATTTTGAATACATAAAGAAACAGTGGTATTTGCGGCTTTTACGGTCCATATTGTGTCATAATTAATACAATTATATGGTTCTATGAACATATAAACCGATAAAATGAAGGATTTTTCCTTAATTGTCATTTCAATCGTCGGAGAACCTGATTTTAATGGAATATAAGGTACGGGTTCTATCATATATCTCTCAACAGTCTCTATAAAGTGGTTATATATCGATAAAATGTTGGGATGAATGTATTTCCCTTCATAAGGCGAAAACAACGTAATATATTTAGAAACACTGGCTGTGGATGCGGCCTTTGAGTGTATCTCTGTCAATAAATCAAGGTAAGCTTCAACCAATTCGTCGTTATTACCTTCATTTGTTCCGAAATTCGCAATTTCGTCCAAAAGATACTCATCGAACTTGGAATTGAGTAATTCCATCAAGTTATTCCTTGATACTTTGATTATAGCGTGTATCATCCTTATAAATAAAATTTTATCTTCTTTTGATTTATATCTCTGCAAAATTATGGTCAAAAGGGAGCTAAACCTGATAATCTCCATCGGATTCTTATAAATTGCAAGCTCGTATAGCTCAGATTGCACGGCATCATGGAAATTTTCATTTTTCATTATCAGAGTTTTCTTAATAATGATTTGAATGATGGATGGATCACAGTTCACATCCGAAATGACTATTTTTGTGAACTTTATGATATTTACTAAAATTTTGTAGTCGATATCAGATTCTCCAATATTTTGAAGCAACAACTTGAGAACTGGGTGTATATTTGAGAACATTAGGACAAGAGCGGGTCTCTCGAGCAAACAGTAGTTCAATGTCTCCAAAATTTCGTTCGCAATATTTCTTGAGTGAGCAAAACTGTATTGGACGGTCAGAGTTTGCAGGAGACTTGATACAGCGGATGGAAAGGCCATTCCGAAGCTCGAAAGCTCATTTAACATGAAGGTTTTGAGAAATTCTAAAACTTTTGGTCGAATTAAGTCATCAATTATGAAATAAACAATGAGGGAGTTGAATTCGAGCAATGAGAAACATACATTAGCATTCTCACTGACGTTTATCGTCTTCATTACGAATAAATAAACATCATTCAAAATTTTTTCGGTTCCTTGAGTTTCTACCGCAGAAAAAAACAGTTGGACGATAGATTTGAGAATTTCCGATGAATTGAAAATCTCTTTTCCGAGCAAATCGAAGTTTACAAACAAAACTCGAACAATGTTGTAAATTATCTTATGATTCTTGATTGTTTTGACGAGAAATGGGATGCCCGAGAACTGTGCCTTCCTTGTGATGTATACAATTGACCTTTGCAGCTTAATAATATTTGTTACGTAAATTGTTGCAGAAAAAGCACATGTTTCGGCCACAGTTTTGATGTATTCCCTTACTTCATCTGGTGTCATGTCCATTTTATCCAAAATGTAAGTAAAAAATGAAATATTATTTAAAATTGTTTCTTCTGTGCCCAACTGAGCGATCCACTTCTTCATAAGTGTCATGATATCCATCACGCTGCATTTCTCTGTAAGTATACTAAGTAAATTCTCATGTTGCTCTTTAAATTCCGGTTTAATTTGAAATTCAAAGTAAGAAACGTCATCAAATTGAACAGGAAGCTTGTCAAAGAGCTTTGTAACATCGACGGAATACAAAATGCCTTGGTGGAACCCGATTTCCGGTATTTCTGGCTGATCTGTAGTTTTTCCAAAAGAAGTTGGAATAAATGTCTTTAAAAAAGACGATACAATTGCGAAATCCAAGAAATCTGTTCCTATCGGTTCTTTATAATGATGAATGAAAGCTGTGAAGACTTTTATCTCTGTGTTGTTTAATTCCATGATATCTCGGCCTAGAATGTGGCAGAGTGATGTAAACTCGCTTTGCTTGATTGGATCTGTGGATTTGTTGACTTCTGGGGTTAATTCGGAAGCAAATTCTTCAAATAAAGTTTTGTTTTCGGGTTGTAGTAATATTGAGATAAATGTTAGTACCCATTTAGAAAAATACATCCATTCCGTCTTCAATTCTTGTATAATTCTCGGTATTAATGGCATAACTTCTTTTGAAACGAATTGTGGTGAATTTATGTAAACATTCATTATAATAGAAAAAAGTTGGGTTGATTTCTTCTTGAAATTCGTATTTACGATTCGATGCATCGATTTTAATAAAAGTAATGCATTTTCTGAGGATTTTGTCTGCTCATACTGAAGAAACCAGTATGCAAATGATACTAGTATGTATACATCGATGTAATACTCTGCTTCTGGAGTCTTGGAAGTATATGAAATGAAAAATTCCAAAACTTCAGTAGAAAAGTTAAATTCAAAGAGCAGGGATTTCGATATTTCGGCATTGGATTTCTTTTGGAGCTGAGAAACAGAGATTCCCACCGTTTCAAAGTGTTTTATATCTGGAAATGTTGTATTTTTAAGGATATCAACGATGGGTAGTGTTGCAAACTCCTCAGGAATATTATCCGGAAATTTTACAGATAATATTGAAACTATCTGTAAAATTTCGTCATTTTCCATCCCAAAAAAAAAGTTACAAAAAAAAATTGATCTATAATTTTTTTCAATAGTTTACTTAAATTTTTGACAATACGATGGTCAAATCTGTTACTTCATTTCTGGCATTTATGATCAGATATGACTCATAAAAGAAAATTATAAAGGATTTTGTTGTAATATAAAATAAGTTCAAACTTTTTTCACCCAATTAGGCAATCATACTTGAAAGCTGCATAAATCATATACTCATGCTACTTTCATGATTTACATGCATAGTAATTGAGCAGACATGCGTAAATCTTCGTTAAAAAAATTACTATGAAATATCGGCAGAAAAAAATTCATATATTCACTGATCTCCTTAGGAATTCTGATTGTCTTCCAATAGGATATTTTTTGTGTGTATTCTGCTCGGCTTAATCTAAGTAATATTTAATCTTTCTGATCGATATGGGGAAAATAATCCTTACAGTACTGATTAATAGATTTTTCACATGTTTGAGCTGATGATCATTTAAATTATGCAGCGTAAATATAATTTTCAGAAAATTCGGATTCTGATTTTACTTAATTGTTGTGCATGAAAATTCGGTTCACTTCACTTCTGACAGAAAGTGACAAGTTTACATGACAAAAATAGTTTACATGGCAAAAATATATAGGGTATTTTTTTTTAAAAGTAGTTATCTTTATATATAAAAATAAAACTTTTGATATATTTGAGTAAATGATTTATTAATTTATTTATTTTTTTTTTTAAATCAAATCATATAAATATATATATATATAATAGTGAAATAGAACAAGAGATAATTATTGATGATTAAATTGTAGACGAGGATAAAAGTTTAGATAAATTAATAAAATTAGTGTGGAATCAGACAAATTTCGGGTTGTTTGGGAAGGAATTGTTGGCTATGATGTACTGATTCATGATCAGTACATCATAGCCAACAATTCCTTATACAAAGTTCAAAAACTTGGGTGCAATCAGAACTGATTGCACCAAGTTTTTGAACTTTCTCGAGGGAATGAAAGGGTAAGAGGTATACATTATGAATATATACCTCTTACCCTTCCATTCCCTCTCTGACAGCGGGAAACTTTGTCTGAATGTTAAACTATTCAGACAAAGTTTCCCGCTGTTTGCGAAGGAATTGTTGGCTATGATGTACTGATCATGAATCAGTACATCATAGCCAACAATTCCTTATACAAAGTTCAATTTTCATATTTCATGTATGTAACTCTCTAAAACTATAAATCTGATTTTCATTTGGCAGATCCACTTCTTGTCTTTCCATTTTTTTTGAATCAATTTATACAAATAAACTTATAAAACACAAAATTATTATTTTATAATATAATTCTTAGATAATACATCCGATATGTAAAGTGTCAAAAATGAAGTGAACCGAATTTTCATGCATTACACTGATTTTACTTCATAATTGAAAATTACGGAATAAAAATTGGGTTACTTTTAGTAAGCGAAAAAATTTATCGTGATTAGATCCAATTATAGAAATCTGTAGATCATCTGTCATAAATTGAAGGTTAACAGAGAGTGTGGGACAAACGATACAGTGTCACTTTTTTATTAACCTTATTTTAAAAAATTAATAAAATAATAATAAAAGAGGTAGGGCAACGATAGGTCAAAAAGGCTTCTCTGATAGATTTCCTTGCCTTTTGGATATGCTATAATATATAGCCTAGCATGATAGGATATGATGTCAAAAGTTAGAACATAACTTAGGATCTTGAGAAAAATGAAAAACAAAAATTACATAAAAAAAGAAAAATTTTATCTAATTTGTTTTTTTGGACCGAATAAGTAATTTTATTGAATTTCAATACGACACATAGATTTTATTATTAGTAATAAATATAATGGTTTACTATTAACAAGGAACCTAAACTAATGAAAATTTGATTTCAAATATTGTATATGATTATCATAGATTACCAAAATATATTGCTATTTATGAGGATATAATATTGATTATTAGTAAATCGTATAAATTTAATAAATATACCATGAATATTGAATGAATTTCTTGATTCATAGGGGTAAAACGCGCTTTTATATGATTTAGACAGAGAATTTATGAGATGTAAATAACACAATAAAGGTTATATTGAATATTTTCTAAAAATAAATCGAAATTATAAAAAACAATACATTTATTCATTGAAACTACTTGGACAAATATGAAACAAGCATTCAGGCAATACTTTTGAGACTTCAACGCATCTGATAATTTTTATATAACTTCACCTCTTATGCTTAGAGTGGAGTATTGAGATCGTATAAGTATAGATGAGCTCACATTCAGATATGATGTGTGAACTTCTGTTTTCACTGCAATTTTGAATCAGAATAAACTCAAAACAAGAAATAAAATGATATACTCACTCTCTAAATGTGTTCGAGATTTAAAGTTGTATGAATAAAACGATTCATCTTTCGAAGCCTCCCATTTAATGAGAGACTTCGAAAGATGAATGTATTCATGTAGATGAAATACTATATATGACCATGTGTGATACTAAAGATATCAAAATGTTCATTTTTAAGTGCAATAGAAGGGTTATCTCTCGTAAAATCTCAATTTAAGGAAGATTTAGAAAGAACTCCTTTCCTAAGTAGATAGTGTGTGGTTTCTGTCTTTTGGTTGATCAGGAACTATGAAATTAAGTCGGACAGAAAGAAGTTCTTTCCAAAACAGACTCCAAATGAGTTGTTCGAAAAGAACTTCCTTCTGTATATGGATAATTGTAGTTACCGCACTGAAGTATGTGATTGTGATGATGGAGTTCTCGATAAATCTAAAATCGGATTAAGATTAATTGAAAACTCAAGTAATTCTTTGAAATCTTGTGTTGTCTGGCACTATAATAACCAAAGAATGAGAATATTATGTTGAATGATGAGTACGTGTGCTCGGCATTCGCCGAGCGAATTGAGTTTAACGTACTATGAAAAGTGACAAATTTGGGCTTTTTTTCCTAGGGTTATGATCTCTTCCTTTCTGCTCAATACGACAGAAATGAAAGAATGAATTTGTACTCCCTAATTGATTACTACAATCTGTATCTATCTTTAACATAGAATTAGCTGCATTGTGATTTATACTCCAGAATTATTCAATTTAAGATCAACCTCGTAAATTTTAATCATATTGCACCAATACTCCTACGTTGAGATAAGAACATGATTATACATACCAAAGCCCCATATTAAAAATCAAAATTTAGCACCTCCATTATGCAACCACATTATTCGTCGCAAATAAGTATATTTACGCATATTATGATGCATATTCACACAACTCGTATACATGAAAAGTTATTAAAATCAGACAAAATTATTGCAATAAGGAAAAAAAACAACTTTATTATATATGTTAGTAATGAATTACAAATATTTCTACAAAGAATGCTCAATACTTCATATAATCTTCGAATATTTCTTATTACAAGTTAATACATTTTGACTCGAACATGATAAACAAAAGCTGACACGCTGATTACTACATTTATGAAAATATAGTACGTTTCCATTCATCTGTTTACTTGTTTTTGTTGGAATAAAATCATTTTTTTTTTCTTTCATGAAATAAGAATTTTGCTGCGAAAGCAATATCTCTAACAATAATTAATACATTACGTCAACTCTGGAATGAGTATTTATCAAATATGATATCAAAATCAAAAATTAGTTGTTTTTTATGAGTAAAAACGATGTAAATTGATTATTTGACTAATTATCAAATACTTTGATTTTCCAAATTTTTTTCGAAATTGATTTTTTCATGTGAAAATTTAAATTGTTTAATTTCATTTTTTGAAATTTTGAATTTTTTTTGGAATTTTGAGTTGATCAATTCAGCAGAATTGATAATGCTATTGCTTTAGGGCATACCACAAGGTGATGAATAAAAGGTGAACATTAACAAATTATTTTAAATCACAAATATCATCCTCATCAACTTTAATTCTAAAAAGAACTGTACTGAATTATGAAAATGCATAATTTACATTATTAAAATCTTTGAATGAAAATAGTACAAGATAGGTTTTTATTCATTTTTAATTAGATTTAAACGAAAAACTACTCCATATTAAAATTTAAGTCGAGAAATCGTATTTTGTTCTTATTTGTTAGCATTTTGTAGACATTCTAATCTTGAATTAATTTGTTACATGATATTATTAACAAATTTAACTGAAAAAATATGTTAATATGGAATAAACCATGATTATATAAGCTATCAATGCTATATATACATATGTAAAAGATTCATATTAACTCAATTAACAAAAATGATAGATTTTCATAAAGGTTCAATCTAGGTTCGTCCGAAAATTTTGATTTTTATATAGAAGACATAGTTTCATATACATAATTAAATTTTCAAACAAATTTGATCATACCATTTATTAAGCAGGATAGTATATTAATTACTATCAGTATAAAAATATAAAAATGATTATATTTAATTATTGCATAATTTAGTCAAAGAGTTATAAGCCTCAAGTGATCGTTATCACCTTCAATGCACGTATACTTTATTGATTCATAGATATTTAATCTATGTTTGACATGTTGTTGTCGTCATTCGTTTTGTTCCCATTCTTCCTAAGTTAGAATTAGAGAATACACCATCCACATCATCTAATTTGGTCCTCAGCGATAGATTGGTTCATTTTGGAGGAGTCCCATCAGACAGTTTTCGAGCACCAAATATCAAATTTTAATGTATACAAATCTTTAGTGATTTATCTCTTTTATGATGAGTAAAAGGTTTCTGCTCATCAACATTTGATTTCCGACATATATGATTTCTAATTGCAATTATTTACTTTCTTTTTATAATCTAACTCTGTGACTCATACCATAAATTAATTATTGGAAAGTGTCAATATGTTTGGCACAACGCATGGCGGAAGATACCAAACCATGCAGGGAATATGATACGTTTAAGATCTCCGAACTTTTTTTCCAAAAATTTTCTATCGTTGCCCTACCTCTTAATAAAAAATTATTTGAATCTTTTACATTAATTGTTTCTTTTTTAAAAGTACCTTTAAAGTACTGTAATAAACAGAAATTCATCAAAAGTGGCAGCTCTCAATTTTTTGACATTTGTAAATTCTAAATTGAATGAGAAAAATGAAATAATACTAAGCATAATACAATATTCTAGATTTAATTATAATTAGGAAAAAGTTAGTTTTGAGAGTACTTTTCATAGGCATATAGAATGAAATCTTCTGAAAAATAATATCACATAAACTCATATTATTTTCTAATATATAACTATTTTATATAAAAATCAAATTCAATGATCTTAAAAGCGAAGGATAAACCTCAAAATTTACGAATATAATGAGTGGGAATATAATGCTTATCTATCATAAAACCATATGAAATATCAATTTTTGCTTTACGCCTAATTTTTGACGACAATTAGCAAAAAATGTTAAATGTTAACACTCAGTCCATTTGAATATGAAAAATAAAATTGACTTTGATTAAATGTTTTTATTTATCATGCAATTCTTCTTGCGACCAAAGATTTGAATAAAATTTCAAAAAATAAGATAGCTTAAAAAATAATATACGGTAGTGTTTACTAATAGATGAATAGTATATAAATTCTATTAAAATGGATTTGATCCAAAAAAATATATAAAATTTGATCATAAATAAAATCGTTTTAAATTACTTCTTCATTTAAATTATAACATGAAATCTTATATAAATATTAACTAAAAACGAGTGGCTTATTCCATCAATATTTTAGTGCTTTTCTTATGTTATAGTAAATGTTCAAACATATGTTGCGCTTATAAGAAAAACTATGGATCATCTTTTTTTCTGATTGAAACGATTATCGAAATTCCCCAATTTTGTTGTGACACATTAAAATATACATAGCAACAAATATCTTTTACGATTCCAAAATTAATGAAATTTGAACAATTGAATTTTCTGTTCAAAATGAACACAACAATTGAAGGATGGTTGCATAAGAAAGATCCCGAAAACTCGTTGTGGCACAGGAGATACTGCATATTAACAGAGAACAAACTCATGATTCAAAAATCACAAGGCGAAGATTACGAAAATTTCGTTTCACTAACAGGAGACGTTAAAGTAGAAATTGACGACAAAAAACCACCACCACGCATACATATTATCACTGACAAGAACGAAGTTATCACACTTTCTTCTCCAGATGAACCTGTTCTCAACAAATGGGCATTTTTAATCATCGGTGCTACAATGAATAGAGTCGGAATGAGTATGGCTGATTTCAGAATCATATCCGTCCTCGGCCGCGGTTATTACGGAAAAGTTATGCTTTGTGAAGAAAATACAACAAAAGAACTATACGCAATCAAGACAATACACAAGAAGATGTTAGTCAATAGCGATAAAGTTCAAAATGCTCTTACAGAAAGGAATGTATTAGTCCGAGTTCATCATCCTTTCATTGTTTCCCTTAAAACAACATTTCAGACACCGACAAAACTATATTTCGCGATGGAGTACGCTCCTGGAGGCGAACTATTCTTCCATCTCGAAAGAAAAGGAGCGTTTCACATACATGACGTCAGAATCTATGTTGCTGAGCTTGCTTTAGCTATCGAATATCTACACGACAATAACATTATATACAGAGATATCAAACCCGAGAACATTCTCCTCGATTCTGAAGGCCACGTGAAAATTACGGATTTTGGTTTGTCAAAAGAGATGGAAGAAGACACAACATCGACATTATGCGGGTCTCCTAACTACATGGCACCGGAAATAATCACTCATACACGCTACGGACCAGCAGTTGACTGGTGGTCTCTTGGAATTCTGATGTACGAGATGCTGTTCGGCGTTCAACCGTTTGTTAATGAAAATAAGAGTGTGCTGTTGATGATGATCGCTACGTGCCGTGTTTCTTTCCCTAGAAACGCAAATCCTGACGCACAGTCTTTAATTCTTGGATTACTTCAGAAGAATCCGAGTGAAAGATTCGGATTTGAGCAAATTAAGAGTCATCCATTCTTCCAAGGACGTGATTTCGATGATTATCTCCAGAAAAAGGTAAAACCAATATTTGTACCGATTTCTCTAAGAAGAACTGATCCAGTTAACTTCTCTACAGAGTTTACACAAGAAACACCAACAGATAGTGTTGGTTCTCCTTTGTCTTGCAACAAAGAATTCGAAGGTTTCTCTTTTAATGGACAATAATGCTGTGTTGATTTTCCATATAAACAATTGTTTGTATTTCGAGTAATATTCATTGATTTTTCAAATGTTTTGTTCAAGAAAATTTTAAAAATGAAGTGAATTTGGGATTTTAATTGGATATACTGGTATTTAAAAATTAAGTGTGCAGCGGGTGAGTAGTCTAGTGGTATGATTCCTGTTTTGGGTACAGGAGGTCCCGGGTTCAATTCCCGGCTCGCCCCATTTTTTCATTTTCTTTTTTACTTTTTTATTTCATGAGTGATATCTAACATTTTTAGCATTAGAACGAAGCAAGGTTATGTGCTTTAAACATTATGGTAATGATTATAGAACCAGAAATCTATGACTAATTGATAACAATATGAAAAAGACAACTTTCATGTTTCATGAATATCAGAAGAGTCTTTGCTTTCTTTGATCATTATCTAGAGACTTAAAACTTCAAATAGATTAGCTTAGCACAAGTTTCTTATTGAATGAAACAATTAAAAATGATCATCATTAATTGAATGATTTCCATATTATTTTGTAACTTTCACATTATTTCATTAGATCTGCAATCAAAAACTCTGTTGAACATTATGCACATATGCAAATAAAATCATTGTTTCTTATAGAAATAGAGATATTTTTTTCCTTTGTGAGATGTTATATTTCTCATCCTGATACGAATTATATAAAACAATCATCTGAAATAACTTGACACGCTGTTATCGTCAATACAAAATTCTCCTAATAAAAGCAATGCTAAATCATTAAAAATCTATTCCACATTCATTGACTATCAATAATACATTCTTTTAGATCTTGAACAAACGCTGACAATGCTCTTTATTCGACATTTGAAATTGCGAGATCAATTTGTGATTAACAAAAGCATTCTATCTTTCTATGCTATCGATGTAGGTGTGTTGCATTCTTACATAAATTAGCTCAAATTTTCTAAAACCCGACTTGATAAATTCTACTTGTCGAGCTTGATATTGAAACTGCCTAAAAATCAAAGAAAACTTTTGATGTGCAACTTAACAAAACTGTTGAATCAAGTAAACACAGGATTGGTGATGAATTTATAACTTGTAGTGACACATCTTAATACATATTTAAGCCCTTAATAATAAAAAAAGAGCTAATTCAAATCATCATTCAAATAAAAGCATTATTTGATTGATCCTATTGTTTCACCCATCAAATCATACCTATTCTATCCTATATAATTCATTATTCACCAATTTCTTGAAAATTATATGTATTATTTTAAAGATTTGGGCATTTTCTTTCTCGAAAAGAACAGTGCAAAGAAAATGCATACACAAACAAAGATTTTAATACGAATAAGAATTTTAACAGTAACTTATTTGCTTTTTCAATTCTGATCGATAAAAAAAATCATTATTAACTATATTTACACCGGAAAATGATTGTACATACCATATTGTAAATGTTTTATCAATTTTCTATTTGTTATCATTCAGTTATTGATAATATTGTATTATAGCTATTTCTGTGCATTTAAACAACTGATGATTTTGGAACAATCAAGACCATAAAATATTGAACTTTTTTGAAATGTTTTATTTCAATAGCATGTCAGGCTGAATAATCTTATCACAATATCTGCACACACGTGCACTATCCATTTTTAAACTTGAAAAATTTCCCATTCTAAATTTTTCGGTTTCAATCTTTCAAATCATATTCTTATTGTCAAATTTGGAAAATTTTTTATAAATCGTAATTCTAAACATTTCATTATTTTTATAATTTGAAGGCATCGTTATAATTTTGTGAAGACTTTTTTTGAATTGAACACATCATTTGTAAACAAAATGTTCGATTTCGAACGCATACAGAAAATAAAAGAATGGAAAACAAATGATTCAATTCCAATTTGTATCGGATGTGATGTTGGAATATCAGTATTAAAAGTTAGACTTTCAGATTTTAACAATCCTTCACGATTCATCGATATTGGCCATGAAAAAGCAAATACAACATATAAGATTATACAAGTACTACAAGATCTTCAGGAAGAACTCTTACAAGTCGATTCCCAAGTGATTTGTCTCGGTTCAGCAATTTCTTTTGCAGGACCAATCAAAAATAACACAGTTACCATTACAAATTGGAATGGATCCATTGAAGATAGATCATTGTCAATTTCACAACTTCCTTCAAGTATTTTTCCAAAAGAAAGGTCAGTTTTCTTAAATGATTTAGAAGCATGCGCGTATGGAATTATTGCAGCTAAAGAACAAGGAATTCTTGAAGAAAATTTTGCTCAGCTGTTTGAAGATAAAGCTCCAGAAGGTCCTGTTTTATCTAATGAAAGAACAGCTATTTTAGCGATGGGATCTGGTTTTGGAGTTGCTCTAATTGCCAGAACACCTCTTCATGACAAACCTGTTGTAGTTCCAACAGAATTAAGACATATTCAAATACCTCCACGAATGGAAAAACATAAAATGTTTGCAGAAGAAGATGATTTACTTGAGTATATTTCAAAATGTAATTATCAAGGACGACTTGATCCAGAATATGAAGATATTTGTTCTGCAAGAGGAATCAAGATCTGTTACCAATACTATCACTTAAAATCCACAGGAGAAAAAATAAATCTTGATAAAATTGATCCTGCTGATATTGCTCAAAGAGCAATTAGAGGTGAAAGAGATGCACATGATGCATTGAAAACACATTACTTATACTACTTTAGAGCTGCAAAAACAATAGCAAGTTCACTTTCTTGTCAATCAATAGTTCTTGCATTAGCTAATCAAGTAAAGAATTGTCCATTCGTTATGTCAATTGTAGAAGAGCTTGAAGATGAATTCTATGAATTTATTAGACCAGATTGTATTTGCGGAACAAGAATTTATTCACAAACATCCCTTCTTAACTTCAATATCCTAGGAACAATTTATATGGCACATGCAATAGCAAATATGGCAGAATAAATATAGAAGTACTTGTTATCATTACATATTATAATGGCTTTGAATGTTTATATAAAAATTATTTTATTGTTATTACTTTTTTCCAATTTTTCGATGCAAATTTCTTGAAATTCCATTGTTTTTTTATTATTGATGAAACAGTTATAAACTAATATGTAATGCATACAACACATATCATGCTGTTAGTAAAATCTATTGAAGAGTTGATTAATACTGAATCGTGAATTTGAATCGATGAGATTTTGATTTTTGGAGAGATCAGGCAAGAAAGTATATTTCTACTTATACCAGACTATACATGGCACGATGGGCGCTACTTTTTTGGCGCCAGCGGCGCCGCCCGCGCCTCCGGTGGCTCCCACTGGTGGGGAGGAGACGATAGAAAAAGATATAAATTTTACTAAAAAAATTGAATTTTGGAAATTCTTTTGATTTTTTTGAATGATTTACGAAGAGATTGAACACATTTTGTACTATGAAATATCGTTATTAATAAATTTACTTCTTAAACATCTATTAAAATCGCAATTTTGAATATTTTTATGATTTTTTTTGACCCGATCACTTGCGCCCGCGCCCACTGGGAGGGGTGCTTGTAAAGTATTCAAAAATCAATGTAAACATTTCAATTTTTGCTCCCACCTCCCATTGGGAGGGGGGCATATATCTTGTAGCGTTCAAGTTCAAGTGATGAAAGTGCATAAGAAAGCTCCTTAATCATACCGATAGAAACAGCATTAGGGGCGCCAAATGGCGCTCGGTGATGTTTCCCATAAAAGCTTAATTTCAGGTATCCATAATCATAACCTGTCAGACGCAATAATTCATTAGCACACAATCATCGTTTCTCAATCAAGAAACGAAACGCACGATTGATTATGCTGGCCATTAAATTTTCATATCAAATAATTTACTACTTCAAGAAAAATTAAAGACTATCATCAACCAAAGCTTAAAATTCTCAGTGTTTACAACTCTCATACTTCGAATATGCATATTTCCAAAATAGCATGAAAATTTTTTTCATTTGAGCTCATTTTCTTTTGTTCTATTAACTAATACAGGCAGTACAAGCTTGTTATACGTATACTTAATAAGTAAGGTCTTAAGGGAAATAATAAAAAAGAATTTTGCTATTAATTATATTAAACAATATTTATTTGTAATTTCGTGATAATTATATTTCTTATTACAAAGTAAAGGTATTTGATATAATGTTTGCCTTACAAAAATGTTTCCTTTGTCTTGCCACCATAGGTATTCTATTTTGTCACTTTTTGCGCGGCAATTTTTCTAAGTTATTTTGTTAAGCTAAATGTGTTATATATCAAATCTGCTTTATAAATATTATGGAAAAGTTTATTTTTATTTTTATTTTTAATTATTATTATTATTTTTTAAAGAGAAAGGGACAAACTATCCAGTGTCACTTTTCAAAGGAATAAAAAAATAATAAAGATGAAATAATAACATGAAATCTTATATAAATATAATTTTATCTAAATAGATAAATGAATTAAGCAGTTTACAGTTATATATATTTAAGGGTATAGTAAACTCAAAATTCTAGAGTTTTGAGAGTGCCAATAAACTCTATAGGCCTATATATATCTATATTTTAAAGGAGAGGTTACGCCATAATATTTGATATTATAAATTATTAATTCAAAATAAAAGTAGAAAATGAAACTAATTTTATTCTAACCTATATAAATATATCAATAATCTAAAATGATTATAGTCTGAACTATATTTTACCAGATTATCAAATATAAGAGAAATGAAATAAGGCATAAAAATATCATAGCATAATTATTGGATAAATGCATTAATAAATTATTTATATCATAATGAGAAAAAATCAAAATAAGAAAATGAGCATAATAATAATTTAATTAAAAACAAAAACAATAAATAAAATGTAATTTTCGTTAATCAAAGTCATCAATGTCTTCGTCTTCTGATTCCCATTCGGACTTGAAAACTTGATAATCTCCTCCTGGTACACTCTGAATGGATTTTTTGTATTTGTTCTGTTTTTTAGAACCTTTTGTAACAGTTTTTTGTTTCAATATCATTTTGGAGTAACAATTCTCTTCAAATGATTTGACACAATCTTCTGGAAGTGGGGGAAGATGTAATGCTTTTTGTATATCTCCGAGAAAATGCTCTGGATCATTCCATTCTAAGATTGCAACGTTAACTCTAGTGTTAATGTTCTTCCAGGCTCTTGATTTGTCCAAATAGCATGCAATTTTGGAGTTAAACGCTTCATTCATGCAGGTAGATCCAATGGAAGAAACTTTGGAAACTATGGGTGTCCATTTGTGAACCCAGTCATAGAGCATGAATTGAAGTTGGATCGAATTGACACCTTTTTGCCATTCAAAGCATTTGTAATTGTGCGGTTCGCAAAAAGAATGATTGCCTACGTAATGGTAGACACAATTCTCCCACATTTTCGTACGTTTGTCAATATTTTCTTCGGCAAAACATGACCAAAGCCACATACTTAGGCTTGCATTCAGACCCCAGAAAGGTCTCTCTATTTTTTCAATCTTCTGAGTCTTGTCGTTGAAAACTTCAACTGTCTTATGAGAAGCTGAGAACTTTGTAAAATCTTTTGAGATATTTTTTGATACATGACCTGGATCGAATCTTTCAAGATGAGAGACGCCAAATTCTTTAAAGACAGAGACACTTTTGTTATCTCGGTCTTTAATAATCTCTTTAACATCTTTCAAGATATTGTATTTCTTTAATTGCTTCAAGATGATTCGAGTTCCAGCACTTTCCATATTGTTGGAAGCTCCGGAATACTGAGCATGCTGTCTGTTTCCACCAATATGGTTGATGTTCACGCATGCAAGAACTCTTTTTGTGACAGCATCGAGCGCAGTTACTGTACAACTTGGCGAGTTTCGCCTGTGCGTCCATCTTGCATCAATGGATAAGTAACCACTGAAGGACTTTCTCGACAGCATTAGGGAAATACTTTTAAGTCTTCTAATCTTATCGTCACAAAATCTCTGTTGTCTCATGACACCACTCTTCACAGGGGGCTTAGTTCCACAAAGAGAAAGAAAGCGAGCACCTTTTGTATATGGCATTCCGGTCATTATGCAAGCACCAAGCATCTGTCGCGCTGAGAGTCGACGACGTTCGTGGAGTAAAATGTTATGCATTGCCTTTGTTTTCCGTTTTGGGTGAACAATATGGCCCATACAACAACAAAAAAATGAAATCCCGCCAAAAGTGAAAATTGAATAAAAAGTAATAATTAATAAATATATACTATATCATTAGATGAATATTTTGGAATAACATTTTAAAATCGAGGTTTTTCAATGGATAACGGTTCAATCAAAAATTTGACCCCATTTTAGAATCTACATTAAAAATGGAACATTTCTGTCGTTTCAAAATTCCAAAATAACGTTTCTATTCCTCTCAAAAGTAAAAATAAACTTTATTGGGGAAAAAATATTTTTATTTTCCAAAAAAAATGAAAACCTTAAATGCAAATCTAATTTTGATGCTTTTGTTTGTGATTTTTTGGATTTCGAAAAAAATTTGAAAATTCAGACAAGTTACCATTAACACTAATACGTTTCAGCGAGTCGGTCCCATCAGAGAAATTTTCATAAATCGGCGATATAATTTATTATTTCAGCAAAATATTCTCAGATCCAACTAGAATAAGGTCAAATTATACAAATTTAGCAAAGGCTAGTTATCCTACCTATTCAATTAACTTTAATTTTAAATAATTCAAGACAATTCTCAAAATTACCTTAATAATCGCGTTCTCTTCGCAAAATGACGATTCATCATTCACTACCAGCGTAACTGAGGGCTTGTGCTCACAGAATAATACAGATAATTTACTTATTAATGCAAAATTTAGTACCAAAAGGTAATCATAGAAGATACAAAAAAAGTTTCTTTATTTTGATTGCTGATTTTATTTCTTCTAAAATTTACCAAATCTAAAAAATCCAAAATTGAATGCTATTGAATTTCATGTTTATGTAACATATACTATTTATTATATAAGGAATAAAAATTTTATAGTTTTAATCAAAAATAAAGGTGTACTAAATGCATACAAAACAAGGTATTTTTTACTCATCCAAAATATGTTAACAGTGCTATTTATATAATCAATATCCGAATTTCGAAATCATTTTGATGAAATCTTTATTTTAAAATTGAGTTGACTGTTAAAATCACCCGAGAAGAGGGATTATCTCAATGAAAAGTACATAAAATAGCAAACGCACAAGATGGCACTATGCAGCTTTATATTGTTATACAGGATGAACATATAAAATGTTTGGAAAACACTTACTTCGTTCTACAAATGTGTATCTCTTTATATCAAAGATTCTTCTCAAATTATTGAGAGACTTCTCTCAAAAAAAGGAAAATTTGATAACTAAAAAAATTATGGCATAACCTCTCGTTTTGCATAGATATATATTTACATGGTCACAGAGCTTATTTTCATTGTCAAAACTTAAAAATTTTTAGTGGACTATACCCTTAATGAGAGACAATATCTAGTTCTATGGTAGAAATGACTCTTAGACTCAAATAAGTAACACAGATAGAAAGTACTCAGTATAACAATTATATATGTACACTCAAAGTTAGTCGCTGCTAAAATCTTAACCTTGCATTTCGGGAAAATCTGACAAATGGCTCTTAGACTCAAATAAGTAACACAGATAGAAAGTACTCAGTATAACAATTATATATGTACACTCAAAGTTAGTCGCTGCTAAAATCTTAACCTTGCATTTCGGGAAAATCTGACAAATGGCTCTTAGACCCAAATAAGTAACACAGATAGAAAGTACTCAGTATAACAATTATATATGTACACTCAAAGTTAGTCGCTGCTGAGTGTGGGACAAACTATATAGTGTCACTTTTTTATTAACCTTATTGTAAAAAATTAATAAAATAATAATAAAAAATTATTTGAATCTTTTACATTAATTGTTTCTTTTTTAAAAGTACCTTTAAAGTACAATAAACAAGATTTGAATCTATTGATCCTTGTTGCAAACTTGAATATATTGCTTCAAGAATTTTCAAACATTCGACTTTTTTGTTTTCCAATATTTGTTCATGGTCATTAGCTTTTCGTAATATACGAACAACTTTATCACTATTGATTAATTGAACTTTAAATTTAATCAATAATGCTGGAACAACCGTTGTGTATAATTCAACAACAAAATCGTCTAATCGAATATTCCTTCTCTCTGGGAAATAAGAATGCTTGAGAACTTTGAAATGTGACTCACTGACGTTATTAGTCGCGTCACCTCCGTTGCGATAGCGATTATTCCAACGATCTAAATGATGCCTCCATTGCCTATCGAAGTACTTTTGGGCTTTCGGTTCAGTGGAAAGAATTTCAAGAATTCGATCATAAACTGCATCTAGGTCTGCAGCTTCTTCTTGAGTGAGGTGCTCTGGAACTTCTTCACTTGTTTCAAACGTTTCTTCTTCTGGAATAAATTCAGAATCGTTTGGATCATCAGAAGATTCTCGTGGTAAAAAGATTTGAGAAGGTTGAAATTCATTTTCGATGAATTCTTCTTCATATTGTTCCTCTTCTTCAATTTCTTCTGCTTGAAGTAAGTGAGATTGAGCTGGTTCCTCTCTAGGATTTTCTTCTTCTTGGTTCTGTTCTTCCTCGGGAGATTCTTCTTTAGTATCGAATACTAATAATTTCATTAGATTATAAAATTCTTCAAAATTGTCTCGTGATTTAAACTTATCCGCTTTTCTTATCTAATGGTATACGTTCCATCTTACCTATAGGTATCTTTTCTTTTAACTCTTTCAATATATTGTTTGTGTCTGGAATATGTTTGAGACGGTCCATATAGTTGTCGAAGTCATTGCATATAATCTTTGAGTCAGGAAATACGGTATGACATAAATGGGATATATAGAAACTTCCACCGAACAAATCTACAAATGTTAGACCATTCGGTAGTTTCTTAAGTTCTCTCAATATAATATCTTTACATTTACTCTTATTTCCAAAGAACGGTAACGGAGGTTTTGTAAAATTCATTTATATATAATAATAAAAATGTTTTTACCCGAAAAGTAACAGAAAAGTGACAAAGCATGAAAACATATATAATTTGTGAAAAGTGAAACAAAAAGTGATATTTAAAAAGTGACACCATTAATATGATGTAAATAACAACGGTTTTGGTTTTGTCACCGGCTGGTCGGCTGGGGTTCGGTCCTCCTCTTGGGTCTTGGGCAAAATTTCTTATGGGCTAGAGGGCGCAACGCGCCTGGAAGCCCCACTTACCTGACCTGAATGGTATTGATCTTATCCAGAAATAAATATTGCAATGAGCAAATAATATTAAAGGGAAGAAGAAAATACCTATCTTTAGCTTTTGAAGTCTTTTTGAATTCATAAATTCTTTCATACATTAGATAGAATACTTATCTCGTGTACTGTGGCACTGCGTTCCACCTTACCCATTATATGTGAATTTGACACTTTACAAAACCGTTAACGTAAATTTTACAACACAAACGACAACACCAACTTAACCTTAAATATTTATAAAGCCGCCAACCACTTCACCTTACTACTGTAAAAATAAACGTTCTCACTTACAAAAGTATTGTAACTCTTCCCATTGCTGTGCTTCACACAATAGTTCATATTCTTCAGTATCGCTGCTGTCGCTCCAATCGTCAGAGTCAAAATCACTGTCAAAATAAATGTTAGTAAGTTTTGACAAAGCTAATGAAACACGTTTACCGTTTGTATCGTATGCTTGTATAAACTTTCCATTCTTCATTCCTTCATAAACGCTCAAACTAACTTTACCCTTTCTCCCTCGTATCTGATAGAATGTATTTTCACGAGGAACGAAGAACAAATTCTTGAACTCATGACCGTTGTAGTTTGTTATCTCAATAGTTTTCGTCATTTACATCCAAATAAACTTAAAAAATAATTTTAAAAATAAACTTAAAAATTAATGATATCACCACTCCCACACGTATGAAAACATAGCACAAAAATAAATTTAGGTGAAGTGGTGAGATCTCACCTCTTTTTTCACCTGTTTTTTCACCCTGTTGAATTCATTGCTTTATAACTCTCTTCCTTGATTTCTTCATTTTTCATCATTGACTTTATCCAACTCTTCTAACTTCTTCTTAAGTTCAGCAATGTTGTCCTCATGAAGTTTAATCTTTCTCAAAATTCCTTCTCTATCTAATGGTTGCTTTATCTTTCTAAACTGAACTCTACCATCCTTCATAGTATGAATGTAAAAACCTTCTGGAATAGTTCCTGATTTAATGTATTCTACCAAAAACTTTTGTTTCATTGCTTCAGTGACTTTAGTCGTCATTTCAATCAAAGGTGAAGCTAGCACAGCGATAATGGATTTCATGACTTTTAGTATTTCATGCAATCTTAACAGATAGCCTTACAAGTACTTCCAGTGTCCCTAGCTGTCCCTCCTTTTTATATAACTCCATGACATTTATAATCTCGCGAAACTTAACAGGTAGCATAACAGATTAAAATCAGATGAGGTTTTGAACCAAAATTTCTAAGCAACGTTGTCAAGGATTTTGAGGAACTAGGGACAGAGTGTGGCAAAGTCCAAGATTTAATTTATCTTCATCTGTTTCATCAACTATCTCATCTAATATGCCAATATTTTATTCATAACTCGTGGCAAACTCACTAACTTTCGTTATGTTCATCTGCATGCTTCATCTGATAGAAAGTATGACTTTCATTAACTCTGTGAGATAATGAAAACTACTAGGGACAGAGACCATGGCAAAGTTTATGACTTTCATTATTTCCAGAACTTAATGAAAACTACTAGGGACAGAGACCATGGCAAAGTTCATGATTTAATTTATTCTCTCACTAACAACAACCACAAACTCCAACACTAACGACAAACACAAACTCCAACACTAACAACAACCACAAACTCCAACACTAACTCAAGTATTAACTTCAGCACAAATGACAAACACTAACAACAAACACAAACTCCAACACTAACGACAACCACAAACTCCAACACTAACTCAAGTATTAACTTCAGCACAAATGACAAACACTAACAACAAACACAAACTCCAACACTAACGACAAAAATAAATGTCCTCACTTCTTAACAAAGTAATATGTGCTTCTTACACCACCATAGCTCAAACGTTTCTTTTCAAACATCGATTGAAACTTATTTTGAGCCATTGGCTTTAGTCTCTTTTTCTTCAAATACGCCAAGAAATCTTCTTCACATCTTTTCACTTCATAGCCTTCTTTAAACTCCTCCTTGTTAAGTTCTATGAAATCCTTTATAACATTCTTTGTTGCAATGGCTTCTTCACGAACGACATCGTGAACTATTTCATCACTGTTCTCATGTATGACCTCCTCACTGTTCTCATGTATGACCTCCTTATTGCATGAACTATTTCATCACTGTTCTCATGTATGACCTCCTTACTGTTCTCATGAACTATTTCATCATTGCATTCATGTATGACCTCCTCACTGTTCTCATGAACTATTTCATCATTGCATTCATGTATGACCTCCTTATTGCATGAACTATTTCATCACTATTCTCATGAACGTACATGTTTTGTCATGATTTCTTCATCGTAATGAACGTACATGTTTTGTCAAGGTTTCATCGTATATGTTTTGTCATAGATTTCATCGTATATGATTTGTCATGACTTCTTCGTATATGTTTTGTCAAGACTTCTTCGTCAAGATTTCATCGTAAATGATTTGTCATGACTTCTTCGTCAAGATTTCATCGTCAATGATTTGTCATGACTTCTTCATCGTATATGCTTTGTCAAGACTTCTTCGTCAAAACTTCATCGTCAATGATTTGTCATGACTTCTTCGTCAAAACTTCATCGTCAATGATTTGTCATGACTTCTTCATCGTAAATGATTTGTCATGACCTCTTCATCGTAAATGTTTTGTCAAGGTTTCTTCGTATATGTTTTGTCATGACTTCATCGTATATGTTTTGTCAAGACTTTTCGTCAAAACTTCATCGTCAAAACTTCATCGTATATGTTTTGTCATGATTTCATCGTAAATGATTTGTCATGACTTCTTCATCGTCAATGATTTGTCATGACTTCATCGTATATGTTTTGTCATGACCTCTTCATCGTAAATGTTTTGTCAAAACTTCTTCGTACATGTTTTGTCATGACTTCTTCGTATATGTTTTGTCATGATTTCATCGTATATGTTTTGTCATGATTTCATCGTATATGTTTTGTCATGACTTCATCGTAAATGATTTGTCAAAACTTCTTCGTAAATGTTTTATCATGATTTCATCGTAAATGTTTTGTCATGATTTCATCGTAAATGTTTTGTCATGATTTCATCGAAACTAAACATAAATGATTTGTCATGACTTCTTCGTATATGTTTTGTCAAGACTTCATCGTATATGATTTGTCATGACTTCATCGTAAATGATTTGTCAAAACTTCATCGTAAATGTTTTGTCAAGACTTTGTCATGACTTCATCGTAAATGATTTGTCATGATTTCATCGTAAATGTTTTGTCATGATTTCATGGAACTTAAACGTAAATGTTTTGTCATGATTTCATCGTAAATGTTTTGTCATGATTTCATCGTAAATGTTTTGTCATGATTTCATCGTAAATGTTTTGTCATGACCTCATGGAACTTAAACGTAAATGTTTTGTTATGACCTCATCGTAATGAGTGTAAATGACCCAAAAATAATGTTTATGTTAGAATGTTAGATCTAACACCTTTTCTAACATGTTTTCTAACATGACCTCATGGAACTTAAACGTAAATGTTTTGTTATGACCTCATGGAACTTAAACGTAAATGTTTTGTCATGACTTCTTCGTAAATGTTTGTTATGACTTCTTCATCGTAAATGTTTTGTCAAGACTTCTTCGTATATGTTTTGTCATGATTTCATCGTATATGTTTTGTCAAACATGAACGTATATGTTTTGTCATGATTTCATCGTATATGTTTTGTCATGACTTCTTCGTATATGTTTTGTCATGACCTCATCGTAAATGTTTTGTCATGACCTCATCGTAAATGTTTTGTTATGATTTCATGGAACTTAAACGTATATGTTTTGTCAAAACTTCTTCGTACATGTTTTGTCATGATTTCTTCATCGTAAATGTTTTGTGAAGAATATAACAACCGCCTGAATTCCGGCGGTTGCTTTTATACAAAATTCATGCAGGAAATTCTTGAGTTTTGGTTGAAAGAATACGGTCAAGCCAAAAGTGGCTCGACCTCAAAACAAGCATTTTATGAGCTTACAAAGGGTGTTATGAATGAATTCAAAGGTATTTGCATACATCCTGACCTCGTTCATTTTGTTGTTGAATTCAGCAAAAATAATGTTTAGGGTAGATGGTTTTTAGGTGTCACTACGTCACCATGTGTCACTCGGTTAATGAACTTCTCTGAAAAAATGAGACAACATGACATTTTGACAACAACACAGGAAATAAATGTTTACGTATATGTTTTGTCATGACTTCTTCGTACATGTTTTGTCATGATTTCTTCATCGTAAATGTTTTGTCAAACATGAACGTAAATGATTTGTCATGACTTCTTCGTATATGTTTTGTTATGACCTCATGGAACTTAAACGTAAATGTTTTGTCATGACTTCATCGTAAATGTTTTGTCATGACTTCATCGTAAATGTTTTGTCAAGATTTCATCGTAAATGTTTTGTCAAGACTTCTTCGTATATGTTTTGTCAAACATGAACGTATATGTTTTGTCATGACTTCTTCATCGTAAATGTTTTGTCATGACTTCATCGTAATGAGTGTAAATGATTTCATATAATTGCTTACCTCGGAAAACCGAGAGAAGAGATTCCATATGAAAATCGCAAGAATTTGGCTCCTGGTTTGAAATAATTATGTTCATAGATTTCATCGTATATGTTTTGTCAAACATGAACGTATATGTTTTGTCATGATTTCTTCATCGTAATGAGTGTAAATGACCCAAAAATAATTTTTAGGTGAAGAGGTGAGATCTCACCTGTTTTCTCACCTAATTTTTCACCCTCAGCCGCTAAGCGGCGAGACCCAAAGGGTCTTGAATTTGTCAAAACTTCATCGTAAATGATTTGTCAAGACTTCATCGTATATGTTTTGTCATGATTTCATCGTAAATGATTTGTCAAACATGAGTGTAAATGTTTTGTCATGACTTCTTCATCGTAAATGATTTGTCAAAACTTCTTCGTAAATGTTTTGTCATGACTTCTTCGTAAATGTTTTGTCATGACTTCTTCATCGTAAATTTTTGTCAAAACTTCTTCGTATATGTTTTGTCATGACTTCTTCATTGTAATGAGTGTAAATGAACCAAAATAATGTTTACGTTCATGTTTGACAACAACACAGGAAATAAAATGTTTACGTATATGTTTTGTCATGACTTCTTCGTCAAAACTTCATCGTCAATGATTTGTCATGACTTCTTCGTAAATGTTTTGTCATGACTTCTTCGTATATGTTTTGTCAAGACTTCTTCGTCAAAACTTCATCGTCAATGATTTGTCATGACTTCATCGTCAAAACTTCATCGTATATGTTTTGTCATGATTTCATCGTAAATGATTTGTCATGACTTCTTCATCGTAAATGTTTTGTCAAAACTTCTTCGTATATGTTTTGTCATGACTTCTTCATCGTAATGAGCGTACATGTTTTGTCATGACTTCATCGTAAATGAATTTTCATGACTTCATCGTAAATGATTTGTCATGACTTCATCGTAAATGATTTGTCAAGACTTCTTCGTCAAAACTTCATCGTCAATGATTTGTCATGACTTCATCGTCAAAACTTCTTCGTATATGTTTTGTCATGATTTCATCGTATATGTTTTGTCATGACCTCTTCGTATATGTTTTGTCATGATTTCATCGTATATGTTTTGTCATGACCTCTTCGTATATGTTTTGTCATGACTCTTCGTCAAGATTTCATCGTAAATGATTTGTCATGACTTCTTCGTCAAGATTTCATCGTCAATGATTTGTCATGACTTCTTCATCGTATATGCTTTGTCAAGACTTCTTCGTCAAAACTTCATCGTCAATGATTTGTCATGACTTCTTCGTCAAAACTTCATCGTCAATGATTTGTCATGACTTCTTCATCGTAAATGATTTGTCATGACCTCTTCATCGTAAATGTTTTGTCAAGGTTTCTTCGTATATGTTTTGTCATGACTTCATCGTATATGTTTTGTCAAGACTTCTTCGTCAAAACTTCATCGTCAAAACTTCATCGTATATGTTTTGTCATGATTTCATCGTAAATGATTTGTCATGACTTCTTCATCGTCAATTTTGTCATGACTTCATCGTATATTTTGTCATGACCTCTTCATCGTAAATGTTTTTGTCAAAACTTCTTCGTACATGCTTTGTCATGACTTCTTCGTATATGTTTTGTCATGATTTCATCGTATATGTTTTGTCATGATTTCATCGTATATGTTTTGTCATGACTTCATCGTAAATGATTTGTCAAAACTTCTTCGTAAATGTTTTATCATGATTTCATCGTAAATGTTTTGTCATGATTTCATCGTAAATGTTTTGTCATGATTTCATCGAAACTAAACATAAATGATTTGTCATGACTTCTTCGTATATGTTTTGTCAAGACTTCATCGTATATGATTTGTCATGACTTCATCGTAAATGATTTGTCAAAACTTCATCATAAATTTTTGTCAAGACTTTGTCATGACTTCATCGTAAATGATTTGTCATGATTTCATCGTAAATGTTTTGTCATGATTTCATGGAACTTAAACGTAAATGTTTTGTCATGATTTCATCGTAAATGTTTTGTCATGATTTCATCGTAAATGTTTTGTCATGATTTCATCGTAAATGTTTTGTCATGACCTCATGGAACTTAAACGTAAATGTTTTGTTATGACCTCATCGTAATGAGTGTAAATGACCCAAAAATAATGTTTATGTTAGAATGTTAGATCTAACACCTTTTCTAACATGTTTTCTAACATGACCTCATGGAACTTAAACGTAAATGTTTTGTTATGACCTCATGGAACTTAAACGTAAATGTTTTGTCATGACTTCTTCGTAAATGTTTTGTTATGACTTCTTCATCGTAAATGTTTTGTCAAGACTTCTTCGTATATGTTTTGTCATGATTTCATCGTATATGTTTTGTCAAACATGAACGTATATGTTTTGTCATGATTTCATCGTATATGTTTGTCATGACTTCTTCGTATATGTTTTGTCATGACCTCATCGTAAATGTTTTGTCATGACCTCATCGTAAATGTTTTGTTATGATTTCATGGAACTTAAACGTATATGTTTTGTCAAAACTTCTTCGTACATGTTTTGTCATGATTTCTTCATCGTAAATGTTTTGTGAAGAATATAACAACCGCCTGAATTCCGGCGGTTGCTTTTTATACAAAATTCATGCAGGAAATTCTTGAGTTTTGGTTGAAAGAATACGGTCAAGCCAAAAGTGGCTCGACCTCAAAACAAGCATTTTATGAGCTTACAAAGGGTGTTATGAATGAATTCAAAGGTATTTGCATACATCCTGACCTCGTTCATTTTGTTGTTGAATTCAGCAAAAATAATGTTTAGGGTAGATGGTTTTAGGTGTCACTACGTCACCATGTGTCACTCGTTAATGAACTTCTCTGAAAAAATGAGACAACATGACATTTTGACAACAACACAGGAAATAAATGTTTACGTATATGTTTTGTCATGACTTCTTCGTACATGTTTTGTCATGATTTCTTCATCGTAAATGTTTTGTCAAACATGAACGTAAATGATTTGTCATGACTTCTTCGTATATGTTTGTTATGACCTCATGGAACTTAAACGTAAATTTTGTCATGACTTCATCGTAAATGTTTTGTCATGACTTCATCGTAAATGTTTTTGTCAAGATTTCATCGTAAATGTTTTGTCAAGACTTCTTCGTATATGTTTTGTCAAACATGAACGTATATGTTTTGTCATGACTTCTTCATCGTAAATGTTTTGTCATGACTTCATCGTAATGAGTGTAAATGATTTCATATAATTGCTTACCTCGGAAAACCGAGAGAAGAGATTCCATATGAAAATCGCAAGAATTTGGCTCCTGGTTTGAAATATTATTATGTTCATAGATTTCATCGTATATGTTTTGTCAAACATGAACGTATATGTTTTGTCATGATTTCTTCATCGTAATGAGTGTAAATGACCCAAAAATAATTTTTAGGTGAAGAGGTGAGATCTCACCTGTTTTCTCACCTAATTTTTCACCCTCAGCGCTAAGCGGCGAGACCCAAAGGGTCTTGAATTTGTCAAAACTTCATCGTAAATGATTTGTCAAGACTTCATCGTATATGTTTGTCATGATTTCATCGTAAATGATTTGTCAAACATGAGTGTAAATGTTTTGTCATGACTTCTTCATCGTAAATGATTTGTCAAAACTTCTTCGTAAATGTTTTGTCATGACTTCTTCGTAAATGTTTTGTCATGACTTCTTCATCGTAAATGTTTTGTCAAAACTTCTTCGTATATGTTTTGTCATGACTTCTTCATTGTAATGAGTGTAAATGAACCAAAATAATGTTTACGTTCATGTTTGACAACAACACAGGAAATAAATGTTTACGTATATGTTTTGTCATGACTTCTTCGTCAAAACTTCATCGTCAATGATTTGTCATGACTTCTTCGTAAATGTTTTGTCATGACTTCTTCGTATATGTTTTGTCAAGACTTCTTCGTCAAAACTTCATCGTCAATGATTTGTCATGACTTCATCGTCAAAACTTCATCGTATATGTTTTGTCATGATTTCATCGTAAATGATTTGTCATGACTTCTTCATCGTAAATGTTTTGTCAAAACTTCTTCGTATATGTTTTGTCATGACTTCTTCATCGTAATGAGCGTACATGTTTTGTCATGACTTCATCGTAAATGAATTTTCATGACTTCATCGTAAATGATTTGTCATGACTTCATCGTAAATGATTTGTCAAGACTTCTTCGTCAAAACTTCATCGTCAATGATTTGTCATGACTTCATCGTCAAAACTTCTTCGTATATGTTTTGTCATGATTTCATCATATATGTTTTGTCATGACCTCTTCGTATATGTTTTGTCATGATTTCATCGTATATGTTTTGTCATGACCTCTTCGTATATGTTTTGTCATGACCTCTTCGTATATGTTTTGTCAAGACCTCATCGTATATGTTTTGTCATGATTTCTTCATCGTAATGAGCGTAAATCAGACAAAAATATATTTTAGGTGAAGTGGTGAGATCTCACCTCTTTTCTCACCTCTTTTCTCACCTCAGCCGCTAAGCGGCGAGACCCAAAGGGTCTTGAATTTTCATGATTTCTTCGTAAATGATTTGTCAAACATGAACGTAAATGTTTTGTCAAACATGAACGTAAATGTTTTGTCATGATTTCTTCATCGTAAATGTTTTGTCAAACATGAACGTACATGCTTTGTCAAGACTTCATCGTAAATGTTTTGTCAAACATGAACGTACATGCTTTGTCAAGACTTCATCGTACATGTTTTGTCATGACTTCTTCGTATATGTTTTGTCAAACATGAACGTAAATGTTTTGTCAAACATGAACGTACATGATTTGTCATGATTTCTTCGTAAATGTTTTGTCAAACATGAACGTAAATGTTTTGTCATGATTTCTTCGTAAATGTTTTGTCATGATTTCATCGTTTATGTTTTGTCATGATTTTATCGTACATGTTTTGTCATGATTTCTTCATTGTATATGTTTTGTCAAACATGAACGTACATGTTTTGTCAAAACTTCTTCGTATATGTTTTGTCATGATTTTATCGTAAATGTTTTGTCATGATTTCTTCGTAAATGTTTTGTCATGATTTCTTCTTCGTAAATGTTTTGTCAAACATGAACGTACATGTTTTGTCAAAACTTCTTCGTATATGTTTTGTCATGATTTTATCGTAAATGTTTTGTCATGATTTCTTCGTATATGTTTTGTCATGATTTCTTCGTATATGTTTTGTCATGATTTCTTCATCGTAATGAACGTAAATGACCCAAAAATAATGTTTAGGGTAGATGGTTAGATCTAACCTCATTTCTACCCTCATTTCTACCCTCAGCCGCTAAGCGGCGAGACCCAAAGGGTCTTGAATTTTCATGATTTCTTCATCGTAATGAGCGTAAATGACCCAAAAATAATGTTTATGTTAGAATGTTAGATCTAACACTTTTTCTAACATGTTTTCTCACCTCAGCCGCTAAGCGGCGAGACCCAAAGGGTCTTGAATTTTCATGATTTCATCGTACATGTTTTGTCAAGACTTCTTCGTAAATGTTTTGTCAAACATGAACGTATATGTTTTGTCATGATTTCTTCGTAAATGATTTGTCAAGACTTCTTCATCGTAATGAGCGTAAATGACCCAAAAATAATGTTTATGTTAGAATGTTAGATCTAACACTTTTTCTAACATGTTTTCTCACCTCAGCCGCTAAGCGGCGAGACCCAAAGGGTCTTGAATTTTCATGATTTCTTCGTATATGTTTTGTCGAAACTTCATCGTAATGAGTGTACATGTTTTGTCAAGACTTCTTCATCGTATATGTTTTGTCATGATTTCTTCGTACATGTTTTGTCATGACTTCTTCATCGTAATGAACGTAAATGATTTGTCAAACATGAACGTATATGTTTTGTCAAGACCTCATCGTATATGTTTTGTCATGATTTCTTCATCGTAATGAGCGTAAATCAGACAAAAATATATTTTAGGTGAAGTGGTGAGATCTCACCTCTTTTCTCACCTCTTTTCTCACCTCAGCCGCTAAGCGGCGAGACCCAAAGGGTCTTGAATTTTCATGATTTCTTCGTAAATGATTTGTCAAACATGAACGTAAATGTTTTGTCAAACATGAACGTAAATGTTTTGTCATGATTTCTTCATCGTAAATGTTTTGTCAAACATGAACGTACATGCTTTGTCAAGACTTCATCGTAAATGTTTTGTCAAACATGAACGTACATGCTTTGTCAAGACTTCATCGTACATGTTTTGTCATGACTTCTCGTATATGTTTTGTCAAACATGAACGTAAATGTTTTGTCAAACATGAACGTACATGATTTGTCATGATTTCTTCGTAAATGTTTTGTCAAACATGAACGTAAATGTTTTGTCAAACATGAACGTACATGTTTTGTCATGATTTCTTCGTAAATGTTTTGTCATGATTTCATCGTTTATGTTTTGTCATGATTTTATCGTACATGTTTTGTCATGATTTCTTCATTGTATATGTTTTGTCAAACATGAACGTACATGTTTTGTCAAAACTTCTTCGTATATGTTTTGTCATGATTTTATCGTAAATGTTTTGTCATGATTTCTTCGTAAATGTTTTGTCATGATTTCTTCTTCGTAAATGTTTTGTCAAACATGAACGTACATGTTTTGTCAAAACTTCTTCGTATATGTTTTGTCATGATTTTATCGTAAATGTTTTGTCATGATTTCTTCGTATATGTTTTTCATGATTTCTTCGTATATGTTTTGTCATGATTTCTTCATCGTAATGAACGTAAATGACCCAAAAATAATGTTTAGGGTAGATGGTTAGATCTAACCTCATTTCTACCCTCATTTCTACCCTCATTGAATTTTCATGATTTCTTCATCGTAATGAGCGTAAATGACCCAAAAATAATGTTTATGTTAGAATGTTAGATCTAACACTTTTTCTAACATGTTTTCTCACCTCAGCCGCTAAGCGGCGAGACCCAAAGGGTCTTGAATTTTCATGATTTCATCGTACATGTTTTGTCAAGACTTCTTCGTAAATGTTTTGTCAAACATGAACGTATATGTTTTGTCATGATTTCTTCGTAAATGATTTGTCAAGACTTCTTCATCGTAATGAGCGTAAATGACCCAAAAATAATGTTTATGTTAGAATGTTAGATCTAACACTTTTTCTAACATGTTTTCTCACCTCAGCCGCTAAGCGGCGAGACCCAAAGGGTCTTGAATTTTCATGATTTCTTCGTATATGTTTTGTCGAAACTTCATCGTAATGAGTGTACATGTTTTGTCAAGACTTCTTCATCGTATATGTTTTGTCATGATTTCTTCGTACATGTTTTGTCATGACTTCTTCATCGTAATGAACGTAAATGATTTGTCAAACATGAACGTAAATGTTTTGTCAAGACCTCTTCGTATATGTTTTGTCATGATTTCTTCATCGTAATGAGCGTAAATCAGACAAAAATATATTTTAGGTGAAGTGGTGAGATCTCACCTCTTTTCTCACCTCTTTTCTCACCTCATGAATTTTCATGATTTCATCGTACATGTTTTGTCGAAACTTCATCGTACATGTTTTGTCAAGACTTCTTCGTAAATGTTTTGTCAAACATGAACGTAAATGATTTGTCATGGTTTCATCGTATATGTTTTGTCATGACTTCTTCATCGTAATGAGCGTAAATGACCCAAAAATAATGTTTATGTTAGAATGTTAGATCTAACACCTTTTCTAACATGTTTTCTAACATGGAGGATTTCATTAGATATAAATATTCTTCCTAAACATTATTTTAGTTAAAGTCCATCAAATATTTTAGGATACTTTCAACAAATAATGTTTATATCAGATGAAACAGTAAAGTATTATATCTATTAAATCGTCTATGATGTAAATTGTGTATAGAATGAAATGAAGGAAGAATGTGTATATCTAATGAAACAGTAAAGTATTATATCTATTAAATCGTCTATGATGTAAATTGTGTATAGAATGAAATGAAGGAAGAATGTGTATATCTAATGAAACAGTAAAGTATTATATCTATTAAATCGTCTATGATGTAAATTGTGTATAGAATGAAATGAAGGAAGAATGTTTATATCAGATGAAACAGTAAAGTATTATATCTATTAAATCGTCTATGATGTAAATTGTGTATAGAATGAAATGAAGGAAGAATATTTATATCTAATGAAATCCTCCATGTTAGAAAACATGTTAGAAAAGGTGTTAGATCTAACATTCTAACATAAACATTATTTTTGGATCATTTACACTCATTACGATGAAGAAATCATGACAAAACATATACGAAGAGGTCTTGACAAAACATTTACGTTCATGTTTGACAAATCATTTACGTTCATTACGATGAAGAAGTCATGACAAAACATGTACGAAGAAATCATGACAAAACATATACGATGAAGAAGTCTTGACAAAACATGTACACTCATTACGATGAAGTTTCGACAAAACATATACGAAGAAATCATGAAAATTCAAGACCCTTTGGGTCTCGCCGCTTAGCGGCTGAGGTGAGAAAACATGTTAGAAAAAGTGTTAGATCTAACATTCTAACATAAACATTATTTTTGGGTCATTTACGCTCATTACGATGAAGAAGTCTTGACAAATCATTTACGAAGAAATCATGACAAAACATATACGTTCATGTTTGACAAAACATTTACGAAGAAGTCTTGACAAAACATGTACGATGAAATCATGAAAATTCAAGACCCTTTGGGTCTCGCCGCTTAGCGGCTGAGGTGAGAAAACATGTTAGAAAAAGTGTTAGATCTAACATTCTAACATAAACATTATTTTTGGGTCATTTACGCTCATTACGATGAAGAAATCATGAAAATTCAAGACCCTTTGGGTCTCGCCGCTTAGCGGCTGAGGGTAGAAATGAGGGTAGAAATGAGGTTAGATCTAACCATCTACCCTAAACATTATTTTTGGGTCATTTACGTTCATTACGATGAAGAAATCATGACAAAACATATACGAAGAAATCATGACAAAACATATACGAAGAAATCATGACAAAACATATACGAAGAAATCATGACAAAACATTTACGATAAAATCATGACAAAACATATACGAAGAAGTTTTGACAAAACATGTACGTTCATGTTTGACAAAACATTTACGAAGAAGAAATCATGACAAAACATTTACGAAGAAATCATGACAAAACATTTACGATAAAATCATGACAAAACATATACGAAGAAGTTTTGACAAAACATGTACGTTCATGTTTGACAAAACATATACAATGAAGAAATCATGACAAAACATGTACGATAAAATCATGACAAAACATAAACGATGAAATCATGACAAAACATTTACGAAGAAATCATGACAAAACATGTACGTTCATGTTTGACAAAACATTTACGTTCATGTTTGACAAAACATTTACGAAGAAATCATGACAAATCATGTACGTTCATGTTTGACAAAACATTTACGTTCATGTTTGACAAAACATATACGAAGAAGTCATGACAAAACATGTACGATGAAGTCTTGACAAAGCATGTACGTTCATGTTTGACAAAACATTTACGATGAAGTCTTGACAAAGCATGTACGTTCATGTTTGACAAAACATTTACGATGAAGAAATCATGACAAAACATTTACGTTCATGTTTGACAAATCATTTACGAAGAAATCATGAAAATTCAAGACCCTTTGGGTCTCGCCGCTTAGCGGCTGAGGTGAGAAAAGAGGTGAGAAAAGAGGTGAGATCTCACCACTTCACCTAAAATATATTTTTGTCTGATTTACGCTCATTACGATGAAGAAATCATGACAAAACATATACGATGAGGTCTTGACAAAACATATACGAAGAGGTCATGACAAAACATATACGAAGAGGTCATGACAAAACATATACGATGAAATCATGACAAAACATATACGAAGAGGTCATGACAAAACATATACGATGAAATCATGACAAAACATATACGAAGAAGTTTTGACGATGAAGTCATGACAAATCATTGACGATGAAGTTTTGACGAAGAAGTCTTGACAAATCATTTACGATGAAGTCATGACAAATCATTTACGATGAAGTCATGAAAATTCATTTACGATGAAGTCATGACAAAACATGTACGCTCATTACGATGAAGAAGTCATGACAAAACATATACGAAGAAGTTTTGACAAAACATTTACGATGAAGAAGTCATGACAAATCATTTACGATGAAATCATGACAAAAATATACGATGAAGTTTTGACGATGAAGTCATGACAAATCATTGACGATGAAGTTTTGACGAAGAAGTCTTGACAAAACATATACGAAGAAGTCATGACAAAACATTTACGAAGAAGTCATGACAAATCATTGACGATGAAGTTTTGACGAAGAAGTCATGACAAAACATATACGTAAACATTTATTTCCTGTGTTGTTGTCAAACATGAACGTAAACATTATTTTGGTTCATTTACACTCATTACAATGAAGAAGTCATGACAAAACATATACGAAGAAGTTTTGACAAAACATTTACGATGAAGAAGTCATGACAAAACATTTACGAAGAAGTCATGACAAAACATTTACGAAGAAGTTTTGACAAATCATTTACGATGAAGAAGTCATGACAAAACATTTACACTCATGTTTGACAAATCATTTACGATGAAATCATGACAAAACATATACGATGAAGTCTTGACAAATCATTTACGATGAAGTTTTGACAAATTCAAGACCCTTTGGGTCTCGCCGCTTAGCGGCTGAGGGTGAAAAATTAGGTGAGAAAAGAGGTGAGATCTCACCACTTCACCTAAAATATATTTTTGGGTCATTTACACTCATTACGATGAAGAAATCATGACAAAACATATACGTTCATGTTTGACAAAACATATACGATGAAATCTATGAACATAATAATATTTCAAACCAGGAGCCAAATTCTTGCGATTTTCATATGGAATCTCTTCTCTCGGTTTTCCGAGGTAAGCAATTATATGAAATCATTTACACTCATTACGATGAAGTCATGACAAAACATTTACGATGAAGAAGTCATGACAAAACATATACGTTCATGTTTGACAAAACATATACGAAGAAGTCTTGACAAAACATTTACGATGAAATCTTGACAAAACATTTACGATGAAGTCATGACAAAACATTTACGATGAAGTCATGACAAAACATTTACGTTTAAGTTCCATGAGGTCATACCAAAACATTTACGTTTAAGTTCCATGAGGTCATGTTAGAAAACATGTTAGAAAAGGTGTTAGATCTAACATTCTAACATAAACATTATTTTTGGGTCATTTACACTCATTACGATGAGGTCATAACAAAACATTTACGTTTAAGTTCCATGAGGTCATGACAAAACATTTACGTTTAAGTTCCATGAGGTCATGACAAAACATTTACGATGAAATCATGACAAAACATTTACGATGAAATCATGACAAAACATTTACGATGAAATCATGACAAAACATTTACGTTTAAGTTCCATGAAATCATGACAAAACATTTATGATTAAAATGAAATCATGACAAAACATTTACGATGAAATCATGACAAAACATTTACGATGAAATCATGACAAATCATTTTACGATGAAGTTTTTTTGACAAAACATTTACGATGAGTTCAAATCAATGAAATCATGACAAATCATATACGATGAAGTCATGAAAAACATTTACGATGAAAATCATGACAAAAATTTACGATGAAATCATGACAAAACATTTACGATGAAATCATGACAAATTTGACAAAACATTTACGAAGAAGTTTTGACAAATCATTTACGATGAAGTCATGACAAAACATATACGATGAAATCATGACAAAACATATACGATGAAGTCATGACAAAACATATACGATGAAGTGACAAAACATTTACGATGGAAGTCATGACAAAACATTTACGAAGAAGTCATGACAAAACATTTACGAAGAAGTTTTGACAAATCATTTACGATGAAGTCATGACAAAACATTTACGATGTCATGACAAACATTTACGATGAAAATCATGACAAAACATATACGATGAAGTCTGACAAAACATCGAAGAAGTGACAAAACATTTACGATGAAGAAGTCATGACAAAACATTTACGAAGAAGTCATGACAAAACATTTACGAAGAAGTTTGACAATCATTTACGGATGAAGAAGTCATGACAAAACATTTACATCATGTTTGACAAATCATTTACGATGAAATCATGACAAAACATATACGATGAAGTCTTGACAAATCATTTACGATGAAGTTTTGACAAATTCAAGACCCTTTGGGTCTCGCCGCTTAGCGGCTGAGGGTGAAAATTAGGTGAGAAAAGAGGTGAGATCTCACCACTTCACCTAAAATATATTTTTGGGTCATTTACACTCATTACGATGAAGAAATCATGACAAAACATATACGTTCATGTTTGACAAAACATATACGATGAAATCTATGAACATAATAATATTTCAAACCAGGAGCCAAATTCTTGCGATTTTCATATGGAATCTCTTCTCTCGGTTTTCCGAGGTAAGCAATTATATGAAATCATTTACACTCATTACGATGAAGTCATGACAAAACATTTACGATGAAGAAGTCATGACAAAACATATACGTTCATGTTTGACAAAACATATACGAAGAAGTCTTGACAAAACATTTACGATGAAATCTTGACAAAACATTTACGATGAAGTCATGACAAAACATTTACGATGAAGTCATGACAAAACATTTACGTTTAAGTTCCATGAGGTCATACCAAAACATTTACGTTTAAGTTCCATGAGGTCATGTTAGAAAACATGTTAGAAAAGGTGTTAGATCTAACATTCTAACATAAACATTATTTTTGGGTCATTTACACTCATTACGATGAGGTCATAACAAAACATTTACGTTTAAGTTCCATGAGGTCATGACAAAACATTTACGTTTAAGTTCCATGAGGTCATGACAAAACATTTACGATGAAATCATGACAAAACATTTACGATGAAATCATGACAAAACATTTACGATGAAATCATGACAAAACATTTACGTTTAAGTTCCATGAAATCATGACAAAACATTTATGATGAAATCATGACAAAACATTTACGATGAAATCATGACAAAACATTTACGATGAAATCATGACAAATCATTTACGATGAAGTCATGACAAAGTCTTGACAAAACATTTACGATGAAGTTTTGACAAATCATTTACGATGAAGTCATGACAAATCATATACGATGAAGTCTTGACAAAACATATACGAAGAAGTCATGACAAATCATTTATGTTTAGTTTCGATGAAATCATGACAAAACATTTACGATGAAATCATGACAAAACATTTACGATGAAATCATGATAAAACATTTACGAAGAAGTTTTGACAAATCATTTACGATGAAGTCATGACAAAACATATACGATGAAATCATGACAAAACATATACGATGAAATCATGACAAAACATATACGAAGAAGTCATGACAAAACATATACGAAGAAGTTTTGACAAAACATTTACGATGAAGAAGTCATGACAAAACATTTACGAAGAAGTCATGACAAAACATTTACGAAGAAGTTTTGACAAATCATTTACGATGAAGAAGTCATGACAAAACATTTACACTCATGTTTGACAAATCATTTACGATGAAATCATGACAAAACATATACGATGAAGTCTTGACAAATCATTTACGATGAAGTTTTGACAAATTCAAGACCCTTTGGGTCTCGCCGCTTAGCGGCTGAGGGTGAAAAATTAGGTGAGAAAAGAGGTGAGATCTCACCACTTCACCTAAAATATATTTTTGGGTCATTTACACTCATTACGATGAAGAAATCATGACAAAACATATACGTTCATGTTTGACAAAACATATACGATGAAATCTATGAACATAATAATATTTCAAACCAGGAGCCAAATTCTTGCGATTTTCATATGGAATCTCTTCTCTCGGTTTTCCGAGGTAAGCAATTATATGAAATCATTTACACTCATTACGATGAAGTCATGACAAAACATTTACGATGAAGAAGTCATGACAAAACATATACGTTCATGTTTGACAAAACATATACGAAGAAGTCTTGACAAAACATTTACGATGAAATCTTGACAAAACATTTACGATGAAGTCATGACAAAACATTTACGATGAAGTCATGACAAAACATTTACGTTTAAGTTCCATGAGGTCATAACAAAACATATACGAAGAAGTCATGACAAATCATTTACGTTCATGTTTGACAAAACATTTACGATGAAGAAATCATGACAAAACATGTACGAAGAAGTCATGACAAAACATATACGTAAACATTTATTTCCTGTGTTGTTGTCAAAATGTCATGTTGTCTCATTTTTTCAGAGAAGTTCATTAACCGAGTGACACATGGTGACGTAGTGACACCTAAAAACCATCTACCCTAAACATTATTTTTGCTGAATTCAACAACAAAATGAACGAGGTCAGGATGTATGCAAATACCTTTGAATTCATTCATAACACCCTTTGTAAGCTCATAAAATGCTTGTTTTGAGGTCGAGCCACTTTTGGCTTGACCGTATTCTTTCAACCAAAACTCAAGAATTTCCTGCATGAATTTTGTATAAAAAGCAACCGCCGGAATTCAGGCGGTTGTTATATTCTTCACAAAACATTTACGATGAAGAAATCATGACAAAACATGTACGAAGAAGTTTTGACAAAACATATACGTTTAAGTTCCATGAAATCATAACAAAACATTTACGATGAGGTCATGACAAAACATTTACGATGAGGTCATGACAAAACATATACGAAGAAGTCATGACAAAACATATACGATGAAATCATGACAAAACATATACGTTCATGTTTGACAAAACATATACGATGAAATCATGACAAAACATATACGAAGAAGTCTTGACAAAACATTTACGATGAAGAAGTCATAACAAAACATTTACGATGAAGTCATGACAAAACATTTACGTTTAAGTTCCATGAGGTCATAACAAAACATTTACGTTTAAGTTCCATGAGGTCATGTTAGAAAACATGTTAGAAAAGGTGTTAGATCTAACATTCTAACATAAACATTATTTTTGGGTCATTTACACTCATTACGATGAGGTCATAACAAAACATTTACGTTTAAGTTCCATGAGGTCATGACAAAACATTTACGATGAAATCATGACAAAACATTTACGATGAAATCATGACAAAACATTTACGATGAAATCATGACAAAACATTTACGTTTAAGTTCCATGAAATCATGACAAAACATTTATGATGAAATCATGACAAAACATTTACGATGAAATCATGACAAAACATTTACGATGAAATCATGACAAATCATTTACGATGAAGTCATGACAAAGTCTTGACAAAACATTTACGATGAAGTTTTGACAAATCATTTACGATGAAGTCATGACAAATCATATACGATGAAGTCTTGACAAAACATATACGAAGAAGTCATGACAAATCATTTATGTTTAGTTTCGATGAAATCATGACAAAACATTTACGATGAAATCATGACAAAACATTTACGATGAAATCATGATAAAACATTTACGAAGAAGTTTTGACAAATCATTTACGATGAAGTCATGACAAAACATATACGATGAAATCATGACAAAACATATACGATGAAATCATGACAAAACATATACGAAGAAGTCATGACAAAACATGTACGAAGAAGTTTTGACAAAACATTTACGATGAAGAGGTCATGACAAAACATATACGATGAAGTCATGACAAATCATTGACGATGAAGAAGTCATGACAAATCATTTACGATGAAATCATGACAAAACATATACGATGAAGTTTTGACGAAGAAGTCTTGACAAAACATATACGATGAAGTCATGACAAAACATATACGAAGAAACCTTGACAAAACATTTACGATGAAGAGGTCATGACAAATCATTTACGATGAAGAAGTCATGACAAATCATTGACGATGAAGTTTTGACGAAGAAGTCATGACAAATCATTGACGATGAAGTTTTGACGAAGAAGTCTTGACAAAGCATATACGATGAAGAAGTCATGACAAATCATTGACGATGAAATCTTGACGAAGAAGTCATGACAAATCATTTACGATGAAATCTTGACGAAGAAGTCTTGACAAAACATATACGAAGAAGTCATGACAAATCATATACGAAGAAGTCATGACAAAACATATACGATGAAACCTTGACAAAACATGTACGTTCATTACGATGAAGAAATCATGACAAAACATGTACGTTCATGAGAATAGTGATGAAATAGTTCATGCAATAAGGAGGTCATACATGAATGCAATGATGAAATAGTTCATGAGAACAGTGAGGAGGTCATACATGAATGCAATGATGAAATAGTTCATGAGAACAGTAAGGAGGTCATACATGAGAACAGTGATGAAATAGTTCATGCAATAAGGAGGTCATACATGAGAACAGTGAGGAGGTCATACATGAGAACAGTGATGAAATAGTTCACGATGTCGTTCGTGAAGAAGCCATTGCAACAAAGAATGTTATAAAGGATTTCATAGAACTTAACAAGGAGGAGTTTAAAGAAGGCTATGAAGTGAAAAGATGTGAAGAAGATTTCTTGGCGTATTTGAAGAAAAAGAGACTAAAGCCAATGGCTCAAAATAAGTTTCAATCGATGTTTGAAAAGAAACGTTTGAGCTATGGTGGTGTAAGAAGCACATATTACTTTGTTAAGAAGTGAGGACATTTATTTTTGTCGTTAGTGTTGGAGTTTGTGGTTGTTGTTAGTGTTGGAGTTTGTGGTTGTTGTTAGTGAGAGAATAAATTAAATCATGAACTTTGCCATGGTCTCTGTCCCTAGTAGTTTTCATTAAGTTCTGGAAATAATGAAAGTCATAAACTTTGCCATGGTCTCTGTCCCTAGTAGTTTTCATTATCTCACAGAATTAATGAAAGTCATACTTTCTATCAGATGAAGCATGCAGATGAACATAACGAAAGTTAGTGAGTTTGCCACGAGTTATGAATAAAATATTGGCATATTAGATGAGATAGTTGATGAAACAGATGAAGATAAATTAAATCTTGGACTTTGCCACACTCTGTCCCTAGTTCCTCAAAATCCTTGACAACGTTGCTTAGAAATTTTGGTTCAAAACCTCATCTGATTTTAATCTGTTATGCTACCTGTTAAGTTTCGCGAGATTATAAATGTCATGGAGTTATATAAAAAGGAGGGACAGCTAGGGACACTGGAAGTACTTGTAAGGCTATCTGTTAAGATTGCATGAAATACTAAAAGTCATGAAATCCATTATCGCTGTGCTAGCTTCACCTTTGATTGAAATGACGACTAAAGTCACTGAAGCAATGAAACAAAGTTTTTGGTAGAATACATTAAATCAGGAACTATTCCAGAAGGTTTTTACATTCATACTATGAAGGATGGTAGAGTTCAGTTTAGAAAGATAAAGCAACCATTAGATAGAGAAGGAATTTTGAGAAAGATTAAACTTCATGAGGACAACATTGCTGAACTTAAGAAGAAGTTAGAAGAGTTGGATAAAGTCAATGATGAAAAATGAAGAAATCAAGGAAGAGAGTTATAAAGCAATGAATTCAACAGGGTGAAAAAACAGGTGAAAAAAGAGGTGAGATCTCACCACTTCACCTAAATTTATTTTTGTGCTATGTTTTCATACGTGTGGGAGTGGTGATATCATTAATTTTTAAGTTTATTTTTAAAATTATTTTTTAAGTTTATTTGGATGTAAATGACGAAAACTATTGAGATAACAAACTACAACGGTCATGAGTTCAAGAATTTGTTCTTCGTTCCTCGTGAAAATACATTCTATCAGATACGAGGGAGAAAGGGTAAAGTTAGTTTGAGCGTTTATGAAGGAATGAAGAATGGAAAGTTTATACAAGCATACGATACAAACGGTAAACGTGTTTCATTAGCTTTGTCAAAACTTACTAACATTTATTTTGACAGTGATTTTGACTCTGACGATTGGAGCGACAGCAGCGATACTGAAGAATATGAACTATTGTGTGAAGCACAGCAATGGGAAGAGTTGCAATACTTTTGTAAGTGAGAACGTTTATTTTTACAGTAGTAAGGTGAAGTGGTTGGCGGCTTTATAAATATTTAAGGTTAAGTTGGTGTTTGTGTTTGTGTTGTAAAATTTACGTTAACGGTTTTGTAAAGTGTCAAATTCACATATAATGGGTAAGGTGGAACGCAGTGCCACAGTACACGAGATAAGTATACTAACTACATTGTTATAGACCGAAAATAGATTTTTTCGGTTTTCTCTTCAAATAATTGAAAGAATGATACTATTATAGGTTTATTATATTATATAGCATATAATCATGCTATAGCCGAAAATTATAAGTTTTGAGAAGATTGAATATAACACAAATAAATTTGAATGTAAGTTAAATTGCTTGTTGTTTTTAATAGCTATTTAATGAGAAATCCAATATTGCAAAATTCAAATTGAATGATTGAAAGAACAGAAAAAGTCATTCTTTTCAATTCATTTGTTAAATTTAAAATTAAAATCACTGAATTTGCATAAATTGTAATGAGACAAAATGTTATACTGTGATCATTCGCCACTAAATGTGATAATTTATTACGTCTAATTATCCTAATTCCAAAGAATGCATATGGGAGTAGTAATAAAACGCTGAACACGAATAGTAATACAACATATGGACTTTTACAATCTGGAAAATTCACAAATAAGCACCGAGTATTAATTTTGGAAGCTATAATGATTTCTGCAGTGATATTCATTTGAGATGAAATTTGCCAATTACATTTTCTGATCAGAACATTAACACAGCAAATTGCGTATTGTATATTATCTAATAGATTTGTTGAAAGCGATGTAATCTCATTTTTTGACATAAAAAAAAAGGTAGTGGGGCTTCCAGGGGCTGCGCCCCTTCTAGCCCCTAAGAAATTTTGCCCAAGACCCAAGAGGAGGACCGAACCCCAGCCGACCAGCCGTTGACTTTTTTGTAGAGCACTCAAAATAGTATAACTTTGTCCGGACAAGTAAGGGTCTATCATCGCTACAGGAAAAGTTACAGGCGTTCCAAGGAAGTATACTTTGAGAAGCCTTTCCCCCTTATAGAATGAGATAGGACGGTTATTTTACAAAACTGACAACACGTTGACCGAGTAGTTTTTTGTGCTGAACAAAAAGTGCCATATAAACATCTGTCAAAAACCGTTTTTTACTTCACTTAAAATGCCACGTAAGCTACGTAAGAATATACGTAAGAGGAAGGGAGCATTGAAACATCCCATAGTAAAACTGACACCACAACAACAGTTGCAACAACAAATTATGAATGACCCCACTATGTTGCAACAAATGTCAAGCAACCCTATGCTTTTAAACCGAGTTATTGGTGCACAGAGTGGAGGTTTAAGAGCGGCACTTTTAGCGAAAATGGCAGGCTATGGTGGAGCTGCAGACGGAACAGCTTATAACCCTCAAAGTCAAATGAATTTGAGTTCACTCAAAAATCAAATAACAGATGTCAAAAAGTCAAACATAGACATACAGAAACAAATAAGTGAAAACGAAAAGAAACTAGAATATGACAGACACACAAAGAAACTCAATGAGTTAAACGTAGAGAAAAAGAAGAAAGAAGAACAACTGAAAGAACTAAGTACAGAGGAATATGCGAAAAAAGTGTCAGAAAAAGCAGCAGAAGTAGCAAAAATGGAACAAGATGTTATAAATTTGAAAAACCATACTACTCAATATAAAGTACTGAAAGATGAAGAGATAAAACAAAAAGCCCTGAAGACATATATGGATAGCGATGAGTATAAAAAAGAAGTTGAAGCAAATGTAAAGGCAGAAAAACTTTTACAGTTGCAAAACCAAACCGTACAGTATGAAAACTTAGCACAAGAAAGTAAAATAACGACGCAGCCATGCAAAAGGCAATGAAAAGCGCAGAATATATAAAAGCTAATAATGACTGGTTAGATGCCCAAGCCAACGCCAAAGCAGCCCAACTTATAGGGTCAATAAGGACAAAAATACAAGCGGATGAAGACAGTTCAAATGAAGCTTTAATGAATGCTGACTTTAAGAACGCCTTCGAAGCTCTTCATAGTAAGGTGAAACTAGTGAACGACTTCTCATCTGGAAAGAAACTGAAGTCTGAAGGTTTCGACAACGAGTTAAGAGAAGTAGCACAAAATATGACGAAAATAACAGATGCAGCAACGAGACAGGCAGTTCAAAGTGCCTATGACGCCGTTAGAGCAACTGTTGTGGAAAGTCAAGAAAAAGAGTTACAACAGACCAAAACAGACCTAGTAAATGCTTTCTTAAAAACGAAAAGTCAGGTAGGACATTATGCTGCAGATGGAACATATGTGCCAGCTGGTGGAACTTATATACCACCAAACCCTCCAAGAGAAGCACCTGCACCAGGACTACCTAAAACATTTACATCGTCACATGGACACAGACACAGGCATGCACCAAAACCAACACAACAACCAACACAACAACCAACAGTTCAAAACACTGCACCACAACCAACAGTTCAAAATCCAGCACCACAACCAACAGTTCAAAACACTGCACCACAACCAACAGTTCAAAACACTGCACCACAACCAACAGTTCAAAACACTGCACACACAAACAGAGCAAGGACATAAAAGAAGTAGAGAACAAGGAAACCAAGAATTCTTAAAAATGCTTAAGGAAGACTATGGTTACCCAGATACTCTTGACTTTAGTGACAGATATAAAGAAGCTATTAGAAAGTTCAAGGAAGGAAATACTGACCCGAACCTATTTAGCTTTATGGTTCAGCACCAAATGGGATATAATTTCAAACCTGGAAAATACAAGCTCGCTAAGGGATATGATTTAATAGCATATCATCCAAATGACATGACTGAATTTACTCCGAGATATTTGGTGTCAGAGATAAATGATAATTCAACTATCTTCATGAAACGCGTAAAAAATAGAGACGGAACGAAAGAAGAAAGGGTTATGAATGCGGATGGCTTAAATAGGGAACTTGTTAAAAACGGTCTCGGAATATATGAAATGCCAGCAGATGAGGTACAAGAAACTCCACAGGAAGAAGTTCAGATACAACCAGACATGGAAGAAATAGTTCAGCAACAACAGCTAGAAGAGCCTGAAGGAAACAAACAAGTCCCTCCTTTGGAAACTAACTTCACAGAACTAGATGAAGATTTGGAACAGCCGAAAAATCTTGACCCTCAACAAGAGTATGCGGAGAATATGGAATCTTTCCAAGAGTCTAAGAAAAATTCAGCTGACATAGTAGAAGAATATCGAAAAATGTTCGCCGACATACAAAAGACTCCAACATCAGATGAAAATATTCAGCATAGAATGGAAGTACTGAAAGAAAATGTACGCAAATACAACAATCCTTTTTACTTACGACCATATAACGTTCAATCTTTGGCTGAACTCGGTGAAAATAAAAGGTTAAATTTCAACAAAACATATAGAAATGAAACATTGTTTAAAGTTCATTCAGAACCTAACCAATATGGAAACAAACCTACTTTTGTTTCTGCAGACTATGGAACTACAATGAGATGGGGTCATAAAGCTAATCCGGATAGGTGGTTCATAAACTTACAACCACAATTCCAAGAAGTTGTAGACGCAATGGAAGTGAATGGTGAACCAGATATAGCTGGTATTTTCAGCGCGGCTTTAATGCCATTGAAAGATATGAAACATGCAGATATTTTGGACCAGTATGAAATGAACATGGCTGATGGAAATATAACACCTGACGTTCTAGAACATTTATCTCAAAGAACTACACAGAACCATAGAGATGGTATATTTGGTGAAGAGTTTAGAAAGAAAGTTAGGGAGATAGAAGGAAGAGAACCTATTGTACATGACCTTGCAAACGAAAGTTTACAAAATGTCATAAAAACTTACTTTGCAGACAATGAACTGAGAAGGGATGAATATTTAAGAAAACTCAAATGGACAGTACCAAATGAAATGTTAGTATTGAAAAACATGTTCCTTGACAAAATAAAACCAACTACAGAAATAAATGACGCAAGCCTGAAACGTTGGGTAAAAGCTTTCCCATTCACAAAAGATATTATTGGTAACATGGAAAGAAAACCAGAATGGCTACAAAAACATATATTTGGAAACGAGCTTATTCCATATGGACAAGCTATATTTGAAGAGCTTGAACCGGAAACTCAGGAAAGAGTCATGCAAACAATACGCGAAGACTCAAATACAAACTATGACAAAATCTTTCTAGGATATAGGTTACCTGAGATGGGCGACCAGAGCCCAAAGGCAAAAAGGACATGGGAAATTTACAACATACTAGGTGAACATGAGGCAAAGATGCAACAACTTGAAGCAGAGGGCAAGTTACCAAAAGCGACACCAAAGAAGAAGAGAAGAGTAGAACAAAGTGAAAGTAGTGAAGAAGTAACTTCATCTAGTGAAAGTAGTGGCAATGAAGGAAAAAGAAGAGTTAAAAACTCAGTCAGGAAGAAAGTAAAGCTTGGTCCGAGTGGGTTCTATTATGACACATAAATCCAACTATTCTATATTTTTACCCATATGAAATGTACGCCGCTCAGAATATAACGCCAACAGTTTTGGATGCCATGAACGGAAATGTTTCCGAATGGTATAACGAATGCGACAATGCCATTAGAAGGTCAGAAATAGTTCCTGGAACTTACGAATATACAACTGCTGTTTCTTATGGAAACGTAGGTGAGTTTGGAGAAGGTTCTTCAACAACAGTAGATATTGCTTGCGACAGGTTTCATATTATTTCTATTGACAACTCATTCTTATACGTGGAACAAGACATTGAAATAAAACCTTCTGCCAAGTTGTCTGACAAGAAAGGTTGCAATGGAATTTTCTATGTCGGATACCAATATGCTCCAGAAGTTTTCATGGGATATAAGATATATTCTAACTCTGACTTAGTTCAAACAGTAACATGGGCAAACTATGAATGGTTCGCTTTGAGAAACTCAGTACAACCACAAGCTAGAGAACAAACAGACCAGTATGCAAATATTGAGAAAATAAGAAGACTTGACCCTAACGTTCCAGGAGTTTATGTTGACCTTTCTGGACAAACTGCAGCAGCAGTAACCAAAGTAAAACTGAAACTTAGAGTTCCTTTGTCATCTTTCCTCATCTTCAGGTTTTTAAGATACTTGCCAAACTGGGCAGGAAAAATTTCTATCGAACTTACTCCAAGCAAAAATAACTTAGTCATTGCACCAACACAAGACCCATTCACTCTTACAGAAGTAGTGGGAACAAATAAAATGTCATTCGCCGACTTTTGCAAAAACAAAGTTGACTTAGACTTTGGTTTCTCAAACTTCAACAATGAAGTAAACTATTATTTCAATGCTGCTGGAACTGCTTGGGACCCAGTTAAGTTCATGCGAAAAGTTTGAATGCAAGAGAATAGAAAGCAGACTTGCAGTCTATATGTTGGACCCAGATATTTCAAATGCTTTAGCTGCCAAATATAATTGCAGTTCCACTTATGTTCCCTATACACCAAATATCTGTCAAGACTTTGCAGGTGAAGTTGGAAACCAAAAGTGCTGACCCAGGTGCAAGAACAGATATTGCTTTAACAACTGCAATGAAACATGCAGATACTATGTTTGTACTGTTCAGACGAACTATAAATGACTATTCTTGTTTCTAACCCCGGTATTAAATATCATATAAACATAGATGGCAAAATATTATCCAAGAGAAGAATATTCTACAGTTGAGGATATGAGGTCATACAACTTGACATTAGATGCTATGAATTTAACAACAACTTCACAACAACCATTAACCCTGAAAATGCAAAGTTCTATTATGCCATATGTGAAAGTATGGACTCATACAGGAGGTCAAAAAAACTCAATATACAAATGGAGACGTTCAAACTTTTGGCTTGGCATTCCATTTGCTGACTCAGAAGACTTTATGGGTGGTATTTCAACTGTTGGTACTGTACAAATACAATATACTGGTGACAGAGACGGTCCAGATGAACTGAGAGCAAAGAAGTTTACAAAACCAATAGCACTTTTCACGGAAGATGCTCTTTTGAAGATTCGTTCGATGAAACCTGCTGGGGCTCCTCAGATTGGCATAACGACAGCTTCCAATCGAGCAGATTTTGGCAGCAGGTCAGTAAGTTGTTCTTGAACTGACTTCTCTCCGTCAAATATTGACAGTACGCCAGTTTTGACATAATATTGTAAGATAAACTTACCTTTAGAAATATCTGTAAGTTTTGAAGTTATATTTTTTGTCTGCTTCAAGAACTTTCACCATTTCAGTTATAACCAACTTTCTTTGCTTTATGGAAATATTTTGGTTCAGCAAAGACTGCTATTCTATAACATTTACCATTGTTTGTATAAAGAACTATTCTGTCAATGTATTTGTATTGTTTGTGAGTATAAACTTTGTTCTGCTTCAATTCGAAGAGATATCCGAATACGTCCATCTTTTTATTCTAAGTAAAATGTCATTTCCGAAAAAATAGAAGCGTAAGTGTTTCAAAAGGTTTAATGGCGGTGGCAGATGTGAAGTTAAATTCACCAACTCAAACAAACAGTCAAAGTGTTATTGTCAATGTCAAAGACAGAGATGTTGAAGTGGGGAAACCATACGAAGACGAAGATGGTATAACAATTGTTCTGTAAAAGACAACCAACATATCCTGAAGTTAGCAGAGACTTAAGTTCTGTTGCAGATATTCGAAACGACTACCAACAACTGAAAGACAAACTTCAAACTCAGGAGAAGATTTGTCAAGCTTTAGTATAATGTTAAACTTGGTCGAACACAACCTGTAAAAGTGAACTCATATGTCATTGCACCTCATGAAGTCTTTGAAAGAACTATTGAAACTTTTGACAGAGGCAGACGATATAAACATCAAAGAAATAGAACCCGACATTAGTTGCTGTGGTGTTTCATATAATGTCATTGACAAGATATACGTTATGAAAGGAGGTGAAACGTTGAACTTAAAGTATAGTTTCCCAGACGTCATAAAAATATTTGACGACCACAACATTTTCATTAAAATTTATTTGCTAAGTAAAAATGTCAAAACTTCTTGAAAGATGTTTGAAGAAAAATAATATAGACTTTATTTCATGTAAAGGACTTTACACACTTTTGAACGATATGAAAGACCCTGTTTTGTTTGTTCGTGTAGACAAAGGAAAGTTCTATGTCTTTACAAAATATTTGAACTTCTTAGACAGAGAACTTCAAGAAACGCCATGTGAAAGTTTAGATGAAGTTCTTCTCCACTTTCAGAAAAACTTTTAATATATATAAATGGCAGAAGATATAATGGTTTATACTATTACGACTAAAAACCCTGAGTCATATAATTCTATAACAACAAACTTACAAAGTCCTCAAGGACGGTATTGTAAACTAACCTTAAACACAATGACGACTAAAGCCTGTTTTGCTCTTTTGACACCAGAAGACTTTATTGTTGTGAATGGTAAAAAATACTCCTTTGAAGATACTTACTCAGATATACCACCAACAGGTTTTGTTGACTTATTTAATACTTTAAGTACGGGTGTAACATGTGCTGCAACTAGAGCAGGTTTCATTATGTTTGGATGTCCGACTGAGTTTACTATAAACGATATGAGCTATAATACAAAACTTATTTCTGGTTTTTACTACCAACAGTTTCCTATAACAGGAAAAGGTGTCATACAAGGAATGTCTATTCCATTGACATTAAGCACACCAATCTTATATATTGTTTCAAACTTAGGTTCAAAGTGTTATTCGAATGTCGACAGAAACTATTATGACCAAAAGATACTTATGCGTATAAACAATACTTTCTCTGCTGGTTTGCCTATTGTTCATTCGAATGCAGAATTTTCAACCTTAGTGAACTCAAACACTTTGGCAAGTATAACGTTGACATTAGTTGACGCAAACTTTGTTCCTGTAAAACTTTTATGTCCTATGTATTTGTCAATGACGGCAGAAAGTTTCGAATTGGAAGATGCAACTGGTGAAAGTATTGTATTACAAGAACAACTTCAACAACAAATAGCTCAAGAACAACAAATGCAACAACAAAGTCAAGAATAAAAAAAATATTTTTTTTTATTTTTATAAAAATGTACAGAATAGATGTTTCAGATTTTTATGACTTCCAAGCATTCAGAAATATGTGTCCATTTCGAGACTATAACAAAGCAGTCGAGAATTTGAAACGTTTAGTCATTTATGTCGACTCTGCCCCAGAATGTTATGTTATGAAAGAATGGGATGTAGTCTTTAACAAACCAAAGCAACAATAGTTTCAGAACAAGAATGTAGACAGAAACTTAAGAAAATAAAAGTCGTACAAGTTGGCATGAAGATGTTAGATGCTTGGGATATCTTATTGTCAAAGTTAGAAGATTTTTCAGTTCGAGGTATAAAGTTCTATACACCTTCTCCAAACTTCTATTCTATCTTCACTGGATATAAATACGAACAAGTAGAATGGAAAGAAAATATTATAGAAGCTTGGTTAGACCATGTCAAAGAAATTATATGCAATGGAAACGAAAAGGTTTATGAGTATATCTTATGTTGGTTTGCAAAACATCTTACAACATCCAAGTGCTAAAAATGAAACTGCTCTCATTATAATTGGAAAACAAGGAACTGGTAAGAACACATTCTTTACAGATATTTTGTGCAAACTGTTAGAGGCTATTCGAATCCCGAATATGACAAACTTAGAAAACATCTGTGGCAAGTTTAACTCTCAATAGAGAATATGAAACTTATAGTTTGCAATGAACTTCAAAAGTATAGATACAACAAAAGTTTTAAACTCAGATGCTTTGAAGAGTCTTATAACAGACAAAGTTGGAGTTGTTGAAAGAAAATATAAAGACCAAAGAGTTTGTGAAAATTTGCAAACTTCATTATGGTTTCAAACATTGCTGTTCCGATGAAGTTAGAAAGTTCTGACAGAAGATATGTAGTTGTCAGAACGTCAGATTCTCATATGCAAGATACAGAATATTTTGACGACTTAGCAGAAACTTTGACATCTGACTTTTACAACCACTTGTTCTCATATTTTATGACATTAGATATTTCAAAGTTCAATCCAAGACAAATTCCACATACCGAAGAGAGACAAACATTGTTAGAAGCAAACAAGAGTGTATATGAACTGTTCATAGATGAAACTGACTTTGTGTCATTAGATGAAAGGTCATTGTACGATTCGTATAAACAATATTGTCAAGAATATGGTTATATGACAGCGTCGAAACGAACATTCTTGGCAAATGTCAAAAGTCTTTTAGACGTACAGAATGGTGTATATACAAAGAAAAATTTTTATGAGTAAATTTTAAAAAAAATATTTTTTTATCCGATAGAAAAGATGGCAAAATTCATCTCAGTAAACAAGTACATGTCAGGACTTAAAGAAGAACTAGACCCATTCACATATTTGAATGTTTACTTCTACCATTTTGAAAAGTCTTCATTCAGCAAAGTTTGGAACATCGAACCAGTTAAGTTTGCTATTGTGACTAAAAATGGTGCGAAATTTGAAGACTTAGACATAGAAGGTTTGTTAGCAGTCAAAGAAAGTTTTGACAGAAGGTTTTCAAACCTTAAAGAAGGCAAAGCATACAAACTTGTTATACCTTATGAACCAAAGAAAGCAGACGACTATGAATATTATGAGTCTAAAGTTGTAGAAGTTCAAGGTAAATTGGGTAAAAAGATTTTAGAGTCTAAGCCAGTGTTTGCTCCTAAAGAGGAAGAGAACATTGACATTGACCCAGAAATGTTCTAAAAATAAAATTTTATTTTTACATGTCAAATTTCTTTTTCTCTGGAACTGGTTCAGGTTCTTTCTTCTCTTCTTCTACTTTCTTTTTCTTTCTTTCTTTCTTCTTCTTTTCTGGTGGAGTTATGTCAAATTTGGCGCAACTATATTTATGTAAAAGTTCTTTGTCCTTTAATAGCTCTCTATTCTGTTTTCTATTTCATCTTCAAGAACAGCGCATGTGTTTCTTTTGCATTCTAAGAAGTTTTGTTGGACTTCATCTCTCCAAGAGGCGTCATCTCTGTCAACAAGTCTGTCATTGACAAATTTTAAGACTGCTCTGCTTAATGTTTTATGGTTCTTGTCATATTCCCAGAAACAGAACTTTAGAACAAATTCCCTTTCTTGTTTACACTATGTAAGATTTTATGGTCGACAGATGTTTTGCTGTCGAAAAGCTTGTCTCGAATATAGATAGCGAAATCGCTAGACATTTTCTAAAAGATAAAAATTTTAATTTTTCTAAAAATATGTTAGAAAAAAAGTTTGCTGACATTGACAAAAAATTTGAGAATGTTTTAAACAAGAACAAGAGGAAGTTAGAAAATGCTCAGATAAAACCTATACATGACAAGTTCTTATTTGCTCAGAATGGTTATAACAGGTCTAATTGCACCACCTGGGTCGGGTAAGACTTTCACTTATCTTAAAATGGCTGCACAACAACAAGAACTAGATGAGAAGAAACCCATTCTATGAGTTAGTTGTTATTTGTAGTACTTCTGGTTAATTTGACCAAAACCGTCAATTCGTTCAAGATATTATAAAGAAGTCTAAGTTAGTATGTATAAAGGATACTGAGTTGTTAGATTGGATAAAGAAGTACCAAAGAAGAGTTTTGAAGTATAATGCTATAAATGAGTATATAAATTCTAAGTTCAAAGACCCAAATGAGGAAATGCAGAGAATATTAGAGAAGAACACTTCAGAAACAAACAGAAAGAGATAGAATACATTTCGAAGAAATTGCAATCTTACGATTGGAAGAATACCCTCATAGGTGTCTTCTTATCTTAGATGACTTTGCTTCTCATCCTTTGCTTAAGAATAGAGAACAAGATATGTGTCGAATTCTTAAGAAGCTCAGACACTTTAACATCTCAGTCGTAATATGTGTACAGACAGCAAAGAGTTTAAGTAAGGATGTAAAGAGAATACTTACTGACATTGTACTTTTCCCCGGATTGTCCGAAGACGATTTCATGGAACTTATGAAAGAGTCCATGGCAGGTAAGTTTGACAGACATGAACTATGGGAGAAGTACAAAGTCATACAAGACCCTCATACTTCTTTCAGAATTCATATCTATGCGAACAAAGTTCAAATTGTAAAAAGTCAAGCTTGAAAAATCTAAGTGTTTAGTCTTAGTAAGTAAGTCTGTTGTGGTGCTGGGGCTGTCGGTTCTTCTGGCTTTGGAAGGCATTCAGGAAGAGGAACGTCAGTCATCCGTTTGTGTCCTGTCGGAAGGAAAAATTTTTCCTGTCGGATGGAAGAGTTCTTCCTGTCGGAAGGAAAATTTTTTCCTGTCGGATGGAAAATTTTTTTCTGAAGTTCGACCAAAAAGTTCTCAATTTTCGAAAATTTGAATGGTTTACGGACGAACAACTGGAAAAATTTTTCCTGTCGGAAGGAAAATTTTTTCCTGTCGGATGGAAGAGTTCTTCCTGTCGGAAGGAAAATTTTTTCCTGTCGGATGGAAGAGTTCTTCCTGTCGGAATGAAAATTTTTTCCTGTCGGAAGGAAAAATTTTTCCTGTCGGATGGAAGGACTCGGAATGCCAGAAGGATTTGACGAGGCAATTTACCTAATTGAGCTACTTGAGCCATCTGAAGTCAAGCGTAAAAATAAAGAGTGCAATTTACTCTACTTGTTTGAAGTTGTCAAAATACTCTGTTATTTTTTCCTTTAACAATGGCAAATCTTCTTTGAAGGTAAGTATTGTACAACCTTTCATATCATAGTGTGTTTGAGGTAACGTATCTTGAACTATTTGTTTCACATCTTCATTTGGGGTCATTGAAATCGGTAAGTTTTCGCGATAGAACCAATTTCTGTCAGATTTGTAAATCTTAGCAAGGTCGTAAAAGCTTTTGTTGTTTCTTCTGACTAAATGCAACATAACCATATCTCTGTCTTCTTCATTTTCCAACTCTTCAGTATAAATCATATACTTATAGTTCTTTTCCTTTCCTTTTGGTACCGAACGTGGTATTCTTTTCTGAATGCTTTTGTCTTTTGCTTCAAGCTTGTTTTCCATCTCTTCACGTTCTTGTCTATGAATTTCGTCAAGAAGTCTGTAAATATTCCAAGCATAACGAGGCGAAGCCCACATTGCAACAGCATTTACAAGAAGTCTATGTACATACCAACCTCTCAAACCATTTGGCAAATTTTTACGATTTTCATGAGTTTTAGGCGACCCAGATAAAAGTCGGTCTCGCTGTGCTTCGCTCAAAAGTTCTTGTGTGCTTTGGTTTTTGAACCAATCGTCTGTATGTTTGGTATCTGGAGCAAAACATGCTGTCAAAATACTTTGCATTTGGTACATATCGTCTTTGACCGAACGAATGAGACGGAGTTGTTTGTTAAACTGTATGTACTCATATTCTTCATTTATGGCTTCATGAACGATAGCAGTTGTTGTGTTCTCTGTTGTTGACATATCTGTCTTTACATACAAAATAAAAAAATAAATAAAAATAAAACTAACTTTATTTTTTCTGTCTTAAGGAAACTCATGATTTTCATAGAGTTTTGGCGACTAAGGTTTCTTACCTACTCGCTGTTCTTCACTGTTTTCATAGAGTTTTGGCGACTAAGGTTTCTTACCTACTCGCTGTGCTTCACTGTTTTCATAGAGTTTTGGCGACTAAGGTTTTTTACCTACTCGCTGTTCTTCACTGTTTTCGTACGGAATCTCTTCTCTCGGTTTTCCGAGGGAAGCAAGCATATGCCATTTTACTCAGAATTTTGTTGCTGAATTCAGCAAAAATAATGTTTAGGGTAGAAGGTTAGATCTCACCTGTTTTCTCACCTCTTTTCTCACCTCATGAATTTTCATGATTTCATCGTACATGTTTTGTCAAGACTTCTTCGTACATGTTTTGTCAAGACTTCTTCGTAAATGTTTTGTCAAGACTTCTTCATCGTAATGAACGTATATGTTTTGTCAAGACTTCTTCGTAAATGTTTTGTCAAACATGAACGTATATGTTTTGTCAAGACTTCTTCATCGTAATGAGCGTAAATCAGACAAAAATAATGTTTAGGGTAGAAGGTTAGATCTAACCTCATTTCTACCCTCATTTCTACCCCAGTTATTTTATAAGCGTTTTACATGGTAAACGTTATTTTTTAAATTTTGTGAAAACTCAACGGTTTGACACATGCCCTAAAAATTATTTTACTCAGAATTTTGTTGCTGAATTCAGCAAAAATAATGTTTAGGGTAGAAGGTTAGATCTAAACCTGTTTTCTACCCTCTTTTCTACCCCAGTTATTTTATAAGCGTTTTACATGGTAAACGTTATGAATTCGTGAGACTTTAAACAGTTTTGTAGCTTCTATTTCTTCTTTTAGTACATCGAATGTTTTAACTATGCCGAAAGTCTCTTTATATTTCTTCTTGACATCAGATAGAAGGAAATCGTCAGCAGTTGGATAGTTTTTGTTCAGAAATTCTAACATGTCCATTTTATCTTCTGCTGGTTTTTCTGCTTCTTTCTTTAAGTCTGCATAGTCGTTTCTCATACGTTCTATCTCTTTGACGGAGTAGTTATATTTCCTCATTGCTGCTTTACATTTAGAACATTGCGGGTTCATTTTTGCGTTATACATTGAAATAAAACCAGCTAAAACAACTAAAGCGTCAATTGCTCTCTTCATCTCAAACATAGCGGGTCTTATTTGTTTGTTCCATACTTTGCCTCTTCTATCTTTATCTCTTATTTCCCAAACACATTCAGCAACTAACGAAACAAAGTTGTCGTAGGTCTTAAATTCTTCAGATTTATATATGTCAGAGATGTTCTTATATACCATGTCGCAATCTTTGTCCATAACCTTATGGTTGCAATGAAATCCTAGAAACTCATAGTTTACCTTTCGTATGAACTTCTTTATTTCTACTGAGTCAGTTGCTTTGACTTCAATTTCGTCGAATTCAGGAATAGTGAGTTTTTGTTGTTGGATTTCAGGCAATTTGGGTAAATGGTCGATGAGGTCCTGCATTTCATAAAGATACTGTTCATTTGTTTCATCTTTCGCACTACAGTCTAAATTACATGTTAAAAGTTCTTGCTTTATCTTCTGGATTTCTGTTTCAAAAGTATATGAAGAAGGAATGAAGCTTTTCATTTCTACTAACATAGATGTTGGATTCATGACTAAAGAGTTTGGTGCTGTTGTTTGAATTGTTGTTGTGCCGATTGTTGACATTTCTGTTCTTTTATACAAAATAAAAAAATAAAAAAAAATAAAACTAACTTTATTTTTTATTTCGGGAAAATTCATGAAAATTCATGAGGGTAGAAATGAGGTTAGATCTAACCATCTACCCTAAACATTATTTTTGGGTCCTTTACACTCATTACGAAGAAGTCTTGACAAAACATTTACGAAGAAGTCATGAAAATTCAAGAGGGTAGAAAACAGGTGAAAAAACAGGTGAGATCTCACTTCTTCACCTAAATTATATTTTTGGGTCCTTTACACTCATTACGATGAAGTCTTGACAAAACATTTACGAAGAAGTCATGAAAATTCAAGAGGGTAGAAAAGAGGTGAGAAAACAGGTTAGATCTAACCATCTACCCTAAATTATATTTTTGGTGTAAATTTCATGATTTTCGAGAGTTTTAGACCATGTTAGAAAACAGGTGAGAAAACAGGTTAGATCTAACCATCTACCCGACATTCTCGTCAAATACAAAAAAATACAAAAAAATGACACTTTTTCATTAGATAACTGTTATTTTTTGACGAAGTGAAGGTTGACACTTCGTCAAAAAAATCCCTGAAATCATATCTTACATACAAAAAAATACAAAAAAATGACACTAACTTTATTTTCTGACTTTCACAAAAGACCAAAAATAAACGCTTTACATGTATTTTTCAGCAACTTCGTCAAATAATTTTATAGCTTTATCTATCTCATCTACTTCAAACGTTTCTTTACCTTTCGTGGGAGCACCATACATTTTCTCAAAAACTTCAAGCAGTTCTGTTTCAGCAGCTCTCATATCATTAACGAACACAACCTTGACTCTATTGACTGTACTGTCATATCTTTGAGTTATATTATATGTTCTTCCTATCTTATATCTCTTTGTATTGAAGTCCTTCGGTTTCTGAACGATGTAAAGTAAGCCTTCACTGCAACGTTCCGTATCGAATGAACCATATGTTATGAAGTTATATCCAACAACTAGGTCTAACCATAACAGAACTATTGGTATAAGACTTTTGTCTATAAGATATGCTCTTGTTCCATGAAATGCTACTGATATCATAAGCTCAGGATTTCTTGTCAAAAATTTCTGAGTTGAAGCATTTCTAACCCAGTCCTTCGGTTTCTTTCCAAATGGAGATATAATGTCTGACAAAGAATATTTGTTGTATTTCTTTGAGTATCTTACGTTTAAATCACCTATTCTAACCAATTTGGTGTCATTGTCTATCTTTTTAACTGTTTCAAACTCAATGTTTGTCATATATGTTCTTACATACAAAATAAAAAAATAAATAAAAATAAAACTAACTTTATTTTTTCTATCTTAAGGAAACTCATGACAAATTCAAGAGGGTAGAAATGAGGGTAGAAAACAGGTTAGATCTAACCTTCTACCCTAAACATTATTTTTGGGTCCTTTACACTCATTACGAAGAAGTCATGACAAAACATTTACGAAGAAGTCATGAAAATTCACGAGGTGAAAAAAGAGGTGAAAAAACAGGTGAGATCTAACATGTTAACATAAATTATATTTTTGGTCCGGGAACAACTTTCTCTCAATTGGAGCTGTGGCATACTCTTTGCGTAAACGGTTCAGACCTTCTTCGAACTCTTGGTCTCTCTTCGATTTGGACTGAGATTGGAATTGCTGGGGTGGAGCTTGCTGGAACATCCAAGGGTTGGGGAAGTAAGGCATAGGCAGAGGATGGTAGTTCGGGAAGCCTTGTGGTGGGTAGTAACCTTGAGGTGGAAATTGGTAGAAATTCGGAGGTACTTGCTGGAACTGAGGTTGCTGAGGAGACTGTTGTGGTTCTTTAGGTTCCTCTGGTTTGGGAATGGACTGGGTTGGTGGGACGTGGGACATTCGTTTGTGTCCTGTCGGAAGGAAGAACTTTTCCTGTCGGAAGGAAGAACTTTTCCTGTCGGAAGGAAAATTTTTTCCTGTCGGATGGAAAAACTTTTTCTGTTGGAAGGAAAAACTTTTTCTGAAGTTCGACCAAAAAGTTCTCAATTTTCGAAAATTTGAATGGTTTACGGACGGACAACTGGAAGAGTTCTTCCTGTCGGAAGGAAAAATTTTTTCTGTCGGAAGGAAAATTTTTTCCAGTTGTCGGGAAAATATTTTCCTGTCGGATGGAAGGACTCGGAATGCAAGAAAGACTTGACGAGGCAATTTACCTAATTGAACTTAACGACTGCGTAAAAGACTACTTGCGCAAGGTCATGAAGCCCAAGGTCAAGTTCACCACTATTTCTGGAAGGGCTGCCTTGAATCTCGAGACTTCGACTGGAATTCCAATTCAAATACCAGAAAACACTCCTTTCGACGACATAAAGCAAGCAAAGAAAGAAGCTCTTGTTAAGTTCCTAAACAAACGTCCTTGGATACTACTTCCAAACAAGGAGAACCCCCTACCCATATGAAATTGGCAATTCAGTCTCTCCTTCGCTTCTCGGGTCAACCATTCTACATAACCTGTGAAGGCGACATCCAACCAGTTCAGTAAACCTTAACGTTTAACTGCACTTTTTTATGTTTTTGTGAAAGTGTCAAAAATAAATTGTTTTCATGAGTTTTCTACGATGTTAGAAAAAATGTTATTTTCTAATATCTTCACATTCAATACTTTTTCAGCACTTTTCCGTAGTTATATATGAAAGACAATTCGAGATAAAAGTCATAGTACAATGGAATAATATGTTGCACACCATTTGTTGTGAACCAAACTTGAAAGTCAGAGAAACTGTTACTAGGTGGTTCATAGAATTTAGAAGCAAAGTCATAAAAGTCCTTACCAATACATAGAAAACTATTGTTGCTTGAACTGAAACTTGCATGACACATAACATTTTGAGGGTCAAACACGTTTCTATAAACTGTCAAATCTGCTGGTGGAAGTATAAATTTAAATGGACCATCTGGTGGTAATGGTTCGTTCTGGTTTAGTAACCGAAGAAATTGTGCCCAAGAACGTTTGTCTACTTTCCAAAATAAAAACTCTGTATCTCTTGGAGGGTTAATTTCAATCTTTTGAAATGAAACGGTGGAGTTCATCTTGTCATATTCTAGTTTCAGATAGTATGTTCCATTTAGTAAAGAGTCGTATTTTTCTTGAAATTCCCAATAATATTTGTTCATTTGAGTTTGAAAGTCATTTAGAGTTTTCTCAAGACTTTCGTCTGAACGAACTGTAAAGATTCTCATTTCGTCAAATTTGTCTATTAGACCATCAGAACCTTTATACTGCCCATGAAAATATACTGCGGAACATAAATGCGTTAGTTCTATTTGAAAAACAAAACTCTTCTAAATCCTATTGCCTTTGCATCTGAAGGACTTTGAAGCCAACGAATTGGATAGTCAAACCTGTATACTCGGGATGAAATTTCTTCATCTGAAATAGTCCTACCAGCATTTGTAAAGATATAGTCTAACGGTTTTGTATCTGCTACTTTTGTTCTTTGTTTTTCAACCTGAAGCATTTAATATATGTAAAATATATTGTTTTAAAATGGTATGCCATTTCATATTCTCATCTAACAAACAAGTTTCCCAACGGTCTTCTCCAACAAACTCAGCGTACATTTCAAATAAAATAAAAAACGTCACTTTTTAAAAAATAAATTTTTACTTCATGCAATGTTTAACACATCGAAAGGCATGTCCATAAGACGTTCTTCTCTAACCTCTCTAGTCTGTTTGGATAATTGGCACGTGCTGTTTCCAAATCCATTTCGTAGCGAAGACCAGACAATTTGTCATAGACTTTTATGGGTCTTCCCTTCCTATATTTAAAATTCTTCGAAACTCTCCAACCATATCTTTGCAACTCTGCTTTTATTCTAGCAGATTTTCTATCCATTCTATATGGGGGCATTTTTATAAAAATAAAAAAATATTTTTTTTCTTTACTTTACATAACCGCCTGCTGCCATAAGTCTTTGACGCCAACCCATACCAGCTAATGAAGGTTGACTTGGTTTAGTTTCCAAACTAAACTTTGGTTTTGGTTTATCTTCAGTTTTTGGTTTTTCTTCTTCTATCGGTTTTTCGTCACTTTCGGTTTCTCTGACTTTACTTCACTTGCAGGAACAGTTGTGTCGTCAACATCTTCATAAATATCATATGCCATTTGTTTTTGTTTTCCTTTCAACTTTTTGTGTTTGTTGTAAAGTTTAGAATATTTCGACTCTAAGTCAATGAGATGTTCTATAATGAACTGTTGGTCAGTGAAGTAAACTTTTCCATCTGTTGTCTCGAAAGCTCCTTCAGACTTCAATATTTATTTGTGAGAGTCTGTTTCTTTTTTGAGATACTTGCCGTTCCATTTTTATGAAAAGTGACTTTGTAGTTAGGGTTTGTATTTCCAGACCTGGCACTTTCTATTATTGAATTTTTCTCTTCATCTGTAAGTTCTTTGACAGGTTTTGACAATGGTTCTGAACTTTTTGTTTGTGGTGTCAAATCTACCGTTTCAAACTTCTTCGGTCATTCATCTCAGTAAAAAATTTTAGTTTGGTTTGTTTTCAACTGGTTGTTGTTGTTTTTTAAGTCGGTCTAAAACTTCCTGAGGTATAGGAAGAACTTGACAAACACGTTGTGTAACTGCTGGAAGCCGACAAATCCATCTTGAACCCATTTGTCTCAATGCTGTATTGTTCATTTCATCTCAGTAAAAAACTTTACATTCCCCACGTTTGAGGCGGTTGAGGTTGGTTATTGTTTACCCATTGTTGTGCATGGTTATATCCTCTGTTAAAGAATCTTTCACCTTGGTCCATATAGTGTCCTGCTTGGTTATAGTAGTCATTTGCTTTGTTATAATAGTTTCCTGCTTGTCTTCCTACATTGTCCATCCATCCTTGAACTTTTCCTCTTGTTTCAGGATTTGGAATAAGATTTGTTGCATCTCGTGCTACATCCCAACCTTTCTGTACAGTTTGTATAATAGGTTGTGCTTTCTCTTTAAGTATACCTAATGTACTCAAAATCTTCCTTCCAACTCCAAATACACCTCTGGCTATTGTTCCCACTGCGGGCAAAAATCTGGATGCAACTCCTGCTAATGCGCCAAATAAACCCATTTCTTATAGGATAAAAAATGACGAATCCAAACAAGGACCCCTATGTTTCTAAAGCGACAAAAAAAGCACTCATGATAAAAATCTTTAGTTCAACACCAAATGCTTGGTTTATGGATATCTTGGAAAACATTCCGAGAGTTAGAACAGATGGACCACCATACTGGCTAATATTTGTCGGTCAAAACACAAGATACTGTGAAGCCATACCATTATGGTCCAAAAATATTTTAGATGTGAAAACTGCTTTGACAATATTCGTTGACAAATACCATCCAACAAAACTGACATCTGACTGTGAAAGTTCTTTCAAATCAGATGATGTAAAAAACTATCTGCGTTCAAAAAATGTAAACCAATATTTCATTGTCGACCAAAACCATTCTGCTCTTGGTGTCATTGACGGTTGTATAAAAATGTTAAGAGACTTAAACCAACCACAAGGTGGTGAAGCAAATGAAATGTCATATGACGACAAATATAGACACTTCTCCATGGCAAAGATGAGACAAGTTTTAAATATTTACAATAGCCGTAAACAAAAAGGTTTGGGAAACCACTCCCCCGAAGAAATGAAAAACAACCCTGACTTAGAGAAAGACTATATATTTAATAATTTAGTCAAAAGAGACAAACAAGAAAGAATGCCGGGCTTCAAACTTCAGAAAGGTGACAAAGTAAAAATAGAAATACCTAAACGCGACCCATATGAAAATACTATTGACTATGACAACAATGGGAACCCGACAGGTACTCACGTTCGTGTTCGTAAAAATAGAAGAAAGTATACAAGAGAATATTATGAAGTTTTAGGCAAACATGGCAAAATGTACAGACTGCAAGCAGAAGATAAAACTACTATTGTCAGACCTCGTTTCAAACTTGTCAAAGTTCAAGGTGGTATACTTTCAAAGACAGTTCCTAACAAATATAAGACAACTCCTGACGAATATGCTAAAGAAGTTGAAAATGACGACTAAGCATTTCTATACCATGCGTAAACTGTCATGTAAGGTGGCATGTATTCTTTACTTTGTCCCGTTGTTTGCGTATATCCTGAAACGCGATGTGTATGGTTTCCATCTCCCTGAGTGTTACCCCAGAAACAATTTATAGCAAACTGAACGTTGTCTTTAACATCATATCCTTTACCTTTTGTCATTGCTGACCAATCCCAAAATTTATGCTTATGCCAACCTGCTTGAGATGTACTTAAATCTATGTAGTGACTATGTGCAGGTAAATTTTCACCTGAAATCGTTTTACTTCCACCTGTTTCCTTTGAAGAGTTTGCACAATACAAAAACCTGTCGACTATTTGAGTCCAAGTTCCAAAACCAAGTACTACTTCTGGTCTGGTAGAGTTCATTGACGTATAAATAGAGCCTATAGGATATAATGTTTGAAGTATTTCTGTCTTTAATGTTTGAAGCTCTGTTTTGTCTGCTTTCTTGTCATATAAATCTTGAGCAGTGAATTTAATATTATGTTCATCCTTCATGACATAAACATCTTTACATCTAATGTTTCTCATCGTCGTTATGTTGTCATCCGATGTTAAACCTTGTGGAAAGTTAGGAGGTTTACAATATAATGCATCCCCACCAGTTTCTTCAACCGTTCCTTCAATACTTTCTATAGCAACAGTTGTAAAACTTGTATGTGTATGAGTCTTATTTGCTTTCTTCTCTAACTCATCGTTAACATAAGTTTTATCTGCTTTAAGGTCTAAACATCCTGAAACCCATCCTGTATCAGCTTTAGTTTTTAAAATCTTCGATGTCCATTCATGATACCATTCAGCCCTTTCTATAATTTCATTATCTTTTTCATCCACATATTCCTTATCCGCTTTCTTCTCTAACTTACTAGCCACATATTCCTCATCCGCTTTCTTTTCAAGGCTAACGTTTAAGTCTGTTATTTCAGATATAGAATGTGTATGAGTCTTTTTAGAATATTCGTTTTCAGCTCTTGTCACTTCACTTGACATTTTATTGTCAACATATGTTTTGTCTGCTAGTTCAGGATGAGTATGTTCTTTTGTTGCATAAGCATTGTTAGCTCTTTCTTCTTCTTTTGCTATTGCATCGTCTACATATTCTTTGTCAGCTTTGTTGTCAACATCTGTTTTCAAAAGAAGTTCATTTATAGGTTTCTCGTTTAAAGTTCCTTTTGTTGGATTTATACAGACAGTATGGTTCTTCTTGTCTTGAAATAGAAACTCATCTGTCATTGGGTTTAATGTCAGTTTTAAGTTTCCTTCTTTCAATGACTCAGATATCTTAGAATAGTTTGAAAAGTTTGTTGTGTTCTTATTTAGAGCTTGCATAATGAGTTGTCGGTTGTGTTGTATTTCTCTCATGGAAGCAATATCTTTCGACATTTTTATTCTAGATAAAATATGCTTCCAATAGAAAAAGAAAATTCAAGAGTTGCTACAACTAAACTATTAGATGAACTTTTTACTAATGTCGGTCAAAAGTTTGAGACAGAGACCGTAAAGCATGAAGGCTATCGTTTTGACTACCCATTAAGATGGCTAAGAGACCCATCTGTCACAAAAGCTATTGGCTTTCGTAGAATGAAGTTTGTGTCTGTAGAAGATAAAAGTTTTCCATTTATTGTAAGGTTTCATATAGATTATATATCTGAAGGGAAACGAAAAATGTGGGAAGAAATTGAGCTAATACAAGTTGACCTTTCATCTTCTCTACAGACTGCGTTAAAAAATATAGAAGATAAAATAAATTCATGTTATGCAAAATATGCTGATGAATATGCAAATACCGAGAGCACACTTTATGTGAGAATTGTATATGACAAACAAAATTCACAAGTGTCATTTCAAATCTACGAAAACAATCCAAATAAAGACGAACAAATATATACAGAATTCACTGCAATGTCATGGTATTATTTGCAAAGAATGTTAAATCAGAAAGTCGAACTTCCTTTAGCAAATATTTACAGTCGATATGCAAGAGATGAACCATATTTATTTAAAGATGTTTTCGACCAAGATGCTATTATTGTTCATGCTTCATTTTCTGGCGCCCAAAACTCTTTCTTATGCTTGGCAAATGACTTTTACGAAAAACCTACAAAGTTATACGAACCACCAAGTGGAAGTATTTCAGACTTTCAAGTATGGTTTACTACAGATGGAAGAAAAAGAATAATTCCATTATACCATGTGTTTTACTTAGAACTTAGTTTCATATACAACTACTATCGAACGGTAAAAATATAATTTTTTAATACGGTTGAGGTGTTGGATTTGGTTGCCAACTAGACTGTGGTGCAGGTTCAGGCTGTTGTATAACAGGAGCTTGTTCTTCTGGTTCAGGGTCTTTAGGTATAATACCAACGAACTGACCTACCCTTTTACCAATATTTTTGACACCGTTCCAAATTCCTCTTCCGACAGATTTTATTCCATTCCATATACCTCTTCCAACATTTCGAAAGAAGTTTCCTATCTTACTGAAGAAACCCATTTTACTATATGTAAAAATCTAATGTCCGCCTAGTCTCTTACGTTTCCTGTTGAGTTCCATAGCATTCTTTAACTGGAGCTCATACATTCTGTTTCTCCTCTGGTAGAAAACATATTCTGGGTCAACTCCTGTGTTCGCGTCATCTGCATAAAGTTGTTTATATCCCACTTCAGGGTTTGTATAAAACTCTTTCCATCTCATATTTGCATACCATGGTGGCAAACCTAACGCAGCGTCATTTGACATGGCAGTTTGCATTTGTACATCTGTTGGCACTTGACCATAGTTTGCCATTGCAGTTTGTATTCTAACTTCATTTGGAATATTCTCTGGGTTTGGTTGTCCAGGTTGCTGTGCATTCGCTAAGTTCTGTGCGTCCATTTAATATTAGATAAAAATATCTCTTACGAGTATAGATCCGTATTTTTCCCAAGTGAGCGGGGTATCTCCAATCCCAGCCCTATCGTCCTCCCAGTGTCAGTTTTCAATATAAAATCCAAATTTTTTTTGAAAATAAAAATTTCGAGAAATTTTTCTGATTTTTTTTCTTTGATTTCAATAATTCAAAATAAATTTTGGAGTAAAAAGACACTATTTAATGAAATTCATATGAGTGAATGTGGATAAATACTCTCAAAACATACAATTTATCTATTTTTTCTTTATATTATCAACTAATTAGTGATAATTTTTTTTGAATCAGATTTTTTTTCATTAAAAACATAATATATAACACAACAATGATGCACACATACGTATCTACACATCAAAATATAAAGCTTGTTTTGGTCTGGGCATCCCAACCCAAAATTCTTAAAAAATTGAATAAAATTGAATACTTGGGCTGGATACCCATCCCAAAACCGAATTGAATTTTTTGAATTAAAGAATATATTTATGTATTTATAATATACATGTGATGTCTATAAAAAATACTAAATTCTAAAAAAAATTCAATTTATTCAAAACGTATACTAAGTGATCACTTCATTAGTAGGATCAGCAATCCTACTAAATGGTGAGAACGCCACTAACTCAAAAGGGAGTCCTTGGAGCTCTTGATCTCTTGTCAGTAGAGTTCATAATGAGGCATGGCATCTACTGATTAGAGATCAGAGCAATCCTACCTTACCTTCAGGAGCTACAAAGCTCCTAATCGTTACGAGAGGGAGCCTTGGAGCTCCTGAAGCTCATCAGCAGAGGCTATTTACCATTTGGGCCTCTTCTGATGAAAGATGCGAAACACGTCTACGAACCAGGAGCTTCAAAACTTCTAATCCTTACTAAAGGGAGCTTTGGAGCTCCTGAGTCTCCATCAACAGAGTCCCAGATGGTAAATGTCCTTTGCTGATGAAAGATGCGAAACACATCTACGAACCAGGAGCTCCAAAGCTCCTAATCCTTACGAAAGGGAGCTTTGGAGCTCCTGAAACTCCTTTTACTATAAAATAGGACAGTTTTTCTTCTGAGGTTCTCATCAAATCTAAGACTTCAGAAGAAAGCTGTCCTATCAATGTATACTTACACTCTCATGGACTACAAGTGTACAATTTTAAGGCAGAGATTATCCGAGGCCTCTCATCAAATGAGGGACCTCGGATAATCTCTACCTTAAGTAGTCAAATAACTTTTCTCACTATTTAGGAACAAAAGAACAAGAGTTGGAGTACTTTAAGGCAAGATTCTTCCGAAATCTCTCATCGAATGAGAGACTTCGGAAGGACCTTGCCAAATCCTTGAACGCCAATATCCTTGGAACTGAGCTAGAACCAGGGAGAAGTAGCATACTATAGAGCACGATGGTAATCTCGGAAATGCTTATATCGCCCCAAGCACAATATTTAAGAAGTCTAACTCATATATACAAGAAGTCAGGCTGAATAGATATTGTGCATATGGTTTGCAGAACTCTCATGATATTTAAAATTCATGTTATCCCAAAAAGGTGACACTTTGGGTGTATCGTCCATCCCAGGGATGCAAAAATCACATCACCTTGGATCTATACTTACGAGTACATATACTGAACATTTGCAGGCATTGGTTCATCTTCATATTCTCTGTACTTTTCTGCCACGTCAAAGAAATAAATGACACAATGGAAAAAACCTAAAACAAGTAGTCCTATTTCAAACCACATTTACTTACTAATAAAATTTCTTTGTTATGACACTTTCTCCGGTTTATAGGACCTCTCTCATATTCTATCTTGTCATATCTAAACTCATAGTCATGTATGTCCTCTAACCATTTCATAACGGTTTCCAAACCACTTTTATCGGATGTAAAGTAAAAGCATGGATGGTTATGTATAACGTCTAAAGTTTCTAAAGAGTCTCTCAAAGTCCAGTCTACTTGGTATTGAAAATCCCATGTGTTATAGAACGGCGGGTCCACTATAAAGAAAACATTTTCCTTGTCTTTATATTTTTCATACAACTCTGTCCAATAACATCTCACAAACTCTATACCCTCAATATATTTTTCTATGTCCTCTTTGAAAACATTTGTATAGTTAAGATATAAAACTTTTGACATAAGTGTTTCAATGTCATGAACTCTTATAGAACCACTATATAATAGTCTAGCAGATATACTATCCCAGTCTATATATTCTGCTTTTTTCAAAACCTCTCTCACAATATTTTGCTTATCTAATGGTATACGTTCCATCTTACCTATAGGTATCTTTTCTTTTAACTCTTTCAATATATTGTTTGTGTCTGGTATATGTTTGAGACGGTCCATATAGTTGTCGAAGTCATTGCATATAATCTTTGAGTCTGGGAATATTGTATGGCACAAATGGGATATATAGAAACTTCCACCGAACAAATCTACAAATGTTAGACCATTCGGTAGTTTCTTAAGTTCTCTCAATATAATATCTTTACATCTACTCTTATTTCCAAAGAACGGTAACGGGGGTTTTGTAAAATTCATTTATATATAATAATAAAAATGTTTTTTCCTGAAAAGTGACAGAAAAGTGACAAAACATGAAAACATATATAATTTGTGAAAAGCGACACATTATATAATGTTTTCGACCCAGAAGAAGGCTTCTTCCCAGAAGCAATGGAGGAAGAAGAAGAGTCCTCCGAATTCACACCAGAAGACTAACAATTTTCCGAATAAAAACTTCATTTATACTAAACATCTTCGGGGCTAGAGGGCACGAAGTGCCTGGAAGCCCCACTACCTTTTTTTTTAAAATCAGAGCAAATGAATGTTTGGTTAAAAATTTATATATGATTGGAATAGGAACTTATCTTACGTATTCAAAACGTGACAAAATTCAAAATTTGAAAGGATATGATCCAGGTTGGCATATTAGTTTTAACAGATAATAAGGCCTCATACAATGGTAAAAATCTAAAATGGTTAAATTCTAATGTATTTTAACATATTTCTTTTGTGAGTTGAGGTTTTTGATTTGAGTTTTGATCCAAAGAGTTGCCTTTGTTGTATATATGTGATTTTCAGGCTTTAATATCTTTGTTAATGATATTTAATATAGAAATTATAGAAACTTCATCTCAATGGATTCTAGATGTGTGTCATAATATTGTCTATTTGTAAAGGTATGATTTTTCTTTATTTTTGTGTATTCATTGATATTGATTAAATAAATTTGAACAATTGAGAAATTCTTACATCTGTAATAATTAGATATGAAAGGCAGATGATAGACCAGTTTGAGATTAGGTTCAAATATTGCTAGTTCAGAAAATTTGGTCGAAATGGAATATCTGAAAAATTCTTTTTGGAGGAAGATCATCATTTTCACATGAAAATCGGGAACCTTGCATGATGTTTCTTTTGTTGGGAACTCAAGAGACGCTTTTACTGTATTTTTCTTTTTTGATCGAATTTGAAAAGGGGAAGATCGGAAAATCTTTCAGTAGATTATCCTTTAGGACATGCCCTACTTCCAAAGCTGGTGTCAAATAGAACTATCTCATGGAAAATTTTGGAAAGAAAAAAACGATGGGATAACAAAAATTGAGAGTTGTTAAGTTCTCAAAAATAGTATCGCAGGTGAAGTTAGAAAAATTTCATGTCATATGTCACTGATATATAATACCTTGCAAAAAATTGAAAAGGAATTTGACAGATAAATTCAATTAGGTGTTGACCACTGATGACTGAATTTTTTGAGGAGTAATTGCTCCGAAGATGTTCATATCACTTTCAACTTAACATGGTAGTTAAAGTTGCTATCAACGGTTTCGGCAGAATTGGCCGTCTTGTTTTCCGTGCTTGCCGCAAGCTCTATCCAAAGGATGTCCAAGTTGTCGCTATCCACGATCTTGGTGACATCAAGACAAACGTTTACCTCCTTAAGTACGATACAGCTCACCGTGCATTCCCAGAGCCAGTCACAGTCGATGAGGCTAAGCAGGAATTCACAGTCGGTGAAGGCGCTGACAAGTGGGTTGTTAAGTCAATCGGTGGCCGCCTTGGCCCATCCCAGCTCCCATGGAAGGAGTTCGGCATCGATGTTGTCCTCGAGTCAACAGGTATCTTCCGTACAAAGGCCGAGAAGGATGCTGAAGGCAAGATCACAAAGGATGGTTATGATGGCCACCTTGTTTCTGGTGCTAAGAAGGTTGTCCTTTCCGTCCCATCTGCTGATGAGATTGAATGCACACTCGTTCTTGGTGTCAACGATGAAGATCTCAAGCCAGAGACACGCTGCATCTCCAACGCTTCCTGCACAACAAACTGCCTTGGCCCAGTCGCTAAGACACTCAACAACGCCTTCGGAATCCGCAACGGCTTCATGACAACAGTCCACTCCTACACAAACGATCAGGTTGTCGCTGATACAATGCACAAGGATCTCCGCCGTGCTCGTGCTGCTGGCATGAACATCATCCCAACATCCACAGGTGCTGCTATCGCTCTTCCAAAGGTTTGCCACGGTCTCCCACCAAAGTCCCTCGATGGCTTCGCTCTCCGTGTCCCAACAATCACAGGCTCCCTCGTCGACCTCACAGTCAACGTTAACGCCAAGGTCACAAAGGAGGAAGTCAACGCTGCCCTCAAGAAGGCTACAGAGGAAGGCTCCCTCAAGGGCATCATGACATACGTCACAGACCCAATCGTTTCATCCGATATCATCGGCTGCCAGTACTCATCCATCGTTGATGCTCTCTCCACAAAGGTTCTTCCAAACCCAGAAGGCCAGGGCACACTTGTCAAGGTTCTCTCCTGGTACGATAACGAGTGGATGTACTCATGCCGCTGCGCTGATATCTTCCACCGCCTTGAGAAGTATCTTTAAACTAAACAACTTTCGATTTGATTGATTAACAAAAAAAATTAAGTGTTTTTTTAGATGTTTGTACTCTATTTGTATTATAGCATGGACAAATGTTTTTAATTGTTAGAGTTTTTCTGTTTTTGGATAAAATTTTAATGAAAAATATTGAAGTATTCGATTTAAAAGCTAATCTATGAGCACATTTACTTCCTTCTTAGTAAGGTAACAACTATGTTATTGCATCGATTTGTATTTTCATTAGTTGAAATTATGGTCATCTTTTATTAATATTCAAATTTAACAGATACTATTGAATTTGATAATCTCTAGCCTACAAGTATCATTTAGACTACTTACATCTGTCTCTGCGAACATTATAAAAAAAATGTATTCTTTCCCAATTCAAGAACTACATTAAAAGGGGTGGCACTCTTTTTTGACACTCAAAAAGTGCTCCCTAGGGTAAAAGCTCTCACTTTATTGTGAGATCCAGAGGGCATTTTTCTTTGAAGTTGCCATGAATAAATTATATACAAGATACTCGTTAATGTTCATATAGAGTAACCTGAAGCAAATTTATTATTCGTAATTATGTTTCGCATTGAAAACTCATGAGCTCAAATCAAGAAGCGTTCAAAATGCAAATATCCTACGTTGTGATACGATCATTGATGACCACAAAGTTTTCGGTTAAGTATATATACATTCTACTAGGTAATACTCCAACCATCTTTTAAGGTTGTTTACAGCAAAGGTTTATAGCAAAATATATATAGACCTAGTTCCAAATCATTCGTTTGGCGTTGTTATGCAGATTTAATTTTGACCGTTATAGCAATAAATCACGCGTTATACATCTTATACAAATTTATTATGAGTCATGGATGTTTACTGTAGATGAATCTACATTATCAACCTTTTTTGCATTATATCAAATTTTTTATTCTTAATATTTCAGAATAAAATCCTTTGTTTATTCAATTATACAAGTAATATTTTTATAATGTTCAATATTTAGATGATATTATGGATATTGAAAGATTTTCAAAAAAATTCGGATTATTTATCAAATTTAATCAATCCATTATTCATTACCCCTATATATCTATATCTTATTTAACATTCGTGCCTAAAGCTCACTTTTGGTCTTGTTTTTTGACAGGGTTGGCCGCATAAATATCTGAGATAAAAACTACGTATGAAACTGGGATGTGGTATAACGATTAAAACCGCCGGATTGGCTTTATTTTTGGGGTTCCGAGTTCGAACTAAGTGCCATATATTTCTTTTTTTCCTTTTTTTTATATTTGAAAAATAAATAGAAGATTGCTATTAGTAACAAACAATTAAGCTGTTTTTAATCACATATATGAATAAATTAAGATTGCGAATAACTATAATTTGCTTTTGACATAGATTTGTTAATATGAAGCAATTGAATGTCCTTAAGTTCACTATTCATACCAAAGGACCTATGCAATCTTGGTATAACTGAACTATTCATACCTTAACATTTAAATTTTCGGAATTATTCTCCATTGTTATAGGTTGGAAAGTGATTACAAACATAAAACGTATTTTAAGATAGGTAGATACAAATAGACTGTAAAATACAAATAACATAAAACAATATTCTAAAAAATCTTTATTCTCGTGAAAATATTCATTGAATATAACATGTATCTAATGGTTCATTTGAATTTAATATAATGCAAAATTGAAAATTATTGAGAATAATTTCCAAATACTATGAAATTAGGTAATACAATGGTATTTGTTGTATGTTTTTATGTTTGTATTGTACTAAATCAAAAATATAAGAATTTTTTGTTAAATTTATCGGGAATCCATCATTTAAGTTTCATTTATCTATGCACACATGCTAATATAGAAAAGACTATTTAAATGCGTATATCTAAAATAGGTTAATGTAAACCAATAGAGTAATTGAGGTAAATGTTTTGCAATTTTGAAATTTACTCATGTTTATGTTGCAATGCGATATTATTCATATAGTACCAGATCTTATGATAATAATAATAAAAATTATTTGAACAAATAATGAGATTGGTATTAAAAATTAGATTTTGATACACAGCTTCATAATTTTATTATATACAAAAGAATTTCAAGTGATTATCAATATTTATTTCTCAATATTGTTTAAAATTTAAAGATCAAAGTTCACTTTTTTTGAATTAAGAAATAAAAAATCTTATAACTGTTTTGTGAGTCGATTTTAATATAGCTTCAAATATTATTTTACAAAAATATGCGAAATTAAATACGAAATTATTAATCTTTGATCAAATACCAAATTGATTATTATTTAATTAATTGTTGGTGATAATACAATTCATTGATATAGCGAAAAAAAAATAATATGCATTCGGATTCGAACCTGGGTTTTCCGACCCCAAAAATAAAGCGACTTACCAAATGAGCCACATGATATTTTCACTCAATTTTTATTTTTAACTATAAGAATTTTCACAAAACTTGCTTGTCTCCAAATCTACCATCAGCTACATAATTGAACAAAACTCACAACGCCAAAGAGTAGCTTAATACTATACATTTCAATGTATGGTTTACTTCATTTTCAAAAATTATTACATATTTTTCAATTAACGATTTTTTCCCAAATGACTTTACTCACAAAACCGACCCATTTATATCGCTTATTACTGACTTACAAAGTCGAAAACACAAGTTTTTGCCGTCTTCAGAACATATGATTTAATAACGGATATCATTTTTAAACAGATGTGTATCTATTAATGAATACTTTCATTAAATCTCTTACTGCAGAGGAAGAATACGGGTCTAATATGGCCACAGAGACATGTGTCAGATTTTGAATTTTTTTAGATTTCAACACGGTTTTTCCGTATACTGTAAATTTTTATTTTATTACAACTTTCGTATTTTTAGCTAAGTAATATACATTCAAATGACGCATTAATAGATAAAATAAAATCTTTATTCTAAAAATATTGAGAATTTCTAAAAATACATGAACAAATTGTATTTGAACAATTATATAGCACAAATGCATATGATAAAAAGTTAGAATAAAGAATGAAAATATTGAAATTTACTTTAAAGTGAAGATTCCAATCAAAAAACAATAGTATCTATATAATTCGAACAATACAATTCTTTTCGAGATTGATTCTGAGAAATTTTACAACATTTTCTTAGCAATCAGATATCGAATTCATAAAACGAGTGAAATTCAATAATGCCATATATGATATTGCTATGCTTCATATGCTAAGTCTAATGCGTACTATTTTGGTCGATGATTACCTATAGACCGGAGTGCACCCCCTTTTACTACATTTGATTTATAACCTTTAGAATAAAATTAAGGATATCATATCAAAACATGTAAGGGTTTCGTTTTGCTAAAATTGTCACTTTTATAGCATATTTGTTTTTGGATGTTTTGCGAAACCAAAAAAAAAAAAACAAAAACTATGATATACAATGTGTGTGTAAAGAAAATACTTTATTTACTAGTTAAAAAATCATTTGGTATTGATCAAGTTATTTTTTCTGGATAAGATATTATATGGATAATTGGATAGAAAATACAATTATATAATCTTGTAAAAAAAAAAAAAAAAAAAAAAAAAAAAAAAGGTAGTGGGGCTTCCAGGCACTTCGTGCCTTCTAGCCCTGAGGATGATTGATATAATGAAGTTTTTTTTTTCTTGGGGTGGGCTTCCAGGCGCGTTGCGCCCTCTAGCCCACATAAATGAAGTTCTTATATACGGGTCTTCCAGGAGCTTTTCACAAATTATATATGTTTTCATGTTTTGTCGAAACTTCTTCGTAAATGTTTTGTCAAGACTTCTTCGTAAATGTTTTGTCAAGACTTCTTCGTAAATGTTTTGTCAAGACTTCTTCATCGTAATGAGTGTAAATGACCCAAAAATAATGTTTATGTTAGAATGTTAGATCTAACACCTTTTCTAACATGTTTTCTAACATCGTAGAAAACTCATGATTTCATCGTATATGTTTTGTCAAGACTTCTTCGTAAATGTTTTGTCAAGACTTCTTCGTAAATGTTTTGTCAAACATGAACGTAAATGTTTTGTCAAGACTTCTTCGTAAATGTTTTGTCAAGACTTCTTCGTAAATGTTTTGTCAAGACTTCTTCGTAAATGTTTTGTCGAAACTTCTTCGTAAATGTTTTGTCAAGACTTCTTCGTAATGAGCGTAAATGACCAAAAAATAATGTTTAGGGTAGAAGGTTAGATCTAACCTCTTTTCTAACCTCATTTCTACCCTCTTGAATTTTCATGATTTCTTCGTAAATGTTTTGTCGAAACTTCTTCATCGTAAATGTTTTTAACTTCACTTAAAATGCCACGTAAGCTACGTAAGAATATACGTAAGAGGAAGGGAGCATTGAAACATCCAATAGTAAGACTAACACCACAACAACAGTTGCAACAACAAATGCTGAATGACCCCACTATGTTGCAACAAATGTCAAGCAATCCTATGCTTTTAAACCGAGTTCTTGGTGCACAGAGTGGAGGTTTAAGAGCGGCACTTTTAGCGAAAATGGCAGGCTATGGTGGAGCTGCAGACGGAACAGCTTATAACCCTCAAAGTCAAATGAATTTGAGTTCACTCAAAAATCAAATAACAGATGTCAAAAAGTCAAACATAGACATACAGAAACAAATAAGTGAAAACGAAAAGAAACTAGAATATGACAGACACACAAAGAAACTCAATGAGTTAAACGTAGAGAAAAAGAAGAAAGAAGAACAACTGAAAGAACTAAGTACAGAGGAATATGCGAAAAAAGTGTCAGAAAAAGCAGCAGAAGTAGCAAAAATGGAACAAGATGTCATAAATTTGAAAAACCATACTACTCAATATAAAGTACTGAAAGATGAAGAGATAAAACAAAAAGCCCTGAAGACATATATGGATAGCGATGAGTATAAAAAAGAAGTTGAAGCAAATGTAAAGGCAGAAAAACTTTTACAGTTGCAAAACCAAACCGTACAGTATGAAAACTTAGCACAAGAAAGTAAAAATAACGACGCAGCCATGCAAAAGGCAATGAAAAGCGCAGAATATATAAAAGCTAACAATGACTGGTTAGATGCCCAAGCCAACGCTAAAGCAGCCCAACTCATAGGGTCAATAAGGACAAAAATACAAGCGGATGAAGACAGTTCAAATGAAGCTTTAACGAATGCTGACTTTAAGAACGCCTTCGAAGCTCTTCATAGTAAGGTGAAACAAGTGAACGACTTCTCATCTGGAAAGAAACTGAAGTCTGAAGGTTTCGACAAAGAGTTAAAAGAAGTAGCACAAAATATGACGAAAATAACAGATGCAGCAACGAGACAGGCAGTTCAAAGTGCCTATGACGCCGTTAGAGCAACTGTTGTGGAAAGTCAAGAAAAAGAGTTACAACAGACCAAAACAGACCTAGTAAATGCTTTCTTAAGAACGAAAAGTCAGGTAGGACATTATGCTGCAGATGGAACATATGTGCCAGCTGGTGGAACTTATATACCACCAAACCCTCCAAGAGAAGCACCTGCACCAGGACTACCTAGAACATTTACATCGTCACATGGACACAGACACAGGCATGCACCAAAACCAACACAACAACCACCTCCACAACCAGCACAACAACCACCTCCACAACCAACAGTTCAAAACCCTGCACAAACAGAACAAGGAAACCAAGAATTCTTAAAAATGCTTAAAGAAGAGTGTGGTTTCCCAGATACTGTTGACTTTAGTGACAGATATAAAGAAGCTATTGGAAAGTTCAAGGATGGAAATACTGACCCGAACCTATTTAGCTTTATGGCTCAGCACCAAAACGGATATAATCTCAAACCTGGAAAATACAAGCTCGCTAAGGGATATGATTTAATAGCATATCATCCAAATGACATGAACGAATTTACTCCGAGATATTTGATGTCAGAGCTAAATGACAATTCAACTTTCGTCATGAAACGCGTAAAAAATAGAGACGGAACGAAAGAACAAAAGCTTATGAATGCGGATGACGTAGATAGGGAAATTGTTGAAAACGGTCTCGGAATATATGAAATGCCAGCAGATGAGGTACAAGAAACTCCACAGGAAGAAGTTCAGATACAACCAGACATGGAAGAAATAGTTCAGCAACAACAGCTAGAAGAGCCTGAAGGAAACGAACAAGTCACTCCTTTGGAAACTAACTTCACAGAACTAGATGAAGATTTGGAACAGCCGAAAAATCTTGACCCTCAACAAGAGCATGAGGTGAATATGGAATCTTTCCAAGAGTCTAAGAAAGATTCGGCTGACATAGTAGAAGAATATCGAAAAATGTTTGCCGACATACAAAAGACTCCAACACCAGATGAAAATATTCAGCATAGAATGAAAGTACTGAAAGAAAATGTACACAAATACAACAACCCTTTTTACTTACGAGCATTTAACGTTCAATCTTCGGATGAACTCGGTGAAGATAAAAGGTTAAATTTCAAGAAAACATATAGAAATGAAACATTGTTTAAAGTTCATTCAGAACCTAACCAAGATGGAAACAAACCTACTTTTGTTTCTGCAGACGATGGAACTACAATGAGATGGGGTCATAAAGCTAACCCAGATAGGTGGTTCATAAACTTACAACCTCAATTCCAAGAAGTTGTAGACGCAATGGAAGTCAATGGTGAACGAGATATAGCTGGTATTTTAAGCGCGGCTTTAATGCCATTGAAAGATATGAAACATGCAGATATTTTGGACCAGTATGAAATGAACATGGCTGATGGAAATATAACACCTGACGTTCTAGAACATTTATCTCAAAGAACTACACAGAACCATAGAGATGGTATATTTGGTGAAGAGTTTAGAAAGAAAGTTAGGGAGAGAGAAGGAAGAGAACCTATTGTACATGACCTTGCAAACGAAAGTTTACAAAATGTCATAAAAACTTACTTTGCAGACAATGAACCGAGAAGGGATGAATATTTAAGAAAACTCAAATGGACAGTACCAAATGAAATGTTAGTATTGAAAAACATGTTCCTTGACAAAATAAAACCAACTACAGAAATAAATGACGAAAGACTGAAACATTGGGTAAAAGCTTTCCCATTCACAAAAGATATTGTTGGTAACATGGAAAGAAAACCAGAATGGCTACAAAAACATATATTTGGAAACGAGCTTATTCCATATGGACAGGCACTGTTTGAAGAGCTTGAACCTGAAACTCAGGAAAGAGTCATGCAAACAATAAAGGAAGACTCAAATACAAACTATGACAAACTCTTTCTAGGATATAGGTTACCTGAGATGGGCGACCAGAGCCCAAAGGCAAAAAGGACATGGGAAATTTACAACATACTAGGTGAACATGAGGCAAAGATGCAACAACTTGAAGCAGAGGGCAAGTTACCAAAGAAGAAGAGAAGAGTTGTAGAAAGTAGTGAAGAAGTAACTTCATCTAGTGAAAGTAGTGGCAATGAAGGAAAAAGAAGAGTTAAAAACTCAGCCAGGAAGAAAGTAAAGCTTGGTCCACGTGGGTTCTATTATGACAAATAAATCCAACTATTCTATATTTTTACCCATATGAAATGTACGCCGCTCAGAATATAACGCCAACAGTTTTGGATGCCATGAATGGAAATGTTTCGAATGGTATAACGAATGCGACAATGCCATTAGAAGGTCAGAAATAGTTCCTGGAACTTACGAATATACAACTGCTGTTTCTTATGGAAACGTAGGTGAGTTTGGAGAAGGTTCTTCAACAACAGTAGATATTGCTTGCGACAGGTTTCATATAATTTCTATTGACAACTCATTCTTATACGTGGAACAAGACATTGAAATAAAACCTTCTGCCAGGTTGTCTGACAAGAAAGGTTGCAATGGAATTTTCTATGTCGGATACCAATATGCTCCAGAAGTTTTTATGGGATATAAGATATATTCTAACTCTGACTTAGTTCAAACAGTAACATGGGCAAACTATGAATGGTTCGCTTTGAGAAACTCAGTACAACCACAAGCTAGAGAACAAACAGACCAGTATGCAACTATTGAGAAAATAAGAAGACTTGACCCTAACGTTCCAGGAGTTTATGTTAACCTTTCTGGACAAACTGCAGCAGCAGTAACCAAAGTAAAACTGAAACTTAGAGTTCCTTTGTCATCTTTCCTCATCTTCAGGTTTTTAAGATACTTGCCAAACTGGGCAGGAAAAATTTCTATCGAACTTACTCCAAGCAAAAATAACTTAGTCATTGCACCAACACAAGACCCATTCACTCTTACAGAAGTAGTGGGAACAAATAAAATGTCATTCGCCGACTTTTGCAAAAACAAAGTTGACTTAGACTTTGGTTTCTCAAACCTCAACACTGAAGTAAACTATTATTTCAATGCTGCTGGAGATGCTTGGGACCCAGTTAAGTTTACATGCGAAAAGTTTGAATGCAAGAGAATAGAAAGCAGACTTGCAGTCTATATGTTGGACCCAGATATTCAAATGCTTTAGCTGCCAAATATATTGCAGTTCCACTTATGTTCCCTATACACCAAATATCTGTCAAAGACTTTGCAGGTGAAGTTGGAAACCAAAGTGCTGACCCAGGTGCAAGAACAGATATTGCTTTAACAACTGCAATGAAACATGCAGATACTATGTTTGTACTGTTCAGACGAACTATAAATGACTATTCTTGCTTCTACAACCCTGGTATTAAATATCATATAAACATAGATGGCAAATATTATCCAAGAGAAGAATATTCTACAGTTGAGGATATGAGGTCATACAAACTTGACATTAGATGCTATGAACTTTAACAAACAACTTCACAACAACCATAAACCCTGAAATGCAAAGTTCTATTATGCCATATGTGAAAGTATGGACTCATACAGGAAGTCAAAAAACTCAATATACAAATGGAGACCGTTCAAACTTTTGGCTTGGCATTCCATTTGCTGACTCAGAAGACTTTATGGTGGTATTTCAACTTTGGTACTGTACAAATACAATATACTGGTGACAGAGACGGTCCAGATGAATTGAAAGCAAAGAAGTTTACAAAACCAATAGCACTTTTCACGGAAGATGCTCTTTTGAAATTCGTTCGATGAAACCTGCTGGGGCTCCTCAGATTGGCATAACGACAGCTTCCATCGAGCAGATTTTGGCAGCAGGTCAGTAAGTTGTTCTTGAACTGACTTCTCTCCGTCAAATATTGACAGTACGCCAGTTTTGACATAATATTGTATTATAAACTTACCTTTAGAAATATCTGTAAGTTTTGTTGTTATATTTTTGTCTGCTTCAAGAACTTTCACCATCTCGTTTATACCAACTTTCTTTGCTTTATGAAAATATTTTGGTTCAGCAAAGACTGCTATTCTATAACATTTACCATTGTTTGTATAAAGAACTATTCTGTCAATGTATTTGTATTGTTTGTGAGTATAAACTTTGTTCTGCTTCAATTCGAAGAGATACTCAAATACGTCCATCTTTTTATTCTAAGTAAAATGTCATTTCCGAAAAATAGAAGCGTAAGTGTTTCAAAAGGTTTAATGGCGGTGGCAGATGTGAAGTTAAATTCACCAATTCAAACAAACAGTCAAAGTGTTGTTGTCAATGTCAAAGAAAGAGATGTTGAAGTGGGGAAACCATACGAAGACGAAGATGGTATAACAATAGTTCCTGTAAAAGAACAACCAACATATCCTGAAGTTAGCAGAGACTTAAGTTCTGTTGCAGATATTCGAAATGACTACATGCAACTGAAAGACAACTTCAAACTCAGGAGAAGATTTGTCAAGCTTTAGGTATAATGTTAAACTTGGTCGAACACAACCCTGTAAAAGTGAACTCATATGTCATTGCACCTCATGAAGTTTTGAAAGAACTATTGAAACTTTTGACAGAGGCAGACGATATAAACATCAAAGAAATAGAACCCGACGTTAGTTGCTGTGGTGTTTCATATAATGTCATTGACAAGATATACGTTATGAAAGGAGGTGAAACGTTGAACTTAAAGTATAGTTTCCCAGACGTTATAAAAATATTTGACGACCACAACATTTCATTAAAATTTATTTGCTAAGTAAATGGCAGAAGACACAATGGTTTATACTATTACGACTAAAAACCCTGAGTCATATAATTCTATAACAACAAACTTACAAAGTCCTCAAGGACGATATTGTAAACTAACTTTAAACACAATGACGACTAAAGCTTGTTTTGCTCTTTTGACACCAGAAGATTTTATTGTTGTGAATGGTAAAAAATACTCCTTTGAAGATACTTACTCAGATATACCACCAACAGGTTTTGTTGACTTATTTAATACTTTAAGGACGAGTGTAACATGTGCTGCAACTAGAGCAGGTTTCATTATGTTTGGATGTCCGACTGAGTTTACTATAAACAATATGAGCTATAATACAAAACTTTATCTGGTTTTTACTACCAACAGTTTCCTATAACAGGAAAAGGTGTCATACAAGGAATGTCTATTCCATTGACTTTAAGTACACCTATTTTATATATTGTTTCAAACTTAGGTTCAAAGTGTTATTCGAATGTCGACAGAAACTACTATGACCAAAAGATACTTATGCGTATAAACAACACATTCTCTGCTGGTTTGCCTATTGTTCATTCGAATGCAGAGTTTTCAGCTTTAGTAAACTCAAACACTTTAGCAAACATAAACTTAACCTTAGTTGACGCAAACTTTGTTCCTGTAAAACTTTTATGTCCTATGTATTTGTCAATGACGGCAGAAAGTTTCGAATTGGAAGATGCAACTGGTGAAAGTATTGTATTACAAGAACAACTTCAACAACAAATAGCTCAAGAACAACAAATGCCAACAAATGCAAATAGCTCAAGAATAAAAAAAATATTTTTTTTATTTTTATATAAAAATGTACAGAATAGATGTTTCAGATTTTTATGACTTCCAAAAGCGTTCAGAAATATGTGTCCATTTCGAGACTATAACAAAGCAGTCGAGAATTTGAAACGTTTAGTCATTTTGTTGACTCTGCCCCAGAATGTTATGTTATGAAAAGAATGGGATGTTGTCTTTAACAAACCAAGAGCGACAATAGTTTCAGAACAAGAATGTAGACAGAAACTTAAGAAAATAAAAGTCGTACAAGTTGGCATGAAGATGTTAGATGCTTGGGATATCTTATTGTCAAAACTTGAAGATTTTTCAGTTCGTGGTATAAAGTTTTATACACCTTCTCCAAACTTCTATTCTATCTTCACTGGATATAAATACGAACAAGTAGAATGGAAAGAAAATATTATAGAAGCTTGGTTAGACCATGTCAAAGAAATTATATGCAATGGAAACGAAAGAGTCTATGAGTATATCTTATGTTGGTTTGCAAACATCTTACAACATCCAAGTGCTAAAAATGAAACTGCTCTCATTATAATTGGAAAACAAGGAACTGGTAAGAACACTTTCTTTACAGATATCTTATGCAAACTGTTAGAGGGCTATTCGAACCCTAATATGACAAACTTAGAAAACATCTGTGGCAAGTTTAACTCCTCAATAGAGAATATGAAACTTATAGTTTGCAATGAACTTCAAAGTATAGATACAACAAAAGTTTTAAACTCAGATGCTTTGAAGAGTCTTATAACAGACAAAGTTGGAGTTGTTGAAAGAAAATATAAAGACCAAAGAGTTTGTGAAAATGTTGCAAATTTCATTATGGTTTCAAACAATGCTGTTCCGATGAAGTTAGAAAGTTCTGACAGAAGATATGTAGTTGTCAGAACGTCAGAAGCTCATATGCAAGATACAGAATATTTTGACGCTTTGTCAGAAACTTTGACATCTGACTTTTACAACCACTTGTTCTCATATTTTATGACATTAGATATTTCTAAGTTCAATCCAAGACAAATTCCATATACCGAAGAGAGACAAACATTGTTAGAAGCAAACAAGAGTGTATATGAACTGTTCATAGATGAAACTGACTTTGAGTGTTTAGATGAAAGGTCATTGTACGACTCGTATAAACAATATTGTCAAGAGTATGGTTATATGACAGCGTCTAAACGAACATTCTTGGCAAATGTCAAAAATCTTTTAGATGTTCAGAACGGCGTATATACAAAGAAAAATTTTTCTGAGTAAATTTTAAAAAAATATTTTTTTATTCTGAAGAAAAGATGACAGAAAAATTAACTTTTTACATAGCGCCAGACCCTTCTTGCCCACATCTTTTTAAGCCACAATATATAGACATAGAACTAAATAGAGAAAGCGAAATTCTACAAACAGAAGAAACATATAGAGACCTAGATAACGGAAATGGATATGCGCTGTTCTGGTTAGGCTGTCCTTATGAAATGTATGAAAAAAAGGCTTTATATGAAGAATATAGAAAATATTGTTATGAAAACGATATAAGACCAAGCTCTAGAGAAAAATTCTATGCTGGTATAAAACATCTTTTCGAAGTTCGGAATGGCAAATATAGAAAGAAATAATTTTTCTGAGTAAATTTTAAAAAAATATTTTTTTTATCCGATAGAAAAGATGGCAAAATTCATCTCAGTAAACAAGTACATGACAGAAGTCAAAGAAGAACTAGACCCATTCGCATATTTGAATGTTTACTTCTACCATTTTGAAAAGTCTTCATTCAGCAAAGTTTGGAACATCGAACCAGTTAAGTTTGCTATTGTGACTAAAAATGGTGCAAAATTTGAAGACTTAGACATAGAAGGTTTGTTAGCAGTCAAAGAAAATTTTGACAGAAAGTTCTCAAACCTTAAAGAAGGCAAAGCATACAAACTTGTTATACCTTATGAACCAAAGAAGACAGACGACTATGAATATTATGAGTCTAAGATAGTTGAAGTTCAAGGTAAATTAGGTAAAAAGATTTTAGAGTCTAAGCCAGTGTTTGCTCCTAAAGAGGAAGAGAACATTGACATTGACCCAGAAATGTTCTAAAAATAAAATTTTATTTTTACATGTCATATCTCACCTTCTCTGGAACTGGTTCAGGTTCAGGTTCTTTCTTCTCTTCTACTTTTTTCTCTTTCTTTCCTTTCTTCTTCTTTTCTGGTGGAGTTATGTCAAATTTGGCGCAACCATATTTCTGTAAAAGTTCTTTGTCCTTTAATAGCTCTTCTATTCTGTTTTCTATTTCATCTTCAAGAACAGCGCATGTGTCTTCTTTGCATTCTAAGAACTTTTGTTGGACTTCATCTCTCCAAGAGGCGTCATCTCTGTCAACAAGTCTGTCATTGACAAATTTTAAGACTTCTCTGCTTAATGTTTTATGGTTCTTGTCATATTCCCAGAAACAGAACTTTAGAACAAATTCACCTTTCTTGTTTACACTATGTAAGATTTTATGGTCGACAGATGTTTTGCTGTCGAAAAGCTTGTCTCGAATATAGATGGCGAAATCGCTAGACATTTTCTAAAAGATAAAAATTTTAATTTTTCTAAAAATATGTTAGAAAAAAAGTTTGCTGACATTGACAAAAAATTTGAGAATGTTTTGAAGAAGAACAAGAAGAAATTAGAAAATGCTCAGATAAAACCTATACATGACAAGTTCTTATTTGCTCAGAATGGTATAACAGGTCTAATTGCACCACCTGGGTCGGGTAAGACTTTCACTTATCTTAAAATGGCTGCACAACAACAAGAACTAGATGAGAAGAACCCATTCTATGAGTTAGTTGTTATTTGTAGTACTTCGGGTCAATTCGATCAAACCGTCAATTCGTTCAAAAATATTATAAAGAAGTCTAAGTTAGTATGTATAAAAGACTCTGAGTTGTTAGATTGGATAAAGAAGTACCAAAGAAGAGTTTTGAAGTACAATGCTATAAATGAGTATATAAATTCTAAGTTTAAAGACCCAAATGAGGAAATGCAGAGAATATTAGAGAAGAAACACTTCAGAAACAAACAGAAAGAGATAGAATACATTTCGAAGAAATTGCAATCTTACGATTGGAAAACGTACCCTCACAGATGTCTTCTTATCTTAGATGATTTCGCCTCTCATCCTTTGTTAAAGAACAGAGAACAAGATATGTGTCGAATTCTTAAGAAGCTCAGACACTTTAACATTTCAGTCGTAATATGTGTACAGACAGCCAAGAGTTTAAGTAAGGATGTAAAGAGAATACTTACTGACATTATACTTTTCCCAGGATTGTCAGAAGACGATTTCATGGAACTTATGAAAGAGTCCATGGCAGGTAAGTTTGACAGACATGAACTATGGGAGAAGTATAAAGTCATACAAGACCCTCATACTTCTTTCAGAATTCATATCTACGCAAACAAAGTTCAAATTGTAAAAAGTCAAGCTTGAAAAATGTAAGTGTTTTAGTCTTAGTCTGTTGTGGTGCTGGGGCTGTCGGTTCTTCTGGCTTTGGAAGACATTCAGGAAGAGGAATGTCGGACATTCGTTTGTGTCCTGTTGGATGGAAGAACTTTTCCTGTTGGATGGAAGAACTTTTCCTGTTGGAAGGAAATTTTTTTCCTGTTGGAAGGAAAAACTTTTTCTGAAGTTCGACCAAAAAGTTCTCAATTTTCGAAAATTTGAATGGTTTACGGACGAACAACTGGAAAAATTTTTCCTGTCGGATGGAAAATTTTTTCCTGTTGGAAGGAAGGACTCGGAATGCCAGAAGGAAGGACTCGGAATGTCGGATGGAAGGACTCGGAATGCCAGAAGGATTTGACAAGACAATTTACCTTATAGAGCTACCTGAGCCATCTTTGGTGTCAAGCTTGAAAAATAAAGAGTGCATCTACCCTGCTTGTTTGAAGTTGTCAAAATACTCTGTTATTTTTTCCTTTAACAATGGCAAATCTTCTTTGAAGGTAAGTATTGTACAACCTTTCATATCATAGTGTGTTTGAGGTAACGTATCTTGAACTATTTGTTTCACATCTTCATTTGGGGTCATTGAAATCGGTAAGTTTTCGCGATAGAACCAATTTCTGTCAGATTTGTAAATCTTAGCAAGGTCGTAAAAGCTTTTGTTGTTTCTTCTGACTAAATGCAACATAACCATATCTTTATCTTCTTCATTTTCCATCTCTTCAGTATAAATCATATACTTATAGTTCTTTTCCTTTCCTTTTGGTACCGAACGTGGTATTCTTTTCTGAATGCTTTTGTCTTTTGCTTCAAGCTTGTTCTCTAGCTCTTCACGTTCTTGTCTATGAATTTCGTCAAGAAGTTTACAAACATACCAAGCATAACGAGGCGAAGCCCACATTGCAACAGCATTTACAAGAAGTCTATGTACATACCAGCCTCTCAAACCATTTGGCAAATTTTCACGATTTTCATACGGAATCTCGACCCGCGGTTTTCTACCGGTCGCAAACATATGAGGAAATTCTTCTAAAAGTTCTTTTGTCTGTTGGTTTTCAAACCAATGACGTGCTTGCTTTGTAGAACGAAGAGCATTCAAAATACTTTGCATTTGGTACATGTCATCTTTGACCGAACGAATGAGACGGAGTTGTTTGTTAAACTGTATGTACTCGTATTCTTCATTTATAGCTTCATGGACTATAACTGTTGTTGTGTTCTCTGTTGTTGACATATCTGTCTTTACATACAAAATAAAAAAATAAATAAAAATAAAACTAACTTTATTTTTTCTATCTTAAGGAAACTCATGAAATTTCATACGGAATTCAGTAAAAATAATGTTTATGTTAGCATGTTAGATCTAACATGTTTTCTAACACGTTTTCTAACATGGTCTAAAACACACAAAACTCATGAAATTTGGTCATTTTTCAGCAAAAATATATTTTATGTTAGAATGTTAGATCTAACATGTTTTCTAACACGTTTTCTAACATGGTCTAAAACACACAAAACTCATGAAATTTCATACGGAATTCAATAAAAATATATTTTATGTTAGAATGTTAGATCTAACATGTTTTCTAACACGTTTTCTAACATGGTCTAAAACACACAAAACTCATGAAATTTCATACGGAATTCAGTAAAAATAATGTTTATGTTAGCATGTTAGATCTAACATGTTTTCTAACATGTTTTCTAACATGGTCTAAAACACACAAAACTCATGAAATTTCATACGGAATTCAGCAAAAATAATGTTTATGTTAGAATGTTAGATCTAACATGTTTTCTAACATGTTTTCTAACATAACTATTTACAAGCGTTTTACATGGTATATGTTGCGATGGTTCATGACTCTAAACAATTTTGTAGCTTCTATTTCTTCTGTCAGTACATCGAATGTTTTAACGATACCGAAAGTTTCTTTATACTTCTTCTTGACGTCAGATAAAAGGAAATCTTCTGCAGTTGGATAGTTTTTGTTCAGAAATGCTAACATGTCCATTTTATCTTCTGCTGGTTTCTCTACTTCTTTCTTTAAGTCAGCATAGTCGTTTCGCATACGTTCTATCTCTTTGACGGAGTAGTTATATTTCCTCATTGCTGCTTTACATTTAGAACATTGTGGGTTCATTTTAGCATTGTACATTGAAATTTGTCCTGCAAGTACAACTATAGCGTCAATGGTCCTCTTAAATTCAAAAGTTGCTGGTTTTATCTGTTCGTTCCATACTTTACCTCTTCTATCTTTATCTCTTATCTGCCATACACATTCAGCAACTAACGAAACAAAGTTGTCGTAGGTCTTAAACTCCCCAGATTTATATATGTCAGAGATGTTCTTATATACCATGTCGCAATCTTTGTCCATAACCTTATGGTTGCAATGAAATCCTAGAAACTCATAGTTAACCTTACGTATGAACTTCTTTATTTCTACCGAGTCGGTTGTTTTTACTTCTATTTCATCGAATTCTGGAATAGTGAGCTTTTGTTGTTGTATTTCAGGAAGTTTAGGCAAATGGTCGATGAGGTCCTGCATTTCATAAAGATATTCTTCATTTGTTTCATCTTTTGCAGTGCAATCTAAATCTCCTTGGAGAAGTTCTTGCTTTATCTTCTGGATTTCTGTCTCAAAAGTATATGAAGAAGGAATGAAGCTTTTCATCTCTACTAACATTGAAGTTGGGTTCATAACTAAAGAGTTTGGTGAAGTTGTTGCTAACATGTTCTTACAATAAAAATAAAAAAATATTTTTTTAAAAATACTAACTTTATTTTTTATGTTTTTTGTGAAAGTGTCAAAACTCATGAATTTCGAGAGTTTTCTACGATGTTAGAAAACATGTTAGAAAACATGTTAGATCTAACATGCTAACATAAACATTATTTTTGGGTCATTTACACTCATTACGATGAAGAAGTTTCGACAAAACATTTACGAAGAAGAAGTTTTGACAAAACATATACGAAGAAATTCATGATTTTCATGAGTTTTCTACGATGTTAGAAAACGTGTTAGAAAACGTGTTAGATCTAACATTCTAACATAAACTTTATTTTTTGGGCTATGTCCCACCGCTTTGCGTCTTTAGGTCAAAAATAAATTGTTTTCATGAGTTTTCTACGATGTTAGAAAACATGTTAGAAAACATGTTAGATCTAACATTCTAACATAAACATTATTTTTGCCAAAAAAATGGTTCATTTACTCACAATATTTTTGTACAAAACAACCCCAAACTTTTAACTTCTTTGCTGCAGCTTCTAATGCTATCTTAGCGAGTTCATATTCTCTAAATTCTCTCTTTAAATCTTCTTGTTCCCATTGGTCTAGTTCGTATGGCGAGTCTCTATAACCAGAACATATCTCACGTTCATGTTCTATTTGTTTTTCATGCATTTTTCTAACTTCTTCTTCGAACAAAGGTTTTGCATTCTCTACTGTATCTTCGAGTTCTTCTTCATCTAACTTCTCATGAACTTTCTTGTCTATGGAGTCCATAATTTTTCCAACTGCTATGCAATATTTTGGAGAAGCCCACATTGCTATATAGTTTACAAGTCTTGGGTCTACATACGTTCCTCTAACCTGTTTGATTTCATCAGGAATTCCTGCATGAATTTTGTATAAAAAGCAACCGTCGGAATTCCGGCGGTTGGTATATTCTTCACAAAATGCCTTATAATACTCTTCCCAGGACTTATTTTCCAACAACTTTCTAAAGTCTTTCCTAAACTGCTGACACATATTTGTTGCATTTACATAACCATCCTTGTCTCTACGTAAGACTTCAATACCGTTGTAAGTGCCTTTTGTGAATGTTTCGCCATTAGATTTGTTCGTGAACGTTTTTGCTTCGACTGTCATACTGTTCTTACAATAAAAATAAAAAATATTTTTTGGTGGGACGTCGGACATTCGTTTGTGGCTTAACCGTCGGACCACCAACGATAAAAATCTCGACAAAACATATACGATGAAATCTCAACAAAACATTTACGATGAAGAAGTCTCAACAAAACATATACGAAGAAGTTTATTTCCTGTGTTGTTGTCAAAATGTCATGTTGTCACACTTTTTCAGAGAAGTTAAAATGACCGAGTGACCGAGTGACCGAGTGACCTGGTCGCCTAAAATATATTTTTGTCTATCTTAAGGAAATTCATGGAAATTCACCTGTTGAACTTTGTATAAAAAGCAACCCGCTGTTTTCCGCGGGTTGGTATATTCTTCACAAAATGCTTGTTTTGAGGTCGAGCCATTTTTGGCTCCACCTCTTTTTTCAACCAAAAACTCATTTTTGTCGAATTCAGCACAAAATTCATGAAATTTCAAGAGTTTTAGACCATGTTAGAAAACAGGTTAGAAAACAGGTTAGATCTAACCTTCTACCCTAAACATTATTTTTCAATACTTTTTCAGCACTTTTCCGTAGTTATATATGAAAGACAATTCGAGATAAAAGTCATAGTACAATGGAATAATATGTTGCACACCGTTTGCTGTGAACCAAACTTGAAAGTCAGAGAAACTGTTACTGGGTGGTTCGTAGAATTTAGAAGCAAAGTCATAAAAGTCCTTACCAATACATAGAAAACTATTGTTGCTTGAACTGAAACTTGCATGACACATAACATTTTGAGGGTCGAACACGTTTCTATAAACTGTCAAATCTGCTGGTGGAAGTATAAATTTAAAAGGACCGTCAGGTGGTAATGGTTCGTTCTGGTTTAGTAACCGAAGAAATTGTGCCCAAGAACGTTTGTCTACTTGCCAAAATAAAAACTGTGTATCTCTTGGAGGGTTAATTTCAATCTTTTGAAATGAAACGGTGGAGTTCATCTTATCGTATTCTAGTTTCAGATAGTACGTTCCGTTTAGTAAAGAGTCGTATTTTTCTTGAAATTCCCAATAATATTTGTTTATTTGAGTTTGAAAGTCATTTAGAGTTTTCTCAAGACTTTCGTCTGAACGAACCGTAAAGATTCTCATTTCGTCAAATTTGTCTATTAGACCATCAGAACCTTTATACTGCCCATGAAAATCTACTGCGAACATAAATGCGTTAGTTCTATTTGAAAACAAAACTCTTCTAAATCCTATTGCCTTTGCTTCTGAAGGACTTTGAAGCCAACGAATTGGATAGTCAAACCTGTATGAACGGGATGAAATTTCTTCATCTGATACAGTCCTACCAGCGTTTGTAAAGATATAGTCTAACGGTTTTGTATCTGCTACTTTTGTTCTTTGTTTTTCAACCTGAAACATTTAATATATGTAAAAATATACTGTTTTAAAATGGTATGCCATTTCATATTTCTCATCTAACAAACAAGTTTCCCAACGGTCTTCTCCAACAAACTCAGCGTACATTTCAAATAAAATAAAAAAATGTCACTTTTTAAAAAATAATTTTTTTACTTCATGCAATGTTTTATTTCTGTGCCGTCTTCAAGTATGCCCCAATATTTCCTTTTCGATATTACATGAACTTCTGAAAATACCTTATCTAGCTTAAAACAGCCCATCTTTTCACCGACCATACCCATTTCAATGAGTTTGTTGTATCCTTCTTCGTTCATCATGAGTGCGTCAATGTTCTCATAGTAAACCACAACTTTGGATTTGACTTCGGAGAAGAATTTGTTGTAGTTGTCAAGGACTGCCTTTGCGAACTGAGGGTAAGACCAATGTTCGACAATAGGTTTTAATGTGGTTACTAAGCCACTTTGACCTTGAGTGAACTCGTACTTCAAAACAAAAGGAGAAAACCTTTCAACAAAGTTGTCGACCTTCTCATAATGTTTACTCTTCATCTCTTGAGGTTTCTTAATGGAATATCCCCATGTCGAATTCATAAGCAATTTGAGTGTCATTGCAAGTTTGGGGTTTGAAGCTTTCCTAATATCATATAGTTGTTGTATGACTTTTCCAACTGTATAGTTCCTTCCAGGGAACTCACCATCTTCGTTTGGAATTCCAGTTGGAATATATTGGACAAACTTCATGTACGCAGCGTTAAGGTCGACATAGTATATCTTTTCGTTTGAGTCGAACTTGTCGCAACCTATGGGTCCAGTTCGTGGAAATTCAAGTGAGTCTCTTATCTTCTGAGAAACTTCTCCTGTTATCTCATAAACATCGTCGAAGCAACCTGTTTCATATAAAACCTTCTGACCTAACTCAGATGCTCTCCAATACAATTTGACGTCAATTGGATGTCTCAATGGAAGTTTGTTTATAGCATCTTGAAGTTCTTGCAACCTCATTGGAAGTTCTTCTGGTTCAGGTTGGTATCCGAACAATCCAACTCCTTGTGGAATTGTGTACTTCTTTTGTACTAGAACTTTGTCTGGAACAACTTTTGGTCTTGCTAACAGTGAAAAGTTTGTTTCGTCTTTTGGTACAAAAGTTTCTGTCAGCTTGTCATCTGGAATTGGTTCCAACAAACCTTTCTCGAAAAGAATGTTTACAGCTCTGACAATGTTGCACTTGCCTTTTCCGAACAATGGGTTTGTAAGACTTTCGTTCAACATGAAGTGGTTGTGGACAATTACAATCTTCAACCATGGCAATTTGAAGTCAACAACATAGTCGTCATGTGAAGAACCTTTAGCTGTAGGTATGTTGACTCGGATATTGACATTTGCCAACGGTGCAATTTTTGCCAATTGACCTCTGAGAATGTACCTTGTCTTCACACATGACTCAAGATACTTCATTTTCTCATCTGTAACAAGACCAGAGTTCCTGAGACATGTAAGAATGCAAGGTTCATTGACAATTGTTTCAATTGAATTGTAAATTCCATACCTTGTCAAGTCAATGTCAGACTTATTTATGAACGGGAAGTATCCAGCATGTTGTCTGACTGCTTGAGGGTTAGGTTGGTACCATTCGAACTTGACACTTGCAATTCCTTCAATTGCATTCAAAATGTCTGAGTCGGAGTCAACCATTTGTTCTCTCTTTGTAGTCTTGAAAGCGTCAAGAAGTTGTGCGGCTGTTGTGACATTGCCATGTGCATAGTATATATGACCATCTAAATCTGTTACGGTTAGTCTGAGATTGTATCCTTTCTTATTTCCGTCTTGAATTGCAGCAAGTACACCCATGAAGCCTTCTTTGTTCTTTCCTTCGTCAAAGTTTACTGTAAAGGTTCGACCAGATGTAATTTGACTTCTAACTTCACGATACTTCTCATATGCATATCTTGTTCTTTCCATGGGAGCATGTGTGTCTTCACCTTTTCCTTTTTTCCTTCTCAAAGGATGCAATTGTTCGTCATGTTTCCAGTAGAATCTGGCAAAGCCGTCGTGTCCTTCAACTTGAGGTTCACTAACATCGAAAGGCATGTCCATAAGACGTTCTTCTTCTAACCTCTCTAGTCTGTTTGGATAATTGGCACGTGCTGTTTCCAAATCCATTTCGTAGCGAAGACCAGACAATTTGTCATAGACTTTTATGGGTCTTCCCTTCCTATATTTAAAATTCTTCGAAACGCTCCAACCATATCTTTGCAACTCTGCTTTTATTCTAGCAGATTTTCTATCCATTCTATATGGGGGCATTTTTATAAAAATAAAAAAATATTTTTTTCTTTACTTTACATAACCACCGGCTGCCATAAGTCTTTGACGCCAACCCATACCAGCTAATGAAGGTTGACTTGGTTTAGTTTGGAAACTAAACTTTGGTTTTGGTTTATCTTCAGTTTTTGGCTCACCTTCTTCTTCTATTGGTTTTTCGTCACTTTTCGGTTCCTTTGACTTTACTTCACTTGCAGGTATGGTTGTGTCGTCAACATCTTCATAAATATCATATGCCATTTGTTTTTGTTTTCCTTTCAACTTTTTGTGTTTGTTGTAAAGTTTAGAATATTTCGACTCTAAGTCAATGAGATGTTCTATAATGAACTGTTGGTCAGTGAAGTAAACTTTTCCATCTGTTGTCTCGAAAGCTCCTTCAGACTTCAATATTTTATTTGTGAGAGTCTGTTTCTTTTTTGAGATACTAGCCGTTCCATTTCTATGAAAAGTGACTTTATAGTTAGGGTTTGTATTTCCAGACCTTGCACCTTCTATTATTGAATTTTTCTCTTCATCTGTAAGTTCTTTGACAGGTTTTGACAATGGTTCTGAACTTTTTGTTTGTGGTGTCAAATCTACCGTTTCAACTTCTTCCGTCATTTCATCTCAGTAAAAAAATTTAGTTTGGTTTGTTTTCAACTGGTTGTTGTTGTTTTTTAAGTCGGTCTAAAACTTCCTGAGGTATAGGAAGAACTTGACAAACACGTGGTTGTGTAACTGCTGGAAGTCGACAAATCCATCTTGAACCCATTTGTCTCAATGCTGTATTGTTCATTTCATCTCAGTAAAAAATTTTACATTCCCCAAGTTTGAGGTGGTTGCGGTTGGTTATTGTTTACCCATTGTTGTGCATGGTTATATCCTCTGTTAAAGAATCTTTCACCTTGGTCCATATAGTGTCCTGCTTGGTTATAGTAGTCATTTGCTTTGTTATAATAGTTTCCTGCTTGTCTTCCTACATTGTCCATCCATCCTTGAACTTTTCCTCTTGTTTCAGGATTTGGAATAAGATTTGCTGCATCTCGTGCTACATCCCAACCTTTCTGTACAGTTTGTATAATAGGTTGTGCTTTCTCTTTAAGTATACCTAATGTACTCAAAATCTTCCTTCCAACTCCAAATACACCTCTGGCTATTGTTCCCACTGCGGGCAAAAATCTGGATGCAACTCCTGCTAATGCGCCAAATAAACCCATTTCTTATGGGTTAAAAAATGACGAATCCAAACAAGGACCCCTATGTTTCTAAAGCGACAAAGAAAGCACTCATGATAAAAATCTTTAGTTCAACACCAAATGCTTGGTTTATGGATATCTTGGAAAACATTCCGAGAGTTAGAACAGATGGACCACCATACTGGCTAATATTTGTCGGTCAAAACACAAGATACTGTGAAGCCATACCATTACAGTCCAAAAATATTTTAGATGTCTTAGCAGCTTTGACAATATTCGTTGACAAATACCATCCAACAAAACTAACATCTGACCAAGAAAGTTCTTTCAAATCAGACGATGTAAAAAACTATCTGCGTTCAAAAAATGTAAACCAATATTTCATTGTCGACCAAAACCATTCTGCTCTTGGTGTCATTGACAGTTGTATAAAAATCTTAAGAGACTTAAACCAACCACAAGGTGGTGAGGTAGATGAAATGTCATATGACGACAAATATAGACACTTCTCCATGGCAAAGATGAGACAAGTTTTAAATATTTACAATAGCCGTAAACAAAAAGGTTTGGGAAACCACTCCCCCGAAGAAATGAAAAACAACCCTGACTTAGAGAAAGACTTTATATTTAATAATTTAGTCAAAAGAGACAAACAAGAAAGAATGCCAGGCTTCAAACTTCAGAAAGGTGACAAAGTAAAAATAGAAATACCTAAACGCGACCCATATGAAAATACTATTGACTATGACAACAACAAGTACCCGACAGGTACTCACATTCGTGTTCGTAAAAATAGAGAAAGTATACAAGAGAATATTATGAAGTTTTAGGCAAACATGGCAAAATGTACAGACTGCAAGCAGAAGATAAAACTACTATTGTCAGACCTCGTTTCAAACTTGTCAAAGTTCAAGGTGGTATACTTTCAAAGACAGTTCCTAACCAATATAAGACAACTCCTGACGAATATGCTAAAGAAGTGGAACATGACGACTAAGCAATTCTATACCATGCGTAAACTGTCATGTAAGGTGGCATGTAGTCTTTACTTTGTCCCGTTGTTTGCGTATATCCCGAAACGCGATGTGTATGGTTTCCTCCTCCCTCAGTGTTACTCCAGTAACAATCTATAGCAAACTTAACGTTGTCTTTAACATCATATCCTTTACCTTTTGTCAAGCTGTGCCAATCCCAATATCTATGCTTATGCCAACCTGCTTGAGATGTACTTAAATCTATGTAGTGACTGTGCGCAGGTAAATTTTCACCTGAAATCGTTTTACTTCCACCTGTTTCCTTTGAAGAGTTTGCACAATACAAAAACCTGTCGACTATTTGAGTCCAAGTTCCAAAACCCAGAACTGTTTCTGGTCTGGTAGAGTTCATTGACGTATAAATAGAACCTATAGGATATACTGTTTGAAGTATTTCTGTCTTTAATGTTTGAAGCTCTGTTTTGTCTGCTTTCTTGTCATATAAATCTTGAGCAGTGAATTTAATATTATGTTCATCCTTCATGACATAAACATCTTTACATCTAATGTTTAACATCGTCGTTATGTCGTCATCCGATGTTAAACCTTGTGGAAAGTTAGGAGGTTTCCAATATAATACATCCCCACCAGTTTCTTCAACCGTTCCTTCAATACTTTCTATAGCAACAGTTGTAAAACTTGTATGTGTATGGTTCTTGTCAGCTTTCTTCTCTAACTCATCGTTAACATAAGTTTTATCTGCTTTAAGGTCTAAACATCCTGAAACCCATCCTGTATTGGCTTTACCTTTTAAAATCTTCGATGTCCGTTCATGGTACCATTCAACCCTTTCTTTCATTTCGTTATCTTTTTCATCCACATATTCCTTATCCGCCTTCTTCACTAACACACTAGCCACCCATTCCTTATCTGCTTTCTTTTCAAGGCTAACGTTTAAGTCTGTTATTTCAGATATAGAATGTGTATGTCCAACGGCACTTTTCATGTTTAAGGTTTCTTGTAAGTTTGTAATATCAGATATAGAATGTATATGAGTCTTTTTAGAATATTCGTTTTCAGCTCTTGTCACTTCACTTGACATTTTATTGTCAACATATGTTTTGTCTGCTAGTTCAGGATGAGTATGTTCTTTTGTTGCATAAGCATTGTTAGCTCTTTCTTCTTCTTTTGCTATTGCATCGTCTACATATTCTTTGTCAGCTTTGTTGTCAACATCTGCTTTCAAAAGAAGTTCATCTATAGGTTTCTCGTTTAAAGTTCCTTTTGTTGGATTTATACAAACAGTATGGTTCTTATTGTCTTGAAACAGAAACTCATCTGTCATTGGGTTTAATGTCAGTTTTAAGTTTCCTTCTTTCAATGACTCAGATATCTTAGAATAGTTTGAAAAGTTTGTTGTGTTCTTATTTAGAGCTTGTATAATGAGTTGTCGGTTGTGTTGTATTTCTCTCATAGACGCTGTTTCATTTGACATTTTTATTCTAGATAAAATATGCTTTCAATAGAAAAAGAAAATTCAAGAGTTGCTACAACTAAACCATTAGATGAACTTTTTACGAATGTCGGTCAAAAGTTTGAGACAGAGACCGTAAAGCATGAAGGCTATCGTTTTGACTACCCGTTAAGATGGTTAAGAGACCCATCTGTCACAAAAGCTGTTGGCTTTCGTAGAATGAAGTTCATTTCAGAAGCCATACATGGTTTCCCATTTACGGTCGGTTTTGAAGTTCGATACTATAACAAAGAAAAACGTATGTATGAGAAATTTGAACAGGGAAAACTTTTACAAGTTAGTTTGCTTGTAAACTTAGAAACAACTCTTCAAGCTTTTCAAGAAAAAATAAACGATATCTATCTCGAATATGCAAAACAGTACAACATTGACGAAGGAGAGTACCATCTCGATATTATATATGACAGGAAAAATGCAACTGTTAAAATCAATAGAATAGAAGACCTTGGAGAAAACGTTTATATTTCTACAAAATATAACAACTTGGCATGGTATAGATTTTTGAGGATGTTAAATCAGCCTGCAGCATATCCAGTACACCCGAACTTTTATGAAGTCGAAAACCCTAATGGAACATATGAAAATGTTTTCGACCAAGATGCTATTATAGTTCATGCTTCATTTTCTGGTGCACAAAACTCTTTCTTATGCTTGGCAAATGACTTTTACGAAAAACCTACAAAGCTATATGAACCGCCGAGTGGAAGTATTTCAGACTTTCAAGTATGGTTTACAACAGATGGAAGAAAGAGAATAATTCCATTATACCATGCGTTTTACTTAGAACTTAGTTTCATATACAACTACTATCGAACGGTAAAAATATAATTTTTTAATACGGTTGAGGTGTTGGATTTGGTTGCCAACTAGACTGTGGTGCAGGTTCAGGCTGTTGTATAACAGGAGCTTGTTCTTCTGGTTCAGGGTCTTTAGGTATAATACCAACAAACTGACCTACTCTTTTACCAATATTTTTGACTCCGTTCCAAATTCCTCTTCCTACGGTTTTTATTCCATTCCATATACCTCTTCCAACTCTTCTGAAGAAGTTTCCTATTCTTCCAAAGAAACCCATTTTACTATATGTAAAAATCTAATGTCCGCCTAGTCTCTTACGTTTCCTGTTGAGTTCCATAGCATTCTTTAACTGGAGCTCATACATTCTGTTTCTCCTCTGGTAGAAAACATATTCTGGGTCAACTCCTGTGTTCGCGTCATCTGCATAAAGTTGTTTATATCCCACTTCAGGGTTTGTATAAAACTCTTTCCATCTCATATTTGCATACCATGGTGGCAAACCTAACGCAGCGTCATTTGACATGGCAGTTTGCATTTGTACATCTGTTGGCACTTGACCATAGTTTGCCATTGCAGTTTGTATTCTAACTTCATTTGGAATATTCTCTGGGTTTGGTTGTCCAGGTTGCTGTGCATTCGCTAAGTTCTGTGCGTCCATTTAATATTAGATAAAAATATCTCTTACGAGTACATATACTGGACATTTGCAGGCATTGGTTCATCTTCATATTCTCTGTATTTTTCTGCCACGTCAAATAAATAAATGACACAATGGAAAAAACCTAAAACAAGTAGTCCTATTTCAAACCACATTTACTTACTAGTAAAATTTCTTTGTTATGACACTTTCTCAGTTTATGGGACCTCTCTCATACTCTAATCTTGTCATATCTAACTCATAGTCATGTATGTCCTCTAACCATCTCATAACGGTTTCCAAACCACTTTTATCGGATGTAAAGTAAAGCATGGAATGGTTATGTAAAACGTCTAAAGTTTCTAAAGAGTCTCTCAAAGTCCAGTCTACTTGGTATTGAAAATCCCATGTGTTTATAGAACGGCGGGTCCACTATAAAGAAAACATTTTCCTTGTCTTTATATTTTTCATACAACTCTGTCCAATGACATCTCACAAACTCTATATACCCTCAATATATTTTTCTATGTCCTCTTTGAAAACATTTGTATAGTTAAGATATAAAACTTTTGACATAAGTGTTTCGATGTCATGAACTCTTATAGAACCACTATATAATAGTCTAGCAGATATACTATCCCAGTCTATATATTCTGCTTTTTTCAAAACCTCTCTCACAATATTTTTGTTATCTAATGGTATACGTTCCATCTTACCTATAGGTATCTTTTCTTTTAACTCTTTCAATATATTGTTTGTGTCTGGTATATGTTTTGAGACGGTCCATATAGTTGTCGAAGTCATTGCATATAATCTTTGAGTCTGGGAATATTGTATGGCACAAATGGGATATATAGAAACTTCCACCGAACAAATCTACAAATGTTAGACCATTTGGTAGTTTCTTAAGTTCTCTCAATATAATATCTTTACATTTACTCTTATTTCCAAAGAAGGGTAACGGTGGTTTTGTAAAATTCATTTATATTAATAATTAAAAAATGTTTTTTCCTGAAAAGTGACAGAAAAGTGACAAAACATTTACGAAGAAGTCTTGACAAAACATTTTACGAAGAAGTCTTGACAAAACATTTACGAAGAAGTCTTGACAAAACATTTACGATGAAATCATGAGTTTTCTACGATGTTAGAAAACATGTTAGAAAACGTGTTAGATCTAACATGCTAACATAAACATTATTTTTGGTCATTTACGCTCATTACGAAGAAGTTTGACAAAACATTTACGATGAAATCATGACAAAAAAGTCAACGGCTGGTCGGCTGGGGTTCGGTCCTCCTCTTGGGTCTTGGGAAAAATTCTTAGGGCTAGAAGGCACGAAGTGCCTGGAAGCCCCACTACCTTTTTTTTTTTTTTTTTTTTTTTTGTACCTGGTTTAATTAAGCTAATTGTCATCAGAAACTTGTAATTTTTATGAATTTCAGATTTTCTTTTCATTACTGCTTTTCTTAATAGGTCAAGTTCTTATTTACGTTATAAAGTATGATATTTACAAATATCAAGTTATCGTGTTTTTTGAGAAATTATGAGAAACAAACAAAAATGAAAAAGATAGGAATAGCAATGAATAGTGATGTGGGTATAGAAAATGTAAGAGATATGAATGCAAAGCAATCAGTATTTAGGACATTGACCATAGATTTCGAAAAAAAAATGCTGCATATTGAGCGAAAACTATGATTATATTATAAGGCTGTCATTTAAAGCATAATGAAACTATTCCCTTTTCATTTTAATCGAATAAGATAGTAAAGATTTTTGAATTAGCTAGAAACTGATGAGATGTTTTCACAAATCAGATTTTTAATCTCTATAATGCATAATTCACTCAATATCTCAATTTTGATATTGCGAGATATTTTTGCTATCGGTTTCGCAATTTTGACACAATAGCAAGAGGGTTCTATAAGCATTATTATCAACGTAGAATCTGAATATCATATCAGAAAATGTCGCAAATCTGACATTTACCCGACCAAATAGCAAAAATAATTGAATACTTTTCGCAAAAACTTTAAAAATCGATAAAAATATGAAATATAGATATTAAAGAGACTTTTTATATAATATTCATAAAGATTTTCCAAAAATATGATACCGCAAAATTAAAAAAGTGACGTCTTGAGTGGAGTCAAAGGTCGAAATTGCTAGCTAAATGTTTTTTTAGCGAAATTGCGTATTGTACGTTTTTTTCGCAAAACGAAACCCTTAAAACATGGCTTTATATTGGATTTTTTTTCTGGTTAAATTCACATCTATCGTAGATAGAAATATTTGCTATATGTAAGAGCTTAGTATGCAGTAAGTGAATCATGCTGATAAAATTTTGTGGCCAATCTTACACTTTTTAAATTCTAAGTTACTAATAACTATCCTCTAATTGTGTTACTAATGAAATACAAATAAAACCCACAAAATTCTGAAAGGACTTTGCATCAAATTTAGATTTTGTGTTTAGATCTATATCATGGATCCAATAATAACATTCAGAAATTCATGTATGGGTCAACTTCAGAAATTTTTATCCCAACGTCGCTTCTCAATATGTAAATTATATTTTATTAAAATATATAATGCGATAAGAAGAAATAATGAGATTGTTATTTTATAATTACTATTCATTCAATTTTGAGAGAGACATGAAAAAACTTTTAAAAAACATATCAGAAAATCTGTATCTACATATGATATATATTAATATCAATATGTGTGGGCTTCAAAATTTTTGAGTCACTTTTATTGATTTTGAGATACTCTATTCAATATCATTTTGAGGTTTCACTCTGAAAATTTTCATTATTATTAATTTTTAATATTAATATTATGTAGATCTAGATATTTCAGAACTATAAATTCAAAACATATTCAAAATTGAATATTCTCAATTTACGAAAGTTTCATTCCCATCATTTTGATGTTTGCAATTTTTTTCATTCACTCTTTTTCTGAGATTACGCCTATTGATGGATGTTGTAATGCATGAAAATTCGGTTCAATTCATTTTTGACACTTTACATATCGGATGTATTATCTAAGAATTATATTATAAAATAATAATTTTGTGTTTTATATGTTTATTTGTATAAATTGATTCAAAAAAAATGGAAAGACAAGAAGTGGATCTGCCAAATGAAAATCAGTTTTTGAACTTTGTATAAGGAATTGTTGGCTATGATGTACTGATCATGAATCAGTACATCATAGCCAACAATTCCTTCGCAAACAGCGGGAAACTTTGTCTGAATAGTTTAACATTCAGACAAAGTTTCCCGCTGTCAGAGGGAATGGAAGGGTAAGAGGTATATATTCATAATGTATACCTCTTACCCTTTCATTCCCTCGAGAAAGTTCAAAACTTGGGTGCAATCAGAACTGATTGCACCCAAGTTTTGAACTTTGTATAAGGAATTGTTGGCTATGATGCACTGATCATGAATCAGTACATCATAGCCAACAATTCCTTCGCAAACAGCGGGAAACTTTGTCTGAATAGTTTAACATTCAGACAAAGTTTCCCGCTGTCAGAGAGGGAATGGAAGGGTAAGAGGTATATATTCATAGTGTATACCTCTTACCCTTTCATTCCCTCGAGAAAGTTCAAAAACTTGGGTGCAATCAGTTCTGATTGCACCCAAGTTTTTGAACTTTGTATAAGGAATTGTTGGCTATGATGCACTGATCATGAATCAGTACATCATAGCCAACAATTCCTTCGCAAACAGCGGGAAACTTTGTCTGAATAGTTTAACATTCAGACAAAGTTTCCCGCTGTCAGAGAGGGAATGGAAGGGTAAGAGGTATATATTCATAATGTATACCTCTTACCCTTTCATTCCTCGAGAAAGTTCAAAAACTTGGGTGCAATCAGAACTGATTGCACCCAAGTTTTTGAACTTTGTATAAGGAATTGTTGGCTATGATGTACTGATCATGAATCAGTACATCATAGCCAACAATTCCTTCGCAAACAGCGGGAAACTTTGTCTGAATAGTTTAACATTCAGACAAAGTTTCCCGCTGTCAGAGAGGAATGGAAGGGTAAGAGGTATATATTCATAATGTATACCTCTTACCCTTTCATTCCCTCGAGAAAGTTCAAAAACTTGGGTGCAAACAGAACTGATTGCACCCAAGTTTTTGAACTTTGTATAAGGAATTGTTGGCTATGATGCACTGATCATGAATCAGTACATCATAGCCAACAATTCCTTCGCAAACAGCGGGAAACTTTGTCTGAATAGTTTAACATTCAGACAAAGTTTCCCGCTGTCAGAGAGGGAATGGAAGGGTAAGAGGTATATATTCATAATGTATACCTCTTACCCTTTCATTCCTCGAGAAAGTTCAAAAACTTGGGTGCAATCAGAACTGATTGCACCAAGTTTTTGAACTTTGTATAAGGAATTGTTGGCTATGATGCACTGATCATGAATCAGTACATCATAGCCAACAATTCCTTCGCAAACAGCGGGAAACTTTGTCTGAATAGTTTAACATTCAGACAAAGTTTCCCGCTGTCAGAGAGGGAATGGAAGGGTAAGAGGTATATATTCATAATGTATACCTCTTACCCTTTCATTCCCTCGAGAAAGTTCAAAAACTTGGGTGCAATCAGTTCTGATTGCACCCAAGTTTTGAACTTTGTATAAGGAATTGTTGGCTATGATGCACTGATCATGAATCAGTACATCATAGCCAACAATTCCTTCGCAAACAGCGGGAAACTTTGTCTGAATAGTTTAACATTCAGACAAAGTTTCCCGCTGTCAGAGAGGGAATGGAAGGGTAAGAGGTATATATTCATAATGTATACCTCTTACCCTTTCATTCCCTCGAGAAAGTTCAAAAACTTGGGTGCAATCAGTTCTGATTGCACCCAAGTTTTTGAACTTTGTATAAGGAATTGTTGGCTATGATGCACTGATCATGAATCAGTACATCATAGCCAACAATTCCTTCGCAAACAGCGGGAAACTTTGTCTGAATAGTTTAACATTCAGACAAAGTTTCCCGCTGTCAGAGAGGGAATGGAAGGGTAAGAGGTATATATTCATAATGTATACCTCTTACCCTTTCATTCCCTCGAGAAAGTTCAAAAACTTGGGTGCAATCAGAACTGATTGCACCCAAGTTTTTGAACTTTGTATAAGGAATTGTTGGCTATGATGTACTGATCATGAATCAGTACATCATAGCCAACAATTCCTTCCCAAACAGCGGGAAACTTTGTCTGAATAGTTTAACATTCAGACAAAGTTTCCCGCTGTCAGAGAGGGAATGGAAGGGTAAGAGGTATATATTCATAATGTATACCTCTTACCCTTTCATTCCCTCGAGAAAGTTCAAAAACTTGGTGCAATCAGTTCTGATTGCACCCAAGTTTTTGAACTTTGTATAAGGAATTGTTGGCTATGATGCACTGATCATGAATCAGTACATCATAGCCAACAATTCCTTCGCAAACAGCGGGAAACTTTGTCTGAATAGTTTAACATTCAGACAAAGTTTCCCGCTGTCAGAGAGGAATGGAAGGGTAAGAGGTATATATTCATAATGTATACCTCTTACCCTTTCATTCCCTCGAGAAAGTTCAAAAACTTGGGTGCAATCAGAACTGATTGCACCCAAGTTTTTGAACTTTGTATAAGGAATTGTTGGCTATGATGTACTGATCATGAATCAGTACATCATAGCCAACAATTCCTTCCCAAACAGCGGGAAACTTTGTCTGAATAGTTTAACATTCAGACAAAGTTTCCCGCTGTCAGAGAGGAATGGAAGGGTAAGAGGTATATATTCATAATGTATACCTCTTACCCTTTCATTCCCTCGAGAAAGTTCAAAAACTTGGGTGCAATCAGAACTGATTGCACCCAAGTTTTTTGAACTTTGTATAAGGAATTGTTGGCTATGATGTACTGATCATGAATCAGTACATCATAGCCAACAATTCCTTCCCAAACAGCGGGAAACTTTGTCTGATTCCACACTAATTTTATTAATTTATCTAAACTTTTATCCTCGTCTACAATTTAATCATCAATAATTATCTCTTGTTCTATTTCACTATTATATATATATATATTTATATGATTTGATTTAAAAAAAATAAATAAATTAATAAATCATTTACTCAAATATATCAAAAGTTTTATTTTTATATATAAAGATAACTACTTTTAAAAAAAATACCCTATATATTTTGTCATGTAAACTTGTCACTTTTTGTCAGAAGTGAAGTGAACCGAATTTTCATGCACAACAGATGTAACAATCAAAATACCGAAAGAATTTATGCTGGACGAACAAAAACTCTCACTTTAGATGGAAAATCTACTATAGGGTGTCCAAAGGTGCGTTTAGCACAGCGCTCTATATGAGACTATTAAAGGAGATATATGCTGATTATAAATATATAATAAAAAATATGAATATATGTATATGATGAGTATGTTGTATTTTGGCGTCATGCCGGGATATAAAATGAATTTTGAGACAAGAGGCGGTTTCGCGGGAAATTTTGGCGGGATTTTTTTCATTTTTTTAATGAATCATAAAGAAAACATCCTCGCTCTTGCAAAAAAATGCAAAGACTGTAAAAAAATCTACGAGACATTGGTAAAATGCTTCGGTATGGATGCTCCTAGCTATTCCACTGTAACGTATCATGTTAGGATGTATCACTTCATGAACAAAAAGGCGCCCATCATAAAAATTGACAAAAAATCGCCGGATCAAAGAAAAATCAAAGCAATTCTTCAAGCGCTAGATGAAGACCCAAGAGCATCACTCAGAAGGATAAAGGAGATGACAAAGATACCACGTACAACAGTCAGTTATTATCTGCACAATTATTTGAACTACAAACTAGCGTATACACGTTGGGTTCCGCACAACCTTAATTCAGTTCAAAAAAAATCTAGAGTCCAATCTTCGAAAGAGCTCCTCTCTATATTGGGTGCGTATCAATCCAAGAAGTTTCGCTTTTTAGTAACAGGGGACGAGTCTTGGTTTCAATATGCAACAGAAGCCAAAATCATGTGGATCCCGAAGGATGAAAATCCGCAAACATTCCCGAAGAAAAAAATTGACACACCAATGATGATGTTGTCGGTTTTTTGGGGCGTGAATGGCATCATCGCAATTGATATTCTTCAAAAACCTAATACGATGAATGCTCAGTATCTAATTGACAATGTTCTTACTCAAATTATCAATTCTGATGAGTTTGAGAAATCCAAACAACAAAAACAAAAGTTTGCAATTCATTTTGATAATTCAAGAGTTCACAAAAGTCATAAGGTAATGAATTACTTGTTGGAAAACAATGTCAAAGTTGTTCCAAACCCAATTTATTCACCTGATATTGCACCCTCTGACTTTTATTTATTCGGCACGCTAAAAAAGAGAGCTGAAGGACGCGAATTCGCGAGTCCAGATGATCTTGAAAATTTTGTAAGAGAGCAATTTGAGCAATTTTCTCATGATGATTTAAAGCGTGTCTTTGAAGCCTGGATCGATCGCTGCGAACGCGTGATTGAATCCAATGGTGATTATATTTAAATAAACTTTATATATATGTAACTTGTTTATTTCTATTCGCAGTATTCAGGTTTGTGCTAAACACACCTTTGGACACCCTATATCTGTATTGAAGGATCTGTTTTTATAAAGGCTGATAAAGATTTTAAAGCTTCTTATAAATTCGTTCAAGAATCAGAGCCATCATATGGTGGTTTACCAGCAAAAGAAGCTATAGATGGAGAATTACATGAAAATGTTCCAAATCCATCAGTAATAAGTACATTAATGAATTCTACACGAATTAAAATCACTCCAACAGACCTCAATCAGCAAATTACTATTTCATTCTTTGGAATTCAAATGTCATATCATAAATCAATCGAAACTTTTTCTATTCATTCTTATGGAATTTTTTCCACATTAAGAAATTTCAAAACAAATATTACGATTTCACCAAATCAATTACTTCATATGTGCGCTCAAAATGATATTCCACTAAAATTTACTATTAAAGAAGAAAATTTTCTAGTTTCTGCCTTTGTAAATAATGGTTATATAATTGAAAGTGGAGAAAATATCTCCAGCGGAAACATTATTTACCTATCTATTGTCCCAAATTTTACAACTGAAGGAGTGTCATCAAAAAGTTTAGAGATTAATTGTGAAACAAATTCATCTGCTCCGGTCTTGGAAGGATTTTCAAATCCTTTTGGAGATGATATTTTCTATATTCTTCCAGAGGAAGGAGCTTACACACTTGATCAAATTAAAGCATATTCAAGAGATCATCAAAATATCTTCACAAACTGGCCAGGTGAAACATTTTTACCTGATAATTTACCGTGTGATGAAATAATAAAAATGGATATTATCAGTAAGATTGTTACAATTGGCGCTGGCAAGTCTGTATGCACACAAGGAAGTTTTGTTTATGCATCAAAAGACAAATTCAAAGCTACAGTTCACAATTTGTCAAATCCACAAGAGAAACCAGTAGAAGTAGAGAATCCATTCAGTGTTGCAGGAAATTATTTAAGCGTTATAAATTGTTCCGATTCAACAAAGGAATGTAAAGTCCATGTTATTTCGATTAATCAACCTCAATCTACAAATGAAGGAACATTGAGTTCTGTTTTCACAACAAAGAATTCTCTCAACATGAAAGAAAAGCTTCAGTTTACGAAACAATCATCGAAATCATTGATACTTCAATCACATAGTACACAAAATAAAGAAATAGAAGTCACCACAGATCATGAAAAAGTTATCGGCGTTCTTCGTAACAGTGCAGGTGAATCTGGTGAGAAAAAGCTCAAAGGAAAAACGATCTGGGCAACATTAAATCCAGATATGGAAGGAGAACCAGGTGAAGTCAATGTTGAAATCAATATTAACAAAGTAAAGGAATCAACAGAAGAGGCAGAAGAATCTCTTTTCCCAGATGATATTCTCTTCGATATTCCTATTGGAGTTAAAACAGAGGAAGAACTGAAAGAGAACACCAGAAACAGCAGTTTAAAGAGTGTTGCCAATAATGGTGGTCTTGGCACTGGAGCAATTGTAGGAATTGTAATTGGTGTTATTGCTTTTATTGCAATCATCTGTATTCTCGTTTGGTTCTTTGTTTTTAGGAAGAAGTCTAAAAACAACGAATCAGGATCAGGCGAAAAAGTCTAAATCTTGACTAAACATTAAAATTTAACTCTTAGTAAAATATGAATTTTATTATTTATACCAGAAATTAGCTTTGATTTAACAAAATCTATTATTTTAATTAAAGATTGATCAAAAATTATAGAGGGTATTGTCAAGGTAAAATTGAGTCATTATATTATAGCTGATTTTGATAATTCTTTTAAAAATTCAAAAGTAAAGATTAAATAAATGTATAGAATATTAATTTTCTGATGGAAATAATAGGAAATTTTTATCAAATATAACTTTTATTATAAAATAATATTTTTCATGGGAGTGTTAAACACTGCTGCAAGTAAGGATCTAATTTCTGTCTGAAATTATGGAGTTTCATGACTTGTTGGCCGTCACCGAGGTCGAGAACCTCGCCATTGTAGATAAATCTGACGTAAGGCTCCTGGTTGAGCATGTAGACCTCCATGACGATGTATGAAGCGTATGGAGGTGGATCTGTAAAGTCGTTTCCTATTCCGAGAGCTGATAAAACGAATGCGATGACAGAATCGTGAGCGCTGATGATATTGAGCTTTGTAGTAGATTCTTCGTTGAGGGATTGGTCCATAACTCTGAAGATTTCGCGGAAAATTGGAGCGGCGCCGATTGCGAGTTTTTCTTTGTCGAAAAAGTTCAATTTGTAGAAATGAGCGATCTGGAGCTTTCTGCATTTGGCTACGAGGTCATCTGTGATGATTTCAGTCAAATCTTGCTCATTGCAGTAATAAGTGATTGCCCAATCGCAAATCTTCTCTAAACCTTCTGGAGATTTATCAGAAGTGTTTGTAAATGTGTAAAGTGGCTCTGCAACTGGTAAAACTTCGTTGTAAATTTGTTTGTAATCATCTGAGTTGAAATAGCGGTTTCTGAGGTCTGCGAGGTCTGGGCACATATCCTTTGTTGGATGGACAACGTCAAAGTCCTTTGTGCCAACTGTAATATCAACAACTTCGTTTGGATCCTGAATTGGGTAAAGTCCTTTGAGGAATGAGATGCAGGAGTGGTATGTTCTTTCGTACCATGTAGCACGTGCTTGGATGAGTGTTGGATCTAAGTAATCTGGAAGAAGCTTGAGTTGATTAACAATATATTTATTAAAGGCTGCTCCGAGTTCTGCATGCTCTGTCATGCCTTCTACTGTAAGATCACCCATCTGGCAGTTTGCTGGGAATTCGGCAAGACGTTGGTCGAGAATTCTCCGAATTCTACGTGGATGAACAAGTGGAGCTGCTTCAATTCTTGATGCATATGCGTCTGCACTGTCGCATTGCCATACTCCGCGTTTGTCTAATGAAAGAAATTTAACGATTGGTGTTCTAGCGCCATGTCTGAGTAAAATTTGAGCGTATTTTGGAATAAATGATGAATTAAGTGGTTCTGGGAATTTTGTTGGTGCTTTACATGAAGGATGAATTGAAAAACCTAAAGAGAAAAGAAAAGGAATCATTTAAAACAAAATTGTCACTTTTTTCTATTCAGATCAGGGTGAATATTAATAATAGGTTTCGTTTACAGCTTAGCAGAGCATAAATCTCTTAAATTCCATTTGAAACGGTAATTCCGAAGACCAATAATGCCAATTCATAATTTATCAAAAATATTTCCTGGCGTTGACTGCTCATGTCACAAGGGTTGAACGCTCATGTTGATTGTTTATTATTATTTATTAAGACTGTTGTTATTAATTGTTTATTATTAGTGTTATGAGTGAGTTTCGAAAAATAAAATAAATAAAAGGAAATATGAAAAGTGTGAGCAATTGATAGAAACACAAGAAGGATATATGATGCTGTCAAGAATTGTGATAACAAGAAGACCGTTGCCTTCCCAGATGCCAGGATATGTCTTGACATCACTGAAAAGATATCCATCATCAAGACTGAATGAATATGGGTGACTATCATTTATGTTGTAAAAACTATCTGTTGCTGTAATGTTTCCTTGAGGGATGATTGCATTCTTTGAGACTGCCCACGAACTTCCTCCTCCTGAACCTGCATTTCCTGAATGGCCTGCAAATCCACCAAACCAACCACTTCCAGCTCCGGGTCTATCAGAAAATCCACTTCCGCTTTGAACTCCATTTGGATTTTTTGATCCGTTTTCTTGGGCTGATTCTCCAGATCCAAATGTAAATCCAAATGTAGAATTAGCTAATCTGGATGAATTATAAACGCCATTTTCCCAATATCCTTGTGCTGTAAAATCACCACCTGATCCTCCTGAGCCGTCATCTGAATTTCCATATGCAAATTCGTTTTCCGAACCACCTCCAGCACCAGCCACTATCACACGATGCCAAAGGTCATTTGACAAAAATTTGACAGCGGTTTGACTTCCGCCACTTCCCGCACCATCAGTATCGTCTACACCTTTGAAATTAGCTGCATAGCCACCACCGCCATATCCGCCTTTGACCATCTTATCGAGATCATAGGTTTGAGCATCGACTGTGCGACCGTATATTCCACGGCCGCCGATAGTAGCATATGCAGTGATGTGTTTGGATAATTTAATGATGCCGGATATGTATCCGCCAGCACCACCACGACTTCCAGTTATGTTACATTTCGTGTTACCATTGGCAAGTGAAACTATTGCTTCATTGGTGCAATTGCCATCTTTGTCAATATATGATGATATCCTTCCTAGGAAGCCACCACCAGATGCCCCATAAAGTTCAAATTTATAGACACCAGGTTGGAATTCTATGACGTATTCGGTGCATTCTGAATTTGTTGGGCATGGATAATCGAATGTATATGTCTTTGTGAGTTTATTGACGCTCACATTAGTCTTATACTTGTTTTCGTCTAATAAACTATATGATAATATTGATAACTAAATGCGATTTGAAATCTCTTAATAAAAATGAATTGTTTTGTTAAAATAATCGATCGTAAAAGAGAAAATGATATATGCTTAATACATTTTCAAGTTTTAACTTATGTTATTCTAATATATTAATTCCAATTTATTGGATATAGGCTCCCAGTTCAAACTTATGGCAGTAAAGTAAGGGTTAAAACAAAGATTCAAGAAAACTAATTCCAATTATCTAGAATTACCGAATAACCATTTCACCTTTGTGATACCTGAGATTTAGCCGCCTGCACCACCTCAGTTACCAACTTTCCTGCATTTCGTGTTTCCATGAAGAAAATTTACAATATCTTGACTTATGCAATTTAGATTTTCATCAATGTATGATGATGTATGGTTTGGAGCAGCGCCTCCTGAAGCACCATATAGTTCAAATTTATAGACGCCGGGCTTAAATTTGATTTCATAATCCGTACATTCAAAATTTGATTCACATGGATAATCGAATGTATATGTCTTTGTGAGCTTATTTTCACTAACATTGGTCTGATGATTTAATTTGTCTAATAATCTATATGATAGTATTGTATACTAGAAACGATTTCAAATTAATCAGATTAAAAATGATTTGATATGTAGTCAAAGTAGAATATATATGAATGTCAATTGTGCAGAATGTATTGAAGAAATTGAGAAGATCATTCACAAATTCAGTTGTTAAAATACGTGAGTTAATAAATCAAAGTCTGCACTTATTAAATGATGTTTATACAGCTAGAAAAATGATATTGTTTCAAAAATAGAACATTATGATTGTTTATTATTAGTGTTATGCGTTAGTTTCGAATTCCATATTAATGAAAAGAATATATGAAAAGGGGGATCGATCGAAAGAATTACAAGAATGATAGATGATACTGTCAAGAATTGTGATAACAAGACGACCGTTGCCTTCCCAGATACCTGGATATGTCTTGACATCACTGAAGAGATATCCATCATCAAGACTGAATGAATATGGGCGACTATCATTTAGATTGTAAAAACTATCTCGAACTTCAATTTTTCCTTGAGGGATGATTGCATTTGCTGATAGTGCCCACGAGCTTCCTCCTCCTGAACCTCCATTTCCGTTGTGACTTGCAAATCCTCCAAACCAGCCACTTCCTGAACCTGGTCTATCATATCCTCCATCACCTTTTGTAACACCATCTAAATTTTTTGATCCGTTTTCTTGGGCTGATTCACCCGATCCAAATGTAAATCCAAATGTAGAATTGGCTAATCTGGATGAATTATAAACGCCATTGATCCAGTATCCTTGTGCAGTAAGGCCACCGCCTGATCCTCCTGAGCCATCATCTTGAGTTCCAATTGTATATGAATTGTCAGAACCGCCTCCAGCACCGGCTACTATCACTCGATGCCAAAGGTCATTTGACAGGAATTTGACAGCGGTTTGACCACCTCCGCTTCCTGCGCCATCATTAAGATCATAGGTTGCGAAATTTGTTGCATAGCCGCCACCGCCATAGCCACCTTTGACCATCTTATCACGATCAAAGGTTGAATATTCAACTGTGCGACCGTATATTCCTCGGCCGCCGATAGTAGCGTAAGCAGTGATGTGTTTAGATAATTTAATGATGCCAGATATATACCCGCCCGCACCACCACGGCTTCTTGTTATGCTGCATTTCGCATTTCCATTGGCAATAGAGACGAATGCATCGTTGATGCAATTATCATCTTTGTCAATATATGACGATATCCTTCCTGGTAAGCCACCACCAGAGGCGCCATAAAGCTCGAATTTGTACACACCTGGTCGGAATTCAATGACGTATTCAGTGCATTCAAAATTTGTTGGGCACGGATAATCGAATGTATATGTCTTTGTGAGCTCATTGACGCTCACATTAGTCTCATATTTGTTTTTGTCTAATAAACTATAGGATAATATTGAATATTAGACCTGATTTGAAATCTCTACATAAAAATGATATACTTTGTTTAAAAAACAATTTCAAAAGAGAAAATGATATATATTTTATATATATATTAAAAGTTTTAATTCATGTTCAGTGAATTTTTCTAATTCATTTGACAAATTTCGTGATAAACTTGGGGAAAAGACGAGGATTACGTTAAAGTTCAAGAATAACGATTTTTATTATTATTGTTATGAGTGAGTTTCGAAAAATAAAATAAATAAAAGGAAATATGAAAAGTGTGAGCGATTGATAGAAACACAAGAAGGATAGATGATGCTGTCCAGAATTGTGATGACAAGACGACCGTTGCCTTCCCAGATGCCAGGATATGTCTTGACATCACTGAAGAGATATCCATCGGCAAGACTGAATGAATATGGGCGACTATCATTTAAGTTGTAAAAGCTATCTGTTGCTGTAATGTTTCCTTGAGGGATGATTGCATTCTTCGAGAGTGCCCACGAACTTCCTCCCCCAGATCCACCATCTCCATTATGACCTGCAAATCCACCGAACCAACCGCTTCCGGAACCTGATTTATCTACTCCATTAATGCCACTTGTAACTCCGTTTGGATTTTTCGACCCTTCTTTTTGGGCTGATTCGCCAGATCCAAATGTAAATCCATAAGTGGAATTGGCTAATTTTTCTGAGTTTAAGACCCCATCTGCCCAATATCCTTGTGCTGTAAAGCCACCTCCTGATCCTCCTGATCCATCATTTCTTCTATTATATGTATCGATTGGATTGATATTATCAGAACCACCTCCAGCACCGGCAACAATAACACGATGCCAAAGGTCATTTGACAAAAATTTGACAGCGGTTTGACCGCCGCCACTTCCAGCGCCATAATCATCATCAGCTAAAAAGTAGTTAAAGGAATAGCCTCCACCACCGTAGCCGCCTTTGATCATCTTAATAACATCATAATCTTTAGTTTTATAATTGTATGAAAAATTTCCTTGACCACCTATCGTCGCAAAAGCGGTTATAGGGTGTAAAAGTTTGATGATACCTGAGATATAGCCGCCTGCACCACCTCAGTTACCAACTTTCCTGCATTTCGTGTTTCCATGAAGAAAATTTACAATATCTTGACTTATGCAATTTAGATTTTCATCAATGTATGATGATGTATGGTTTGGAGCAGCGCCTCCTGAAGCACCATATAGTTCAAATTTATAGACGCCGGGCTTAAATTTGATTTCATAATCCGTACATTCAAAATTTGATTCACATGGATAATCGAATGTATATGTCTTTGTGAGCTTATTTTCACTAACATTGGTCTGATGATTTAATTTGTCTAATAATCTATATGATAGTATTGTATACTAGAAACGATTTCAAACTAATCATATTAAAAATGACTTAAAATGTAGTAAAAGTAGAGTAAATATGAACATCAATTAATTCTCTTATAAAATATTAACATTTGGATCAATATTTATATTAGGATAAAATTATTCACAACACGGAATATCTCTACAATCAAAGCATCAAATGACAATTGTGCAGAATATGTCCAAGAAATTAAGAAGATCATTCCCAAATTAATTAAGTTGTTTAAATACGTGAGTTATTAAAATCAATGTCTGCACTTATAAATGATGTTGATACAACTAGAAAAATGATATTGATTCAAAAATAGAACATTACGATTGTTTATTATTAGTGTTATGAGTGAGTTTCGAAAAATAAAATAAATAAAAGGAAATATGAAAAGTGTGAGCAATTGATAGAAACACAAGAAGGATATATGATGCTGTCAAGAATTGTGATAATAAGACGACCGTTGCCTTCCCAGATGCCAGGATATGTCTTGACATCACTGAAAAGATATCCATCATCAAGACTGAATGAATATGGGCGACTATCATTTAAGTTGTAAAAGCTATCTGTTGCTGTAATGTTTCCTTGAGGGATGATTGCATTCTTTGAGACTGCCCACGAACTTCCTCCCCCGGATCCAGCATTTCCATTGTGACCTGCAAATCCTCCAAACCATCCACTTCCTGCACCTGGTCTGTCATATCCACCAATACCTGCACTAACTCCATTTTTATTTTTTGATCCGTTTTCCTGAGCAGATTCTCCTGATCCAAATGTAAATCCAAAGATAGAATTAGCAATTTTCTCTGAATTCAGGACGCCATCTACCCAAAAACCCTGCGTAGTAAACCCACCTCCTGAACCACCCGAACCATCATCTCCTTTTCTATATGTATCAATATAATAATAATTATCAGAACCACCTCCAGCACCAGCAACAATTACACGATGCCAAAGATCGTTTGAATCAAATTTGACAGCGGTTTGACCACCACCGCTTCCCGAACCATAGTTGTTATCAGAACCATAATAATTAAAGGCGGAGCCTCCTCCCCCATAGCCACCTTTAATCATCTTATTAACATCAAAATCATTTGCATTGGGATTCAAAGTAAATGTTCCTTGACCACCTATCGTTGCAAAAGCGGTTATATGGTGAGAAAGTTTTATTATACCTGAAATATAGCCACCAGCTCCGCCACGGTTACCAACTTGATGACATTTTGTATTTCCATTAAGAAATTTTACAATATCTTGACTTATGCAATTTCCATTTTCATCAATATGTGATGATGTATGGTTTGGAGCAGCACCTCCTGAAGCACCATAAAGTTCAAATTTATAGACGCCTGGTTGGAATTCGATGATATACTCGGTGCATTCGAAATTTGTTGGACATGGATAGTCGAATGTATATGTCTTTGTGACATTATCCACGCTCACATTAGTCTCATACTTGTTTTCGTCTAATAATCTATATGATAATATTGATGGCTAAATACGATTTGAAATCTCTAAATAAAAATGATTTACTTTGTTTAAAAAACAATTTCAAATAAGGGTTTCGTTTTGCTAAAATTGTCACTTTTATAGCATATTTGTTTTTGGATGTTTTGCGAAACCAAAAAAAAAACTATGATATACAATGTGTGTGTAAAGAAAATACTTTATTTACTAGTTAAAAAATCATTTGGTATTGATCAAGTTATTTTTTCTGGATAAGATATTATATGGATAATTGGATAGAAAATACAATTATATAATCTTGTACCTGGTTTAATTAAGCTAATTGTCATCAGAAACTTGTAATTTTTATGAATTTCAGATTTTCTTTTCATTACTGCTTTTCTTAATAGGTCAAGTTCTTATTTACGTTATAAAGTATGATATTTACAAATATCAAGTTATCGTGTTTTTGAGAGAGGGTCAAAGTTGCTATTTGTCACTTTTCCACAAGAATATAATGGGGAAAAAGTTATCATATAGTTGATCTCATTCACTGAGGTGAGAGATGCATGTAGTGTAATTTGATAAACAGTGGGATTGCTGCTCTAAGTCCTAGGTTCGAGACACATTGGCTTTATTTTTCTCTTTTTTATTGACGTAAACTATTCAATTTTTGTGTTCTCCATTCAAATTTCAGAATTTTTTTTGCAGATTTCACGCTACATTCGAAGTTACCTTTTGTAACAACCACCACTGCCTACGAAAGACGAAAGTGTGTCACGATTTCACCCGGAAATCCGATGGTTGTTTAAGAGTAAGCACTTTTGGCACCTACTCTCGTGTTTTTTGAGAAATTATGAGAAACAAACAAAAATGAAAAAGATAGGAATAGCAATGAATATTGATGTGGGTATAGAAAATGTAAGAGATATGAATGCAAAGCAATCAGTATTTAGGACATTGACCATAGATTTCGAAAAAAAAATGCTGCATATTGAGCGAAAACTATGATTATATTATAAGGCTGTCATTTAAAGCATAATGAAACTATTCCCTTTTCATTTTAATCGAATAAGATAGTAAAGATTTTTGAATTAGCTAGAAACTGATGAGATGTTTTCACAAATCAGATTTTTAATCTCTATAATGCATAATTCACTCAATATCTCAATTTTGATATTGCGAGATATTTTTGCTATCGGTTTCGCAATTTTGACACAATAGCAAGAGGGTTCTATAAGCATTATTATCAACGTAGAATCTGAATATCATATCAGAAAATGTCGCAAATCTGACATTTACCCGACCAAATAGCAAAAATAATTGAATACTTTTCGCCAAAACTTTTAAAATCGATAAAAATATGAAATATAGATATTAAAGAGACTTTTTATATAATATTCATAAAGATTTTCCAAAAATATGATACCGCAAAATTAAAAAAGTGACGTCTTGAGTGGAGTCAAAGGTCGAAATTGCTAGCTAAATGTTTTTTTAGCGAAATTGCGTATTGTACGTTTTTTTCACAAAACGAAACCCTTATTTCAAAAGAGAAAATGATTTTTATATTTAATAAAAATTCAAGCTTTGAGCCATGTTAAGTGAATTTTTTCTATAATTCATCATTTGACAAATTTTGTTATATAGTTGGATAAATCTAACACCAAAAACTTTTATGATAATTTATTATTATTGTTATGATTGTGTTTCGAAAAATAAAATAAATAAAAGGAAATATGAAAAGTGTGAGCAATTGATAGAAACACAAGAAGGATATATGATGCTGTCCAGAATTGTGATAACAAGAAGACCGTTGCCTTCCCAGATACCTGGATATGTCTTGACATCACTGAAGAGATATCCATCATCAAGACTGAATGAATATGGGCGACTATCATTTAGATTGTAAAAACTATCTCGAACTTCAATTTTTCCTTGAGGGATGATTGCATTTGCTGATAGTGCCCACGAGCTTCCTCCTCCTGAACCTCCATTTCCGTTGTGACTTGCAAATCCTCCAAACCAATCGCTTCCTGCGCCTGCTCTATCAGATGATCCTCCAAAATTTCGAACACCATTTTGATTTTTTGATCCAAATTCTTGAGCTGATTCACCGAATCCAAATGTAAATCCAAAATTGGAATTAGCTAATCGATCTGATTTCAACACGCCATTAATCCAGTATCCTTGAGCAGTAAGGCCACCGCCTGATCCTCCTGATCCATCATCTTCAGATCCAACGGTATGTTCATTGTCAGAACCACCTCCAGCACCAGCAACTATCACTCGATGCCAAAGGTCATTTGACAAAAATTTAACGGCGGTTTGACCGCCTCCACTTCCCGCGCCATCGGTATTGCGTGGGCCACGGTAATTAGTTGCATAGCCGCCACCACCATAGCCGCCTTTAATCATCTTATCGCGATCAAAGGTTTGAGCATCGACTGTGCGACCATATATTCCGCGGCCGCTGATAGTAGCATATGAAGTGATGCGATCGGATAATTTAATGATGCCGGATATGTATCCGCCAGCACCACCACGACTTCCAGTTATGTTACATTTCGTGTTACCATTGGCAAGTGAAACTATTGCTTCATTGGTGCAATTGCCATCTTTGTCAATATATGATGATGTTCTTCCTGGAGCGCCACCACCGGAGGCGCCATAAAGCTCGAATTTATAGATGCCGGGTTGGAATTCGATGACATATTCGGTGCATTCGAAATTTGTTTGACACGGATAATCGAATGTATATGTCTTTGTGAGTTCATTGACGCTCACATTAGTCTCATACTTGTTTTCGTCTAATAAACTATATGATAATATTGATAACTAAATGCTATTTGAAATCTCTAAATAAAAATGGTTTACTTTGCAAAAAAAAATCGATCATAAAAAAGAAAGTGATATATACTTAATACAAATTCAAGTTTTAATTCATGATAATCGAAATTTTTCAAAATCATCATTTGAGAAAATTTCTGAATCATATCGAAGGCTAATAATTTGGACATGTATCAGGTCATGCCATTAGATATTATATAAATATATATAACTTATCATAATTGTTTATTCTTAGTGTTATGAGTGAGTTTCGAAAAATAAAATAAATAAAAGGAAATATGAAAAGTGTGAGCGATTGAGACAGATACAAGAAGGATATATGATGCTGTCCAGAATTGTGATGACAAGACGACCGTTGCCTTCCCAGATGCCAGGATATGTCTTGACATCACTGAAGAGATATCCATCGGCAAGACTGAATGAATATGGGCGACTATCATTTATATTGTAAAAGCTATCTGTTGCTGTAATGTTTCCTTGAGGGATGATTGCATTCTTTGAGACTGCCCACGAACTTCCTCCCCCGGATCCAGCATTTCCATTGTGACCTGCAAATCCTCCAAACCATCCACTTCCTGCACCTGGTCTGTCAGAATAACCACTTCCACTTTGAACTCCTTTTGAATTTTTCGACCCATCTTTTTGAGCTGATTCTCCGGATCCAAATGTAAATCCAAATGTAGAATTAGCTAATCTGGATGAATTATAAACGCCATCAAGCCAGTATCATTGTGCGGTAAGGCCACCGCCCGATCCTCCTGAGCCATCATCGTAGCTATTATATGAGTCAGCATAAAAATAATTATCGGAACCGCCTCCAGCACCTGCAACTATCACTCGATGCCAAAGGTCATTTGACACGAATTTGACAGCGGTTTGACCTCCGCCACTTCCTGATCCATAGTTACCATCATCGGCATAGAAAGAAAAGGCATTGCCCCCTCCTCCATATCCACCTTTGATCATCTTGTTAACATCAAAATCATTTGTTTTATAATTGTTTGTAAAGGATCCTTGACCACCTATCGTTGCAAAAGCGGTTATAGGGTGAGAAAGTTTGATGGTGCCTGAAATATATCCGCCTGCGCCACCTCGGTTACCAACTTGATGACATTTCGTGTTTCCATTATGAAATTTTACTATGTCTTCACTTATGCATTTGAGATTTTTGTCGATGTATGATGATGTATGGTCTAGAACAGCGCCTCCTGAAGCACCATAGAGTTCGAACTTATAGACACCGGGCTTAAATTTAATTTCATAATCGGTACAATCATATCGAGATTCACATGGATAATCGAATTTATATGTCTTTGTTGCTGGATCATAGCCTACATGATCCCGATATCTTACTGAATCTAATAATTTATAGGATAAAATTGTTGAATAAGAAATTTGATATCATTCAATGAAAAAAATGAATATTTTATCGGTTAAAAAGTAACAATGATTTGTTGAAACTGATTATATTCTACACATACATGTTTTGTATCAGAAATGGGTAGAATTAAAATTCAGATTAATTATTTTGTTTATTATTATTATCATTATAATCAAATAATTGTTTACAAAAGTTCATCATTATTGTCATGAGTGAGTTTCGAAAAATAAAATAAATAAAAGGAAATATGAAAAGTGTGAGCAATTGATAGAAACACAAGAAGGATATATGATGCTGTCCAGAATTGTGATGACAAGACGACCGTTGCCTTCCCAGATGCCAGGATATGTCTTGACATCACTGAAGAGATATCCATCATCAAGACTGAATGAATATGGACGACTATCATTTAAGTTGTAAAAGCTATCTGTTGCTGTAATGTTTCCTTGAGGGATGATTGCATTCTTCGAGAGTGCCCACGAACTTCCTCCCCCAGATCCACCATCTCCATTATGACCTGCAAATCCACCGAACCATCCACTTCCGGCACCAGGTCTGTCAGAATAACCACTTCCACTTTGAACTCCTTTTGAATTTTTCGACCCATCTTTTTGAGCTGATTCTCCGGATCCAAATGTAAATCCAAATGTAGAATTAGCTAATCGATCTGAGTTTAATATTCCATTTATCCAGTATCCTTGTGCAGTAAAATCGCCACCTGAGCCTCCAGATCCATCATTTTTAGTTCCGCTTGTATATTCGTCGTCAGATCCTCCTCCAGCACCAGCTACTATCACGCGATGCCAAAGGTCATTTGACAGAAATTTGACAGCGGTTTGACCTCCTCCACTTCCTGCACCATCGTTGTTACCAGCACCTTTGTAATTAGTTGCATAGCCGCCTTTGACCATTTTATCACGATCATAAGACGGCGTTTCATCAGTGCGACCGTATATTCCACGGCCGCCGATAGTAGCATATGCAGTGATGCGATCGGATAATTTAATGATGCCGGATATATACCCGCCCGCACCACCACGGCTTCTTGTTATGCTGCATTTCGCATTTCCATTGGCAATAGAGACGAATGCATCGTTGATGCAATTATCATCTTTGTCAATATATGACAATATCCTTCCTGGTAAGCCACCACCAGAGGCGCCATAAAGCTCGAATTTGTACACACCTGGTCGGAATTCAATGACGTATTCGGTGCATTCAAAATTTGTTGGACATGGATAATCGAATGTATATGTCTTTGTGAGCTCATTCTCGCTCACACTCGGATTATAATTTGATATATCTAATAACTTATATGATAGTATTGAAAATTAGACGCTTATTGAAAATCCTCAATTAAAAAATGAATGATTGTGGATAAAATCAAAGTGAATAAAACATTAACTTAAAGATTAAACATATAATTTAATGAGAATTTCCGTTTTCTTCATGTATTTGAAATTGTCCGAACAAGACTTCATGAATGAGTTTAAAATATTACAAGTGAGTTGTTAAACTAATATGTGGATGCCCAAAGCCCATTTAACCTCCCATGGAAAGGCCTTGGCATCGATTTTTTCTTCGATTCAGCAAGTAACTTCTGTTCAAAGGCTGAAAAGGATAATTAAAGCAAGAAAACAAAAGATAATTATGATGGTGACCTTTTTTTTCTGGTGCTAAGAAGGCAAGATCAGCTGATGAGATCGAAATCACATTTGTTCTTGGCGTCAACGATGAAAATCTCAAGCCAGAAACGCACCGTATATTCAGCACTTCTCGTACAACGAACTGACTTGATCCAAGCACTAAGCCACTCAACAACACTTTCTAAATCTGTAGTGACTTCATGATAATAGTCCACCCATGCGCATTCATCAAGATTTTCTCCTTGTGGTCTCAGTTTTCTAGAGGAGTGTAAGTTTATTGAATGAAATTTCTAAATTGTAACAAAAAAAAAGGAAAGTCATTTATAATTAACAAAAGAAATAACATTATATTTTATTTTCTATATACGAAAGATAGATTATGTAATAATAAATACAAATAAAAGAAATCATGGCAAAAAGACCATTTTCTTAGGTAAGTCTTGGTTAGGAAACTTTGAATTGAGTGGAGATCTGTTCTTGTCATCGATTGGCAAAGGCGCAGGAAGAAATGGCGGAAGATCTGACGAATCAATGCCGAAAATCGAAGGCATGTTATCATTATCGTTGTTGTTTACCGGTTGTGGAGGAGGTGGAGGAGGGAAAGTTCCGATATTCGCTGGAATTTTTGAAGATGTCGACTTTCCACCCATATTTGCAGGAATTTTCGACGCAACCTGTGGCGACATCGACTGTTGTGGGGATGGTTGCGGTGGAGGAGGCGGAGGAGGGAATCTGAGGGCTAATGCGAACATACTCTGTGCAGGAATGACCGGAGGAGTTGGTAATCGTGGTGCCTGTGGAGGAGGCTGGAAGTTAAACGAGGAATTAGGTACATCTGGGCCTCTGAATGAGTTTGAATTTGATGATGAACTCGGAGGAGGAGGTGGAGGCGGCAGCGAGGTCTTTTGGAGCTCTGCGAAGAAGTCTGGTGAGATTCCGAAGATCGAACTCTCGTTTTCTTGAGGTGGCGGCGGTGGAGGAGGTGGAGGAGGCGGAATTGGGGCAATTGGCTGAATCGGAGGGGGCGGAGCTGTCTGTTTCTGTGTTTTGGATGCAGGAGGAGGCGCTGGCTTCGTTTCTTGCTTCGCTGTTTTGTGACCACTCGGAATAATTTTGAAAATATTTGGATTTTGGTCTTTCAAGAGCTGGATCTGTTGATGGGCGCGTTGCATCTGAAGCATTTTCTCATAAGCGATCTTCTGATAATCGGGAAACTGAAATTCAACACGATGAATTGCAGTTTCGAAGAAACTAATATGTCTTTTGATCGGAACATTATTCATAATGACGAACTGTAACCTCTTCAGGCACTTCCCTTGTTGGCCAAGGTAATATTGGAAATCTGCCAAAGGCCTGGCCATTGGAATGTCCAAGTAATTGGGCGATGAGTGCGGTACGATCCTTCCGAGTTTTTCTCTGGCCTGGAATCCGAACTGTACGACTCCTGTAACTAAGGCATAGTCACATTCAGCGTCCCACTTCTCAGGAAGGTCTCCGCTGCGTATGAAATGCTTTATTCCCTCTGTAGCGAGTGTTCTGATATGCTTTAATTGGTTCGTAATCATTCTGTAATTGTCGACAATATTTTTCGCGAGAGGTAAGCTTCCGGAATCCATTGGGCAGTTTCGCATTTCAGGGGTGATCAGTACTGTGTCGTCTGGTCGCTTCGGTTTCCTCAAACATTCGTCAAAACTCATGAAAAACGGTTGAATCATGTCTTGTGACTTCATAATGAGGCGCCCGATAGCTCTGAACTCTGCCCAGTCATTCATTCCGTTGCATTGTGGTATGTAGTTGTTGCCTGCGACTTGCATTACGATTGATACTTCCTTATTTGACCATTCTTTGGAGAATGGGCCATTTCTGCACGCTAGGATGATCGGCTTCATGAATCTGTCGTTTGCGTAGTCGTTCTCCTTCGCGTGCATCGCAATACTCAGTACATCCGATGTAATGGCATTTACAATCGGAACTGAGATCTTAGCGGCAATATCTTTATCAACTGTTCTGAAATTAGTCATCCTTTTCGCTAATTCTGCATAGTTTGCCCCACTGTCCAAATATGCTCTCAAAAATTCAAACAAAAAGTGACTCGGTGTCTCAAAATATCTCGGTGGTAAATAAGGTTCTTCATGAAGTTTCAAGAATGTCTGGATGATCCAGACTTCTTCGATTCTCTCGAGTATGGACTTCATTCTCTGGTTTATCTGCCTTGCGAAAACAGGCTTTGTAAAGACTGGAGTCTGTAATGTAGGCTCATCTGCTGATAATTCTTGCCAGAAGCTCGGACCTTCGTCAAACTGATCTGTAAATGGAGTGGTGTAATACTCATACCATAAAATGGCGTTGGCAAGGTTGTAATGTACTAATGACTGCTTATCAATCGTAGTCATGAATTGCAAGAACACAGCGCGAGCAAACGTGTATACCTCATCTTGTTGTTTACCCATCTGTGTAGCAATCTCTTCGAAATCGCAGAAACCTTTCGATTCCATATATTCGAGTACTTTTACAGCGTCAGAACGCTTCCATGTTACTGTTTTGATATTCTGCACCCTTCTATGTGAGAATACAGTATCCCAGAAGTCCGGTTCATTGACTTTGTCGAGTAATTTTCCGAATATCTCAAAACATTTTTTGTCGAAAGGCATTTTGAAGTCCATTTTGTCGTGATTTACGATTGACAATGGGTTAATTGTCGGCTGAGTTGTGATTGCTTCGACTCTGAGGTAGATTTCCATCTCTTCCATTGAAATATTCTGATAATTGAACTTAAAATCCGAAATATACTTAGAATACAAGATCGCTTCCAACGAGTTATCAGTTACCATTCTGTATACTTCGACATTTTGGTTCTTTCTTGAGAAAAATCTGACTAAACTGTTATCTAATAAAATTGACTGTCCGATATCGAAGAAAATAATTTTTGAAGGGACAATGTTGGTCAGTCTAGGTGAACTGAAGTCTCTTGTCATGAAAATAACTCCGGAATGGAATCTATCCGGGAATTGTTCCTCTCTGATTGGTGAATTGATGATAGCGCTCTTTATATTCTTCTTCTCCATGTGGGACATGAGCAATCTGAGCATGGAATGGTTGTCACAAACAACAATTGTGATTTTTGAGTTGTCAATTAGGTCTGTAAGATGCGTAACCTTGGCAGATGATGAGGAAAAGAGGTCACTGTGTTGTTCTTGGGAAAGAACAGTGATGTTGAAACGCATTTTGAACTTTTGGATTATTATATCTTCCATTGGGCCAATTAAGAAGGGATGGATATGACTTTTGGTCATTTCAAGGTATAATTGGCATGGATCAGCGAGAATATGTGATCTGGAGTTTCGGAGTTTCATTAATTTTGATAATCTGTCGTGAATCTGTCCGGAGATGGCGTTTGAGACAAAAAAAGCATGCTCCGTGTATGAGAAGTCTGTAGTTGTTTCGCTGCGGTTTTCTATAACGATTTTGAACGGTGCTGCAAAACTTGATAAATTTGGCGGATTAAGAGAGTCAACGATTATGTAATTCCACTTTATATTTGCCAGAGATGCACCTTCCAAATCGAAAACGTCCTTAGAAACAAGGAGAGCGTCAATAGAAGGTCCATATTCTTTCAAAAGTTGGTGTTGCCGGACAACAGCTCTGGATTCTACATCATCCTTGAACTCACTGTATGATAGCGAGGTCATTACTCGTAATCCGGCACTGTATACCGGGACTAAATACTTATCAACGATGATAAGTGCTGTAACTTTGTAATTTTGAAGTTTCTTGATTAAGTGGAGGAAGCTAAGCGCTGCCCCGACCCTTCCGGAGCCGTTTTCTGTGAGACTAATTTTAAGATCTTTGTTATTTTTTGATTCGATAATGCGGTTGATTGTATCTTTCTGTTTAGATGTAAGTTCGATGCCTCGTTCCATCAAAGGAAAAGATTGGATTTGATCTATGGCGTTTTTTCGATTTTTTCTACGTTGTATGAGATTTTGCCAGTAAATGTCAGCTAAGTTATTGAATTCTTCGTAGTTCGCAGCGTGGAAAAGCTCTTCTCCAACTCCGGCCAATGTTGAAGAATCTTCCCATGTTGGAGAATTGCTTCCTCTCCATTTGATGAGGTACTCCGGGTTTGCGGGACGCTCGATCGGCGCAAGCTCTTCCTCTTCTTCTTCCTCGTCATTCGTTAAATTATTAACGGTGTCGTCGCCGCGCAAGTTTATAATTCCGTATTCATCGAGTATTGAGTTTGAAAAACCGTCGGGTGGCCTGAGTGGCTTCTCGTAAGCAAGTATATTTTCGAAATTTGGTGTTTGTTTGAAAGGATAACCAGGAATGTAATGCGTGCTATCAAAAGCTTCGAGTGGAACGGTATTAGCCTCTCCTTGCTGTCGGTGGTCCAATATATGATCTATTATAAAACAATCTACAGATGTCCGGTTGAAAATTGGCTCAGAAATAAAAGGTGTAACGTCCGATAGAACACTGTCTTGAGAATCTTGCATGCTGTTGTATTTTGAAAGAATTTGAGCGTTGTCGGGATTAGATTGTATTTGAGAATCGGAATAATATTGGGAATGAGAGAAAGCTTGGCCGGGAAGTTTGCAGAGTAATTGTTGACCGCCGGGTTGTGGTACAGTTTTGCCTAAAATTTTATCGATAGTAGGGCCTTTTTGATTGTGTGTTTGCGCTGGGGCTGGATTTGGATTATTCCCTTCGTTTTCTGATTCATCTTCAGCGTATGTGTTCCTGGCTCGTGTTCTAACGCTTCTACGTGGTGCGTCGCTTGGAATATCTTCGATGGGATCTAATTCATCCTCGGAAAAGCTCGCATCTTCAGAGCTACCTTTACTTCTCCCTTTCTTTCTCGTTGTTTTTTTCTTTTGCTGCTGCTGGGCCGAAAGATTATTTATAATTTGAGGCTGAAGTTGAGAATTTGTCCTAAGCTGCTGAATATACAACTGACGCTGACTTTCAGGTATACTCTGCCAGTCATAAGAAGACTTATCTGGTAACTTTGGTGGAAGCATAAACTAAAAAAATTCAGTAAAAAAATTTAAAACAAAAATTGGCGCTCTCCCCCCTAAAAAATTTGCAAGCCCAATAAAAAAATATTTTACAGAACTCGGGATAATTTTGTTAAAACTGTTAGTAGATGAGAATGGAATGCATTGTCAGAATTAAATGTTTGAATGGTATCTTACACAAATTAAAAAACATTTAAAAAGTGACATGATTTTTAAAATTTTAAGCTTTTTTTCACTCTTACATCAGTTACAAAGAGGTGTATGATATTCGAACAGCTACGTACTTAACCTTCCAGTCTAGTTTAATCCAATTGTGCCGTATTTTTCATATGCTACCCATTAGTCAAATTCATTGCCCTAAAATCTCTTCTCATATTCTAGATATTATCAGTTGTATAAACTACACACAATGTTATTAGAATATTTGTACCATTATAATTTAAAAATATGACTAAAACGTCTTCAATGATTTTGTTGAGCACTTTATTAAAGCCCTCCGAAATACAAAATGTATAATATATATCATGTGCTTTGGTGTTTACAACGAAATAATACTTTATATCATATTTTTATTTTGAAATATTTTATCATTCCTTCTATTGTTTGGTTTTGGTAAGAATCACATATGAACCTAGTATACACATCAAAATGGTTTTGCAACTGTAGTAATATTTATCAGTAATAATAGCAAATTCATTATCAAAATCGAAAAGATTGTGAAAGATCTAATGTGGCCTTGAAACAGTAATTGCAAATTAAAATATAATTGTGTGTAATATATTCTTTTAAATATTTTGACATAATTATCATGCTATGGTTCTAGAATTTTGAATTAATAAGCAATCTGATTTTGGGATGCATTTCGTTTATACAAATAGCAATATGCTTTAAACAAAGACATTCTGGTTAGTACTTTGAGATTTTTAAAGTAAATTCATAATATCAAAAGTCAAAAAGATTACCATCCCTTCAAAAATAGATCATTTAATCAAATATAGCATAAGTCTTGTGAAATGTAAATCTCTGTCTTACATAGCATTAATATTTTTTATTCTGATTCATTTCAATTTTTATGATACATCAAAATACTTTATCGGTGTATTAATAGTATAAGTACCTAAGGGAGGTATTGATAAACTCTATAATTGAATCCATGTCTCGGCTGAAATAGTTAAAAGAAGAAAAAGAAGAAAAAGATAATGAATATGTCTCTCCTGGTAGATCTACTTCCTGACTTTAGCTCCTGGACACCAAATTTTCCTGTTGTTGAAAGGATCCTTATACTTCTGCATAACAAGTCCCAAACACAAGAACATTACGATATGGATATAATGATATGTTTCCAGCTGGACTTTCCCAATCATTGACTCTTATGAACTAACAAACACTATGAACAATAAGTTACTATGTTTGTAAAGGCTCTTTGTGGTGATTGATAGAATATAACAACAAACTTTTATAAAAACAAAATTAAAAATGATATCTTATTTGAAGTATGTTGTCTTATGTGGAATTTCGGCGTTAGAAATGATCTTTCCTTCTGGAACATCGAAAGCTTCAGCACCATCTTCGCTAAGGTGAACAGAAATTGTAGCCTTAGCTGGAACATTCAACTTGCTTGGACTCTTGAGAGCAAATTCTTGTGTAACAACAGAATTTGCTTCGAATGCAGAGAGACGAAGTTCAATTTCTCCGATCTCTTCATCACCACCAAAGATGTGCTTCTTGAAGAGAACAACAACAAAAGAGGCTCTTGCTGGGTCTGTGTACTTGAAGTCCCATGTCTGGAATGGTTTGTTCTTCTCTGTGAATTCGCAGGAATGGCGCATGAATGTTGTTCTTGGTCCAACTCTGGCAACTAATGTAGCTTTACCATTTGTCTTGAAGCTTCCTGTTGAGACGCTTTCGATGCGGATGAAAGCACGGTTGCCATTCATAAGTGGGAGGTAGTCATAGTTGTTCATCATGTTAGGACAATGAAAAAATAGAATGATTTTATTCTTTCAATTTTTGAAGAGAATTTGACGAAAATTTTCAGAGCAAATTAGGTCATTGATTGAGGGGCCAAAATTAGCGTTAAATTTTAACTGTTGATGTATTATCGTTTGTTATACCATATCCCTTAATTTTAAATAAATCGTTTAATTTTTATGATAATCCATCAAAATTCTATGAAAAAATAAATTCAGGTGAATTTTATCGTCAACCCTTTATAATCGATTCTTATCAACCTTTTTATTTTAATTTATTGTTGACACACTTAACTACCGGATTTTATAATAAAAACTTTTTCAATGATTTTGAGAGCGATATTCGTCCTGTATCTCAATTTTAAAAACATACGGGACATTGAGTATTTTAATTTTCTAAATTATTGTTGTAGGGTTGCAGATGGCCCTGTACTAATACAAACTAATACCGAAATTATCATCTCTCCAAAATCCATAATTAATTTTATTTCCGTCCTTCAATTCAAATGTATTCAATTTTTTTCGCGAAACGGAATAATATTAAAAATTAACTGATTAGATCTAGTTCCAAGCGCGTAAGTTCCAGTAGGATACAGAAAATCCAGTAAGAATTATAATTTGAATAGGACCCAAAGTTGGCTGTCCTCAATTGAAGGGTTGTGGGATTATTTAAACTTATTTTTATCTTTCAAAAGTTATGAAACCTGTGTATATAATAGTATAATAGCAATTGTTGCATAAGCTTTAAAATATACTTCTTATAATGAAACATATCGAAAGAAAGGAATCTTATTGCTACATTTGTTGAAATTTTGATGAGATTTCATAAAATATGAGAAAAGGACATATTAAATAGCTTGTTTTTGTAGGATTATCCAAATATATAAGTTATTTTGATTCATTGATGAAACATTTTATTTGGTTTTTATTTAACAGTAGTGAAAGGGTTAAAAAAAATTGAAAGCTTTATTGTCAAAATATTTACAAGGTCAAATTTTTAAATGATCGGAATATCCACTTGTAAAGTTGACAAATTTTTTAAAAAATAATGATTAATGAAAGCGATTTCCAGATACAGCAATGCGTGAAAACATATCCAAACTATTACTTAAATACCGGTATCCTTACAGCTACCGGTCAGCCTGTCTTAATTAAGCAATTAAAGAAAAAATTAACAACAAAACAAGAAAAACAACGATATTCACGTGAAGTTCAAATACTTCGTTCATTCAATACACCATACATTTGTGGAATCGTTGGTTTTCAGAACAATACATCAACAACACCCGTAATATTGTTTAATAATTATATTAATGGTACTCTTGATGGTGCATTCAAGAACAATTCTATACCAGGACCAACTGAAGTATTGATTATAGCATCCGGAATTGCATCAGGAATGAGAACTCTCCACTCAAGAAACGTAATTCACAGAAATCTAAATCCTTCCGGCATTTTTCTGAATGAAAAGTTCGAGCCTTCCATTGGTGATTTTGAATTCTCTAAATTCACAGATACAAGTAAATACCAATCCATAATTATTGGAACTCCTCTCTGGATGGCTCCAGAACTATTAGAAGCGTCCGAACAATATACACCAGCAATTGATGTTTATGCATATGGTATGATCCTTTATCAATTAATTACAAACCAAGCGCCATATGGCGGAAATATCACAATTGGCCAATTATTTGACTTGTTAGTTAAGAACCAATTACCACAAATTCCACCACAAGTACCAGAAATCTTTTCAAATCTTATTAAATCATGTTTGAATTATAATCCAAAGCAAAGACCATCATTTAATGATATTATCGAGGTTCTTTCGAAACCAGATGCAATACTACCAGGTACAGATCAACAGAAACTCTCAGAATACCAACACAGAGCGTTTTCTGACATCGATGACTTATTAGCCAAAGGAAACCTCGCATTCGCTAACGGTGATAAAGCTACAGCCATAGAGATCTATACCAAGGCTGCAGAAAAGGGTGCAGCCATTGCTTATTATTATCTCGGTTCAATTCAACCTGAAAAGGAAATTGAGTACTTTACTTTAGCCGCCGAGAACGGCTACACCGAAGCCGCAATTGTCGCTGGCGAAAAACTCATTAAATCGAATCCGGACGAAGCATTTAGATTATTCAAACTTGCAGCGGACAGAGGCGACGCAGCAGGTGAGTTTTCACTTGGCATAAGCTATGCTAAGGGAATTGGAACAGAAGTCGACCAAGAAAAGGCAATAAATTATCTTAAAATGGCTGCTGACAAAGGACACGCCGGAGCACAATATTCGGTTGGTCTGAAGCTTAGTCAGACCGATCCCGATGAAAGCAGACGATATTACGAAATGGCCGCAGATCAAAATCACATTTTGTCGATTATGGAGCTTGCCAAGCAAAGCGACGACCAAGAAGCTCTTATTCTATACGCAAGAGCCTCAAAGCTTGGTGATTTGCTCGCTTCTTTCAAGGCCGGCGAAATTTTATACAGATATAACAGACCACGTGATGCAGCACGCTTCCTAAGGCTCGCAGCAGAAGGCGGACACACTGAGAGCCAATATCTCTGCGGCTGCATCCTTCTATCCGGAAACGGAGTCAAAAAAGACTGTCAAAAAGCCGCAGTTTTTCTGAAATACGCCGCAGACGCAGGAAATGTCGACGCCTGCTTCTTGTGTAGCAAATTGCTATCAGAAGGAAACGGCGTCAAAAAAGACGCTAAAAAAGCTATGTATTACTTCAGAAAAGCAGCAGAAGGAGGCCACGATGAGGCACTTTTCAGAGCTGGAATTTTATTTTCTGACGGTGAAGAATTTCTGATGAAAAGTGAAGTAAAAGGTGACACCCGGGCCATGTTAGAACTCGGATCACTTTGTGAGCAGAGGAATGAATACGAAAAGGCTATTGAACATTATAAGAAGGGTGTTGAGAAAAACGATTCAGATTGTATCTGCTCATTAGGCGTTTTATACGAAAACGGACGTGGAACCCAGCAAGATGAGCAGGAGGCAATGAATCTTTATAGGAGAGCGGCCTTGGATGGCTCTTCTTTGGGTCAATATAATTATGCGGTCTTACTGCAGAAGAAAGGAGACCTCGAACAGGCCACAAAGTTCTATAAAATGGCCGCAGATAGAGGCGATCCCGATGCACAATTGAGCTACGCCAACTTAATGGCTCCAAATGATATAAATGAAGCGGCAAAGTACGCAGAACTGAGCGCAGACCAAGGAAATAGTAAAGCTCAGTGCCTATTTGGACAGCTCCTCTACATAGGAAGAGGTGTTCAAATGGATAAAAAGAGAGCTAAAACATACCTCGAATCTAGTGCAAAACAAGGATATGAGAGAGCTGTTAAACTCGTAAGAGAGCTTGATTTCCATTAGTTGTTATAAAATTTTCATTTTCTATATTATTTTAAAAATAATGCTTTGAATTTTTTGGGAAGAACATGAAAATCACATCATATAACGTAATGGTTTCTTCTTGCAATTATTTATCCAAAACCTTATAATGTAAAAGTTTGGAATTTGATTGATTTATATAAAAGTTCGAGAATGAATCGAGACATTTAAGATTTCTACTAGTTTGCAGGTATGCAATAAATACTTCGCGCTGAAAATGACGTCGTACCATTGTTGTTATAAGAGATATTACCGTTCTATCGTGAAGATATAAAATTATAATAAATTGTTATGAATATATGAATGACTATAGTTTTACAAATATAATACGATCCGTGTGGGTTCAAGATATTGACCAAACATGAGTTATCAGTTTACCCAAATGTTAAATTGTTGGATGGAAAGGATTAATACTAAATACATTGTTAGGAAATCCAAAATATACCACTAGAAATTATGTTGGTATTAATTATATTTTAAATTTGTGAAGAACTGACCAAACTGTGTAATATTATATTCATTTCCATCCTCAGTAAAAGGAACTAATATGGCAATCCCGCTAAACTATTGAAAAAATAATGATTATCTCCGCTGCTATCAAAAATTGAATACTGATCGCCTTTCACAATAATTTTTGAAAGTGAATTTACGATAAATGAAAACAACACACTGTATACACGCTTATAAATGAGATTTCTAAGTCAACTCACTTTTTCTCATCACAAATGAACTCACTTTTGATGAAAGTGAAGCGATGAATGTTTATGCATAATCAACATACTATTACAACCAGAATGAATTATGTTTGGTCATAAATAAAATAATGAAATTATCCTATTTTTCAATGAGATATTGCCAATTGTTCTCTCTAAAAAGAAAATTTTTGATGAAACTCATAGAATTTTATTTTCCCCAATTCAAAAATATTGATTGAGCTTTATCAAAAATATTGATCTAAAAAGGTTTGATCGCATTGAAAGTATTTTTGAGAGTCTTAATCTCCCTTTGCGAGAAGACTTCATTTTTATCGAAAGTCCCATGACATTCGAACTTCCAAAGACAATGAAGGCCTTCGCTATGAGAAAGATCGGCGAAGTCGGCTGGATCGAGAAGCCAGTCCCAGAATGCGGTCCAAATGATGCTATCTGCCGCCCACTTGCTCTTGCTCCATGCACATCCGATATCCACACAGTTTGGGCTGGTGCTATCGGTGAACGCCACGACATGATTCTTGGTCACGAAGCTGTTGGCCAGGTTGTCAAGATTGGTTCTGAAGTCAAGAACTTAAAGGTTGGTGACAAGGTCCTTGTCCCAGCTGTTACACCAGATTGGGGTAGCGAAGCTGCTCAGGAAGGCTTCCCAGCACACTCCGGTGGCATGCTCGGTGGCTGGAAGTTCTCCAACTTCAAGGATGGTGTTTTCGCTGAATACTTCCATGTTAACGAGGCTGATGCTAACCTTGCTAAGCTCCCAGAAGGCCTTACACCACGTGATGTTATCATGTGCTCTGATATGATGACAACTGGTTTCCACGGCGCTGAACTCGCTGAAGTTAAGCTCGGCGATATCGTTGTTGTCATCGGCATTGGCCCAGTCGGTCTCATGTCCGTTCGCGGTGCTGCTCTCATGGGTGCATCAAGAATCTTCGCTGTTGGCTCTCGCCCACACTGCTGCGACACTGCTGTCCAATACGGTGCTACAGATATCATCAACTACAAGAACGGTGACATCGTTGAACAGATCTTAAAGGCTACAGGCGGAAAGGGTGTTGACCGTGTTATCATCGCTGGTGGTGATGTCCACACATTCGCCCAGGCTATCAAGATGATCAGAGCTGGTGGTGTCATCGGTAACGTTAACTACCTCGGTGAAGGCGAAATGATCGATGTCCCACGTGTTGAATGGGGTGTTGGTATGGGCCACAAGTTCATCCATGGTGGTCTCACACCAGGTGGTGCCCTCCGTATGGAGAAGATGGCTAACCTCATCAAGTACAAGAAGGTTGACCCAACAAAGCTCATCACCCACGAATTCAAGGGTCTCGAGAAGGTTGAGGATGCTCTCATGCTCATGAAGGACAAGCCAGTCGATCTCATCAAGCCAGTCGTCCTCATCGAATACAACGACAAGCTTTAAAATTAAAAAAGTATAATTTCTTAATAGAATAGATTCACTTCTTTTTAACAAAGACTTATAATGGAAGTTCCTGAAGAGATATAACTCATAAATCAGAAAATTATGAAATTTGAAATAAAAATGTTGTTGATCTTCGAACTTACACATATCAAATTACAGTTTGCCAAAGTCTCACAATATCACAAATCGAAACAAATATCTTGAGGGAAGTACATATTTTCTTATTTGAAATCGCTTTAACCTCACGTATTGTCAATTTGCTTTGGGTTGCATATTCATACGCGTTTTCCTTAGAATATTTTACGACAAATACTTGACGAACGATTCGGTATCGATTTGGCAAACCCAAATTTTAGCTAAAAGTGACAGGGAAAAAAAACGTTTAGTATTAAAAAAAAGACCGATGAGAGCTTCGTTCGAAATATAGAGGGAACTGAGAATGCGCAACCATTCTCAGGGAATATTGGATGCTATTCCCGTTCCCTCTGTATGGAAAATTGAGGTTTTCAAAGGGAGTTAAAATAATATCAAATTTATACTAATTTACTTCAAAATACAAAAGTATTTGACAGCTAAAATTAGTTACTTTAGCAAGCCTATCAATACCCTTTTACGATTATTGTTACTTTTTCGAAATAAAAGTAAAAACAAATTTATACTAATTTACTTCAAAATACAAAAGTATTTGACAGCTAAAATTAGTTACTTTAGCAAGCCTATCAAAACCCTTTTACGATTATTGCTACTTTTTCGAAATAAAAGTAAAAACAAATTTATACTAATTTACTTCAAAATACAAAAGTATTTGACAGCTAAAATTAGTTACTTTAGCAAGCCTATCAATACCCTTTTACGATTATTGCTACTTTTTCGAAATAAAATAAATTTATTATCAAAAACCTTTTTTTTAGTAAAAATAAACGAAATTTTTTACCTTATGAACTTTTGATGGAAATATGCAAATTTAAAATAATAACGAAAGCCGCGAGCGAAGCGATCGGCTTAGTTCGAAGATTTTGATTCAAATCTTTGCTGATCTGTAATTCGCGGAAGCCGCGAGCGAATCGAGCGGCTTAGGTCTAAGATTTTGATTCAAATCTTTGCTTATATTCCTTAAATTCTTTATGAAACTCGCAACAGTTCCATAAAAAATTTTAAATTCTAAACTGTCGAAATTACCGATCGGTAATCACACCCTTCACGGGTGTGTCACTTTTAGCTAAAATTACCCCTACTCGTATCGATTTCTCTAATAATTTCATACAACAGGTCAAAGCGATTAAAATATTCAGATCAAATGATTTATTTTATCCAAATTGATGGAAATTTAGGTTCCAATTAACGCAAGAGATTGTGGGATGTAAAAAAGTTGCCATCATTAAAATTTGATTAAAAATTAAAATAAATAATTTGATATCACATGTATTTTAAAAAGGATACGGCAATTAAAATTATCTTATTTGAAAAATTGAATATAGTTTGAAAATAATTTGAATGAATTATTGATTTACCGATATAAAATCTCTTAAGTTTATGTTATCAAGTTTTCAATTTATTTCCCTTATCAAATAAAAATCCGTTATATCAGAATTTCTTCAAATTTAATTTAAATGATATTTGGATATCCATAGTCCCTTAATTCGATATCACAAGAAGTTGTAAACGGTTAATTTTGAGCCAAGGCAATCATTTTATTCCTAATAATAAATGGTATACTATTATTGAAAATTTGATATAAAAACATAAAAACGATAAACCATTTATCATTTCAATTTTAGATTTCCAACATTTTTGTAAAACATAATATTTCTTATTACGAGAACCAAATAGCAAAATTTCGTGTCAAAATTTAATAAAATTGACTTTAATGAGAAGTGACCTCTTCTCTAATCTTAGCGGAGAGTTACAAACATACGTTATTGATCCAAGTAATTATGATTTGATTGAACAAATAGGTATTGGAGGCTTTAGCGAAGTTTGGCTTGCTGAGGACAAGAGAACAGGAGATAAAGTTGCTTACAAAAAAATTCGAACCGATATTAGCCAATCAGCATTACAAACATACGTCAGAGAAATTACTACAATGGCTAAAGCTGAACATCCATTCTTTTTAAAACTTATCGGATTTAGTGTCACATCTCCTTTAGTTATTATCACAGAATATATTGCAAATTGTTCTTTATTCAGATTCAGACGTAATGAAACCAGACGACAGAAGCTAACGCCTACTGTTCGTACAAATATCGCTTTATGTTTAGCTTATGGTATGAAATATCTCCATTCTCTTGGCATCATACATCGTGATTTAAAATCCATGAATATATTACTGGATGATAATTTGCTTCCGAAGCTCTGCGATTTTGGTGTTGCAAGATTTTTATCATCTGATGAACCGATGACGAGAAGTGCAGGCACACCTAACTGGATGGCACCAGAACTACACAATGACGCTGATTATGGCCCTGAAGTCGATGTCTATTCCTACGGAATGATATTATACGAACTTTTAACAGACGAAATACCATGGAAGAACTTAGATCCGATCTCCGTTCTCCGCAAGGTTGGTGTTGAAAAGCAGAGACCACGTCTTCCCCAAAGAACCGATCCATTTCTGAAAAATCTCATCGAATCTTGCTGGGCTGAGGATCCGAAAGACCGTCCTCAATTCAAAGAAATCTACGACCTCTTCAAAACCGGAAAAGTGACGTTTCCTGGTACGAATTTTCCAGATGTTCAAACTGTTCTTGATAAAATCAAGGAATACGAACAGAACGGAAAATGGCTTTCCATTAATGTAAGGCATACGATCAGATCAACCCCAGCTTCTCCGAGTGGTTCTCTTTCGAAATTTAATTTAGATTCGCGCCAAAGTCCACGGCCAGCGAGATCCAGTCGCTCGGGATCACTCATTCTATCACGTGGAACAATAAACAGATCACAGCCTTTCTTCGGAACTCGTAGGGAGTCCTGGGACAAATCAAAACAAGATTCGATCCTGGAAAAGGCATATGGCAAGAAATTCATCGATTTAGAAGCAATAAATGATCCGCATTCGCCTTCATTTCGATCAGAACTCATCAAAGCTTCAGTAAAACTTCCGAAAATTCAATCAAGATTATTTATGTCGATAATCAAGAATTACCTGAAAGATCCATCGAATATAGCATTAGTTAGTCAAGTTCTCAAAGCCCTACAGAAAATAATTCAAAGGAAATGCCATCGAGATTCATTTCTCAAAGCCAAGCTTCACGAGATGCTTCCTTTGTCACCTGGATCTCTTCTTGACCTTTCTCTCGATATATTCAACGTGTTATTCAGTCAATCCGCGATTAAATTTTCTGATTGGTTCAAAAATGACATGATTACGATAATTAACGAAAGGCCGATGCGAGCCGTGGTATTACTTTCCTATTACGCGAAGTCTTTTGAGTCATTACCCAATTCTTGGCCACTTTTAGATTTATTAATCAAAAAAGCTCAAATTTTCCTTACGAACAGCTGCGAAACAGAACTAATTTCGACACTCTTCTACCTAAACTGGAATTTCGACGAATACAAAGAAGCTAGACTCAAACAATCCCTGAAAATATTTTTAGCAGCGTTAGAATCAGATGATATCAATACGATATGTTTAGCTTACAACGCGTTATCGCATTTCTATGCCTCGAAACTCGTCAAAATCGATTACGGACTCATTGTTGAACATCTCGACAATGAAACAACAGCTCCGCACGCTTTAGGTTATCTGATACGCGTAAATGACATTCCTGCTTTACCAGAACTCATCAATTCCCTTCTACACCTCGCAACAGAGTATCATGAAGCGAATCTTTGTTTGGTCAAAATCGCCGCTCTGAGTGAAGGCGCGAACTACTTGGTCCGTAAAAACAATTGGATGGTCCAGGAACTCCCAACTCTCGACGATACATTAAGATTATTTTTGGCAGTGATAACTCACGAGGAATGCAGACATCCGATATCGCATACGCAGAACGCTATCATATTACTTACGAAAATCGCTAAATACGAGGAATTTCTTCCTTATTCTGCGATTATTATCCGAAAAATCGAACCTGATAAAAAAGCTCTGCTCGACATGAGGGAATCGGATCTGATCAAAATTTTCATACAAACCGCTTTGAAAAATAATTCTGATGAGAAATTGGAAAATTTGGTTTTGCACGCGATTTATTCGTTGAGCGAAACTGGATTTGCTCCTGAATACATTGACTACTGCGATAGATTGAAACATGATATTGTTTCCAAAGGAAGAAACATGTTATCTGCAATGGCAGTCGTTGCTGACCTCGCAAGGTACTCTACGTGCGCTGAGAAGTTCATGGAGTTGAAGTTGAATACGCTGTTTAAGCAGCTGATGACGAATCAGGACTACAAAGAATATGCTGAAGAATTTTTCGAAAACTTTGACCGCCACAAATGAGATATTTTATATTTTTATTTTGTTTTATTAAATATGTGTTTTTTTATTGTTGTTTGATAATCATTTCTAAATTTTTAAAATATTTTCTCAATTTTCATGAATATATTTATGTTTTTACCTTTTAAATCATTATATATTTTTCTAATTAAAGCTTTTACATTCTTAAATTATAAGTATTTCCATCAGATTATTGAAATACCAAATTGATTTTGATAATGGCTCATAATATTTAATATTTGGTTTTATTAAAATGAATTTGGTATAAAATGTAATATTTTTTCTGAGTTCAATTCTTCCAATTCCTTAAATTTCATTCCAAAAAAATTACAAAAATTCAAATTCGAACAAAATTTTCTATAAATTAAATCTCAAAATTTAATTTTTATAATATTTTTGGAAAAAACAAGTCTTCTAAAATCAAAGGGAGTCACTAGATTCACATGAATTTTTGCTTTTTGAAGAAGATTCAACATTTTTCGACTTAAAATTGAGCCAAACATCGTTATCATATGGTTTTCTCAGTCACAATTATAAGCAGCAATCGACGATATTCAAAAGAACTTGAATACTTCGGATTGAGTCAAAAATCAGAAGAAATCATCGTTTCTGATGGATAAAACAGAAAAACCTGAAAACATAAAACCCATACAAAACCAGCATTCTGCAGTTATAATTGGTCAGTATAAAAAAATTGATCACCACAGAAATTGACGATAGAAATTTTCAGTCATTTTTTATTGTTTCAAAAATTCATATAAATGGAAATTCCACCTCTAAAAGACGCGAAACTTCCAATTGAACCATCTAAGCAAAGGCGCCTGAGTGATAGTCGCAGGTCCAGGTATTCATTTGCCTCACCACCTGATGAATTTGTCTATGAACCAGGCCTATCAATGTTAGATAATCGAGATGAAAAGGACATCATCTCTAAAGAGAACATTAATCATGTGCTATACTCAGATAACATCAACACGCTGAAGCAGTTTAACTTCGAAATCCGCTCTTTGCTTGAAAAACATCCAACAATACTCGATGAAATATCCAAAGATCAAGAGATTGTCGATGATTGCATTAAAGCAATTTCTCTCGTCACGACAGGTGATGGTGTTGAGACATATTGCAAATGCATTTATCCATTCTTTAAGAGAAATACGGTTGGTTTCATAGATGGCGGCTTGCTGTTTAATTTACGTGAAAGACTAAGCGTATTTCCATTCAGGATTCTCGATTTCATCGAAGTTATTCCTGTATTGTCAGGCTATGCTCGAGATGCAATGATATCCCTTGGCATCATTGATGATATTATCGATTTCTTCCTTGCATCAAACAGTCCTACAGAGCAAGTTGCTTGCGCTAAGGTTTTGATGGCTCAATTTACCATCCCTGATCCTTTCCAGGTCGAACAAATTAAACCTCTCATTCCAAAGATAGTTTCAATGCTATCATGCAACAATATCGAAGCTCTTAATCTCGTATACCAAACATTATCAGAAATTAATGGCCGTCATCAGCTATTTACAGCAGATTTTCTTGATCTCGGCGTTCATGAGTATTTATCAAAACACATCGATGATCCGAAGCTTGTAGCCTCTTGCTTTACCCTTGCAGGCAATATGAGTATCTGCGAACCAGAAGATATCAAAAAGATGGTTGATTGTGGTCTGATTGACAAATACATGAAGATGACTGATGAGCATCCTATTGATACCAACTGGTGCCTCTCAAATTGCTTTGAAAGCTCTCCAAAAGAATTATTCCCGATTCTCAAAGATTTCATTCCAAAACAGATAAAGAAAAATACTCCACAGACAACAGGATTCGTCGCTACAGTACTTCTCTTTGCTACTTCTATTAATTTACCGTTCGTTTTACAAGAAGGCGGATTACAGAACGTATTAAGCAGATGCGACTCAACTGATGACGATCTAGTTGCTAAATGCCTTGATGCGATTGCAAGAATACTCATTCTTTCTCATACAAAACCGGCAATTGGAGAATTAGTCAAAGGAATCATTGTATTGCCTGAATATGTTGCTAAAATTAACGTTACCAAGGAACAATCTACAGACCCTCTCGTTAAGGAAGTTGCTACTCAAATTCTCGAACATATCTCAAATATCAAGCAATAGTTTCTTAATCTATTTATCTATTTATTAAAAATTATTGTACTTTTTTCCAGGAATTCTAGTTCATTTTTTTATTCACTTCTATTTTTTTTTTAATTTGTTTCAAATCAATCAAAATCATTTTCAGTATTGAATCAGGCACTGGCAAAAATGTTATATTTATCATCTATGACGTAATTTTCAATTGATGAATTCGTTTTATTTTCAATAGTGACACCATAGTGAAAATCCAAGTCTAAATGTAATAAAACTATTTATATGCTATTCTGATAGAGCAACGAATACATTTCCATATTTGGTTTTGATTATCGAAAAAATTCTTGAATTAACTAAGATTTTATGGAGCATATTTCATTCCTGAATCATACACACTTCAAATTCATGATCACTAAGTTCAAGGAAAAAATGTTGCTCCGAAATTCAAATCAAAGTTGTAGAATGCAATCAAGAAATACAACAATTTTGGGCTTTTTGAATATCACAATATGATGTAACACATATCCGCTAAGTAATTCATCATGATATCATGAACAAGATTTGAATTACACAATTGAATCAAGAGTATAGTAATTTATAAATTAAATAAAGAAAACCTAAATACTTTTCTGTAAAGTGCATGGAAACATATTCCATAGAGTGATAATGCTATCATAAAATTTGAAATGACGCAATGCCAATCAAAAAATATAATGGGAATGATATCATGTACATGGTTACATGCATAATTTATTGTGGAAAGGTAAAGGTGTTTGATTTACAAGATTCTTGCAATTTTATACATCAAATGACATTAAAAAATTCAAAATTCAAGATTTTTCCTTTGCGTAATCATGAAACAATCTACTGTGATCATATTTATCCGATAATTTTGTAACATGACATAAACTTTTTAATAATTCCATTTAATTCAATTTTTGAAAAGAATTTCGGGAACCTAACGGATGAAAAAAAAACATGATATGAAAAATGATTATCAAGAGAAAAAGCATTTTTGATCAAGCACATTAGGTTTATTATCACTAGTGATGCAATTCCATCACTTATTTTACTTGAAATGTTGACAATTAGAAAAATCGAAATCCTAAGACTTCCTGAAGGAAATCAATGATATTCATAGATGACAACAACAGAACTAACTCATTATTAAGGAATCAAAGAAAGTGTATCGAATGTTGGCTGGAAGGAGAGTGGCCAACAACTTATTGAATTTTGATTGGTGATCGAACATTCAATAGATACCTAGTTATCTTTAATATATATTCATAATATATAACAGATATTTTCTTAATACCCATGACAGCGATTCAATTTTTGAATTGAGCTTTCATAAAAAATATTGATTGTATAGATGAAAAATACTAGACAAAGGCCTTAGTACAACATTTTATATTTTTATCAACCCATCAAAGAAATGCAGAAATGTTGAATGTATTTTTATATGACTTTTAAATACGCATATAATGTTTGATCTCTATTGATTTTCAATTTCTTGTGAATTTCGAACAATTCAATTTAAAACTCTGATGAAGAACCAAAGTCATAGTACATCATATATATAATCTAAATATATTTTTTTGGGATTACTTTTTGAGATTGAACACGTTTCTGAAGAAATAAATTTCTACTATAGATAACCGTAACTTTCTCAAATCCAAATCAGCGAATATGTTCATACATGCATTTATGTTCATATTCAACATGGTTTCTATATTTGAAAAGAAAAGATTTTAATTTCATTTCATAATATATTGATTTCTATACAATTTTAGCTTGATAAGAAAAAACAAATTGAGAGGGAATATTTGAAAATTTTGTGAGAACTGAAATCTTATCAAAAAGGATATTTTTTAATACAGATGAATCCAACCTACCCATCAAATTCGGCTCCTTATGAAGAAAGCTTTCAACGCGGCTACGGCGCAATCGGAAATATGGAAAGAAGACCAGATTTCCATCAAGCGGTTAAATGCTTCATCGAATATCAAGAAAGCAGGATTGGCCAAGCCACATCCATTACAGTAATTACGGAACGCTTCAGAATTAAAAGAAGGCGTTTATACGACGTCCTCAACGTCTTCGAGAGTCTTGGCGTTTGCGAAAAACCTGGTGTTGATCTCTTTATCTGGCATGGCTTACGCAATCTCAAATCTATCCTCATCAACAAGTATAACGAAATTATCGGATCGAACAAAGCTGATATATCAAGCCTACAACCTTACGATCATTCTATCGGAATTCAAAATTTAACTGTTGCTCTTATTATGTTCTTCTATGTTACGGATATAATTACTATAGATCTTCGCGTTGTTGCCTACATTTTTGCAGGCGGATCCAACAAGTTTAGAATGATCTTATGCAAATTATATCAGGTAGTCGATATTTTATCGACGGTCGGCGTCATATTCAGATCACAGTCTGTCTCAGTAGTTACATTGGCACCAGACTATTTCACTTTGCCAAAATCGGTGCCTGTTGTTTCTTCTGTTCCAGATGTCCTTAGTGTTGACTTCCTCCTTAATAAGAACCCGAAGATTTCTATGATTAATGATAGCAGAGCTAAATACGAGTTCGTTCTTAAGAAGGTTCAGCAGCTCATTCAATAGTTTTTTAATTCTTGTTTGTTTTATTTTTTTTATGTTTAGAATAAATATCAGGTTATTTATTAATTTTGCTTTTTTGAGTGTTTTCGGACAACAACTCACGAATTATTTCATCATCGTTATTTATTCACAGCTTCTTCTTCATTCTACGCGGTGAAAATGCTCAATTTACTATTGTTGTTTAAAGGGGTCTCTCAGAAATGGAATAATTTTGTTCTATTTAGTGAGAAAGGAAATCTATACACAAACTAGTCGTTTATTCGCTTTCATATTTATAACATTATAAAATGTTAGTTAAACTTTTCATTAGATTGTAATATCTTCAACTCATTGCGATTGCAAATAATTTTTTATATTACATCAAAGTTCAAGGACACTCTAATTCATTTATTCGACGACTATCCATCTTATAACACATTGTATATATAAGATCTATTGGATTATTAAATATAAAGGCAAGGTTTTTATTAAAAAGTGTTATCATGCATGATTATATGTTATCTAATTGATGATTCCATTACTATACCATACTGAACAAGCATAATACATAAGAAAGATATAAGATTCTGCTCTATAGTTTTGGGATGGAATATTCCATAATATTTGTATATTATTCTAGTTCAAGATCATAGTACAAGACGAGTTTATTTTAAATCAGTCTTCAAAATGGCTAATAATCATAGATAATTTCATTCCTTGAAATTTTTCTTGAACAGCCCATTTTCTTCAACACAGATCAATATACCATCTAATATACATAGAGGATTTCTCATTTATAATGGTATATCACAACCTTTTTGCAGAAATATAAAACAAATTTGAAAAATTGCCATTTTTGTGTGAGTAGGTGCCAAAAGTGCTTACTCTTAAACAACCGTCGGATTTCCGGGTGAAATCGTGACACACTTTCGTCTTTCGTAGGCAGTGGTGGTTGTTACAAAAGGTAACTTCGAATGTAGCGTGAAATCTGCAAAAAAAATTCTGAAATTTGAATGGAGAACACAAAAATTGAATAGTTTACGTCAATAAAAAAGAGAAAAATGAAGCCAATGTGTCTCGTACCTAGGACTTAGAGCAGCAATCCAACTGTTTATCCCATTACACTACATGCATCTCTCACCTCAGTGAATGAGATCAACTATATGATAACTTTTTCCCCATTATATTCTTGTGGAAAAGTGACAAATAGCAACTTTGACCCTCTCTCGTTTTCTGCAACGTATATATGTAATAGAACATAAAATTTAACCTTGTTTGAAAACGCTACTCAGAATTTTTAACCAAAAAGAAAACAAAAAACCCACATCCTTATTAGTGCTAATAAAATTATATTCCAAAAAACATATTGGATCATTCAAAAAACCAATTGAATTAGTTGTAATAGAATCATTTTTTTCAGAAAATTAGATGTTTTTAGAGGAAAATCTAGATGGGTTCATAATTCAAATCCCGGTAACTTTTTCCGGATATAGGGTTCTATCAACTTTAGGACGTGGGTTATTTGCATGCGTCTTATTAGTTGAGTCGATCAAAACTAATGAAAAATTTGCTTGTAAAGTAATCAGCAGAGAGAAGATGGAAAGGGAAAATTTAATAATAAGACTAGAGGAAGAGCTTAGAATACTTGAACATATTAAACATCCATCAATTGTTGAAATTCAAAAAATAATATACCAAGAAAAATTAATTATGGTAATTCAGGAATATTGTTCTGGTGGAGAAATGTTCACCAAAGTCAGAACCGGTCCAAATATTCGCGAATCCGAGATCATCCGATATTCCCTTCAAATTATTTCAGCGATAAATTACTTACATACAAGAAATATTATGCACCGTGATATCAAGTTAGAGAATATAGTACTTGACAATAACGGCGATGCGAAAATAATCGATTTTGGTCTATCTGAAGTTGTAAATGACGTGAATCTTAAAACACATTGCGGAACCCTAATATACATGGCTCCAGAAATGCTTTCCCAAAGACAATTTGATGGAAAAGCTGTTGATATTTGGGCAATTGGAATTTGCATTTACGCTATGGTTACAAGGACATTTCCTTGGAAATCAACCACTGACGAGGAACTTTTACATGAAATTATTCAAGCAGATATTTTCTTTCCAAACTTTGTTTGCCCGACTATTTCAGAATTATTACATGGAACACTTGTTAAAAATCCAAGCGAAAGAGCTCCAGCTGCAGAGCTTATATCAATAATCTCAAGAAGTGCGCTTCCAAGAGGAATAAGTAAGTACGCGAGTAAAACTCATTACAATGATGAGATTTTATTAGCAAAGAGAAAAAGATGCCTCCAGCAAAGATATTTATTAAGCCTCACAAATCAATTGATATTCCTTTCTTTAGATATCCAAAACAGATGTCGATGAGATTAACATTTGATAATACAATTCCTTGAAGAATATAATATTCTTAATATATGTTTGTAGTTGTTATGTTTTTGTATATTAAAAATATTCGTTGTTATAGATTTAATAATTTATATTTTGGATAACAAACCTAATCATTATTCGTTTCATCTTTTATTACATATGCGATAACTCAATCATTTTACCATTATCAGATATAAATTTAGAGGAAAATATTGAAAATTTCAGATTTAGGAATTGGTAACAGATAAACTATGAAAATAATCCACATTATATATAAATATGCGATTGCTATAGCCAAAAATTAAAAATAAAACATTAGAACTTTTTTTCAAGATTTCATTTCAAAATCTCGTTTCTTTTAACAATTTATGTGGTTTTCAGTACTTTTATAATAAACAGGATCCAATTACATCAAATATATTTCTCCCGATAGAGTTAATTCGAGGTTGTGAATTTTTTTTTGTTTTTGCCACACATTCATTTTAAATTGAACTCACAACACTGACATAATGGAGCTCTTGATGTGTTGTATTACTCATCAGTCAAATGTGGATGCATAAATCAATGAGTAAAGTATCAATTGAAAGCAATTTTTGTTAAGGGTGCACACGAGAGGATCATGTAAACTTCAGAATTTAGAACCTTATTTTTAGGCATTATCTTGGCTACCTATTTAGGCTCGAAAAGCAAAAAATATCAAAAAATACAACTTGACTCCATTATGACCCTTTCATGGAGGTAGTTTTTATCCGCTAGTATTTTCCCTTTGAATCTCTTTACAATTCGAAATCAAATTCAAAACTCAGTAGAAGAAAGGAAGAATCGACTTACTACGGTTGTAATACGAATAAATACATATATTTAATTATTTTTTATTTACATAATAATTGTTTGAAGCTCATATTCCAACAAATTTTTAAATAAAAACATTAAAATGTTGAAAATGTTCATATATTTTAATAGGGTTTTGGCACTTTATTGAGGAATTACTACATACATAGTCGAACTGAACTTGACATTTTGAAATTTAAATTATTTATCAAAATTAAAATTTAACTTGAAATTTATAATTATTTAGTCATATTTTGCATAATTCTAAGTAGATTTTGTAAAAAATCAAGAAAGAAAAATTTTAACGTGATTTATTTTTTCTTTTTTATAATAATACATATTATTATATAATTAACATATTCATAATGTTTCACCCTTTCAAAAATATAATCCTCCTCCTCTCAAATAAACGTACATACGGGTGGCCTCTTTTTTCAAAAAATTAAAATTTGAAATTTTGGGCTCAAATATTAGAGATTTTTTCAACCTTCAACGATATATGTTGTCTATATCAGACCTCCTTTCTTTTTGATACTTAACATTGTTCCTAAATCTTAGCCGTTAAGGCTGTTCTGAAAATATTTTTTTTTTCGAAAAAATTCGAAAAAAATTCTTAAAATTCAAAAATCCCTTAATTCCTGAGGATTTTGGAAAAAAGTTTTTACATGAACATGTGTATATTATATGAAGTATATTGATAAGGTAAAAATCAAATTTTATTGCATATTCATCGAGAAAATAAACTAACGAATCCCTCAAAATTGAGAGGGTAATCCCCCTCCTCTCAAATAAACGTACATACGGGTGCACCCTTAAAGCTCACATATTTGAAGGAAAGTTTTTTATTTTAGGAATATATATAGCATTAGCAAAGACCAGTCAAATCAATTTGAAAGTGTACCGCACTACCATTTTCTTAATTGAAGCAAAATATCTTTTTGAAATAAATAAAAGAAAAATGAAGCTACAATGGGAAAGCTCCATGTTTTGGAAGCTTCTTTTGTAATAAACAGAAATTCATCAAAAATGACGGCTCTCAATTTTTTGACATTTGTAAATTCTAAATTGAATGAGAAAAATGAAATAATACTAAGCATAATACAATATTCTAGATTTAATTATAATTAGGAAAAAGTTAGTTTTGAGAGTACTTTTCATAGGCATATAGAATGAAATCTTCTGAAAAATAATATCACATAAACTCATATTATTGTCTAATATATAACTATTTTATATAAAAATCAAATTCAATGATCTTAAAAGCGAAGGATAAACCTCAAAATTTACGAATATAATGAGTGGGAATATAATGCTTATCTATCATAAAACCATATGAAATATTAATTTTTGCTTTACGCCTAATTTTTGACGACAATTAGCAAAAAATGTTAAATGTTAACACTCAGTCCATTTGAATATGAAAAATAAAATTGACTTTGATTAAATGTTTTTATTTATCATGCAATTCTTCTTGCGACCAAAGATTTGAATAAAAGTTCAAAAAATAAGATAGCTTAAAAAATAATATACGGTAGTGTTTACTAATAGATGAATAGTATATAAATTCTATTAAAATGGATTTGATCCAAAAAAATATAAAACCAAAAATAATTGTGATAATTTAAGGGTGCCCTATAACGATAATGTAAACATCACAAAATTAACCTTATTAGAACTCGAATGAATGGATTATCCGGATTCTAGTTCTCAATATAATAACCTTAAAAGTGCTTTTCTGAGGGTGGTCTATCGTCTATAGGGCACCACCACTCCAATATCCCTTCCCTCACCAACCACCCAACTCCCACCACCACCCACCACCACCACCCAAACCACCACCACTCCAATATCCCTTCCCTCACCAACCACCCAACTCCCACCACCACCCACCACCACCACCACCCACCACCACCACCCAAACCACCACCACTCCAATATCCCTTCCCTCACCAACCACCCAACTCCCACCACCACCCACCACCACCACTCCAATATCCCTTCCCAAAAAAATATAAAACCAAAAATAATTGTTATAATTTAAATGAAGAAGTAATTTAAAACGATTTTATTTATGATCAAATTTTATATATTTTTTTGGATCAAATCCATTTTAATAGAATTTATATACTATTCATCTATTAGTAAACACTACCGTATATTATTTTTTAAGCTATCTTATTTTTTGAACTTTTATTCAAATCTTTGGTCGCAAGAAGAATTGCATGATAAATAAAAACATTTAATCAAAGTCAATTTTATTTTTCATATTCAAATGGACTGAGTGTTAACATTTAACATTTTTTGCTAATTGTCGTCAAAAATTAGGCGTAAAGCAAAAATTAATATTTCATATGGTTTTATGATAGATAAGCATTATATTCCCACTCATTATATTCGTAAATTTTGAGGTTTATCCTTCGCTTTTAAGATCATTGAATTTGATTTTTATATAAAATAGTTATATATTAGACAATAATATGAGTTTATGTGATATTATTTTTCAGAAGATTTCATTCTATATGCCTATGAAAAGTACTCTCAAAACTAACTTTTTCCTAATTATAATTAAATCTAGAATATTGTATTATGCTTAGTATTATTTCATTTTTCTCATTCAATTTAGAATTTACAAATGTCAAAAAATTGAGAGCCGTCACTTTTGATGAATTTCTGTTTATTACATTTGCATCATTCTTATTCTTCATTTTAGTAATTTTTCAGAATTTCAAATTTGGTAAATATTTGATTCATTTCAAGATAGGAGATTAACGAGTATAAGATATGCTTTTGTTTGCTTTTACATTGATTGTTTATTGTTGAGAAAAAAATAAATGTTGAATGTTTATTAATTAAAATGGGAAAAGACGTTTGCCATAGAACATTTACGAGCACATTTTGTTCTTATATAAATTCTTCAAAATTTTTTAAATTCGAAACTGAATTTGCCTGTTTTTTATAGGCTATCATTTTACACTTTGAGTAATGTCTGAAATATAATATATCAGTCAATATCATAAGGCTTGAGTTTTCAGAATTAATATGAATCAATAAAATCCATAATATATTTTAACGCAAGTTTATTAATAATATGTAACTATATTAATTATATTTGATTTCAGCACCAGATATCTGCAAATTCACAAAGGAATGCCATTTCAAGTCATTTTGACAAATTTTAAATCAAATCTTGGGTATTCATAAAAGAAATATGTTTTAATGTGTCAGAGAATGAATGATACATGATTGAAAAAACGTGACAAGTGCTTTCGAGAAAAAGGATTTTGATGGAGGAAGAGTCGGCTGCTGAAGAAGTTATGGAACCGACTAAACTCGAAACTGATCCACCATCAGATACTCCCGGTGATAACATTGAAAATTTAGTTCCAAAAGTGCCTCCAAACGAGATTTTGAAAGAATTAAACCTCCCGACAATTGCCTTTTTAGTAGGTATTGATGGTATTGAAGTAAAGGATAAAGGAATCGTTCCAGTTGAGCAAAATCTTGAAATGTTTACTTTAACTCAATTGTATAGTCTTCGATCAGAGCTTATTCAATTAAAAGCATTCGTCGACCGTTCATCATCAAATATACAGAATACATACACTACACATCTTCATAAAATTCGCCACAACTTGCGAAAACCTAGTTTTCAACATGATCAAGTCATAATTCACAGTAAAGAGTCTAATATCAGCAGAAATTTAGTCGAAACAGAAGAGGAAGAACAAAACGAGAATGAAAAAGAAGAAAACTCCGAAATTGAACAACCTCGCGCAATTACTGCAGATACAATCTGGGAAACGACAGAATTATTCTTTAAACCAGTCAAAGACATAAATTATTTCGATAAATACCTGCAAAAGACTAAACCACAAATTGATCCATCTAAATTCAAAGAACCAATTGGCGATCATTACTCAGAAGTATTTAGTAGTTTTACAGGAAGCAAATCCAATCGTCTTCAATCACAAATCTTCATTCCGAAACCAGCATTTGTATTTGACGAGGATGGCACCGAGACGAACTATCTTCATTCTAGACTTTTCTCATCATTTATTAGTCTCTACCACAAACACAAACGAATCCAAGATAATTCGACATCTAATTTCTCAGATTCCGAAGAATCTTTCGAAACATGGTGTAACTCCGACCATCCAACATCTAAACTACGTCGTGAACTTAGTGATAGCATCGAACTAGTTCGAACACACGTTATTCCATCCAGCGAACGAATTGGTCTTACGAAATACGGCAGTCTTGATTACGATACTAAACTTAAAGTTGAATTGCTTAGTTTAGGTCTTCATCCTAACCACCGACCATCCGAAATGAGTAACCAAGTTAGTCGATTGTTAACATCAGAAATTCAGTCACAGAAGAAAGTATATTCCGAATCCAACAGGTACCGAAAGATGATGGAAGAATACGTCCACTCCGGACAAGAGATTTTCCAAATCATCTCAAAACGCGCAAAAAATTGGAATTCCGCACTTGAAATCTACCTCAAACAAGAGGAACAACGCAAGAACGAACTCAAAGAAGAAGATAAATCAGAAGAAGATGAAAATGAACAAACAAAAACTTAGTTTTTTATTTATTATTTTTATTTATTTTATTATTTTATATTATTTTATTTATTGTTATATTTGTTAAACATTATATTGTTCTGTTTTTTTAAAAGAATTTTATTTTTTATTTTAACTTACGAGATATTGCTTAAACTCAATCATCAGATTATGATTGTCAATTTATTTAGAATCATATCATTAATTGCTAATAAGGGTGCACTTACTCCACTATGATATGGCCTTCAATTCAGATGTTTAAGGTTGATTTTCAATGACGCTTGACGTCAGTTGTCAAAAATTTGAATTAAAGTCAAATGGGCGTAAGTGTAGCCTGAATTAATTATCAAAGTTTAATGAAAAATAAACAAATAATTTACTCATCTTTCATTTTAAACACTTGTTGATGAAGTCTTATGGAGTTAAAAACACAGTTCAGAAAAATAATTATTTTGAAATAAAGTAAATTATTGACTTTTTAAATAACTAAGTTGATGTGATATTAGGAGATGATAAAGGAACAAATAATGATTGAATAAATTTAACATATTCTGGATTAAATGTGTCATCTTCTTCTTTTATTATTTTATTGTCATCATTATTAACTATAGGAATTAGAGCTTCGCATTTAGATGTAGATAAATGAGATAAAGTTAAATATTTTTCTTCTGCTTTGATATTTTCAGTAGTAATTCCATTTGGAATAGATGGAGAACTCTGAACATAACTGTTTTTAACTGTAAATGAATATCCAAAGTCAATGGAAAAAAGTCTAAATCCTGATGGACCTTCATTTCCAAATATAGAACAGTTTTCAATTGTTATAACTATATTACAATAAATCATTCCAAATTCTGTTGTACTCTGTTTGTTATTCAAAATGTTGCAAAAAGAAACAAAATGTGGTTTATATTGATAATGACCTAATACAATGTGATCAGGTTTGCATGTTGTATTTTCAATTGTACAAAATGAAACTGTTGTATCTGTTAATGGATGCAGTCCGTATCCCGAAACAGCATATGCTGTACATTGACTGATATTTGTTGATCGAACAGAAATATTTCCGTTGAATAAAGATATTGTTTTCACTGATTTTTCATTTCCACAAAGACAAATTGATGAATAATAGAAAAAATTTAGTTTGCTTGAATCTTTACTATTTGAAAAGGAGTGATGACCCCCTTCTGAACCAGTAACAGTTGTTTGTGAAGATAAAGAACAAATTTTGTTTTGAACAAAAGAACTGTTGCACTCAAAATAAACACTGCCGCCACGATCTGTACGCGTGTTATTATTAAAGTTGCATTCAGAATGTAATACTTTGATGTCGTTTCTTGAATATTGGATCGCACCGTTTTTGAAATCAAAGAAGAAACTGAGTAAGACAAAATATTCTTGATTGTTGACAGGCATTGAGCAATTGGTACATGTGATTGGATTTGGTTGCTTGTTTTCATTGTAAAAATAATCCCACGCATCAAAAATTTATGTAAACTATTCAAAAAAAATCATGTTACAGAGAACGACACTTGGTTAGAAATATTTATATAGGTTCAGGAAAATAATTTCAACAAAGAATTGATATTAATATTAATATTAATATTAATATTAATGTAACAGACAATAAACATAATCACACAGTTCTAACATCAGCAACAAATAGTTAGTTCAATCTCTTCTTTCTCATAGCGAAAATTTACTCTATTCTTGGATTTGCGTGTTGTTATGGTGATAAAGAATTTGTAGAATAATCCTTCTACCAATGAGAATGATAATGAGGGAAAATCTGAACTTTAGGCAGCTTCTTATCATTTCACATATTTTTGTGCAAAAGGTTGCATAGGAGATACTCCACTAAAATGTCCAAAATCTCATAAATTAAATTCTGAAGGCGAAAACTAATATTCAAATCTGCTTATATTCGCCTGAGGTAATGATTTTGATATGAAAAAACAAAAACGCAATCAATAACTTTGATAAAACCACTCTATTATGGAATATTCACGAAATACATAAGAGTTGATTTACATTTAAAATTTGTAACTTACTGGGCTAAGTTGAAAAACTATTTTTCTATAATATTAATGAAACGTAAGAAAAATTTTAATTAATTATGTTAATTAATAATAATTTAAAATAATATTACTCAATTATATGTGTAAATGTCAATAAGTCAACGCCACATTGACCGTCCTTGTTCCTGACAAGCTCGATGTAGCCTTCCATGCCCCAAGTGCTTCCAAATGAGTTCTTTGCGAGCCAGTAGTCTTTTCCTGCGTCAGTTCCGTATCCACAGATCATCATCCAGTGGCAGATGCCCCATGGATCGCAGTCTGGGTTGTCATAAACACAAGAACTGTACCATTCGAAATCTGCAGCAGATGCGTCGTATCCGCAAGCGAGAACTCCGTGTGTTGCAACTGTTACAGCCATATCTGTCTCATTCTTTGTGTATGTAAGCTGTACAAACTTGGATTGGGCCATTGAAGAGTCGAATTTGCATTCTCCGACGTATGGCTTGAATGGATAGTCGGAATCGGACATCCACATGCCGTACTGGTTAAGTAATACGAAGTATGAGGCGCCATCGGATGAACCACCGTCACATCCGTCGTCATTGTAGTCACAGTCGAGTAATTGCTGGACAGAGAGATGGGCAAGTCCTCTATCGTAAATAGCCCACATGGATTCTTGTAAAGCGGCAGATGCAAAGGCCCAGCCTGCGCCACAACCTTCTTGATATCTGACTGGTGTAACAACTCCCTTTGTTCTCCAGTCGAACTCTGCTGGGATTGCACCTTCCTTGTGCTTTAATGGTGCACTTTCGAATTTCTTAGCAAGGGATTTTGGTTTTGATAACATTGAACGATATTCTGCTGGTGTGAAAGCAGCAAAACGGTTTCCTTCAAGCTTGTAGCTTGAACCAGCCTTGTTATGCTCTTTAATGTACCTCATATTTGAAAGATAAATACCAAGTCTGAAAGCATACTCTTCGCCAATGTATGCATAGTTGTTTTCGCGCATCCATGAAAGGAAGGCTTTCTCTTCATGAGTTTCTATTAATGCAGAAGAAACAAATGACGTAAACAAAAACACAATGTCACGTTTTTGGCACTTTTTGGTCTGCAATAATCTGGAGGGTAAATAAAAATTAATCCTGGATAAGTTTTTTATTTGCTATTGATATATGAAAACTTGCTACCGTTGAAGAGATTCAGGGAAGGCATGTAAAGAAAGGGGAACTCAGAGCAAAGAGATCAGAAAATATATATAACATACTCTTGGAAATATATGTTTAGCGTAAAAAAATATTATTTTTCCCTCTCAGACTTTGCAACAATATTTAGAAGAGAACCACAGCCACTTTTGATTTGATGGGTATTTGGGATGTGTGGAAAAAGACGTTTCAAAAGCTCTAAAACTAAATTATTCGCACCACAATAAGATATTACATTGATATCATACCTTTAGTAAAAGATAGGTTATATTACCTGTAATTAATTTATAATTTTTTTTTTCGATAATTTTTGAAAAAAACTATTGATTTCATCTCTATCCAAAGAATATGATACAGTAATGATCATATAAAATTCATTTCAATTGTGAAACTTGCGCTGTACCCAGAATCAAAGTTTGAATAAATAAGTTTTTTTAGAATCATGCAGTTATTATAGATATATAATAATTGCCCTGAGTCGGTCGCCCTACAACTCGTTACTGATTTCCATTACAAAGCTTGAATTTGAAAATTTTCACTTCAATTATAAATGGCTTGTTTTCCTCAGAAAATCAACTGTGCACACGCATGATAAAGAAATATTAAAATCAAGGTTATCCACTATATGACTTTTTAAATGTGATGTTATTTCTCATAAGTCCTCATTGAATTATGATATGAAATATTATATTTTCTACATTTAAAAAGGAAATGCGATGTCAAAACATTCATATCTTATTGAGAGTTAAATTTGGAATTATTGGAAAAGAAAATTGCAAAACCAATATATTATTTCAAGTGCAGAAGTGTTAATGAGATGAAATGAAAGTCAGAAACCCATCACTTGTCCTCTGATTGAATTTTATTTTATTCTAAATTCTTTGGTTTTGGCCTCTGTGAATGAAGAATATCTTCCAGAAAATAAATGGTCAATCTATCAAAATTAAATATTGCCAAAAGTCCTTTGAAAATATTAAATCGTTACAAAAATATTAAAATCGAGCATTTTAGCGCATATCTGATATATCATTCATTAATAAATTTAATAATTGAATAGTTATCTAACAAATAATTTGAATGAATTTTTGAATGTCCCATCAAAACTTCAACACATAATTTCTTTAAAAATGCTCCTGTTCATAATCTCATCAATAATAAATAAAAAGTATTCAAAAACTTTTTTATAAAAATCAAATAAATCAAATGTATCTTGATGAGCAAGATTATAAAACTCCAATGAGCAAGAAGCAACAAGAAAACTACATCAAATATGTCTCGATGAGATCCCAAGATAGACTCTTCAATCAGAGTGAGCTGAATCCAAAATTGTTTCAGATTAATCAACTCCAGCCTTCTATGTCATTTGCAAATTGTGCAAATGATATTAAATTAAATACTAACTACGAAAGACCTACAAGACCTTCATCAACTCCATTACCAGTTTATTGGACAAAATTGGATTTGATTTTCGGAAAATATGACTAATTTTATCATGATATTGTATGTTAGTAAACTGTATATTAGAGAATTATATACTACCTTTTTTCAAATGAGCCTCTTTTGGCTTGACAATTTTATTTTTTCACTTCATCTCATTTCATTCAAATATCTTTCAAGAGAAAACAGATTATTTATAAATATGAAGCGCAAAACATACCCTAAATGGTTCAATCTATCTTAAATATTTTGTTTCATGAACCTAGATAGAGCCATGAACGAATTAATGTAAGTATTTATCAAAACACTTAGTTCTTGAGGGATTCTCATCAAGATTTTTAATGGTTGTGAGATTTAACAAATATATTATGGAATATGCAGTTGTTTATAATGCATTTATTGCATAGTCAGATGACAAAACGAGAGTGTTAATACATTTAACAGCGTAACATTCTTGATTGAATTCTCGCATGCGTTTCATCTAATGATGTTTTCATATTGAAAAAAATCACTCGAAAATTTATAACTTTTTTAACAAAAATAAGCATTCCATCATTCAGCATGTACGGCTGACCAATTATTTTGATCTGACCAATAAAAATTATTTTTACATTTTAAACGTACAGTTTTCAAAAAAAAAGTCATGAGAAGAAGTTTTTACCCTCCTTTATCGAGTTGTACCGCAATAAAGTTAAGCGACCTCGAAAAGAAACAACGAAAAGAAAAGAAGGATGAAGAAAGAATCAGAAATCTTATTAAATCACGAAGTCAGGTAAAAGAACATTTTTCCGAAGAAGAGGAACCCGAATCTAATGAGGAGATTGATAATGTGATTTCATTATATCAAAACCTTTATGATCAATACCAGAATGGATTGGCAAATAATGAAGATATAAGCAATTTAAGAATCGATATCATCAATCAGGTGAAAAGTATTAGTGGAACAAATGCATCTCTTTGCAGTTCAGCTGGAGATATTAATGTTCCTGAAAAATCTCTCAGTCTGAGCGCTCAATCATTCCGATCAAATAGCTTAATGAAAGATAAGCCAATGACATCTATTCAATCTACAGAGATTTTTATTCTTTCCAAATGACATTCGTTATTCTACTCAGCTTTCTGTTTGTTTGATAAAAAATTTGTTTTCAAAATTATTTTGCCCTCATAAAGGAAATTTAATTAGCAATATGATTATAATCTTACTGACTTATAATTATTTTATTAATATAATTCATTTACAATCTGATTATAGTACTAGCGATTTCCGAAACTCTCGGATAAAAAATAAAGAGAGTTATTAATGTATCAAATTAACTGGCCTCATAGTAAAAAACAAGTTTTATATATAATAAAGTTCATAAAGACTGTTTATCATGATAATGCAAAATAATGCAAAAAGAATATGAGAGTTAACTCTACCTAACAAACAATGAGTTATCTACATCATATTCCTGATCAATGTTACTTGGTAGGATCTGCCTAGGAGTCCTAATTTTGGCGTTCCAAAAGATCGGTAAAGGTTCACTAGATGGAAACGCTTTTTTTGTGAATTTGTCTGGTATCTTTGTTTTACACTGAGTTGATAACTTAGCATCAGTCGTTTCAAAATGTTTAAGAACATTTTTATAAAACGATATTCCTCTAAAATCATATTTTGAAAGTTTTATATCCTTAAGTCGCGCTATCTCCGCAGTTATACTTGGGTTGTTCGTAAGAAATATACGAGCGACTTCTTGTGAATTATTTGACTTTCGATTACAAGGAAATCTAGACTCTAAGGAATTCATTAAGGTTTCTGGAATAGCTATAATCTTGTCGTTTTCACATATACCGTATGAAGATAACTTCATCGCGTTGTGTAAGACAATGCCATTATATAATCTTGTACCTGGTTTAATTAAGCTAATTGTCATCAGAAACTTGTAATTTTTATGAATTTCAGATTTTCTTTTCATTACTGCTTTTCTTAATAGGTCAAGTTCTTATTTACGTTATAAAGTATGATATTTACAAATATCAAGTTATCATGTTTTTTGAGAAATTATGAGAAACAAACAAAAATGAAAAAGATAGGAATAGCAATGAATAGTGATGTGGGTATAGAAAATGTAAGAGATATGAATGCAAAGCAATCAGTATTTAGGATATTGACCATAGATTTCGAAAAAAAATGCTGCATATTGAGCGAAAACTATGATTATATTATAAGGCTGTCATTTAAAGCATAATGAAACTATTCCCTTTTCATTTTAATCGAATAAGATAGTAAAGGTTTTTGAATTAGCTAGAAACTGATGAGATGTTTTCACAAATCAGATTTTTAATCTCTATAATGCATAATTCACTCAATATCTCAATTTTGATATTGCGAGATATTTTTGCTATCGGTTTCGCAATTTTGACACAATAGCAAGAGGGTTCTATAAGCATTATTATCAACGTAGAATCTGAATATCATATCAGAAAATGTCGCAAATCTGACATTTACCCGACAAAATAGCAAAAATAATTGAATACTTTTCGCAAAAACTTTAAAAATCGATAAAAATATGAAATATAGATATTAAAGAGACTTTTTATATAATATTCATAAAGATTTTCCAAAAATATGATACCGCAAAATTAAAAAAGTGACGTCTTGAGTGGAGTCAAATGTCGAAATTGCTAGCTAAATGTTTTTTAGCGAAATTGCGTATTGTACGTTTTTTTCGCAAAACGAAACCCTTATTTTATGAACAAGATTCGTGTATATAAAGAATATACCGTATTTATGAAAAATTTTCTATCGTTTTCCCCATCGAAATTTATGCACGTTTTATTTTAATTAAGAAGTTGATTGATATATCATACTGATATAACAATTTTTCCACCTGTCAAATACACATCTCAATTTCAGCAGAATTTTTGGCAAGATTCTGAAGATTATTCAAATGAATAAAATATCCCATCTGAAATAATGGTTGAATTCAAATCGGTATACCTGGTAAATGAAATACAATCGACCAAATAAATTCAATAAGAGGAAAAATTAATCAGCCATTCAACCATCATGATAAAAAGATATTCATTCAAATATAAATGATTGAACTATATCATCAAAAATCCGAATCGGCATGATTTTTCATTAATTGGAAAATTTTCCCCAACCATTTCACAGAATTTTGTATTTGTTCAACAGAGCATCTAACAAGCAATAAAATTTACTATATACCCGTGATCGTTTATTTTTCAAGTGAATGTTGTAACATGGCGAAATAAATAAAAATCATTACCAAAATGCATCATATAAGGAGTATAGAACGAACGATCAATAAATGGTCGCTGAAGAAAAAGGTTAATCTGATCCGAAATCAAATAACCTCAAATTGCCAGGATATTCATATATCCTGCTTTGCATTATTGAATAAAATGAACTCCTCAACTCACGAGCTAAAAACTAATCATCATTATCTATTTTGAACCTTTATTACCCTATTTCCTTTCTTTTTGTTTAGAACATATTGCATATATTATTAATTATTTCATTAAAGCAAAATATGTTGACCCATTCCCATACCGTCGGGATTATTGACATAAATAAGCTTTCGTATGTATGCCAAATGCCATTATATACAATGCCCGATAGTGTTCAAGTAACAATTCAATGAAATATTGTTTTTACAAATATTGTTTTTTTTTTTAAAAATAAAGATCTGGCAATAGAATAATTAGAAACAATCAGAAAAGATGCAATATAGCTTAATTTCCAAATCCTATAACTTCAAATATGTATATTGGATTTTGCAATATCGAATTATTCGCAAATTCTGAATTCCACAACCGAAATACAACCAAGAACCAAAATACAAGCTACACATTAATTCCCATCAATAGAGTCAGAAGTTCCAAAATGTCTTCGATTTCCTTTCAATTATTTTCTCATTTGAAGATTTTTTCCATTACTCAAAAAGCAATTGAATGTTGTTGAATTACAGAAATCCGATATTTATAAGAATTGAATTGATCATCATCGTTCTCAGATTTTCATCGAAAATGCGTGCGAAAGTTCCAGATGAGCAAACGCAAGCAACACCATTAGAGACGATGACAACGCCCAAGGCAATTGCATGGATTGTTTGCCTTACTGTTTTTATAGTTCTTTCATGCGTTGTTTCGTTTTCATCAAAAAATACAAATTATCAAGTTAAAAGCGATCTTGCATTAGCCATTCCTCAAACAACAGTAGCAAATAGTGCTCAATTCAAGCGTTTTACACCCCTTAGCTCCTTTGCAGTCTTATCATTCAAAGCTTACACAGCATCAGAAGTTAAAGACTTTGAAATCAAATTCAGAGGCACAACAAGGCTTTACAATAAGCAAATGCAGCAGATATCTATTCGTGATATCAATATTTCTCGTAAAGTTAACTGTAAAGATAAGGTTTGCGATGAAGTCAACGTCATGACCTACAATTTCGTGAACTTTTCAGCAATTTCATTTGTTGGATACGTCAGCAGTGACGTTGAAATCTTCCGCAGAGTTGATTTAATGTGTACATCACTTAACTCGGGAATTTCCATTGCATTCTTCATCCTTATCTCCGCAATGACCGTTGCTCTTGTCATTGTTCTCATTTTCGTCGTTCCAAGAAGGTTATATCCGTCTCGTCCTGATCATTGGGGAGTTTTATACCTCGCCATCGCTGCTGTATGCATTGATGGACCATGGCTTCTTTTTAAGTACTACGCAGCCTCATGGTTTTCGAACATTTACGACATTATGCCAGAAATTTTCCACATTGTCTTCATAATGTTCATCATGGCCTTGTTCAATGGTCTTACAAACGGATGGGCCAACAGAATCTTCGGAAGCTGGATCATTTCCGGAGTTATCGCATTTGGTCTCTGCGTGGTCATTGTTCTTTCATCAATTGCCACCTCCTACGCTCCTCTTAATGCTTCCTCGATCTTCCTTTCCGAAAGCGTTTGGAAAATCCCGATTTACATCATTACAATCTCGATGCACTTGATTATCTTCTCAATTTGCGTTTTAGGTGTCGCCAACATCCAGATTATCAACGATTATACACTTATTCTTACAGAATTGGCCTGCATTTACATAGAATGCTTCGATATTTTACGTGTCTTCCTCAGATTCTTCTGCCCGAGACAACAACTTGGTTTATCATTCGCTGCTGATGTTCTCTACATTCTCAACGCTAACTTTATCACAATTTTCTTCCTTGCAAACAATCTTCCTGTTTCTCTCGCAATTAACGCAGGTGAAGACCTCCAGGAGGCTATGATACCTGATGAGGCACCAGCAACAATGGATGTTGACACTTCTAACCTTTAAGAAAATTTATTTTTTTAATTTTTTCCAAAAACAAATTATTTGAATATATATTATAGATTATATTTTGAATGACCAATTTATAAAGCATTCAATTTTTAAACATAAACTTAATTTTTCATATTTTCACAATTTTTGATCATATTTTACCATTTTCACGAATGAACTATTCATATTTACAAGCAACACCAATAAATAGATGTTTTGAATTTTGAAATGATATAGTATAATGAAAGAATGCAATGATCTTGAAAACTATCAGCTCCATACAAAGATATAAACAATGTTAAACCAAAATGAGTTGATTTAATGAGTGAAATTCATTGATTTCTAATAAAAATTGTCCGAAACGCACACATTATAAAGTGTATTTTGATTAAAAATGTTAGATAATCCTTTATTATCTAGTGGCTATCTATGAATTGTTACATAATGCTGCAAATATTTAATGTGATTATGAACAATCCTAAATTAAGAATTGAATCAAAGATAATTGAAGAAATTTCCAAAAACATATAAAACTTATATTTAAAAAAGCAAACGCATAACTCATATTTACACGAGAGATATAAATAACATTTATTCACAAATAAAGAGATAAATAAAATATTAATTTGACTTTTTGAGAGTTTCCAGATCCGAAATAAGCTGCATTGCCCTTGAATTAATTCTTGGGTCTTCTATTTCGTGGAGTCTTTCGAGTGCTTCCTCGAGTTCGTCGCTCTGGAACAAGTCTGGAGTTGAATCAATGATTGAAGTGTCATTGTAAGCGGCCATGACCACTTTCTTCAGTCCATCCAAGCAGCGGAGAATGAGAGGAGGCTCTCCGCAGTCAAGCATATCAATAATCGGCAAAATAATATTATGAGATAAAATATTTTTGAGTTCAGCAATGGGAGCAACGACAAGAAGGGTCGCAACGAAACATGCAACCTCCCTCATGACAGAATATGCCGAATTATTGAGGATTTGGGCAGTATTTGTCATGAAATTGTTGTCGATGAACGGTAAAATCATGATCGGACAACTGTCCAAGGCATTCATAAGTGTCCAGTACACATCCCCGGTGAAATCACCCCCGATTAACTGACATGCGATCTCAACTAAGGGAAAGAGCAGCGGAAACTGCTTGTCGGAGCATACACACATAGATCCGAGTATGTCCAAGCAGGGTTTAGAGAGCTGGGGCATTGGCATCAATTGGGCAATAATTTCGTGTAATTTTGCTCCGAAAAATAGGGTAATAAACGACGTAGAGATTCTTAACAGATCGACAATGGCATGGAGTATGTTGGTAACTGCTTCTGCGCAAGGATTTGATAACATATTAACGATATCAGGAATTAAATCACGTATTGAGTCGGCATCTTCATTTGTAGATATAGACATAATTGTTTCGAATGTTTTCGCTGCTTGTATTATGATCTTCTCTTCTGATGTCGATTGATAAAGTTGAACGATATCGTAGAGTATTCCTGTGCACAGAATTGCGTTGTGGCAGTATTTAGATTCAAGGGAGATTGTCTGATAAAACTCAAGAACTTCCATTGGGAAATTTTGAAAAGTTTCGTCTCTGACCATGAAAAAAAAGCCGCTATCCACGATTTCGTTGTCGAATTTCGAAGAAAGGATGATGATTAAGTATAAAAAATTTGATATACCAACCGAATCTGTGAAATATCCAAGGGCATTGACTATTAATTCTACTTGCTCTGGGTCTGTAATAATAGAAACATCCGGGTGCATCTTCATGAACAAAGCTAAGTCACATGTGAATTGAGTTAAATCTGCATTTCCTGATTCAAAGTTAGATTGAATGATTTCAGGCGAAAATTTAGTCTGTGCGATGTTTGCTATTACGGCAAGCTGATCTTCTTGACTTGATGGTGATGAAACATCTGAATCTGTGCCATATTTAGATAAATGACCAAGCATTGAACGGCGAATTTTGATTGAATTTGTTGCTCTATCTGTTGCAAAGTTTTTCGTCACTGATTTTAAATCTAACCCTGATGCTGGATCGCTATCACTTTCGTCACTCATTGAATTATTTTTTTTTATGTTGTAGAATTTCTCGATTTTTCATCGTTTAATTATTTAATAACTAAAGGAGTAACATCATGGCATAGAACTATGCTGGTTTAAAAGTTTATTCGTTTCGAATTCTTTCGATTCGAAGCTATTTTTCATAACGAGCAATTCTAAATGGAAAATATGGGATGCACAAGAACAGAGAAAACAATAACATATCCAGAATTGACAAATTGCCAAATATTGTTTTACATAACTTTTACGGGCGCGTATTATATAAAAAATATGGAATGATAGATGATTTTAATTAATAGTTATTGTAATTTTTTTTGTAAACACAATTTTCAATTAAAAATAATCGTTTTCAATAGAAAAAAATATTTTTCAAAGTCCCAAAAATCCATATAAAAATATATACTTTTATTTATTCCGTTTCAAGTACTTGAACATCATCTCTATTAAAAACAGCAAACGTTATAATAAACGATATAATCAATGAGAAACCAGCGCCAATTCCAATAACAAGTCCAATTGTAGACATTACGCAAGTTGCGTAGTACACGCTAGCTTCAAAGTGATAATTATACAATAGATCTACAAATAATCGCACAACTTCTCTCATTCCGACAGTTAATGCAAGTAAAAAGTTTTGTGTAACATTTCCTGACATCCATGAAGCAGGAATATCGTATTTGTATATTATAAATGTTCTGATACCTGCAATCGTCGAGGAAGCGAAAATAAAAATAATAACTCTATCTATAATAAAATGAACATCTAGAGGCATGTTCAATAAATAATATTCATAAGCACATCTAAGTATATCTTGTCCAACTAAATATCCGACTATAACATAACAAAATATTGAAATAATTTCTCTATAAGAAAATCTGCATAATTCTTGCCTTGGACGCTCGATCAGGATGGAAGTATCTGTTCTTTGGTTGATTTTTATGCGTTTTCCTATTCTTCCTGATATTTTACAAACAAATACCATTAATGAAGATAAAATAAACGAAATAAGTAGGGAAAGATGACCTCCATATCCTCTTAATGACTTGTAAAATATAGATCCAAACCAGTTGGCTCCAGATAAAGGAAGAATGAAAAATATATTATAAATCATTGGAGCAAATGATAAATGAACTGTATTTCGATATTCTCCTATATACTTTGAAAGAACTACTCTTATTATTGATGGCAAAATGAACCCTACCATACCAGAATTGATAATTTTTAGAAAATGTTCTTGTTTTGTAGGTAGTAATGATAGATAAACAATACAAGAACATATAACACCTATGCCATATGTTGTCACCGCGAGTTCGATTGCAGAAAAATCTGGCTGTCTCCATATTTGGGAAATTGTTTGATAGGAAATATTCTGATTTTGATGTCTGAGTATCTGAATTCCAAAGAACACAAACAGTACTAAAACAAATAGTAAGATAATGAGTACTTTTGTCGTGAAATAATTAGGATGATTTTGTAATTTAATTAAATGTGTCGAATTTCGTTCAATAGTAAATGAGAAACTAATATTTTCATCTAAATTGATTGATTTTGGGCTTTTTGGAGAAATCGAAACTAAATTGCTAGAATTATCAACGACCAAGTGGTATTGAGTGTAAATTTGCATATCATTTTGAGTTATATTAAACATCTTAACTTGCGTAGTAGTATTTCGATAGTAAAAAGTTAGATAGGAGTCCTCTTCTGCTAAATATTTAATTTGTATTTTTTCTTTTGGAGTAAATGAACAAAAACAATGCGAATTACTTTCATTTGCTATATCTGTTAATAATACACTCTGCTTTCTTTCCCCAAAGCAACGTTTTAAAGGTTTCAATTTACGTGTTTGACATGTTTGAATACCAGGCACAGATTGAGACCAAAATAGGTTTCTTTTGCATGATGCACCTCCAACCAGAAGTTCATCTTGCTGAAAGGAAAAGATCCGATTGACAAATAAACAAAAAATCATTAATTTACGGGTGTGTTTGAGAAGATTCTGAATTTTTTTCTGAGACAAAAGATTTTGTTTCATGAGGCTGTGAAGATTAATATTTTTAAATTAAATTCTATTTAAATCAACAATGATTTTGTTTTTTAATATTTCCATTATTTAATTCAATTGTTTTCAATTTTTAAATAAGGAACGGAAAAATAATTAACCTAGAGAATCCTTGATGAAAACATGACCCCAACAGTACAGATAATTATCTCATAGAGGAAACACTATAGCTGGATTCAATTACAAAGGTGAAAAAGGATTTATTTTAACAAATATTGATTAGGAATTTCAAAATCTTGAATGCCTCTGGCTTTGAATTTATAGTAGCTTTGCGTTGAAATACATAGCTAATAATAACAATTATGCGCCGGTAATAGTTGGTTTACACCTGTAATTCTTTTAAAAATTTTTTTTTGATGCTTCTATTGTTTTTATTTGCCCTTTTCAGCTTCTCAGATTCCGATGGAAAATCCAAGCTCACATGGCCCATTGTAGGAATAACTCTTGGAACAGGATTTTCATTGCTTATTTTTGCAATTGTTTTTACAATTTGCTGCTTCCGCGAGAAACCTGTAGACAATCGCGTTGTATATATTGATGGACCAATATCTCCTATTGCAGAAAAGGCAGATAACAATTAGACGAAATTATTATTAGTTTTTTTCGAAATAATAAAATATTAATAGTTCTTTCATAGAAATAGCTTATGACTAATACATTTGTTTAGCTCATTCTTTTTTCCAAGTGTTTATATTTTGGAAAATTTTCATTTTCCAATAATCAAAGCATTTTTGCTGAATACTAAACTTTTTTACATAAAGTATTGCTAATATAGCATGTACAAAGGAGAATGTTTAATTACCAAATACAATTTCCTTTTAATATGTATTTTCCTTCTAAGGTATATCATAAATTGGATAAAAAATTTTTAGTTTAAAGCGGAATACAGTAATAATGTTTACTCAGCGTTGAACTTGGCGACAGCCTTGCCACCTTCAGAGACGGCATGCTTGGCAAGATCGCCTGGAAGAACAAGACGAACGGCTGTCTGGACTTCGCGAGAACCAAGTGTGTTACGTTCGTTCATATCGACAAGGCGTGCACCTTCCTGAGCGATACGTTCGAAGATATCTGTAACGAAAGAGTTCATGACCATCATAGCCTTGTTGGAGATACCGATATCTGGGTGGACCTGCTTAAGAACCTTGAAGATGTAGGATGAGAATGTTTCAGCACGCTTCTTGTGGCGGAGCTTCTTGTCTTGCTTGGCAGCGTTGGCAGCATCGACGCCCTCGACGGCTGGCTTCTTCTCGGTTGGTGTTTTAGAGGCTGGCTTCTTGGAAGACATTCTAAAATCATGATTTTCGGTTTTGGCGCCAAATTATTCAATTGATGGCGCCAAAAATTCAATGGTCTAAAATGGCAAAATAATATCCTGAATGGTATTCATTCATTCTTTTCATATTTGATATTTAAAAACAATCTACGGCACAAACAGTAATTTTATCACTCCAAATCACTTGATTCTATGAAAATAGATCAAGGATCGCACATAATTATTTAAAGATCGGATTTGTCAGCATATTAAAAATCCCACAACATTGTTGCATCCAAAGTCAATACGCGTATTCCAATTATGTATAATTGTTGCATGCTAAGTTCGGTCAACGATAGAAATTGAGGGGAAATTAATCATCGAGGAGGTACGATTATGTAAAGTAAAAAATGTTGTGGGATTTTTAATATTGTATATAATTTTATAATAAAATTTTTGTGAGACATTTTAAGAAGCACATATAATTTTTTGAATTTAAAAATTAAAGTAGTGTTGAATGAATTTATTGATTAATTTAATACGGATATTTCTCAAAATTAATCAAAAATAGGTTTTCAGAGAACTTTTGAGATATCTTTTCAAAATGTCTTTTTGAAAATATATAAGTATTATATTGTAATAAACAGAAATTCATCATATCATTATCAGAGTAAATAAAAACCAATTTGTCTGGAAAATCAGTATCTTCACCTTGAATGTCAAAATAAATAAGGTCATCATGTTGATCTTCCCATTGATTAACATAGTTTTGTAAAGATTGAAATTGATTTAAAGATATGTCTGGTAAAGATCTCATAAGATCTTTTTGTTGTAAATAATATTTCAATTGATTGATTGCAGTTTGTTTCATAGTCATGTGAATACAAGTATGATCTTTAGGTATTTCAAGCGTTTTGTTGACTTCTTGTGTTGCATTAAGTGGACTTCCGTGATTCATGAGAAATTTTTTAATCCAAGCACGGTAAGTACCACTTGTAGGTGTATTTTTATGTTGTGGTGGTGGTCCTGAGTGAATATGAGTTAAGTTTGCAGATTTAAAAATGTAATTGTCGAAATTTTTAATAAATTTAAAGCCTGCTGGGCAGCCTTCGTATTCGCATCGGTGGTAGATTAATACTCCTGTTCCAATTGATAGTTTTTGTGGGTCTTTGACAAATCTTATGTTACCATGCAGCTCTGCAGCTATAACAAAACGAGAATATTCTAAATATCCTATGGCTTGATCAACCTCGCATGGAGGATCGGGTGGAGGATGTTGCATTGAGCAGCAAAAAGGAAAAATAAAATTGAAAACTCACATTGAAAAAATAACGGTTTAATAGAAAATATTTTTTTTCTTCTGAAAAAGAATTATCTTTGAGTATCTAAATTGGGATAAAGGATATAGAATAGATAACTAGTACTTAATATATGATACATTGTACACGAAATGGAAGAATGTGTACTAAAAGAAAGAGAAATTTTAGCTTAATATTTTACATACGAATCAATTATCTTTGGTTAAAAGGTAGAATTGTTGGCTATGATGTACTGATTCATGATCAGTACATCATAGCCAACAATTCCTTATACAAAATTCAAAAACTTGGGTGCAATCAGTTCTGATTGCACCCAAGTTTTTGAACTTCTTGAGGGAATTAAAGGGTGAGAGATTTATAGTCTATCTATATATCTCCCACCCTCTAATTCCCTCCCTGACAGCGGGAAACTTTGTCTGAATGTTAAACTATTCAGACAAAGTTTCCCACTGTTTGGGAAGGAATTGTTGGCTATGATGTACTGATTCATGATCAGTACATCATAGCCAACAATTCCTTATATAAAGTTCAAAAACTTGGGTGCAATCAGAACTGATTGCACCCAAGTTTTTGAACTTTCTTGAGGGAATGGAAGAGTAAGAGGTATACATTATGAATATATACCTCTTACCCTTCCATTCCCTCTCTGACAGCGGGAAACTTTGTCTGAATGTTAAACTATTCAGACAAGTTTCCCGCTGTCAGCGAAAGAATTGTTCCATCTGGTGCATAGAGTGTGAATCTATGCACCAAATGGAGCAAGTCCCTCGCGAAATTGCCAAAACTTGCGTCGCATTTCAAAGATTGCGACCCAAATTTTGGCGATTTCTAGTAGAGATGGAGTATTTTGAGTCACTGACCTATATGCAGTGGCTCAAGGGCTCCATCTCTACTTTGAAGCAAGGAAACTTTCCTCGAAATTTTGATAATTTGGAAGAAAGTTTTCAAGCAATTAACAAAGGATTACTCGCTATGAGGTAAAAATTCTAGATTTTCACCTCATAGCGAGAGCTTCCCTTTCATTGCTTGAAAACTTTCCCCAGCTTCAAAATTGGGGAAAGGGCTGTAAAGTCGACTCCGATACCAGCAGGTACCAGAGTATTTAAAAGAGAAGCCCTCGTACGAGTTTCTATGAAGACCTTCTCATTCAAGAAGATCTTAATAGAAAATCGTACGAGGGCATTGGAAACTCGCGTCTGGTACATGTTGGTACCAGAGTGTTTGAGATTTGAAGACTCTGGTACTAACATGTACCAGAATTTATGATGAATTTAAGATGGACCATTATAAAATGGTAGCGGTTTGTTTCAAAAAATTTTAGATGAGATTTGCATAGATATAGATTATATGATTTATACATATGAAAAATAATATATAAAAATATAATTTTGAGATAATTATGTAAATAATATTTTAAATATTTGAATTTGAGGTATAATTTTATAGTAAAATATATTATAAAGAGTATTTATATAAATATTGTAAAATAATATAAGTAATAAAAATTGAGACTCCTCCCTGTTTTTGATGTTTTGTCACTTTTTCGGTAATTCTTATTGTTTCACCAATATTATGAAATATATAATCAATGATACAATACTATCTTATGCGCAAATTTTCAAAAAAAGTATTCAAATATCTAATGTGGTGAAGCGCAGAAAGACCTCTAGATTTGGGTTGTTGACTTTTTTCAATAATGAAGATATAGACTCTTAATCATATTTAAACATATTATTTCAATAAAAAATGAACATCGGATGGACCAATTTTGAGAAATCTTGATCAGCGGGCTCTCAGGGAAAACTCCAATGTTTAAGGTTTTGATCAAATCTCTTCTTTTTGATATCTGAAACGACAAATAGGTATACAATAGTATGGATATGTTATGGTCATGCTTATGCAGAATGATATCTATTCTATCAAGAGAAAAAAGACCTCGAAGAGTCGAAAATTGAATAGTTGTAAACTAAAGCGGTGAACCCTTAAATTTCAATCAATCGATAATGAGTAGCTCCAAAATAGATTACAATATAACTGTTAAACACAATTATTGAAGAAAACTTTCTTCACACGAGGATTGATTCATAGAAACATAGAATGGATTTATAGATTTATGGGTTTGATTCATTCATCTCTCCAAAAATACGAAAAATGTTATAGAAACACATAGTCATATAGTTGTGATGCCATATCACGAGTAGTGAAATTATGATCAATGAAATCTATATCAAATCATATTATTTGCTGACTAAAAATAATGTTTATAAATAACCACGGCAATATTAATAGATATTATACATATCTCTTATCTGCAAGCGTTAACTGTCACTTTTTATACGTTTAACGGCAATGACTGATTTGTTTCAAGCTATTCGCGAGAATAACACTGATCAAATCAAGAACATTGTTGCGTGTGATGTCGGAATGCTTAAGAAAGTGAATGAAGATGGATTAACTCCTCTATTATTTGCCGCTCAGATTGGTCAATGCGATTGTGTTGAAGCTATCATAAATGATAATCCATCTTCATTATTCGAAAAGGATTCGACTGAAAATAATGCAATTCATTTTGCAGCCCAAGGAGGACATGTTAAAGTAGCAGAGTTTCTTGTATCTAAAGGTTTGAACCCATCATCGCGTAATTTGGATGGACAGACACCTCTCCACATTGCTGCCAAAAACGACAAGCCAAATTTTGTCAATTTTTTGCTTGATAATTGCAAAGTCAACATTGATGACAAAGCTAATAACAAATATAGAGCAATTCACTTTGCTGCTGAAGCAGGATCAACAGAAGCAATCAAAGCTCTGATTGAACATAATCCCTATTTTGAAACTGAAGGATTTGACACTCCAGAAAATTTGGCACAAAATGCAGGAAAACCTGCCGCTGCTCGAGAAATTAAGAGATATGTTAGATCAGGAAAGATGCCTAAGACAGAGATAGCATCAAATGTTAGATTATCTAACACAGGAGTTCAAATTGAAGTTCGCCATGTCGGTGTTCAAGTTCCTGAACCTGAATCTGCAAACACAACAACATCAGGAACAGAAGACAAACCAAAAACAATAAGAAGAAGAGTCAGAAAACAACTTGATGTTCCTAAAAAGGTCAAAAAGTCTAGAACAACGAAAAAGAGATCACTTTCCAAATCAAAAGCCAGAACAAAATCAGCAACAGGAACAAATGAAACATATGAAACTGGAACTGAAGAAGAAGATGAGGAATACACTAAAACTCATACTTATGAATATGAAACAATCGAAATTCCTGCCAAGAAGAAGATTCGCCATAGAAAACTCAAATCCAAATCAAAATCTAAAACAAAAACAACAGATGAAAATGAGTATTATTATTCTTACTCTTATGCAGAAGAGGAAGAAGATGATAAAGAAAAAAGTACTTCTGGAAGTTATTTAACAAAATCTGACGAATATAACAAAAAACAAGAAGAAGAAAGCGAAGAAGAACAAAATAAAGAGGAAGAAGATACATCATCTGTTGTCAAACCAAGCAAAGCTCTTAAGTTAAGATACGATCCAAATGATTACATCGATGAAAATCAACAAGTTGAAGTCAAGAAAGAAAATTGCTTGGAAACACAAATTGATTTGGAAAAGAACCAAAAGATGATGGAGAATGACTATAAAGACGAAGTCATGCCAGTTCCTGTCGTTTCAAGATCAATCTACAATCCACTATTTGATTTAATTCAAAGAGGCGACAACGAGCAAATTTTAGAAACAGTCAGAAATGATGAAAGTTTGGTTTTGCAGCCGAAGGAAGAAGGAATCACTCCATTATATTTCGCGACTATGCAAGGAAAGTATTCTGTTGTTGAATTCTTGGCAAAACATGGCGCTGACATAAATTCTCCTGATAAAGATGGAAGAACAGCACTTCACATCGCAGCAATTTATGGTCAAAAGAGTTTGTATCATAAACTAATGTCGTTAGGAGGAAAACTTGATGTTAAAGACAAAAACGGACAGACCACAAATGAAATTTTCAAGAAAAGAAGAGAAGTTTTCGAAGAATTCATCGGAAGTTGTTATCACGGAATGACGTCGAAAGCTGAAGAGTGTCTCCACATTTATCCATCATTTATTAATGAAAAGGATAGAGCTGGAATGACAGGATTAATAAGGAGCCTCGAAAACAGCCATTTCGATACATTCCAAATGCTTCTTGAAAATGGTGCAGATGTTAATACAAAAATGAGTGATGGCAGAACAGTTTTGTTTTACGTAGTCGAAAACAACATGCTTGAATGGGTTGAATTGCTTCTTTCTAAAGGAGCTGACGCAACAGTCGTTAAGAAAGGAGGTGGCACTTTGCTCGGAGCAGCAATTAAAACTCAAAACACAAAAATCATCGAATTATTGATGAAAAGTGCCACACAAAAATCCGGTCAAGATCCGGAAGGAAATACGATTTTGCAAGCAGCAGCTAAGGTAGGAAACTATGATTTACTTAGTTTGTTAATAGACAGCGGCGCCGATATCCACGAAAGAGGTAGAGATGGCGATACAATTTTACTTACTATCGCGAGAAAAGCATTTCCGAATGCAAGGTTAGCTTTCAGAAAGGTAATGATTGCTGGAGCTGACATCAATGCTCGTGGCAATGATGGAAAGACAGCTTTACACCTTGCGGCTGCTAATGGAAATAAAGATTTCGTTCAAGCTTTGATCGCTGCTGATGCTCAGATTAATATCAGAGATAAGTCAAAGCAAACACCTCTTGGTGTTACAACAGATACTGTTATTGCTGAATATTTAAAGTCAAAAGGTGGAATTAAATAATTTGTATTAAATTATAAATATTGCTTTTATCTTTTATTTTATTGATATATTTGTAAACATTTATGCAGAATAGCATCTAAAAACACATGAGTTATAATGACTTCCAATTTTTTTTCGACCGATAATCCTTGTATCGGATTTATCATATTTAATGCGTAACATGGATGCGATTTTCAGTTCCTAAGGCAATGAAGTCAATCATCATTATCAAAGTTGAAATAAAAGACAAATTCAAATCAAACAAAAGTTTAGGCTTGCGGAAATAGACCAATTACATAAAATTTAAATATACACTATTGTGTACATGCATATATTGTTAATATTTTATCGACTAGGTCGATTGGTTAAATTAAATTTGTTTCAAATGCATCTTCAGTTTTAGGAACATCGCCCATGTATTCTACCCGGTCTACTATAAATTTGTATAATAATAGCCGGTAGTCGAACAATTTAATTTTGAGATGATTTCCTGAGCCAAGTATATCTTCTCAAAATTAATAGTTGGATTCTCCTAAAATGAAAGAATATGGTATCAATTTCCTCGCTAAATTAATTTTCCTCTTCAATTTTTTCGATAGTTATTTTTTTCAAGTGATTGAAAAATTATTTCATCTTTAATACATTGTGAAAGTTTCTTTCCATTAATTTTCAAAAAAAGTTAACCGTAGTTCAAAGTTTTATCGGAGAAACAGAAAATCATGGTTATCAATAACTAACTAAAATTAAAATGTTTTTAGCCTGACTGACATTAGTATTTCACAATTTTGAGAAGATGTAAAATTTTTTTGAATAGGAATTTTTGTTGATTTTTTTGTGAGTGTTCTGTGAAAATTTCATGGTCTTCTGTCATCCAGGCTTGAAAATACATAAATACCATAGTAAGCAGGTCGTAAATCAATTCATAATTTACATTCAAAAATCGCGAATTCAAAAAAATAGCATTGAAGTATCCTTAATTCAAAAGTTGCACTTTTTGGTTCCTGAAAATACCAAGTTCACAGATGATGCGTCGCTGCTGTTGCAAATGTGGTTGTTTATGTGTCAACGGACGCGAAGCTGATCCTGAGGAACTTCCAGAACAATTGAGAACAAAACGCGACGACAAACAAGACGCTTTTGTAATCAGATCTAATAGTATCGAAATCAAAGATGAGAATTGTCTCGAAGTAACACCAGAGACATCACAGAAAGTCACCATTGTATGCATGAAATGCGGACAATACATTACCCTTTTCGAGAAAATGGGATACGGTTTTGCAGTCTTGAACAGAAATCAATACAGACCATCTAGAAGGCAATCATATACCAACACAAACCAGGACTCAAAAATGATTTCAAATCCACTCATCCAAAAATATGTGAATTTTGATTCACAAAAAGATAATGATGATCCATTATTTTCTTATGATTCTTATGCTAGTGATACAGTTCTTTCAGAAGAAGATGATATAAACTTCATTGATGATGGAGATTTTGAGTACATGTTTTCGGGTACTACAGATCCTTTTGTTGGATCGTTTACTGACCGATTCATGGATTCTCCAGTTAAGGATTTATTACTCACACTTGTATAATTGATCTTATATGTTGTTATGTTCTCTTAAATTTCGATTTTATAATTTCATATCTTTTGTTGAGTATTAATTGTATTAGGAAATGCTGATCGTTATTATTAACTATATATGCTTTGATTCAAATTGAAAACAAGCAAAATCTTCCAATTGAAATCATTAAAATTCAGCCAAAATGGTTAAAAATACATTCACAAATTCTGATATAGATATTATTGATCTAAATTATTTGACACTTTTGAATGTTAGAATTTGAATTGGTGTTATCAAAATCAATTGTAATGTATTCAATTCATAAATATGAGTGATTGGAAAATTTAAGGATTTTTGTTTAATTTGTTATTTTGAGATAAATCTTTAAGAAGGAATTTTTTGATTGAATGAATTATTTTTATGGACCGAAGATTTCAAATTTTTATTTAATATTTAGCGATTTAACTTATAGTATATTAAGTCCATTAATTAATGAAATGAAATGTCAAAATGATCGTTATTAATTGATGTTTAAATATAGATGCTAGTGTGGCAAAAAGGCTACGAAACAAGCACGTTTGTAAATTATACAACTTCATAAAATAGTGAGAAAAGCTACATTCAAAATTATTCGTAAATTGTGATATTGAGTTGAATGATTTCCCTTGGAGAAATTTTAAATGTCCACATTTTCGGAACTTTTTAATATGTATAATGATATTAAAGTATATTCCGTCTATTTTCCATTATATTTATTAAGCAATATCTAATCAAAATTAACATCGAAAATTTCATTTCATACTTTATAATATTTGAGATATTAATATCCTATTAACAACTCATTTTTTATGATCATTCTCTAGTTTTCTCCCTAGGTTTTCTGAATTTTTTTAAACAGCAAAAAATCATAACCTACTCTTCATTTAGTAGCACTTGGGTAATTCACAATAAGTTAGATAGTTTTAACTAAGGGTTTCGTTTTGCGAAAAAAACGTACAATACGCAAATTCGCTAAAAAAACATTTAGCTAGCAATTTCGACCTTTGACTCCACTCAAGACGTCACTTTTTTAATTTTGCGGTATCATATTTTTGGAAAATCTTTATGAATATTATATAAAAAGTCTCTTTAATATCTATATTAAAAAAAAAAAAAAAAAAAAAAAAAGGTAGTGGGGCTTCCAGGCACTTCGTGCCTTCTAGCCCTGAGGATGATTGGTATAATGAAGTTTTTTTTTTCTTGGGGTGTCCTTCCAGGCACTTCGTGCCTTCTAGCCCACATAAATGAAGTTTTTATTCGGAGGTCTTCCAGGAGCTTTTCACAAATTATATATGTTTTCATGTTTTGTCAAGACTTCATCGTAAATGTTTTGTCATGATTTCTTCGTAAATGTTTTGTCAAGACTTCTTCGTAAAATCAGACAAAAATAATGTTTAGGGTAGAAGGTTAGATATAACCTCTTTTCTAACCTCTTTTCTACCCTCTTGAATTTTCATGATTTCTTCGTCATAGGCACGGAGATAGGACGGTTATTTTACAAAAATGACAACACTTTGACCGAGTAGTTTTTTGTGCTGAACAAAAAGTGTCATATAAACATCTGTCAAAAACCGCTTTTTAACTTCACTTAAAATGCCACGTAAGCTACGTAAGAATATACGTAAGAGGAAGAGAGCATTGAAACATCCAATAGTAAAACTAACACCACAACAACAGTTGCAACAACAAATTATGAATGACCCCACTATGTTGCAACAAATGTCAAGCAACCCTATGCTTTTAAACCGAGTTATTGGTGCACAAAGTGGAGGTTTAAGAGCGGCACTTTTAGCGAAAATGGCAGGCTATGGTGGAGCTGCAGACGGAACAGCTTATAACCCTCAAAGTCAAATGAATTTGAGTTCACTCAAAAATCAAATAACAGATGTCAAAAAGTCAAACATAGACATACAGAGACAAATAAGTGAAAACGAAAGAAACTAGAATATGACAGACACACAAAGAAACTCAATGAGTTAAACGTAGAGAAAAAGAAGAAAGAAGAAACAACTGAAAGAACTAAGTACAGAGGAATATGCGAAAAAAGTGTCAGAAAAAGCAGCAGAAGTAAAAAATGGAACAAGATGTCATAAATTTGAAAAACCATACTACTCAATATAAAGTACTGAAAGATGAGAGATAAAACAAAAAGCCATGAAGACATATATGGATAGCGATGAGTATAAAAAAGAAGTTGAAGCAAATGTAAAGGCAGAAAAACTTTTACAGTTGCAAAACCAAAGTACAGTATGAAAACTTAGCACAAAAAGTAAAAATAACGACGCACCATGCAAAAGGCAATGAAAAGCGCAGAATATATAAAAGCTAACAATGACTGGTTAGATGCCCAAGCCAACGCTAAAGCAGCCCAACTCATAGGGTCAATAAGGACAAAAATACAAGCGGATGAAGACAGTTCAAATGAAGCTTTAACGAATGCTGACTTTAAGAACGCCTTCGAAGCTCTTCATAGTAAGGTGAAACAAGTGAACGACTTCTCATCTGGAAAGAAACTGAAGTCTGAAGGTTTCGACAAAGAGTTAAAAGAAGTAGCACAAAATATGACGAAAATAACAGATGCAGCAACGAGACAGGCAGTTCAAAGTGCCTATGACGCCGTTAGAGCAACTGTTGTGGAAAGTCAAGAAAAAGAGTTACAACAGACCAAAACAGACCTAGTAAATGCTTTCTTAAGAACGAAAAGTCAGGTAGGACATTACGCTGCAGATGGAACATATGTGCCAGCTGGTGGAACTTATATACCAGCTGGTGGAACTTATATACTAGCTAGTGGAACTTATATACCACCAAACCCTCCAAGAGAAGCACCTGCACCAGGACTACCTAAAAATTTACATCGTCACATGGACATAGACACAGGCATGCACCAAAACCAACCAACAACCAACAGTTCAAACCCTGCACAACAACCACCTCCACAACCAGCACAAACACCAACAGTTCAAAACCCTGCAACCAACCAACAGTTCAAAACCCTGCACAACAACCACCTCCACAACCAGAGCAAGGACATAAAAGAAGTAGAGAACAAGGAAACCAAGAATTCTTAAAAATGCTTAAAGAAGACTATGGTTACCCAGATACTCTTGACTTTAGTGACAGATATAAAGAAGCTATTAGAAAGTTCAAGGAAGGAAATACTGACCCGAACCTATTTAGCTTTATGTTCAGCACCAAAATGGGATATAATTTCAAACCTGGAAAATACAAGCTCGCTAAGGGATATGATTTAATAGCATATCATCCAAATGACATGGATGAATTTACTCCGAGATATTTGGTGTCAGAGAATAAATGATAATTCAACTATCTTCATGAAACGCGTAAAAAATAGAGACGGAACGAAAGAAGAAGGGTTTGAATGCGGATGGCTTAAATAGGGAACTTGTTAAAAACGGTCTCGGAATATATGAAATGCCAGCAGATGAGGTACAAGAAACTCCACAGGAAGAAGTTCAGATACAACCAGACATGGAAGAAATAGTTCAGCAACAACAGCTAGAAGAGCCTGAAGGAAACGAACAAGTCCCTCCTTTGGAAACTAACTTCACAGAACTAGATGAAGATTTGGAACAGCCGAAAAATCTTGACCCTCAACAAGTGTATGCGGAGAATATGGAATCTTTCCAAGAGTCTAAAAAATTCGGCTGACATAGTAGAAGAATATGAAAAATGTTTGCCGACATACAAAAGACTCCAACATCAGATGAAAATATCCAGCATAGAATGGAAGAACTGAAAAAAAATGTACACAAATACAACAACCCTTTTACTTACGAGCATTTTACGTTCAATCTTCGGATGAACTCGGTGAAAATAAAAGGTTAAATTTCAAGAAAACATATAGAAATGAAACATTGTTTAAAGTTCATTCAGAACCTAACCAAGATGGAAACAAACCACTTTTGTTTCTGCAGACGATGGAACTACAATGAGATGGGTCATAAAGCTAATCCGGATAGGTGGTTCATAAACTTACAACCACAATCCAAGAAGTTGTAGACGCAATGGAAGTCAATGGTGAACGAGATATAGCTGGTATTTTAAGCGCGGCTTTAATGCCATTGAAAGATATGAAACATGCAGAATATTTGGACCAGTATGAAATGAACATGGCTGATGGAAATATAACACCTGACGTTCTAGAACATTTATCTCAAAGAACTACACAGAACCATAGAGATGGTATATTTGGTGAAGAGTTTAGAAAGAAAGTTAGGGAGAGAGAAGGAAGAGAACCTATTGTACATGACCTTGCAAACGAAAGTTTACAAAATGTCATAAAAACTTACTTTGCAGACGATGAATCGAGAAGGGATGAATATTTAAGAAAACTCAAATGGACAGTACCAAATGAAAGTTTAGTATTGAAAAACATGTTCCTTGACAATATAAAACCAATAACAGAAATAAACGACGCAAGACTGAAAGATTGGGTAAAAGCTTTCCCATTCAAAAAGATATAGTTGGTAACATGGAAAGAAACCAGAATGGCTACAAAAACATATATTTGGAAACGAGCTTATTCCATATGGACAGGCACTGTTTGAAGAGCTTGAACCGGAAACTCAGGACAGAGTCATGCAAACAATAAGCGACGACTCAAATACAAACTATGACAAACTCTTTCTAGGATATAGGTTACCTGAGATGGGCGACCAGAGCCAAAAAGCAAAAAGGGCATGGAAAATTTGCAACATACTAGATGAACATGAGGCAAAGATGCAACAACTTGAAGCAGAGGGCAAGTTACCAAAAGCGACACCAAAGAAGAAGAGTAGAACAAAGTAAAGCTTGTACCACGTGGGTTCTATTATGATATATAAATCCAACTATTCTATATTTTTACCCATATGAAATGTACGCCGCTCAGAATATAACGCCAACAGTTTTGGATGCCATGAATGGAAATGTTTCCGAATGGTATAACGAATGCGACAATGCCATTAGAAGGTCAGAAATAGTTCCTGGAACTTACGAATATACAACTGCTGTTTCTTATGGAAACGTAGGTGAGTTTGGAGAAGGTTCTTCAACAACAGTAGATATTGCTTGCGACAGGTTTCATATTATTTCTATTGACAACTCATTCTTATACGTGGAACAAGACATTGAAATAAAACCTTCTGCCAAGTTGTCTGACAAGAAAGGTTGCAATGGAATTTCTATGTCGGATACCAATATGCTCCAGAAGTTTTCATGGGATATAAGATATATTCTAACTCTGACTTAGTTCAAACAGTAACATGGGCAAACTATGAATGGTTCGCTTTGAGAAACTCAGTACAACCACAAGCTAGAGAACAAACAGACCAGTATGCAACTATTGAGAAAATAAGAAGACTTGACCCTAACGTTCCAGGAGTTTATGTTAACCTTTCTGGACAAACTGCAGCAGCAGTAACCAAGTAAAACTGAAACTTAGAGTTCCTTTGTCATCTTTCCTCATCTTCAGGTTTTTAAGATACTTGCCAAACTGGGCAGGAAAAATTTCTATCGAACTTACTCCAAGCAAAAATAACTTAGTCATTGCACCAACGCAAGACCCATTCATCTACAGACGTAGTGGGAACAAATAAAACGTCATTCGCCGAATTTTGCAAAGGCAAGTTGACTTAGACTTTGGTTTCTCAAACCTCAACACTGAAGTAAACTATTATTTCAATGCTGCTGGAGATGCTTGGGACCCAGTTAAGTTCACATGCGAAAAATTTGAATGCAAAGAAATAGAAAGCAGACTTGCAGTCTATATGTTGACCCAGATATTTCAAATGCTTTAGCTGCCAAATATATTGCAGTTCCACTTATGTTCCCTATACACCAAATATCTGTCAAAGACTTTGCAGGTGAAGTTGGAAACCAAAGTGCTGACCCAGGTGCAAGAACAGATATTGCTTTAACAACTGCAATGAAACATGCAGATACTATGTTTGTACTGTTCAAGACGAACTAAAATGACTATTCTTGTTTCTACAACCCCGGTATTAAATATCATATAAACATAGATGGCAAATATTATCCAAGAGAAGAATATTCTACCAGTTGAGGATATGAGGTCATACAACTTGACATTAGATGCTATGAACTTTAACAACAACTTCACAACAACATTAACCCTGAAATGCAAAGTTCTATTATGCCATATGTGAAAGTATGGACTCATACAGGAGGTCAAAAACTCAAT